>NW_024501348.1:5898808-7098808 GCF_017590055.1 Onychostruthus taczanowskii
GCTGCCCCGCCCACCCGCCAGCCATTGGTCGGTTCCGCAGCGAGTGGGCGGGGCCGCGCCGGCTCTGTGAGGGGCGCGCGGCGGCTCCGTCGGGATCGCGCCCCACCCATCCCATCCCATTCCACTGCACCGAATCCCACCCGGCCTATTCCACCCATCCCACCCCATCCACACAGCCCGGCCCGGCCCGGCCCGTGCGTCCGCGCGCCAGCCCCGGGGGTGCCAGGGAATCAGCCGTGCAGGGGGCGCGTGTGCGGCCGGCCCCGCCCGCCCGGCCTGGTGCCGGTGCGAGCCGAGCGCGCCCGCGGCAGCGTCCCGGGAACAGCGCTGGGAGCTGCCCTGCGAGCGCCGGGAGGCGGGACACGCCGCTCTTGGGCTCGCAAATCAGTGAATGGAGCCGCGGCCGAGCGCTCTGCGCGGCTGATGTCACGGTGAGAAACGGGCAGCAACGCTGAGGGAACTTGTGCGGATCCCAGGATCCAGCCCGCTGGGAATCGTGGCTCTCCTCGCCTCGTGCCTGCGGGATCGGCGCGTGTCTGATCACGCTGTTCATCCCGTGCTCTCCAGGAGTGTAGAGAGCCCTTCCCCGGTGCTGGTGCCCGCTGCAGGAAGGCGGGACTGCTCCCCGCGGCTGCCTGCTCGCACTTCCATCCGTGCCGCTTCCATCCCTCCAGATGGATTCCGAAGCCCTTAGGAAGTACTCGGCGCTGCACCCCAAGCCCGCCGGGCTGACCCTGCACTACGGCACCGCCGGGTTCCGCAGCGAGGCCGGGCAGCTGGACCACGTCGTGTTCCGCATGGGCCTGCTGGCCGTGCTCCGCTCCAGAGCCGTGACAGCGACCATTGGCGTCATGGTCACCGCGTCTCACAACCCTGAAGTAAGGACTGCCCTCTCCTCAAACAGGCCACCACTTCGGTGGAATGATGTGTTTTGGTAGAAGGGCCGAGAGATGTGATCAGTTTGTTGGAATCCAAGCTCATCATAGCACTGGGATGACCCTGAAGACATTTGGACCTGCTTAAAGCACTCAGCCTGCCCCGTGAATAGGATCTCTGGTCTATCTGAAGTTACTTTTCCCCTGTGCACAGAATTCTCCTGTGGAAATAGTGTAACACAGGAAACATTTCATGTTGCAATGTAACTTTCTAATGTTGGGAAGCTAGGAGTAACACTGAGAAGAGAAGAGCCTTTGAGTAAAATCTGTACGTTTTAAAAATAAACCTGCAAATGCAGCGATTACAAATCAGGCATTTAGACTTTTGCTGCTGTGGAGCATTGAAGGTTGTTTGAATCTCCTCTTAGGTAATTTTGATGTCGAATTAATTTCACACCAAAATTGTAAGGGAGAAAGAGTTGGTTACTCAGTATGCTTGTTATAGTGCTTCTCTGGGGCTTGTTGGAGGTTTAAATAAACAGCTAAACTATTGCATCCCAGAAGCTCTCCAGTTTTAAAGAAGCAATGTGACTGAACCATGTGTTGTCTCTCTTCAAAGAGGTTTTATTAGTTCCCCACTTTTAGACTTACTATTTTTCGTTCTTTTGTTTTTCTGCTAAGGAAGACAATGGTGTAAAGCTGGTTGATCCTCTTGGAGAAATGCTGCACCCTTCCTGGGAAGAGTATGCCACACAACTAGCAAATGCAGAGGAGCAAGAATTACAGAAGGTGATAACTGAGATCTGCCAAAAAGCAGCAGTGAACCTGCACAAAGATGCCTCAGTTTTTATTGGTAGAGACACCAGGTAATGACAAAAGGCTGTGGATATATCCTGCTCTTATGGAAGTACCAGTGCTGTCTTTAGGGGAATTCTGTGGGTACTGGGTGGTGTCCACCTCTGTCCTGCACTTTGCATGTGTTTGCAATCCCTGGGGGCGTTGGCTTTCAAACTTTTTTGGGAATTGAGCAGAGAAAGGTTTGGATTTCTTCACAGTGAGTCTAGATCTTGTGGCAGGAAGCTTGTAAAGTCTTGTGCTTCCTTCCCATAGAGTCCATAGATAAATGCCTTTGCCAGGGTTATCAGATGTTCTTGTTGTTTTCCAGGCCAAGCAGCAAGAAGCTGTCCCAGTCAGTTATAGATGGTATCCAGGTTCTAGGTGGTCAGTACCATGGTAGGTTCCACTTCTGCAATTCTAATCTCATTTCAAGTATTTTTATGTTAATGTGACTCCTTTATGTAGCCCTAAGGCAACAGCCCAGACACATTTCCATCCTTGCTTGTAACACTTTTATTTCAGGGTGGTTGCATGGCTTTAAGGCAGGGTAGGGGAGGGTTGTGTTGTCATAAGGCAACTTGAAAAATTCCATAGGTGTTTTATGTACTGCACTTGTCTGCTTGCTGTACAACTTTTAAGCAGCAATTAATTTGCAATTCTATTCTGAATGTTGCTCCTTTTATTTCACACTAGATTATGGTCTGGTGACGACACCACAGCTCCACTACATGGTCTGCTGTCAAAACACCCAAGGGCAGTATGGGAAAGCAACACTGGAAGGTTATTATGAAAAACTCTCCAAAGCTTTTATGGAACTGGTAAAACAGGTGAATAGTAGGTGTTGTCTTCTTCATGCAAATGTACAAAATTAATCTCTTCTGTTTGTTGGCCTGTTTGGGCCTGAAGTTTCTAATTCAGCATGCTCTAGGTGTGGTTTCTCTAGGGTAGCAGTTCACTTTGCCCCTTCTTCCCTTGCACTTCCCAGCAGTCTCACTGCTCCGGAGAGTGTCAGAGGCACCTGAAGATTGACTGTGCCAATGGCATAGGAGCCCTGAAACTATCAGAAATGAAGCCCTACTTTCCACAAGAGGTGCTAATTCACATATATAATGATGGAACCAAGGAGAAACTCAATCACTTATGTGGTGCAGATTTTGTGAAAGTTCACCAGAAACCACCTGGAGGTAAGTAGTCAGTAATTTCATGTTGCTTTACCTCCTCTGCAGGGTCTGGCAAGGGTCCACATCCTTGGGTAAGTGGAGCTCCCTGTTTCTTACTAAGTGACTGCATGAATGGTTCTCCTTGTGCAATGGCAAGAGGGAACAGCCTGGCCAGGTTTGGCACATCTCTGTGTTAGTCTGGACTGCTTGGAGGAGCACAGCATCTCTCTGACTGGCTGAAATGTGGTGAATGTTAAGCTGGCAGAGTCCAAAGATCAGTCAGGACAGGTTTAGTGTTATTTATTTTACTTTGTATTATGAAGAAACACTTTTCCGGGTTCCTGCAGAAGGGCTGGGTTAATCAACAGCTCAGTGCCAGCAGGCTGACTCATTGACATAAACCAGTGAGGAAAAGATTTCAGTCAGTTTTCTGAGACTTGTATAAAAGAAAAGCCCTGAATTGGGAGAGCAGGCTGGTTCAGGTATGAGATTATGTGAAGCTAAACTGAGTTCTCCATTGGACAGCTGCTGGCAAAATCTGAACACCAGGATACGGTGCTGCTTCCCCTTCCCGTGCTGGTTGTGTACTGGAGAAATGCAGTGCTGGGAGCAGCACAGTGGCAGGGCCTGCTGGGGATGGTTGCTTGTGCCTCCTGTCTGGGTCCTGGCTTTAACTGTGCCTGAGTGCACTCATTTGTATGCAGACCTGTGCTCTGAAAAGAAATTGTGTTTTCCTCATCTCTCACTGAAATAAATTACCTGATTTTGTTTCTTTTCCTGTCTTTGACTTGCATTTGTAACTCTGTGCACTAGGGCTGGACATGAAGCCCAATGAGAGATGCTGCTCATTTGATGGGGATGCAGATAGAATTGTTTATTATTATAAGGACACAGCTGGCCATTTTCACCTGATCGATGGAGATAAAATAGCAACTTTAATTAGTATCTTCCTAAAAGAACTTCTTGCCAAGGTAACTGTAACATATGAAATGAATGCTGGCATTTTAATTTGTAAAGTATAAAGTAGTCTAAGGAAGCTGTGTTGCTTGGTACGTGGTCTCTCTACATCTACCTAAAGTGAACCAGCTTTAAAAAGAGAGCAGTCCTCTACCTCATTGCTGTGGCCAAAAAAGGGTTTGGAAAGTCTAAGCTTGAAGAGCTGCTTCAGCCAGACCCAGGAAAAATCAATATGGGATGTACAAATATTTGACAGAATTCATGTTGTTTTAAAGCTACAGAAGTTCTCAGTGAGCTGCTGCCTCCCTCTAGTACCCAGGAGTTTTAATTGTACATTTAAAAGTTCTGATTATCTTTCCATTTATCCATTTTGTTTGGCTGTGTGCCTATTGGGCAGTAAAACTTGGTTTATTGGTTTGCTCAGGTGAAACAGGACTTGAAGATGGCAGTGGTACAAACAGCGTATGCCAATGGGAATTCCACACGCTACCTCCAGGAAACACTGAAGGTATTCTCCATGGTTTTTCTAGGTAGTTTACATTTTTTTTTATTTTAAAAGTAAATGCTACTGTAATATGATTGCTAGGAAATTAAAATCAAGCAAAAATAAATTACTCTTTCAAACCTCCAGTAGTGACTAAATTCTTGGTGGCAAAGGAGATGCAAGAGAGCAGAGCTGAAAAAATTCTAGTCGGCTTTTATTAATTAAAAAAAATGTTTAATTGAATCCCTTGGTACTTAAACAAATGGAGGACTTTATAGCTCACTTGCAACCAAGTGAGTCAGTAAAGCCTCCTTGCTACTTTGACACTGATTTATTTTCTGCGGCAAGCTAAATGTTCAGGAATTGAGAGAAGGTATTAATTATTTCTGTTTGTATGTCAATCTAGTGTGTTCCCTGAAGCTATAAACTAAATTGGATTTTTCTAGGTTTGGAGTTTATTTATTTAATTAGCCTTTATTCCTCACAGGAATCAATGTAATATTTTTTAATTGGGTCTGCAGAAATTGTGGAGCATTTTAACTCTGGGGCCTCAGTGGCCTCAGAAACTGAGGGTTAGTTTGAAACACGGTTTAGTTTTAACAGTCCTTCCAGTCCAGCCTGCTGAGGAGAGTCTGTGACCTTGTTGTCATTCTCTGCACACCCTTGGGCTGCAGGTACCTGTGCACTGTGTCAAAACAGGAGTGAAACACTTGCACCACAAGGCCCAGGAGTTTGATGTGGGTGTTTATTTTGAGGCAAACGGACATGGCACAGTAAGTATGAGCAGGTAATCCATGTGATCAGCCACTATCAACAAAATTTTAGTTAAATTACCTGGAGAAGGAGGTCTTTTCACTCTCTGCTTAGTTTTATAAACAAAACTTTTTCTCCTTGTTTGAAAATAGACTTGTTTACTCCTGTCTTTATCACAGCATTGCCACCAGCTTCTCTGTGCTTTTTGGGGGGATGGGAATTCATGGCAGCAAACATTAATGATGGCTATTTGGGCTTAGATGGTACAAGTTTTGTCCTCACTACTGCATATATCCTGGTTTCATCTTGACAAGCTCTTACCTTTTTCTTCTAGGTACTGTTTAGTAAAGCTGCTGAAAGTAAAATACGACAGCTGGTAAAAGAGGAGAAAGATAATGAAAAAAGAGAAGCAGCAAAGATGCTTGCAAACATGATTGACCTGATTAATCAGGTAAAAACTGGGACTGCTGAAGCACGGTGTTGTCAGGGTTAGCCAGTTTCTGAGCTCCTGTCAGGCTGCTGCTGGGGCCTGCTGGAAGTTTCCTGATGCAGTCCTGCCTCCCTGTCCTGTCTGCTGCAGTGTTTCTCCCTCCCTGTTGCAGACTGTTGGCGATGCTGTCTCGGACATGCTGGTTATTGAAGCGATCCTGGCTCTCAAGGGCCTGACTGTGCAGCAGTGGGACGCGCTCTACGCCGACCTTCCCAACCGGCTGCTCAAGGTCCAGGTGAGTTACCAGCCACGCTGGCTCAGGCCGCAGCAGCCTCTGGGGACCCTGCTCACAGCATCTTGTGCCTGCACACGTTTTGATAAGCTTTATTTTAAAGCTGAAATTGATCATGAAAGGGCAGAAACAGGCCAAAGAAGCTAGGGAAAAGCCCGGAGGAGGGACAAGAATTTCACTTGAACTAAAATAGAAATATGATTTTTAAAAAGATTAAATAATAACCAATTATGTTAAAACCCGACCAAAACGCTTCAAATTTTAACTTAAGAAGAAATTCCAACTTTCAAATTAGAAAAATCTTGTTTTTTCTAAGGCCTCTGCCAGCTGGACAGCTGGATTTTTCTTGCTGTGCCACTTTGTATAACTTGAGTGTTCAAGCTCTTGCTTCTGTGTCCTTTCCAGCATTCAAAGAGCTTAAGCAGAAGGTGCCATGTGGCAGCATTCTGTCAGACACAGTACAGAAGCTCTGGGCTCTGTCTGAACTGGAGGAAACAATTTAAGTTTCTGATCTACTGGGAGAAGCTGTAGCTTCACTTCAAGCTGACCAGGAAGGCCAGAACTGTTCAGAACTGACCTTTTTTTAAACTGAGCAGCTGACACCGCTCAAGACTTGGTTAACAGATGCTGCAGGGATGCTGGGGACCCCAAGTGCTTGAGTAGCCCTTCATTAGCTTCCAAACTGAACTCTAGGCAGCACAACATAGCCAACCCCGAATTTCTGTCTTACCCTGTTTCTGATGCCACAGGTCGCAGACAGGCGCGTTATTGACACAACAGATGCAGAAAGGAGAGCACTGACACCCCCAGGGCTACAGGAGAAAATTGATGCCCTTGTAAAGAAGTACAAACTGTCCCGGGCGTTTGTCCGTCCGTCAGGAACAGAGGATGTTGTCAGAATCTATGCTGAAGCAGACACACAGGTCAGAGCTTGACTCATTTATGGGCTTGTTCACATTAAACAATCTTCTGCCTAGCAGGGGGTGATGAAGGAAGTCTATTTCCATACTTGTCATTTAATCACACTTAACAAATGCTACATTTGGAAAAAAGACTGTCGTCACAAAAAGTCACTTTGGATTTTATTTTATTTAGAAAAGTAATGTTTAATGTTCTCAATGTTTATCTTCAAAAGGAAAATATAAATGTTTATAAAGGCAGATTTAACACCAGATGATTTTGAAAAGACAACCAGCCTTCTGAGAGCTCAGGGTTAAGAAGAAAGTTACCAAAGCAATCCTTAACTACATAATTTCATAAGCAGCAAAATAGAAAAAAAATTCTGGCTGCTAAGTTAGTCCAGATCTGAACTTAAAGATGACAGCAAAAGCAGTGGTCTTGCTCTCCCCACTTGACAAGCTCCTACCTGCTTCTCTCTGCCAACATGATGGCAGTGGCTGGTGCAGCAATATAGGGAGCACACCATTACCATAATATCATTGCCATAATGTCATGTATTTGCTCTACTCTTCTGATGCTGACAGCAGCATAACTAACTTTTCCACCATTCCACAGGAGAATGCAGATGCACTCGCCCATGAAGTGAGCCTGGCTGTTTTCCACCTTGCTGGTGGAAAAGGAGCACCACCCCAGCCTATATAATGAATGGCAGTTAAAGCACACAACTTCCCTTATCTTTTAATATCACTTTTTTTTAGCATGTGCTGCTGTGCACGGAGCCAACCCTTCCTGGGAGCAGCAAGGATTGATCAGAACTGAGTGGAATATCACTCTCCTTATTCTTAACCTCCTTTAGCAACTTACCTCTGAATGAGATGCTCTTACTGTTGAATGCTCCCCTCCCCGAGTTCGTCTAACTTCTTGACAAGCCATGGCCATGTCCAGAAGGAATTCTGCCCCTCCCTGCCCCAGCTTAGTTCATTGTCACATTGTGCCTGAAATCCAACACCCACACCCTCAGAGCACTGGCCATGGCTGCATGACTGTAGCTCTGCTGTGACTGTGCTCACAGTGTGCTGCAGGATCATCATCCCCACCTTCCCCCCAGTAGCCCAATCATCTGTGGGCAAACAGTGTCAGACAGAGGCTGGCACTAGTCTTCAGAGTCAGTTCACCTCATTTTGAGGGGGAAACAATATAATGAAAAAGAATATTTGCAAATAATAATCTATTATTGCAATATTATCTTCATTAGATACTTTATGACATGATTTAGAAAGTGATTTGCAGTAATAGTATTTATAATCACACTTGAGAGGGAAGGGACAGAGACAAGTTTGTCTTCTGTGGCCTTAACTGCTCCCCAGCACCATGAAGGGGCTGGGCCAACAGGATGCAATGTTTTAAACACACCAGTATCCTCCTTGGCATACTTTGGTTCGGGGTGTCTGCCTCTGACAAACAGTTCATTGTAGTCCTGTATTAACTCCTGCCATAATAGCATTTTACAGGTTATTAAATAAGCACAAGTTCCAATAGATCTCAAAAAAAAAAAGACAAAAATAAACTGGAAACAAATTGAAAAAATGTGCACCTTGTATTTTTTTTCATTTTTTTAAAGACAGAACTCAAGACAACAAAACATTTACTGTAAATAGTAGGCACCATAATCAATATGAGCCACCAATATTTAAACTTGATTCAGGCCACATCCAGCACTTCTCTTATTTACAAATATTTAACTTAAATACAACATTAAGTATTTCATTACATACAAAATAAGAAAAGAATACTATACAACTGGGAAAGATACAGTATTTCATTTAGATAGTTATACTACATATAGGCTGAGTAGTACCAGTTTGGTTCATGATTTTATGACACCTTCAAGAAAATCCTTCTCAACCATTTCTTCTATCTTCTGTCTTGCTTTGCTGGAGAAGGTCTTGAGGTTCTCCATTTTTATGTCCTTACTTGGAAAACAGTTGGGGTAAAGGACAGGGCTCCCTGAGTGTCCAACACATCTGCTTGTGACTTTGCTGTTAAAAACTTGGCTGAGTACATTGAAGAAAGGCAAGAGCTGCTCAATGCTGCGAACGGTGTAGATGGTTAAAAGCAAGTGACCTGGTTCCCAGCTTAGTGTTTTCCCTGAGCCATCCTCCTCCGGGTTTTTCTGCAAATACAGAGACGTGGGAAATAATGCAGGACAAAACAGGAAAAGCACAGGTGAAAATGAAAGACTGATGCATAATACAGTATTTTCTAAAGTCCAAAACCATTTGTCCTATCCACAAAACACACCAATGCTGAAGGGGAGCTTCCAAAGCAGATCCTGTGCTCCCCCTCACCATGCCCTGCAGAGGCAGTGGCTGGGAGTGTACAGGTGGCACTCAGCTGCTGCTAATGGAAGAGTCACAGTGAGCATTCGAGTCCCACACCTCAGCCCAGGGCTGTCCCAAAGCAAGGCAGCCCCCACCACGCATCCCTGTGGAGCTGCTCCCAGGCAGCATCCTGTGGGCAACACAAATGGCCCAAGCTGGTGGCAGCTGGAAGTTGTGAGCTACTTCAGCTGCTTTCCAAAGCAGGCTCCTCTCTGGTGACACACACTCCACCACCTGATACTGCCAGCATCAGTGGTGATCAACCCCAAAGGAGGTTAAAATAGATACAAAGCATTTTCACTTTGCAGCTTGAGATCAGAGTTTTGGGGAAGGGCAAAAAGCAGTGCTATTATTAGTATCACAAATAACACACACAGACATTATGAGAAACACTTGAAGCTGTTCTCAAAGGAAAATGGCTCAGTTACTCATTGTGTATTCTCAGAAGAACTCAGTTATTATGTTCCTTCCATTTCATGGGGGGAATGTCAAAGGAAAGAATTTCGGGAACCCCACAAGCACAGGCAGCAGTCACACACCAGGTGCCCACCAGCAGCAGCACACTGCTGCAACCCTCCTCAGGGCTGCCTTATATATATCTGCCTACTGAAGTACCTGAGCACCAACATCCACGTTCTTGTACAGTTCTTCCCTATTTATCTCTGAGTCAAAAACCATACTCAAATCTAGACACTAAGGTACTATCACCACTAGAAACACCTTGTTTGTACTGTTACTGACAAACCAGTACAGAGAGCCATTCTACCATGAAGTAGAATTCCAGCAGTAGTGGATTTTACTCTGCAAGGAAGGAGAAAAGAAGCACAAAAGGCCTCACCAAGAAGAGCCACCTGTGGATCCACCCCTGTCCCGCTGCCCTGGTAGCACCTGTGGCTGAGGCAGGGGGTCCACTGGTAATAAAAGAAGAATGAAGGGCAAAGGACAGCAGTGGGAGCAGAGCATAAGGTAAGGATCACTGATTGCACAGCCTTTGAGCAAATACATTTTTTTCAAGACATGATATTTAAACAAATACAGGTTTTGCCCTTTAAATGAAGCAAGTGTCCTGCAACTGAGAAGCCCACAGGGCATCCATTTTGCAAACCCCAATGAGGTTTAAATTCAGTATGAATGTATCTGGTGGCTTGGCTCCCTGCCACAGGAGACCACTATTTGAGCATTACAAGTCTTCTGAAGAGAAAGGCTCACACCAAACCACAGCAAAGAGAAGATGAAATTTCCAACACAAAAGGAGTTGTTGATGCCTCCTTCTTTAAATGAAGCTACTAATTTTTAGAGTTTTTCCATAAAAACTTATAATTGTATTAAGGAGGAGAAATATTTTCCATATGTTTCTGTACAATGCTTAGCATTACCCAGTGGTGACAGGATGTGCCCCCAGCACACAGTGTCAGTGTCACACAACAGCCAACCAAATGGGGTGCATGTGCAAATTCCAGCTCTGAGCAATGAAATACAATCCGTCCAAGCCATTTCCTCATGGCAGTATTGGCTAAGAAAACATCACTAATTCCATGGATGCTTAAAGTGACAGTTAATTTGATGGAGACCAACCAGGGATTGTGTGTTTCATACGTGCAGTTTAACAAAAATTATTTTACGATTTAATTTTATAATGATTTGCAATCATAATTTTTCTTAGAAGTAACATCAGCTTTTTGTAATCTATTTTGTACAAAAAACCAACTTTAAAATTTTCATTATTTAAAATTAAAGTTATCTACAAAGATAAGGGTTCTTATACCTCAAAATTCTCTCAGCTTTGTTCTATAACAAATCTGATCTTAGTTCTTACTGAATGCTAAATAGTGCCCAGGGCCTTGAGGTGATGGTATTATTATGGCAAGCTTGTTTCACAACTCAAGCATCAAAGGCCACCCTCACCTGATGCTTGGCCATCTCCACTCCCTCCAAAACCACCGTCTTAAAGTCCTCCTGTTTGTCCTGTGGAAGGAAAGAGGAGAACTTTCAGACTGCATTTCATATATGAAAAGAATACTCTGCCGTGAAGGCCGTGCAGTTGCTTGGTTGGGTGCTATGCTTCAGCTAGAAAAATCACCCACCCCGACAAGTCTGTGATCCAGAAATGGCAGACTCAAGCTAGAATGGCCAAGACACTACTAGAGAAAACCAGCACTGCCAGTTTGTGCCTCTGTTGGTTTTCAGTACTGCCAAAGGAGGTTTTTAAGCATGCTTCCCTCAGATAACAGAACTTGAGCAACACCATACTACATGAATCTAAACATGAGTCAGAATGCCCTGAAGGAAAATAAGGATCCACTCCATTTTTTGTAGTTATTTTCTAAGAAAACCCCACAGCTATATGTAATAGTATTCTCCTCTGCATAAAGAGGAAATGGCCTGAAGTCAATATTCATTTTCTCGTGTTTATCTCATCATCATACACCTACCTATGGTTCAGTGTGCAACTGCTGCCATGACTAAGGGGTTCCAGAAATTCCAGGAATTTTTCTGAATTCTTGAAGCATACTGTGGGAGTCCTGACTTCAGGCATCTATCTCAGCATACAGTACTTACCAGCAGCATATATATGTATAAATCACACATGATGTATAAATTCATGCACAGAGATCACTGTGAGTGCAAAAACTTTCTAACAGATACTACATTCAACACCAGGGTTAGAGGCTATGCCTGAGGAGCAGGCAGTTAAAACTCATTACTCCTTTATACATGCAAGAAGAGAAATTTAGTCTCATCCTCATGGTTCAAAAAATGATAAAATGCAAAATGCAGATATCCTTCAGACACTAGTTTTATCCCCCATAATTGTGAGCCTTGCTTCAACAGTTCATCTCTGCCTGCAACTAAGTTATCCCTAAATTTACTGTAGCCACTTGTATCTCAGCAGTAGTTCCTTTACTTACTGAAGACATCGGAGACTGTAAATGCAGTAGCTACAGCAAGCTGCCACTGTTACAGACCTGACAAAGCCATCTATACAGAGAGAAACCTGAGAAGAACACTTCAAAACTTTCTGCCATAGGAGGCTTTGCACTTCCTCCCTGCCTCCCTAGCTCACCCATCAACATTTCCCAGTGAACTCCCCCCAGGGGGCTCTGTCCTCACAGCAGGAGCAGCAAAAATATCTGACAGTTCTTTGTGGCAGCAGAAGGGATCTCCCTGGGACAGGGCTTGGCCCGCTTCCATTGGCTTCATCAGCAGATCAGGCCTCCAACCCCACAAACTGGGGCTTTATTAACACATCCCATGCACCAACATAATGACAACCCTCATTCTGTTCCCACTCTTCCTACTGTGCAGCCAAGATTTCCCCAGAACTGTTTCTACTGATCTCCTCCTTCTTCCATTCATCACAGTCCCAGGCTCTGCTCAGTCTCAACACTCTTAGTTTTGTCATGTTTAAGAATGCAGCCGTTTTTAAAAATTTTTGATTGTAATTAACAAAACTGGTTTTCTACTTCAAAAAAGTAGGTGGTCAGACTACTATCTACATATATGACTGGCTATCTGAAAGTGATTTTATGTTGAGTGTTTATGTTATTATCAGATAATGGAGCATATTTTACTTTTTATTTAAATAATAATTTTAATTTAGAAATCCAAAGTCAGTGATCATAATAATTTTGACCATAGCAGGTTATAAATTTTTCTGTAGTCTGTTTGATTCATTTTGGGGCTTTTTTTGTTTGATTTGTTTGTTTTTTATACTTACATGCATTTTTTGCCTAATGTTGACTTGAGATTCTTCCAGCTAGAATCTCCTACACCAGCCAAAAATCTATTCTTCATTGTTAAAAAAAATTTAAAATATTCAAACCCAAACATTGCTGTGTGTTATTGTACATGAAACTTTCAGTGAAAAGAAAAAGAAAAAAGCAACATACCTTTGCTTTTTTCCGCAGCAGCTTTGCCAGACGCACCACATAGGGCTTGAATTCCCTCTGATGTGTTCCTTGTCTCCGTACTTCCAAGCCTGAATCATCTGATGCTTCTGGAATAAAAGCCCAGCGATACCTGCCATGAGATAACACAAGCAGATGTTATCCATACTGAACATGCAGGCTTTTCTGAGCAATCAAAAATATGAAAGGATGAGGAAATCTGGTGAAGTATCAGAGAAGGAGGGAGGCAAAACGATACGCAAGTAAACCCTGAGAAGAAAAAATAAATGGAAAAAACGTTCAACATTAGATTTAGAAATGTTACAGGGCACAATCTGACACAGTGTGCACAAATCCTTCCAGTCTCCAACCCACATGAGTGTCTTTTAAACTGCAGGATAATTAGGGGTGACCAAATGTCTACAGAGCTGTGCCAGGGCAGCAGCCCTCACACAGTCACCAGAGTGCAGTGTAAAGGAAGAGACACAATAGTTTCTTTTGTCCTTCGTGTCCTCTCATTCCCAGGATCTCCAGCAAATGCCAATTGTTTTGCATTCATTTTTTTTTTCCAATTAAACAGGATTACAGAGGCACTGAGGAAGCAGTTTGTACATGTGCCCACTACTGACCAATAAAAACCTATGGGATCCCCTTCCTACAAAGGTTTGTTGCCACATTTTCCAGACAGACTGTGCAAGCGTAATTTAAGCAAGTCATGCTGAGATGACATGCAGTCCTCTGATCTCATGCATTACTCACTGAGATGGGTGGGTGTATTTTGAGTTCTTAGGCACTACTGCAACTAAGTACTTAAAAAATAAAATACTTGAATAAATCACTACTACTAATGATCTCTCAAGAGTGGCAAATCTCTTGCCACAGGCTAAATCAAACCAGCTTGAACTAATATGATATGCAGCATCATTTGCCCTGGGGGCCACTCAGATATTGTAAGGGAACGAACTGCGGGCTGCCCTGGTGAAGTCCAAAGAAAGAAGGGAAACACAAAACAAAACACTTTTATACACTAGAATTTTACCAGGAGGCATGGAAAAACATCCAAAAACTTAAATGACAATGTTTTCTACTCACATCTGAAATTGAGGCAGGTTTTCAGATGGTAAAGCTAGAGCCAAGTCCAGAAATTTGCAAGCAGACAAATACAGGTTCAGCCACCTCTGGCTGTTGTAGGATGTGGAAAAACCATTGCCGCCCGTATAAGTTGTCTCCAAACCAGCAACAGATGGGCCAGAAGTTCTAAAATATAGGGAAGTGAGGAAGTGAATCATAACAACCTTCTGCCACATTAAAAACTTTATTTTTATTACTTGCCTTTACAAACACACAACTCTTTATTTACCAGCATTATCCTGAATTCATAAATTGAATCCCAACACAAGTCTGTGCCATGAGTGCAGTTCTGTATGCATATATACATATATATATATTTATATGTGATAAAATGTCAATGTATAATGAATGTATTGCACTGTATCTTATTCCCAGATATTCAAATTATGAGGAAGTTTGAAACTGTCAGTCATGTTGATATTACTTTATTTGAGGGAAAAACTCTCCAAAAAAACCCTAGGAAAAAGTGAGCAAAACTTGGGCAAATAACTCTGGCTCATCTGAGAAATCTGCCTCTGCTGCTAGTATTGACTGAAATTGGATCACACTGTATAGAAAATAGATGAGATAAAAATGGATAATAAAACAAGAATTACCTACCTCACTTATCTAACACAAGAAGAAACTATACTTTTATTTAGACAAAAAAGGTGCATCAGTCTTATTTAGAATAAGTGTACGACACAGAAAAGGTGTAAGTCATGCCATACGTAATTTAATTAGGGCAGCAGTGGATTTTAGTCAGGCAGATATTGTAAGAACTCAGACACTTGTATAATTTCCCTTAGTGATTTATGATCAATCTGACAGCAGAACTTTTGTTTTGTCCTGAACAGTCTGTCCCTGGTACTGCAGTCAGACTGAACTACCCTTTACTTGTTCTTCTCATTTGAGCTCAACAACTCTTAAGACAAATTATTTTCAAGAAAGACTCCGCTCCCCATCAGCATACCAAGAGATTTTTATAAAGTGAAGCAGGAAGTTCATACATTTACCTGGAAATGTCTTCATCAGCAGTGAGCTCCTGTTCCATCAGTAAAAACACTTGCACCTGAAGATCAAATGCTATATTTCAATACCATTTTCAATGGACTGTGACTCGGGAAAGCCTGAGTAATAAGCCTTAGACAAATAGTTTGGAGCTTTATTTCCTTTCCTGTATGAGTGGACACTGGCACCTTAAAGCTCTTTCATCCCTTATATATAACCTGAATAACACAAAGGCCACAAGGAACTGTCTGTTTTATGGCCAGGAAAGCTCTCAAAGGCTAATCCCCTCCATTACCTAGAAAGAGAGCAAGACCTAAGCAAAATGAGAATAAAGGACTGTTTAATGCAGCAGGTCAGGCTCAGGTATGAATTCCCAGAAGCACCACAGTCCTGCTAACTGAAAGTAGTGCCAAGTCTGTGGTAACTTGTGTAAAGGCCAGGGGACAGCACAGGAATCAGAAGACCACACTGAGTAGAATGGGTTTTCTAGTATTTATACTATTGACAGCTTAAAATTAAATACATATATTGCTAAAACAACACACTTTAAAATATTTTACATAGCTTTCCTCCTTCTATTGCTTGGATCTGTGGTTATTCAAGGGCTATGTTAGGCACTGGCAGACTGAAAAACTAACTAATCACAGCAATGATTCTGTTTTTTTCCCTCTGTTATTCAATCCCTTGGGAACTCCTTGAATAGCAGGCTGAAAGGATCACAGCATGCACCAACCACTCTCCTCCATTCCCACTGCCAAAGCTGAAACACAAAAGAGTGTGTCAAACAGCCAACACAGGAGATTCTGAAGGTAGAAACTCTGGAAACAGATATTTTTACTGTTTTGTTATGAAGAGTAAAATGATAAAGAAGAAATCTGAGCCAAGCCTTGTATAAATCTAGTTACAAAATTTAGTCTCAACGTGAACTGAATGACCATCAACTGCCAATAAAACATGGATTCTGACTCCTATACATGGATTCTCATTCCCATTGCTGGAAGAAGAATGACCAGGAAGGTAGAAACAGGGAAGACTGAAAAAGAAGAGCAGGAGTGGGAATGGTGGAGAGGGTACACTTACATAACCAGAAATTGAAGTAGGATTCAGAAGGAAGAACGAGGGCAAATGCAAATTTAATTCAGGAGACAGCTGAACAGATGAAACAATGTAAGCTAACAGATACTAAATTTCATCACAAAAAACAGACTTCAGGACCATGAAAATAAGTCAACTTTCAATTTGTGGCCATTGCACATTTATTTGTAGAATCTCTAGAAGAGATTTTATTAAAAATCTTGAGGAGGAATGAGGTTGTGTCTCAGATGTGCACCAGTCTTCTAAATAATGAATGGCACTTGCAACTCACCAGTTCAGTGATCATGGTTGGCCAAAGTGAGGTAAGGTGCTGTGGAGACATTCTTAAAAGTAATACTCTGAAAAACAGGAACACTTGGGAATGAAGGGTGGGCACCTGTGGCAACCGGAGACTTTCTACCAGCCTTTCTGAAACAAAAAGCCAAGAAAGATCCCTCAGTTCAGCATAATTCCAATGAGAATTTTCTCCTTCCCTCCTTTACTCTCAATGTTAACTTTAAGTATCTGCCATGCTACTGTTCCAGTACTTTACTGGTTTTATTCTGTCAACATAAAGAAATAACCACTCCACCAAAGAAGGAACAAAATAGAGAAACCTCTAAAGAGTGCAGTTGCCTATTTTGGATAAGTTCTCTACATAAATGCAATAGTGCATCTGGGAACTTTGCTTATCTTATGCAGAGTTTCATCCATTACAACAGGAGGAGTTAACAGATTCCAAACAACACAAAAACAGCCTGAACAACTCGGATGTATTATTGTTATTTAAAAATACTGAACCATCAAAGTACTTGAGAAATTACAAAGGGATGATACATTTTTATTGAACTATGGTCACCTCTAAGCTTTCAATGTATACAGAGGCAGCACTGTAGTTCAGACCAGTAAAAATCATCTGATTCCATGAACATAGTAATCTCAGCTACTGACTTGACTGGAAATTAAAAAAAATAATACAAAAAAACACCCAACCCCAACAAACAAACAAAATAATTTTACAAAAAATTGATTCCAGAACAAATGAAACAAAAAAGTTGATGCAACTGATTTTCCATACAGAAGAAGAGACCAACGCACCACTTTGGTGCCATGAAAAAATGATACATTTAAAAGCTGCTGCTAACTATTGCATCACCTTAAAAAGAAGGTCCAAGCAGTTTCTATTCCCAGTCACTTAAGGTAAAGGGTCATTGTAAGAAATAAACTTCAACGATAAATAGGATAGATAAACTGAACTGAGAAAAAAACACCAGCAAAAAAAGTCAAGAATTAAAATGTCAAGGTCAGTTTTCCTATTTCTCCCTAATTGATAGCTTTGTACCCCAGATGTTCATGTCAAAGCATATTGTGCATGTATCCAAGGATATTGATCAAGGGATAAAATGACAGATCTGTGAAATTATCTGGATTAAAGTCAACTGGAAACCACAAAATCTGCATATCTTGAAGTCATTTAAGACTGAAAACATTTTAACCAAAAGCTGCAGAAACTTTGTTTCAGCTGTGGAAACAGTATCACACGCTGATCTTGCAGGATAAAAATTTATCCTGCTGTTACTCTGTCACACCAGCATTCCACAGCTAACAGGAAGAAGCCACTGAAGGACGCATATTTCCTGACCTTGTATGTCTGGCAGGTATTTCTGGTACTGGTCTATCTCGCTGCTGAAGATGGCGAAGGCGAGTCTCTTGAGGAGCATGGCGCGCTGCTCCAGCTCCGCATCTCTGTTTGCAAACAGATTGAGGGAGCTGCTCTGGGCCACGGCCACTCGTGCTGAAAGAGAAAAGGGAAAGTGCAGCCAAGAGCTGATGAATTTCCCTTCTGCTTCACTTCAAGGCACAAATAACTCTGTCTTTGCGATAATGGGGTTTGAAAGCAGATGTTAAGATGATGTATGGTTTGCAATTTGAATCTGTAACCAGAAATTCAAAATAAAAGTTGAAAGAAAACCTCTAAGTATACACAATAGCGGCTGGGTTTAGGGGCTTTTGGGAAAGAGTTCAGCCATTTTTTAAAAATAAAATTTGCATGCATTGATGCTAAAAAAATTATAAAGTGCAGAACCAATTTTTTTAAGCAGTTACTGTAAGATCTTCAAACCCAAACCAACCAAAAACCACCCCCACCCACTCTGTTTAATCAGCTTTGCCATACAGGCAAAATTCACTGTGTGCGAGGATGGTATCAAATTCTCTCACTTTGGGTTATTTATGGAGCTCCAGAAACAAATAGCCAAAGAAAACATGAAAAACACTGAATAAATCAAATTGGAAGGAATGTTGAACAAGCGTTTTCTTTAAGATACTTATTTTTCATTTATTTAGTGTTTATACTGGAGAGGAGTCACCACTATATCAATACTTACTCATTAAATCTCTGAATGTGGTTTTGTCATGTGTCATCAAATTATCCATAATGGCTCTCCAACTAAAAGGAAAATTGTACACAAATCAGAAAAGCAAGAAAAAAGCAAGAATTTTCAGGAAGATTTGCAAATTTTTTCTGCTCTTTTAGTTTAGGCTAAGGCTTCCCATCCAAGCTCTCTGCTTTATAAGGTACAATTTACTTGGTGTTACTTGATCTGAAACTGTGTTTCTCAAACTCCCTTCTCCAAGAAAATAAGGGATGTCATTCAGAGGGATCCTGATGGTTTTAAGAAGCGGGCCCATGCAAACCTAATAAAGTATGAGGCCAAGTGCAAGGTCCTGCAGAATGGTTAGAGCAATTCCAAGCACAAATACTGGCTGGGCACAAAATGAGTACTGAGAGCAGCTTTGGGGAGAAGGACTTGTGGCTGATGGTGGATGAAGATGAAATTTTATCTGAATTTCATCTGCCAGTGTGTGCTCACAGCCCAGAAGGGCAACTGCATCCAGGGCACCAGAAGCATGCCCAGGAGATCAAGGGAGGTGATTCTGCCTTGCTGTGGTAAGACCCCACTGGGAATATTGCATCCACCTCTGTCCCACAGCATAAGAAGGATGTGGACTCCTTTGAAGGGGTCCATGGGAGGACCACAAAGATGACCAGAGTGCTAGAGCACCTCTCCTATGAAGACAAGCTGAATACATAAAATTTTTAAGGGCCACTGGTATAAACAAGAAGAATAAAGTCTTACTGGTTAACACTGGAAGCATCCATCTGGAAGAAACTGGAATCCATAAAGAGGTCAAAGGCTTCCTTTTTCCATGCTCTCCTTGTATACTGATATCCACTAAGACTGCTTAATAACTGGACACAAGCTCGATAGCTGGATGCATTGTGAGCACTAAACAAAGAAAAAGTCAAAATAAACCAATTTTGAATTGTTGCTTTATAGAAAGTTGATAGACATCTAATCCTTATCATGCCTGTTTCAGCCTAAGTGCCACCAACCAAATTGCTACTGGCTGTAGACATCTATATCAATTCAATAAACTAAAGATACCTGTGATTACGGAGGTAGGGCACAACATAGTGCATAATATTTACAAGTAAAGGAATAACTCTCTCTTTTTCATCACTGTAGAAAACCATGTCCAGGAGATGAGCCAAAACCTATAAAATGAGAGGAAGATATGTTATGGTGCATTCTTAAATTGCTTTTTACATACCATTCAGCATTTTTTTGGTGTGTGTAATGTTCTTTACTGAACATTCAAGTTTGTGACAGAAGTGGTCACATTTCAGGTGCTATGCAAAATCCAAAGTATAAAGACTCCAGCATTTTTATAACACATGAAGGTAAAAGCACAGAAACACAAACTTCTGGTTAAAGCACTCTGACTGTGATTATCAGCAGCAAGTAAGATGTACAGTAAAGATAAACACATAAAGCTTACAATCAAAAAAGTTGGCTATACTACACATCTGAAAGGCCATTCTTTATACCTCATCCATCTCAATGGATTAGTAACAAACTTTAACATGACAAGACCCAGAATCCGCTCACATCAGTGTTTCCCATTAAATCTCCTTCTCCAAGCTTCTAGTCCAAAGCTTCTCACAATATATAAATTTATTATAAGACACTATTTACTATCTTATTATTATTTCAAGGAAATATTTACCTCAGAAAGTAAGGTCAACGCATGGACACTATAAACAGATGGAGTTATATTTGAAGTTTCCATTGCTGGAGACAGCATATCTAAATGAAGATAAAAATAAAAAAAAAAAGTCTAAAGTTACTTTTCTCAAGCCATTATTTACCTTACAGCATATTTTAAAAACATATATTTTGAAGATGCACAAGCTTTGCCAGTGTCTAAAGTTAGTTTTCTCAAGCCATTATTCACCTTACAGCAGATTTTAAAAACATATATTTTGAAGATGCACAAGCTTTGCCAGACACATGAGTGCTAGAACAATACTGAAGAATTTTACATACATTCAAATATAACAAAGCTGTTCTCTTCATTAATATTAGCATGAAAATTAATATTTTGTTTTAGATAAAGATAAAAATGAACCTACCTTCAACATCTGATTCTAAGTTGTTTCCATCAACCATAATCTTGGGCGAAGGCTTAACCTCTAAGTTTCGTCTTAGCCATGTGGTCTGTTCCAAGGAAGAACCAGCAATTGCCCCAATGGCATCCACTATCTTGTGTGTTACATCCTTGTAGAGAAAAAAACAAACAAACCCAAGCATTTTAAGAAATCTGTGCAGAAGGACTGTATTCATTGTCCTGACATGTAGAAAATCCATATAACCACATATAGAATTGCTTTCAAGTAATTTCTATATTATCAGTGATTAATAACTTCACAGAAAATGAGAGCTTTTTCAAAAAACTGTAAATATAAGAAGTTATTAAAGAGTAATTTCATACTACAGAACCAATATCAACTATTTCTGGTACACTCAAGCATCTAGTTGCAACCCCACTGCCAAGGACATGGATACCTTACACTAAACCAGTTGTTCAGAACCTCATCCAAGTGGCCTTAAACAGTTCTAGTGATGGGGCATCTGCAGCTTCTCTGGGTAATCAGTTCCAGCACCTCACCACCTTCACAGTACAGATTTTTTTCCTAATATCTAATCTAAATCTGCTCTCACTTTGAAGCCATTCCCGCTTGTCCTGTCACTGCATGTTCTTGTAAACAGTCCCTCTCCATCTTTCTTCTGGCTTCCTCCAGGTACTGGGAAGCCTTCCCTTTTCCAGGCTGAATAAACCAAATTCTTTCAGCCTTTTCTCTTAAGAGAGGTGCTCCATTGCTCTAATCAACTTGGTGGCCCTTCTCTGGACTTGCTCCAAGAGGTCAGTATCTTTTCTGTGCTGGGAACTGGATGATCTTTAAGGCCCTTTTCAACCCAGGCCATTCTATGATTCTATGATTTATTGTTCAATATTTTAAAAAGACACATACAACAAATTTCTTACCTGTAGATCTCTTTGATCTTTCTTATTCTCCAGACTTGGGTTTTTCATGATGAATTCATTAAGAACACTGAAAAAATATAGAAGTTGAATAATGGATTTTCTTCTCATAATACATTATTCAGCAGTCTTCAGAGTTAGGACAAATCTGAAGACATTTATTTGCACAATATTTATTCACTAAACCCGCAGGGATTGCTACTTATCAATATTCCAGGAAACATCTTTTCAAGTTCCTTAAGTTAACTTTGATCATAAGAGTTTACCAAGAACATGTTTTACTTGATTATATACAAAAGTATCTTCAGAGACAGTTTACTAGGGAAGATAAACTCAAAATATGGAAGAAAATGGTCCTTGAAGCATTATACAGAAAACATATTCAAAGTCATATTTTTAACAGTCAACAAACTGTTTCCATGGTGAGAATTCAGCCCAATCTAGTGGGCTTCAAATACCTAAGAAGTATTAATTGTTATTTTTAGGAAAAATCAGAAATTTAGATCTGTTGCTTAAATGATCATTAAGGTGAGGTTGTGGCTTATATCATATTATAATAGAAAACTTAATATATGTGGCCATTCCTTAGAGAAGAAACAAGTTTGATAAGACCCACAGAACTCAGGTAGTAACTCCACATGTCAAAAGTAAGAGACAGAGTTAAAACCACAAACACTTCAGGATAATTTCACACACCCTACATTTGAGCAGACTGGAAAATTGCAAATATCAGGAGCACTTACCCAAGTATGAGAAACTGTCCTGGGGCTGGAAGACCAACCTGTATGGAATCCTTTAAGAGAAGCAGCAGTGCTGCCCAGCTGTCTACTAAGCTGGTCACTGGAATCCTAAGGGAGAGAGAGCAGTAATGTCAATGACGAGAACATCATCTCCCTCAGGTATTCCCCCAGTTTCTTTTTACATCACAATGTCTCCTGTCAGACATTGGGAATCAACACCCTTAAAGCTTTTTTAATACTAGGTTTCTGTATAGTCATTAAGAAACAGATGAAGGCAGAAGTAGAGCAATCTCAAATATGCTTTTCACTACAAAGCTGGAATGGCATGAATTAGTTACAGCACTATTAAGATCAGCTTTCTTTGGCAGATTACCTGCAGGATTTTTAGGTGGGGGAAGAAAGGTGATGCAGTACTATGGAACTCACGAAATAAACCATCTTTTTTAACAAACCTACAGATCAAACCCATTCTTTCTTCACTTTTCATATTACACAGACTATTCATCATCCTATGACAAAAAGATGTAAAATATTCAAATTGATTATCTGCTTCCCAATGACAGAAATAAAATTTAGCTTCTTTTCTTACCTTTGAGTATAAGCATAGAAAAACTGCAACATGCAGACTTCCAGTGACAGATGTTTCTAGAAAAAGATACGAAACCTGTGTTGTCAAAAAGAAGGGGCATTTTTTCCCCCTCACCAGGGTAAAATTGACAATGGTATAATGTCACTGCAATGCCCAAACATATAGCTTCTTAACTATTTAGAATATTAAGAGTGTCCATTCAGACATCCCTCTGTAAAGTTATACTTCATTTATCTCTTGGATATAGTGAAAATTTTCACATTGTGCTACTCAGCTTTGTCAATGAAGTACCCATATCATCAGTTCTAAGCTTCTTCAAGAGGACATAATATAAATTAATAGGATCTGTACAGTTTCCACACCTTGTCCTTTGCTATGGCTGGAGGCTGCTTCAGAACTTCTTTCACCGTCTGTATGACAGTCTCTGTTCTCATTACACTGATAGAGCGAACCAGCTCAACCAGCAGAAGTTGTTCTTCACCTGCTGTAGGAATAACCTAAAAGAATCAGATGTATGTCACACATTATCAACACAGACAATGGCTATGCCAAAACTAAGGCAGCTGTCCTCATAGGATTAAAATTTTATCAATTAACAGTTCATCTAGAGACCTGATATCACCTACTCTTCCTCTGAAGAATTCAGGAAGATTATCCCATTCTGAAGTGATACCTCCCTGACAGTACAGTTGCTAATTAGAAATGCAAATATTGTCCATACTTCATTGTATTTTTTCACTGGAATGTCTGAATTTTCTTCTTCCCAACACTAAATTACTTAAAAGTATTAGCACTATTTGAAGTGACCACTGCAATATAAACACACCTTTGTCCTTGAAGGATTTTTGTTTTGCCTCCTTTCATTCCATACAAATGCAATAGCAGCCATGAAGTGAACACCATGATTCATTGAAATTGGACCCAAAAGTTCCAGAATCTGTTGCCTCAAATTCTGAAATATGAAAGCAGAACACATACCCTTTAGATGAGCACCTCAGCATTACGTTCAAAACATTTTCTCTGCAGAAAGCAGAGAGGTGATGCATTGCATTGAACTGATACATTTTCACTTAAAAGCCTGGTTTTTGTGGTGAGTGAGTAGATGAGGACAAAGGCATAAAAATTCAATTTAGATTTAAGAGAATAGGATTGAAATTATTTTGACTAAGAACTTATATTACATTATATTATCCCTGATATATCCCTGACCTTAGTTGACCCAAGATTAATAGTGGTGATGGATGCAGCAGCAGCAGCAGTAGTTTTTTCTGAAGAATCTGCGAGGTGCAGGATGCTCCACAGTAAAGTCACAGAAGACATGATCATGTGCAAGATAGAGAGGATCCCATTGCGTGCTTCAACCAAATGCTTCTGATCTACATTAACCAAAAGCTAGTGGGAAGGGAGAGGAGTATTCAATAATATATATATTCAAATATACGTATTTGAATTCAAATATTCAAATTTATGTACACATAAACAGTACATTTAAAATAGAGAAAATTTTGACTTACCTAACATGGGAGCTTTCAACCTTAACTCTTTTTCATTATTTTTTCATTAATTCTTAAAATATATACAGCTTTGAGACTTTTAAAATAATAAACTTTTGATTGAGTTGTGCAATATCAAATGTACTCTGAACATGAGAGGCCTAATGTCTACAGAAATCAATTTTGTATCCTCTGCCTACACATTTGCAAAACAATTATTTCAGAATTTTAAGTCTAGCTAATACTCTAGGCAAAATTATTTATTTACATAAACAAAACCCACTTTTCAGTCACTTTTAAATAAATGGCAAGCAAAGGAGTCTAAGAATGGAGAAATAAGCACAAAAAAAAGGTTATTGAGAAAACAGGGCAAAAAGCTTCTTATGGAATCAGGACCAAATTCTTAACAGACACTATGCTCAGAATATTGGATCTAAAATTACTGCTTGACTAAAAAGAAAAATTGTGAATATACAGAAGGAGCAGAAGGATAATGTTTAGACATATCACAAGATGAAAACAACAAAGGCAGCTCTAAAAAGTGGAATTTTAAAGGTCTTAAAGTTAAGGAATTAAACTTTAGTTATTTCAGAGTAACATAAACAACCAAAAGAAGCAAATGTAAGAGCATTCTCTTAAAAGTACCATCCATAGAAACCTGCTTTTCCATTTGTATTGTCAATAAACCCCCATATTTATAGCTAAGATAATATATTTGCTATTTTTGTCACCCAGATCTTCATAATTGCTAATATAATCGCAGTCCTTAATTTGACATGTATTGCATAGGAATCTCTCAGACACCCTGATAAGTTTACCTGGTGATACTGTGTAGATGGATCCAGGAGGCAGTAATGAATTATTGTTGTGATCCCTTCTAATAAAGTGAGAACCATATCTGGGGGGGTGACTGATGCCATCCAGAGAGGTCTAAAAGAAGAGTAATTTTTTTCAAAATGAGTTAATCTGATAGTAAAGTAATTCAAAGCAATCAAATTCAGTTAAAAAGATTACACCTCTACTTATACATACCTATTATCAGATAATCCAGTTTCATATTTATACTGCTGAATTAAATTATCCAAGTTCCTGCAGAGCTGAAGAGTCACTGAAACAACCACCCTTTGAAGAACTTTTCCCATGTAAGGCAACGTAGAAGTGATAAGGCCAATCCACTGGGGATGCATTTTACAGGCACAGTGCTGGTGCAAAGCTCGTATCACTGCACACAGAAACATGCCTTGGCAGGTTATTGGCTGGGAATGTAAATACTGCAGAGAAGTCATCGGCTGCTGGGGACCAATGTGCTCCAGGTCTGTTATGACAAAGTCAAACACCGTTTCATTTTCCTCAGGCACAGTCATTACTCTGTGTTCCAGCACAATCAGCTGTTGAAGTACTTTCAAAAGTTGTGACTGCAGAGTACTACCATTGTCAAACTCATCCTCAGAAAAATTTATAAGGCTGTCTTCAGAGAAGCCTTCTTCTACAGCCACTATGTTTTTTCCAGCTACCTTTTCACTGTGCCATTTCTGGGCACTGAAGATAGAAGACAGCAGACAATGCAGGATCACTTTCTGAACCTTGCACTTGGACAACATGTCTGAAATAAAACTAGGAAAGCCCTTGGCAGAGCTTTCTATCACTTTTGCCAATTCAGCAAAGAGGAGTGTCAGAATTTCTATACTCATCATTTGCATGTTGCGGTTTCCTATGAGGTCTTGTGAGGTTACTTTAACGTGAGTTGGATAATGGCTCCGCATGTAGTACAGACACAAGGAGATGAGAATTTCTATGTACATAGAGCTCCGAAAGTTATGGTTAGAATCAACTGGGATGTGACTATAGAAATCCTTGCCCATAACAGATATTCGATGCCTGGCCAGAAGATTTTGGAGCAATGAAAGCTGAGGAGTGTATGCATTGTTGACACTGGTAGTGGAGATGGCACTTACAAAAGCTGAAGGATTTGTTTTCAGAATTGCCTTAATTGCAGAAAAAGCATACAATGTCCTTGAAGAGTCATACAACTGGAGATAAAGCAGCACATGTTGATACAGTGGATGGATATTGAAGTTAGGAGATTTTCGCATTCCTGGAGATCCAACATCACTTTCTATTTCTGAAATTTCTCCTTCTCCACAACTGTACCAATTTTCTAAATCAAGACCATCGCTAAAGAAGACATTTGTTTGTTTAAGCTTTTCTGTTTGTGCTTTCTTCTTCTCTTCATCTTTCTTTTTGGCTATTTTTACCTTCGGTTTTGCACCTGGTTGCTTACCAGCCTCTTTAACAATTGTTTCCTTTTCTGACATTTTTTCTGGCTGCTTTCCTTTAAAGCTGAACTGAATACTACTGTGGCTATGTTTTCTAGACTTCGATTCAGTGGAAGAAAGAGTAAGATCAGAGAAGGATTGCTGGCTTTCTGCAATACAAGGTGAAGAGTTATTTCTTGACATTTCATCTCCTAAGCTCTCAAGTCCAGTCTCAGTTGAGGCCGATAGTAACTGTGAGCTGTCATTACTAAGTAAACTACTCTGGCTACTTTGAATATTTTGATCATCACTTTTTGTAACCTCTACAGAGCTATCCAATGAGCTGAATTTACACAAAGCATCCTCAGAGTGCAGACTGTCTTTAACTTGTTCAACTTCTTCTTCAAGACCACTTACAACTTTGCATATAAGATCTGTAACAACTTGTTGCACAATTTCATCAGGTGAGTCTTCTTTCAGAGTCTGAGAGCTATCTTGAGCACTCAGGCTTTCTGTTTCCACTTCATAACTGATGTTGTCTCCAGTAGATGACTGAGAACAGCCGGAGTCAGAACTCTGCAGTATTTCAGCCTGATGATCAGGAAGGTCGAAATCAGACACAACCATTGGTATGGTCTCACTGCTGGTACTTAACAAGGAAAGCCTGTCACTCAGAGGATTGACAGTCAGGCTGAAGTTCTCCATTTCATCCACACCAAGTTGTTTCTCATTGCCTTCTTTAGGTATAATAAGTTGTCCTTGGCTTACAGGCATGTGGGAGAATGCTTAATAAACACAAAAAAAAAGTATACATAAAAAATTTTGTTCTTCCAAATAAGAATTCATAATTAAAATGTAGAATTTAAATCATTATTGAGATTTCAGATCATAAAGGTATGGTAAATAGTGTCTTTCTATTTCACAGAAGAAAATATAAGTTAATAAGCAAATGACAAGTTCACAAAAACAAAGCAAAATTGTTTTAGCAGAACACCTGTTGTTGCAAAACAACATTATGCAGTCTTATCTGCTTTTGTTTTCACAAGAAACAGAATCAGTAAATTCTAAACAAAAATTATGCAATACATGCAAACACCTTCAAAACTTATTGGTATGTTTTCAGCCAGCCTCACATTATTCATAAAAATGTTTAATTTCTTGGTTAAGCTTCAAGCCATGTTCCTATGTTCTACCAAGACTCAGTAAGATGTAACAAAATGCTCTGCATTAAAATACTTGCATATTATTTTAATGTAAAAAAAATACAACTTTAAACAATACTTGGGGCACACAAACTTGAATTAGGAAAATACCACAAAATGCAAATATAAGCTGTAGTTATTCCAACATGTTTTTCAGTTACCCTCAAAAATTTCTACTATGATTTTAACATTGCATGTGAACAGCAAGCAAAGAAATTAGGGAACTTCCTATAGTCTTCTTGTGTACATACCATCAGCACAGCTGAACTTCTGCATGAACTGCTTTTCATTTTCTTCTTCAGGGTGATTGGGAGATTTAGTCCAGTAACATTCAGCCTGTACTCGCTGAACAGAAACTCGCTGAGTTTTTGGATGGAGAAGCAGTAGGAGCAAAGGTTCAAGAACCCTTGCAATATCATGTCTTTGAAGCACCTGATTTAACCAGGCTTGTCCAACTGACCAAGTAGAACCATCCAAGCTATTGAGACTGTCCAGCATGATAAACAAAGATCTAGAACGGAAAGAAGAAATAATCTAGTGGATATTGTACACTACTCACAGAGTAATCCCATTTTAATCTGATATATGACAAATTTAATGTCAGTACATACTCCAAACTCTTCTCCATACAAAGCAGAATTTTCTTTGGAATCAAAACTTTGAACCTGCTCCTTATATTTTAGTGTAGTCTAATGAAGGAGTGGGCAGGAAGAGCTAGTAACAAAGTAAGTTGTAACAGTTGCTCTAATAGTAGCAAGATCAAGTATTTATACAGCTATTGGCATAACAAGCTTTTGTTGCCTTGAAAGTGATATGCCATTTAAAAAAAATTTCAATTTTTAAAGCCAATTCACAAGGATATATGAATAAGAAAACATTCAAAGATCTTGTCTTCAAGAACAGAGAAGAGAAATACACTTGACAATTCAGCAGTTCCTACAACCGTTATTTTCTTCTTTTAACAGTTTTAGCCTCGAGAATCCTTTTCAGACTTATGGAAAAACAACATATATATTGGACTCTGAATTTTATCTACTGTTTTACTTCCCCAGTAGTACATGTACATAAGTTTTTAGCTGTATGCACAGAAATTATCACCATTTATGCAATACGTGACAGCATAAGACAAAGAAATAACCTTTTTACTCTACACTTTATAGCTAAGTATGCAATACAAAATCTAAATAAACACTTTTCTACATTTGTGCTAGCTGAGGAAGACAAGAGTAGTTCAGAGTCCAGATCCTCAGTCTTTTCTAAGAAGACAGTCCAATACCAGAACACAAAACAGAAATCCTCTGCTGCTTGCCATAATGACCTCTTACACAAAACACAGATTAAACAAAAGAATTCATATTTTAACATTTGCTTGCAATTTGGTTTTTAATTTATTTTTAGTTTTACTCTTACTTTCTACTTAATGTAATTCAATTCTGGATTGATTTCTCTCTCCTGCTTCTGTATTTATCAAAACAGAGCAAGAACTCAGATATTAGGCTTAATATACACCACAGTGATGGTTAATGAATATAGTGACCATTCCTTCCCCACACTCTTTATAGCTTCCAGGGAAAATTTACAGCTTACATAATCATCACTGTGAAAACAATTTTGTCTAACACAAATTCCTGTCCACAAATTCATTTCTTGTCCTTCTTCCTTCCTCTCACAGCTACACTGTAGTTCTTCAAATTTTCAACGCCCTATGTTGCCCACATAATACCATCAAAGATTTTGGAGTAAAATTATTTCAGTTTAATCAGACTTGCAATCACCAACCTGTCAAAGGTGCGGCCAAAGGAAGAAGATTTGTTAATATGAAGATCTCGTGTGAGATGCCATAGCACTGCAAACTTGGCATGAGCTTCCATTCTTACTTTCTGTGGACCAAACAATAAGTTAGATTTGTCAGAATGTAAAACTTCTGGTAAGAACTGGAAAAAGAAAGTCATACAGCATCCTAAATTATATACGATATAATGAAAATTTACTTCTTTGATTATGTGTTGAAGTACTACTTTTCTTAAAAGCAGCAGTAGCCAACAATAGCTGCCTGTGAGTTAGTACCATGAAAGGATTCTCTCCTATCTCAAACGTGCCTTAATTTTAAAGTTTAGCCTGTCTCTTCCTAGTCAACTTAGTTTCATTCCATTACTGCCATACTAGAAAGAAACAGAATAATTTTCTATCTAGATATGTAGACGAGCTCTTCACTAACATGTAAAATTTAACTCTGAAACAAACTGGACAAATAGGACATGCTTACTGCCCAAAGGATTCATAATGACTAACACAGTCATAGTAATAATATGCAGAATATCATAGAATATCCTGAGTTGGGAGGGACCCACAAGGATCACTGAAGTCCAGCTCAGGATATTTAATGGTAAAAATGGTGTAAAGTAACAGTTGTTCTGTTTCTCTCTTTACTGAGGCTGATCCATGCAAAGAGTTATTCCAGCAAGGTTGTAAACAACAGTAAATGTCATGACATGACTTGAACACCTGTATAAAAACAGCTTCATCCAAAAGACAAGGAAGCTAGTAAGCATTAGTAGGAGTGAACAAAGCACAGCAATCAGGACAATTACATCAAATAAATAATCAAAATTACTTCAAGTACTATAAGGGCTTAAACTAAATTACTAGGTGATAAGCAAAGATAAGAGGACAGAGATTTTAACTTGTTTGTTGTTAGAATATATGGTTATAGGACATGAACTGTAGGCACATTTACCTTTAACCAAAGTTAGACAAAACTAAAAACTGTTAAAACCACTAACAATCTGGCATACTTCCAGGCTCAGTTTACATCATACAACTTAAGAAGCTTTGCAACAGCTTCTTATCTATGCAATATCTGCGACAATAATGGAAACTTGAGGTAAAAGCTATGAAAATTATGAAAAAGACAAACAGTTTATGTTAAACAGATTAAAAATAGAACAACCTCTCCACACCGAAAACAAAAACTGAAAGAGACAGCAGCATTCTAGAAAGTAAAGCAAACATCACTTCTATTTAGAAAAATATGTTTCTCACAGGAAAATAATCCACAAGACTGCTGCAAAATGCTTACAGTTACACAAAAGAATTGACAGTTATTGAATAGAGTGAAAATACCAACTCCCAAACACACAGAGATGACTCCATGTAAACCCTTGCAATCCATGCTGTGAAGATGTAAGAAATTACTGTTTTCTCCAGAAGGTAGGCAGAAATGAGCAAGTTCTACATCCACAGTCACAGCAGTTTACAGACCACTCTAGGTGACACTAAAAATCATCACCAATTTCAACAATACAGCAGGCAAGCTGTGAACTGCACTGATTGACAGTGGCTCACATTCACTCTGGTTGACCTGGTAAATCTGGTAGAATGGCAAAAAGGTAAGCACTCCTGAAGTCATACAACCACGAGTTGCTAGAATGTGTAAGAAAGTAATTCCCTACTATTCATCCTGTTGGAGCTGTGAAAATAGCTCATATACCTGAAATTTAAAGCACTACCCAGGTCTCAAGCTGAATGTCAAATTGACAACCTCTATGTGAAACAAATTTCTAGGTGAGGAAAAAAAAAATAAGTAAAGTACCTGTCATGACAAGAACTCCTACTAACAACAGCAAAAAACTAAGCACATGCTTTAAGTATGGGAAGCATCACATGACTTTGATAAGAGAGAAAGTCTCCTGCATAAGTCTGTTGCTGAATGGTGAAAAATCTCTGCTGTCTAGAATGAAACTAGAGACTCATCATAGACCTAAAACAACATTTGAAACAATGCAAGGCAATATTTCCTTCAATATTGAAGTTATTCATACCCTACTCTAAGGGGTCTTTTATCTCAATATATTTCTGTATATACTTTACTCATCTTTAAGTAAATACATGAACAACTTGCCTTGTCTTTGTGAGTCAGCTGCTGACTAATAACATCTTCACAAATACTGGAAGATGGGACGAGGTTGTGCAGCTGGTAGAAGAGCTCCACACTCTTCTGATGATGCTGAGGAGTTCCATCACCAAGCTGGTCCCAAAGAGTTAAAGCTATATGCTTTGTACATGAAAAGGAAAGTTGCAAGAGACAAGTGAATGACTATCATGCCTTGTTCTGCTCTATGCAACAATGGGAGTCATCACATCTGATGACACCCGATGACCAAGAGGCAATCTGTAATATGGTTCCTTTTATATGAGCAGAAGGAACTGTTCAAAACACTGCAATAACTTACTACATAAAAAACTCCTGTTAAGGAGTCAAAACAGAAATAAATTTTCATTGAAATATAATTAGCTACATAATATACTCTGCTGCTGATTATCTTTTGCAAAAGATTTCTTACATGAATTACACAAATGCAAAAATTGTTTACATAGTCCTACATTATGCACATCTTAGTTTTATACCTTTGCTGATTAATGCTACTATTCAATCCGGTTTTGTTTATACATTTAAAATACTCAATTAAACAAGGAATTTCATACAAGTGGTCAGTAAGAGAATTGCAAGAAGAAAACCTTCTGTGTATTTCATTTAGATTCTAACACAGGTTACAAATACAGGTTACAAAATGTCCAGCAAGAAAATTTGGTTTAGCATATCAAAGATGGTAAAGGGGCCAAGACTTATTCTTCACCAGACAGAAAAAGTCTAAAGAAAACAGCAAAGAGATATAGACTCTAACCTTGAAGAAGTCTGTCTTTTCAGCCATGTATCTCAGATTGCCTTGAGTAAGAGGAGGTCTGATGACAACAGCCACTCTTCCCTGGTTAGGACTAAGAGGCTGAGCCGTTTCCACGCTGTTCAGATTTTCTCCAGTGACCAGAGCAACAGATTGAGTCAATCCAACCAAGTCCATCACGAGGGAAATAGTAACACCCTGAACACTGAAATTGCTTGCCTGCTTGCAAGCATTCATTAAAGTCTGTAGCCACAGTGGAGGCTGTACTTGTTCACAGTCTGAAACAAAAATCACAGATTATGCATTTATTTAACAATCGAAATATTATGGAATTTTCCTCTTGTATTCAATAATTATATGTGCAATTGTCCCTTCATATTTTAACCTGCCGATTTAGGAAAATATATGCGAGAGGAAGATAGTTCCTGATGTATCTTAAAAATAATCCAATTAAGAATGCAATACTGTATCACTTCAAACATTCAGTAATCAAAAATGAAGAAAAAAATTTTATGGAAATGCATTCAGATGATTTTCTGCTTCAGACAAAACTGGATTTTAGTAGTTAGCACATCCTTTCATTCACTTTTCTTTGTCACAAATTTCTTCCCCAGCAATCAGAAACCTGCAAAGGTTAACCTTAACACCCTAGATAGTAGTCTGGAATAATTCTGTAATATATTTTATAGAGCCTAGGATAATATAATATATTATATAAATGTAGACTAATTTTAAATTGACAAAAATAGATTTGCCTGGTAACATTCACAGAAGTGAATGTTTCACAGAAGTCTGTGAAAATTAATGGTTTGGTGCAGAGGTATGATCCATTAGATCATGCTTTGTTTCCACTGTAGGTGGTTGCTTCCCCCTTTTTACTGTCCTCTCACTTTTTCAAGCCATACTCTGGGTTGATACTGGAAGTGTCTTTCTCCAAAGTTCACAGTCAATTCTCACAGTGAATATTGCATCCTTTTATTTTAGAGATACCAAACTAACTTCTCTTAAAACTTCAAAAGGAGTCTATTGATCATGTTCCTATAAAGGCAAATACATCTAGAACCAGATACAAGTGAAGAAGTGTTATTTAATAGGCACAAATACAGCACCCTTTTAGAATCAAGAGAAGAATGATGCAATTTCTAATTTATATCCACAGCTCACTGGAGTCTAAATATACCTAACAATTCTATATTGTGTTCTAGAGTGTACAGATATAACCATTGTTTTCAGCTTCACTCAGTTCCCTTTTTAATTTCTTCAATTAAAGATAGCTGAGAAATTAGGCATACAGCAGAATTAAAGGACAATTACATTAAATATCAATTGTCTCCTTCAAATAAACAGACTGACCAGTGATTAAGAGCCATTGGGTCACATAATTAATGCAACCTTTCAAAAACACATTCCAAATTTAGGAACCCTTTAACAAACACAGCCTCTTCTGCAGTACAAAAGCCTCATATCAATAGATAGGGTAGTGTGAGAATTATGGAGACTACCTTCTTCCATTCTCTGTTCCAGTGCAATTCTGTGTTATGGGAAGTAGGCCCAGAACTATTCCCATCTGCCCTGACATTCTATACAACAGATATTTACATTTGAAACAAAATCCTTCCTGTTGGTTTTACCCACCTACAATTGATGCTTATTCTTCAAAGTTACACTGTTTAATAGACTCAAAATGATAGCTAAAAAATAGGAATGTTCAGATGATGAACAAGAAACATAAATCCAAGACATTTTTACTGAAAGTGAAAGGGGTTCCTAGAAGCACTGCCCTCATACGAAGCACACACTACCCAAGCTCTACAGGCTCTCTGCTCTACAGTGCACAAGGCAGTAATAAGCAAATGCTATGTGCACCAAAAAGTAATAAGCAAACAGCTGACATTTTAGTCTTTGGACACAACACTCATTTGTAGGCTGTTGGGGAGAAATAAATAAATAAACATCTAGCATTTTCAGGGTCATGCTATAAAAGCACAAATATTCTGAGATAGATATTTTATAAAACATATTAGATTTTTGGCATTGTCATGCTCATGACTACTAAACAGCTATAACCAAATTGCCTTCAACTGACAAATATTTTACATGTCTGGATGTTACAAAGTCAAATATATGCGCTGTTCCTGGCTATAATGAAGAACATAAACAACACATCTTAAAGACCACAGAAACAGAAGCAGTCATGTTAAATTAGCATGCTTGCTTCCAAAACCAAAAAGCTACTCATCTCCAAGCACTGCTCACACTTAGCCTGGATTTGAAAATTGTAAATAAGAACAAAAAGCTGCAACTAGGAAGTTTCCTAGAAAAAAATAAAACCAGAGATGACTGTGACAGTAGACAAAATTAGTGCTACTATTTCTTGCATGTTCCAAGCACATCCACCATGAAAACATTCTAAGAAGCAACTCTCAGACTGCAGATCAGAAGTGGATCCAAAATTGAAACTGTAAATTGAAGACTTTACAAACTGTAAAAAGGATTGTTCATCCCAAAATGTCACAATTTACAGTAATCCATAAGTGTCAGTATTTTAATCATGCAAGTATCTGAATAGTTTCATTATCTGTGAACACATCCATACCCCACCAAAACTCACCATTTTAATTTTGTTTCTTAATGCAATTATAGAAGAATTGTTTGCAAGAACTGTGCCTTTCAGAGGAGCAAAGTAGAATACATTAAATTTCTTAGCTGGTATGATTTTTATTGGTCAGTAGCTTACAATTTCCATTCATTGCCAAAGCGATCAATGTGCACATCAATCCAAAGTTGACAAAAGGAAGCTAAAAATGTATTTGATGTGAGCTGTGGCTATTGCAGTATGACAAAAAAAACACTGTGGATCCATACAGTAAAGAGGGAGACTAAACAACACAGATTCTAGTCTCAGGCTTCGATTTGCATAATTTATATTTTTCACCCCAATATTAATTACTGTCAAATTCTGTGCCAGAAATATTCTTAAAAATCCAGGAGAAAATAATTTAGTTTCCAAACATAAACCAGTTGACACAGAAGAAAATTTAGATTTCTGAGAGGAACAGCAAACAATAACACACACAAAACATGATACTATCACACTGAATTTTTTGGCAGAAATATAAAAATTATTATCCGAAAAAGAAAGAACAAATGAGAGTGCAGCTTACCAACTTCAGGCTTCCCAGGATGTAATTCTGAAGTGCGGTTTCCTTCAGCAATGTAAACTGGAAAGCTCGAACATTCAAGGTAGAGCTGACAAGCAGCAATAAAGGCAGGAAGGTATTCTTTTGGTGTTTTCTTCTTGTTTGTTTTCTTCACCTTAGCATCGTCTTGTGATTCTCTGTCCCATTTTGTGCTCTGTCCTTGCGCTCTAGTGGGGTCTACCGGAAGCTCTGCCCCTAAGGGCTGAGACAAGGAATTATTCTGAATGATATACAGGTTGATAAATCTGGTTAAAAACTGTTGGACATATTCCAAACAGCACTGCATTGCAGTCTTTTGGACTGTTTTCCCACTACGAGTTGCTGTCCCTTGTGTCATTATGGAGGGAGGCTGTACAATGGTCTCCTCAGAGCCCACGGTTGATGCTGTCTCAGTCTCTGAGGATGTGCTACCAACAATAGGGATGCCAGGTGCACCGTGACCTTCGTTCAGTGCTCTGTCAATGTCATCAGTTGTATCTGCCTGGTATTGTACAAACTCAGTGAATCCACTTTCTGATGATCGACTGCTTGGAGGATTTTCACTATCTTCAAACACATCATTAGGATTTTCAAGTGACACTGACGGCACCTGAGCAATATAAAAGTTTAATGGCTGTTCAAAATAGGTTATTTAGGTCTTAGCAAAACAATATTTATTAGTGTCTTCATTTGAAAGCAACAATTTCATTCCAGAGTTTTAAATGTATTCATACAGATACATTTTATGCAAAATGATATTTGGTGTTTCTGTAAGCCTGCCAGACTAAGCTAGCATTAAAAAAAATAGTTTATCAAGAAAAGTATTTTTAAAATATTATTGGTTTTAACATTTTTTTCATATCATAACTAAGTCTACTCTATTACAAAAGAATGTTGAAATACATAGGCATAGGTATTATTAATTTATACAGCATCATAAGCCATCAAATACAAAGTTATAATTAGAAAAAGATATAACTTTTCATTTAAAAACTACTAATAATTTGCAACTACAAAGAAAATGAATCATCTCCTCAAAATGAGAAAGAGAGTTTGCTGCAACAACAACAGATCTTCATGACTTATATGTCTTAATTCCTTATAATTCAGAATATGCATAAATAGATGAATGGCTTTTACTCAGAAAGCACCCACAGTGGCTTTTTGCACTGCTCTAGCCCTCTACAGTTGTAGGAACTGTAGTTGTAGGTAGCATAGTGTCTCTTTCTTAGTGAGAATGTGAGGTAGGGAAACAACTGAAATAGAAATGCTTCAGTCAGTGGCCCTAAATGCAGGTGCCCACTTCCAATCTTGCATTTACCAGTGATGGCAGATGTTGCCTGAGATCTAACAGGCCCAGAAGTTGTTTTGACTTTAATCACTACCTGTGTTAAATGCAGAACTTGAACCTTATGTAATAATATGAAAAACTTTTTCATTAATAAATAAAAATAATGACATAATTATTTACAGTGAATAATGTCTTGCTTTACCAGAGATGGAATAAGAATGGAAATTTGAGATATTACCACAGAAAACAGTGAAAGAAGCTAGAAAGTTTGAAGAGACATAAATGATGACCCCACTTTACAAAATACAATCTAAAAGTGTTTAGAAGCATGGCAAATCATTCCACTATCTCTTAAGAGAAACCATGGCCATATATCTGAGACAGTTGTAATTGGAAGCAGAAGGCCACTGAAGGCTCAAAGGGCAATATTATTCAATTAAAACAGGCTTTACTAAAAGAAAAAAAAAAGGCAACCCAAAACCCCAAGAGAACAAAACAAGGCAGGTATCAATTAGTTAGAAAGAATAAGGATAGCATCGTGAATGAAGGATGCTGGAGTTGTAATTGACAATGGGAATGTGAGCCAGCAGTGGACTCCTTTGGTGAAGCAGCCCATCCATCTAGGACCATATTAGCAGAAGTACTGTCACCAAATCAAGGGAATTAGCTAGTCCCCTCTGCTCAGCAGTTTTAGGTCCACAACCAGAATATTGCACTCCTTAGTGCAAAAGAAACTCTGGTATACTGAGTATACCCAATGCAAAGTCACCACAGATGCTCCTGGTGTAGAGTGGATGCTCAGAGAGTTGGATTTACTCAGTTTAAAAGAATGCTAAAAGTCGTGGAGGGGGTGAAGATGGTTCTATTGCTCTCTGTGAGTTCCCACTAGGCAGTTGAAAAGAAATCCACAGTGACAGATCACAAGACAACCAACACAAGCAGCAACAATGGAAATTCTGATTAAATAACAGTGCAAACAAACAAGCTGTACAGAGAAGTCACGGTAACTTCATCCTTGGAAATACTCAAAATTAAGACAAATATGATTCTGAGTGACATGACCTAGCTTTAAAGTAAAATCTAACTTTGAAATCAGCCCTGCTTTTAGCAGTGCCCTGCAACTGTCACTTCCAACCTAATTTATTCTGTGATGTTCCTTAGGTTTCTTCAGCTGGAAAACAAGGATTTCAGGGCATGTCACTTAACATACCTCAGAGAGCCACGGCTGCATAAAACAAAGTGGACCAAGTTAAAAGAGAAATAGCTGCTGGCTGGTTTATTCTATTTATTTAATAAATTATTCTAAGAACTTAACAGTGACAGTAAAATATGTGATGGGTGTTAAACCAATGCACATGAATTGGGTGAGAGGAGAATTTACGCATGCCTGATACTTAACCAAAATGGTGAATTCTTTTCAGTTCAGTAATTTTACTTCACAATACTCTTGAAATGCTTTACAAACTTTAGCTGATTAGTTTTTTATTAGGCCCTGATTCTGAAGTGGTTTATACAAATATAATATTATATCTGGGTAAAAACCCCTAAGAATCAATAAATTTTACCACAATCATGAGTTATTTTGATTACCCAGGTTTCACATATATTTTGATATCTAAATCTAATCAAAGACTTGTAGGGTGTTCAACACAGGCTGTACAAAACCCAATTCTTTTTTCCACGTAAGAAACAATTTTGCAAGATGCTGCAAAACCTAATCAGTTACCTTTTTATTTTCCCATTCTTTGATGGAGCTGCTCTGTCCAGTAGGAAGCTGCAGGATACCGTCTGTACCAGCAGAGAGTAATGGAGGCTGAACCTTACTGAGGATCTTTGAGCAGAGTCTGAGAGAATCAGTAAGCTCAGACAAGTGCAAAGTATGAAGATGGCTTGTCAATGCAGAAATCATCCTGAGCAACAGCTGAGGCAAGTGTTCAGTCTGTATTTCAATGTAAGTCTCCTAGTAATAGGAGTAGTAAAGTAATAATAAAAACTTGTTAATTGTCACACCAAATTCTATCCTGAAATTTATTCTCTACAACAGAGCTACCTAACATTTGCTTAACTGTGTTCTAAACATGGAAAAAGGAAAATTAGTATCTTAATATCCAAGAATAAGAAATACATGCTTTACTAAAAAATACTTAGAAAATTAACTTTAAAGTTGGGTAAAAAACAAATAGAAATATATTTAGCTCTTTTTCAAACTAGTACATATCATTCATTATACAACAAATACACTTAAAAACATCATAAGAAGGCTGAAGAATGCTACTATTACTTTATTAATCTTAAGATAAAAGTTTAAGAATGAAAGATGAACAAGTTAAGAGCTAAAGGAAGAACAGGCTGATTGCCATACCTGACACAGCACTCTCATACTTCTAGTAGGCTTTGAAATGAGAAAGCAAAGAATTGAGGAAAGACAGCTATAGAAAAAACAGTTCCAACAGTCTTTGCTACATTAAACATTGACAACAGAAAAAGAAGGTACATCTTATCATGACATTTAAAAGATCCTTAGAAGAAAGTTGCACATTTAAACTAGCATATCAAACTACAAAAGACTATACCTGCAATGAATACACAGAAAAGAAAATGAGGACAGACTAAAACTTTCAGGTGTAAGCATCATAAAACCCATTTCAGTTATGCCTAACCGTCTATCAAGAATCATACCATGAACCAAAAACTTCTTTAAATGTCAATTTATGTCAACATATTTTCAGAAAAAGCAATTAATAAAGTATATGTAGTATTTCTGCAGACTATAAATATACAGAATCCCAGTGTTAGTAATGAATAAAGGAATTCTTACCAAAGAAACAATATCCAACAAAAAGTCCACTAACAAGCAGAAATTTGTCAGAGGTAACTCAGATTGCTCACTGTCACCTCCAGGCCCAGTTTGAAGTCTGGCATGTAAAGTCCTCCTGCAAAATTCAAATGGAGTTTCACAATATTTTTTCTTCCCCTTACATCGACCATATTTCTGTAACTTAATGCAAAGCTGTATATTTTGGGTGATAATCACTATAAACCAATAAGCAGTTTCTCATTTTACTGTTAAGTAGCTTATTTGGCCCCATGCCATTCTTTCAGAAAAAGCAGTAACCACCCTTTTGGTGTAAAACAAACAGTCTTCACTTGTAAAATAAGGAAATTCAAGCTAAGAAAATTGAACATGGAAGACAAAAACTTCGATAATACAGCAGCTCATGCAGAAAAAAAAAATCCAAACAAAACCAATTCTCCACATTTCATTTATCTATGATGCAATTTTGTATCCATGTTGACAGTAACACTACTTATATGTAGTGAAATACTCACCTGCATGTTACCTGGCTGTAGATGACTATTCTTATGTTAGCAATTCAGCCCAACACACAAAAATCAAGTCACAGACATCTAGATCAACCTCTCACACTGAGCAGAACAGTGCTAAAAACACTAGATAAATTTGTCCACAGTTTTGTCTAGCAGAGTTCTGGAAATCTCACAAGAAAGTTCCACAGCCTTCCTGGCTTTCACTGTTCCACCTCTTCCACTGCTGCACATGTCCTTAGCAAAGCTTTTCTCAAAGTCCAACCTGACCACTTGAGTGAGCACTTGTTGCTGTCCTTTGTTTTCCATCAGCTGTTATAAAAAGTATAGCTGTATGAAATTTACAAATGCCTTTCAGGAAATCATAAGGTGCCATTCAATTTCCCTCTTTGCCAGGCTAAACCAAACTCACCTACCTCAACCTTCAATGCAGTGTCCTATAACTGACCAGCTTAGCAGTTTCTCTACCAGAGTCTCTTCAGTTTCTCAACACTTCTCCTCAGGTGGCGTGTCCAAAGCTGGACACAATATTCCACGTCTGTCCTTAGAAACACTGAGTGAAAGGAAAAATAACTTCCTTTCACCTGCTGCCCATGGTCCTCGTAATGTAGCCCAAGACACACACACAGTTAGCACACTCTTGGCTCATAGACAAATTCATGTCCAAATATCTTAATATTTTCTCAAGAAATTCCATAAGCAATGGAAAAAACAATTCTACTAATTTCATTTGACATCTTTACATCCTCTACCCCTTGCCACAGCAAAAAAACCTGCTCTTCTGTGGTCCCTTCATCCCCTTCCCACCTGTTAACATTTTCAACTTTCCCTGATTTATGGTTTGCTATTTTCTCCTGTAGCCCTGCTTGTAATGCACAGAATCCCCACCCTTCCTTTTCCCTAAAAGAGCAGGACAAATGATGACACATCAGATGTCTGGCAAATCTGTCCATTTTACCAAAAGCAATTTGTACAATGAGTAATCCTGTACTGGCCAGACAGAACAAAAACTAGTTTTGAGGTCACTCTGGAGTCTCCTCTTCAGTAGAGGGGCTAATTCTGTCTCTTGATTTAACCCAGACACTGGGGTTGTGAGAACTCACATTGCTAAGACCCACAATCACATCTGATGAAAATTGGCCAAAAGGTTGAAGTTATAGGGATGGGAGAAAAAAAATACTTACAGGCTTAATGATCCCATGAGACTGACTTCTTTGAAGAAAAAGTATACAAAACAAAAATTAACTTCAACTTTACCCATACAGAGATTAAATATTATCACCTACCTACAACACTCTTCAAACCAACGAGCAATGTAATCCCACATATAATAAGGCTCAAAGGAATTGAAAAGAAGATTGGCAGTTTTAATCAATTCTGCTGTTTTCTTGTTTTCTCTCAGTTTGCTGAAAGAAAATAAGAACATTTAATATTTTTATACTTATTTTTCAAGTTATATAACTACACATCGCTGTGAGTTACCCACTGTCAAGTAACACTGACAAATGATCCTCCTCCCATCCCTACAAGCAGTTGTTGCTCAAGGGCTCAGGATATTGGCAGGCTGCTCATACCAATGTTTTTCACAATTGCTAGGTTTCTCCTCTATCCTTTCGTTAATATTTGTCTTTTAACCACATTTTTAATAGATCAGTTTTTGCCATAATTGTTCCTGTAGTAGTTTCCTCCCCTCTCCAGCTTTGAATACCCCTCTCTTCTCCACCTTTCAAAATATTGTATTCAAATCTTCAACTCTATATCCCACTCCCTGGCTCTATTGCAGCAGTCTTCATTTTTCTAGTACAAGAAAACTCAGTCCATTTTGTTTTTGAAGAACACAGACATAAAGAATATCACAATCAATTAAACAAGCATTTTTTGTCATGGGTAAAGAATAAAAATTATGCTAAATATTAAAAAATTTAAATAATAAAGCCAACCACTTCACACCTTTGCACTGAACACAAGCTGCAGTCAATGTTAATAGATCCTGTATCATGCAGAAAACACGTCAGTCCCACAGACTGCACAGTCATGGTTCCAGCAACAAAGATCTATTATTTAATACAAAATACATTGTACTCATTATTTACCTGCTTAGCTGTGTGTGATCTTTGTTGAAAGATGGTTCTGTCTGAAGCTCCAGTTCTGCTTTGCACTGTGTATATAATGTTCGAAACACTTCAATCAATACATCCTCCAGGATGGCAGGGCCTAGGGAGAAATAGCAGCAGTCACATGGTTGAATTATAGTATTGCCAACAGTCCACAGCTGAAAGCTATTGAAATCATTAGCAAGCTTTAGTCATTGAAACCACAACATTTCTTCTGGTTCAATCTCATAAACTACCTGAATGTCAGAAGGTTTGGTTTGTTTGCATTCCAGAAACACTGAGACAACTGTAGTGCCTGAGAGTACACAAAGCACAAGCCCCATGTTCAATCTGTGTACAATGGCAGCTGGGTACAAACACACCAAGTTCAAAAGCTGTGCAGTCACAGCAGTACACATCATGTTCAAGCCAGCACACCCTTTTTACTAGCTCAGCTCTTGTAAATTTTTACTAGCTCAGTAACATGTAAGTGGACTTCATGGATTATTGATCAGAGGTGCTTTTCAGTAAAAACACTTTAAAATACTCACCCCTAAGCTATCTCATGCTGTTAGCATATGGACAATACACTCAAATATTTAAATGTAAATACAAGATAAAATATTTTGAGCATCATTCTTCCTTTTTATTTGAAGCAGGTTTTTTTAGCTCAGGATATAATCTGCAGGGTACTTTTTGGAAGTATTTTTGAAAGTGTGCAAATTGCAACCCAGAAAGCCAACTGCAGCCTGAGTTGCATTGAAAAAGTGCAGCCAGCAGGCCAAGGGAGGTGATTCTGACCTTCTACTCTGCTCTTGTGAAACCCTACCCGGAGTACTGCATCCTGTCTCAACACAGAGACATGGACCCGCTGGAGCAAGTCCAGAGGAGGGCCACAAAAATAAAAAGTGGGCTGGAACATCTCTCCTATGAAGACAGGCTGAGATAATTGGGATTGCTCAGCTTGGAGAAAAGAAGGCTCCAGAGAGACCTCATTGCAGCCTTTCAGCACTTAGATGGGGCATATGAAAAAGAGGGAGAGAGATTTTTTTATACAGCCACATGGGAATAGGACAAGGGGGAACAGTTTTAGGCTGAAAGAAGAGAGATTTAGATTGGATGCTAGGGGAAAACTCTTTACCCAGAGGGTAATAAGGCACTGGAACAGGCTGACAGAGAAGCCATGGATACCCCATCCCTGGTCATGTTCAAGGCCAGGTTGGATGGGGCTTTGAGCAACCTGGTCTAATGGGAGGTTTCTCTGCCAGGGGCAGGGGTGTTGGAACTGGATGATGTGTAAGGTCCCTTTCAATACAAAACATTCTATGATTCTATAAATAGCTCCTCCTTTGGATTTGAGCTAAATCTCAAATGTCTTCAATTTTGAAGAAATAACCCCCAAATTATTTTAAAGGAATTTAACAAGTAATCCTACTTGAGATATCATTTACTTTTTAATGTGTTTCCTAGTCTCACTGAGCTGCCTTCAGTATGAGTATGTTCACAGAGTTAAGCAAAAATCCTTTTAGATTATTCTATCTAATTTTGCTGAAAGAATCCTCAAAGCTTTGCTACTTCATGAAATCTTAACATATACATTGCCTGTGAACATTTAGACTGATCCCTAGAAACCATAAATTACAAGGAAGATGGCAAATTTCTGACAGATATTTTGTTCCTTGTAGTTCTTCTGTCCTAACCAATTATTTTCTTTAATTATTGTATTTTATGGTTTTATTACCCCACCCTTAAATCTGATAATGGATTTTTTAAAAAAATTATTTTTTTCAGTCACCTTCAAAACTGTATTCCAAAGAAAAAGGCAAGATATCCAAGTCTTAAATCTAAATACTTTTGTCCCATAGTCCTCTAGCCCTCATCTGCTAAACAGGGCATTTAAACACTTCAAATAGGGGAAGGGAAAATTGAAAAGAAGCACCAGAAAGAAATCCCAACAAACCACCCACAAAACAAAAAAAAAAAAAAAAAATTGCTTCCTCTGCATAAGTTCCAGAAAAAAAAACTGTTTTATTTTTAATATCTATCCTGTCTGTGTATATATTAAAGAAAGAACAGGTTATTCCCAAAAGCAACAGCTGAGATTTATAATAGTAAAAGTCATTATTTGATGAAAAAAATGAAAAAGATTTCTTCCAAAACACAGTTAGTTCTCTCTATGACTTTGACTTACTGTTTCCTGTGTAGAAAGTAGCAGAAATGGCATTTGGTATAAAAGGTAAATCTGATGAATGCATTAAATTAAATACAAAACATAGATACAGTTTGGAAGATCTAAGAAATCTGGGTAACCTGCTAAGTACTAAGGATATAACTTATTCAATTTGATAAAAAAGAGAAAGAAATTTCAAAGCAGAATCACATAAAACAAATTAAAAAGAGTAAAGGAAAATTACCCAGTTCAGGCTTATCCAGCAAACTGATAAGAATTCGAAAAGGCTTTAAATCTTGCATTAATGTGCTTTCTTCTCCCTGTCCATTAACTTGCAATATTCCAACCATTGCCTACAAAGAGCAAAAACATATCAGGAAAATAAAAAGAAAGCTAGAAAGCAATAAAAGCTGCACATAAAGGGAAAATTCTCACTAGCTGAAACCACTATTTCATCTCACTGCAGCTCAGTCTCCCATGATTAAGTTCTCTCAACTTTCTTGAATTTGAGAACACTTCTGTGGAACAGAACTTGGTAGCTTGTATTTATTTAAAAGCAAAATAGAGTATTATAAGCAGGTAACTCAATATTTCTTAAGAATAAAAGAGAAGACATGAGCATTAATGAACAAATTATTTGAGAAGATAAAGTAGGTAGATATTAAGGGCTTAATAAAACACCATCTGTCCTATGATATACTCACGTGGATGAAAACTTTCTTGACTAAATAGCAATGACAACTTTGAAATAAATGGGAAGGCTGAGTTTCTATACCAAAGCAGGTTAGGGAATGAGCTGCAGAATTAGAAAAAGCCCCAAGAGATGACCACAGATTTTGCTTAGTTTTCTGCCTGGCTGACTTGACTGTCTGAGCTAGTTTGTTTCTTTTACAGTTTCAAAATAAAAGGACAAAGAAGAAAAAAAAATAGAGAGATAAGAAAGAACCATGAAAACCAGTTTGGCCTTGCTATCTGTTACAAACCAAGTATTATCAGCAAGTATCTTAAAAGAAAAATCTTCTCTGCTTTCATATTTTTAGAAGGCGAGAATTTGCAGTACATTGTATCTGTGAATAAGATATGAGTTGACTGGATAAAACAAAATACAAAGACTGCTGGAGAATAAAGCAGAAAAGAGCAATGCTTTTAAAGTCTTTCAAGAGACAGCAAAAGGTTTTAGAAACTATATGTCATTTGTATTATGTATAGGCAAGGCATTGATTCTAATGTCCATACTCTTTTCAGACAGAAAAGCTTTATTGACACTGAGTAAGTTTGAAAGATGGACAGATTTAAAAAGACCTTAACTATTAACCATGCCCAAATGCTGTTGAAAGCTCACTACAGTTTGTTTTTGTTTTTTTTTTTATATAAGGTACAGGTGAAAATGTAGCTCATTCAGGCCCCTCCTTTACATTTGAATAATTTCTGAATCATCTGCTAAGAAAGGCAGAAGGGTGATAAGAGAAGGGTGAGAGAGTGCCAATGAGGTCCCTGCTGCTGGAATACTGGAATTCTGAGGTCTTTTCCTCATCAGTAGAACAGCAGATCTCACAACTTTCAGATAAAACTGAAGGTGCTAGCTCCGTGCTGGGTGTCAGCTTTGGACCGAAATGACCTGAATATTCTTGTGTCAGCTACTACTGTTAGAATTGCCACTCTCATTCCCATACATAGCATCACAGCTCTGACTCAGAAAAATCCTGACCTTATCAATTTGCCTTAAAGATGAAATGTCTTCCCAACTTCGAGATCAGACTCGCAGAAGTTTAAAAGACATCTGTATTTCAATGACTGTGAGAAAAGCAGCACAGTTCTTAGAACCAGTGATCTCAGCTCACACAGGAAGGCTTTAAGGGTAAACTAGTTTAACTGCCAATTTTCTCAACTATTCCTGGCTGCCAACAGAGAGCAGAAGATGCTCCCTTTTCCTTGCAGGGAGAAAGACCCTTTTAGCAGACTTTGAGTGCTATCTGATAATTTTTTTCTGATTCCCAAGACACAGGGGAGTTTCCCATATCTACAGAAGACAATTCTCCAATTCAGTTTCATTAAAGAACAGGCTCCAGTGTGTTGGTTCATAACCAAGTAACATCCATGTATGATTCATTCATTATGAAAAAGGAGAGGGAGAAATCTAATATTTCTTCTGTTCATTCTGCTATTCTAGAGGTCTTCATTCTTCCACTGAGAATGTTTTGGAAGAATAGGACACAAATATCACAAAAAGACAAGATTACATTGTCACATTGTATTGGCAAGTCAAAAGATAAAGTTACAGCAACTTTGATCAGGATCTGTTTATAAAAATATATGCCCCAATAGAACTGTGTAAATAAAACTGTATAGCTACCTGGACTAACATTTCCTTAGAGAACGTGTTGAAATAATAAGTGGCATGCTCCTCAGGATTGCTGTGCCTCGTACTTCTGGGTCCTACAAGGGCACCATTGTTATCAAAACCTTCAAGCAAAAAAAAAGATAAAGCAGATAAATATTTGCAGTTTAATAGAATACATTGCCAATTTCTTTAAACTAGAAATCCACACACTAGCACTGATAACTTACCAATATGAAGTCCAAGTCATGTTGGCAAGAAAAAGATGATTTTATAGAGTTTAATAAGGGAAACTAAGTTATATTTTTCACACAAGCAGTTTGCACACAAATAAAAAAAATTAGATTTATGCAATATTATCAACCAATTACTTCTCGTACAATTGAAAAATGTTCACAAATGCTGCAAAACTCACAATCCTTAAAAGAAAGACACAAGCTGTCACATAAAAATATTGTAATGAGAACACAAAATTCAGTGTTTTAAGTATATAGAGATGATCATCAAAACAGTGATGTGTTGGAAAGAATATCAGTCACACTACAAAAAATATTTTTTTTTAGTTCAAAATTACACTAATGAGATGGACCTGTGTATTTTCTTTTCTTTTCCCAGTAGGTTTTTAACTGCATAAAAAAATAGGCTTAAGGAAGAAAAAAAAAATCAATTGGTTAACAATGGTTAAGATAACCTGATTTAAGGAGATTAATGTAATTTCTATTCATAGAGAATGTTAATAGGTCACCTCTAGATGTAAAACAACAGGAAGGATAGCAAACACCAGAATTAAATAATGCATAGTGAACAACAGAGTTCAGACAGTCTTCCAACATAATTGATCTCCATCTGCAATGTCTTATGTTAGGAATAGATCATGACAACAGAAAAGCAGCACAACATCCAAAGAAAAAATAAGAAAAAATCCTATATTGTCAGAAAGTTTGTCCAAATATATAGCAAATAGATGAAGTAGCTGTTCACAACACAGGACACAGATGTCACTGTAAAAGTATTCTCTGAAGCCGTATGACTTTCAGTGCAGCCTATGTTCACGAAATAGCTGTAAAAGAAGGTTCCACAAATAAAAAAGGTAGCATGATATTTTAAACACACAAAATATCTTTTTTAGTAATAGCAAAAGACATATCTAATCCATCAAGTTTAGATGAAACATGAGTGCAGTGTTTCATCTAGAAACTACTTCTTCCCCAAACTTGAAAATGCAGGTATGGATCATGACATTGCATTTCACTGTCTTTCTTTAAAAGATTGATCCTTTGCAAGTCAGTGTCTTGAAGAATGATTAACCAAAGCAGCCAGGATTTTCTCATATTTAACTTTTAAATCCTGCAGCTCCTACAGCAACACAACCAACCCCCTCATGCAGAGCACTGTTGCTGACTTCTTCCCTCCTCATAATTTCAGCTCTCTCTCAGGACCCTTTGCTACTCATGTCCTTTCTCCCCAGCCACCCACAGGTTACCTGCCTCTGACATCTTAACTATCAGCTGGAAAAGGTTCTGGGTAGCCTGAGAAGCACATATGTGCTTGCTGGCGAGCTGGAAAGTCAAACAAACAAGGTAACAGCAGACTGCAAAACATATCAAGTAGAGAAACCACTTCATGTCTCTCCATCCAGTCTCCAATTCCTGGGACACACTTAGGAACTTCCATGATTTTGACTTCTTTCAAAATGGTTTTAAAGAGTAACTGATCAGATTCATGTGACCACAGACTTCATTTCCTTAAAATAAAAAGACTGAATAAGAGTAATTTTTTTCTAAAATTTTCTAATTTCTGGTCTTCTAACTGTTCTCTGAATAGTTAACAGCCTTCTAATGGCTATAATTTTATGCTACCCTCTTCTAATTACATACTGGTGTCGTATAAAAATTTAAATTTGTACTGTATTGATTTTATGTCATTTAGTAGAATTCTATTCCCAATTGCTCAATTTTTACTCCAGAAAGGTGTTGAAAAGTGATGGGTGATCTGTTAATTCAATCCGGCAAAGATCTAATGAAGTTTAAAGTTTGCATACACTAACTGTAGTATCAATGCTCTTCAGCATTTTTTTCTTTTTATATTTTCTGTACTGTTGTGCTCCAACTACCATTTACACTCTATAATGCATGTTCTCTGTTTTCTCTATTCTATGTTTTTAGAGAAAAAGTTTCAGAGTGCCTGTTTCCATGAGCCTACTACACCAGCCTCTACCCTTGAACGTGGCCCATAATTGCTGCTAGAGGAAAATGCATCAACAATTTATATGACAGGAATGAATTCCAGGATGACATTCTTCATCTTCTATGTTCATGGAGAGAGAAAGTGACTTTCTTTCTTATGAAAGAAATTGAGTATTTCATTTTTCCAAGATTCTTTCTACACAGTAGTGCTAACACTGATAAGGAAAATACAATCCATCCTCCACTTTTAGTGGCCAATAGAATGAAAGACAAACCTACCTAGAAGCCATGCATAAAGCCTTCGGTTGAGTGACATATCCCTGCGCAGCACTACGTGAAGGGCTGCTGACAAAATCCTGATCATGTCTGGACGCGTTGCCTGAAGAAGTTAGAAACACATTTAAATTTACCTATGAAAAGCAATGCTTTTTCTATGTTAGCAGCTTAATGTTCATTAAAACCTAGCTAGTTTCATGTTTTGACATTTCTGATTTCTGTACAGTACAAGAAAACACAATCTTGCTCTTAAGAAACCAAAATATGATTATTGTTTGGAACAGATATTATATAGTAACACACACCCTTTAAAACAGCAAAAATAACAGATTTGACTAACAGCTCCTTTTTATTACGAGGCATTTAATTTTACTAGAGGCAAAAGATTTGGAAGAAAGTTCTTAAAATCCAGTTTTAAAAAAAATTAAAGCACTTTTTTGGTGTCTTACTACTTTAAATGCTCGTGTAATTCTTAATATTGAAAAAATTTTGTATTGATAATTTCAACATTTTAGTACCTAAACAGAGACACTCCAAATACTCCTATAGTAACTGATAAACGTGAATTAAGTCCTTCCACAAGCAAGAACACAGTTCTTTCTTACATAAAGGTGCAGTTTTTTCCTAATTTCTAACAAGATGAGAATCAGTCTTGTGAAAGTTTTCCTCTATAACTAACAATAAATGCAGTCCAAAAAAATTATCTAGAAGTTGTAAGGTCTATCTCTCACTACTGCTAGGGCTAACCACTCAGCCAAAACCAAACACCATTTTCAATTCTCTAGTGTTCTGAATCTGTTGGGCTAAGAGGATTAACTTTTGCTTATTTTGAACACTGGGAATTGGAAACTTGCAAATGAACAGGTAATTTGCTTTCTCATCAAATTGGTGCAAATTAAAAGCTTCTGCATAGATGAAATATAATTTGAGCTTACATACAGAGAAGTTAAAGTTAACTTCAAAGTTAACACATCAAGTTAAAAAGCAGAAGAGCAGAGATCATGACACAGGAATAGCCAAACCGACCAGAGACTACATGTGACTCTTGCTGGAGCTTGGAGAAAATAATTAACAAAAACCAACCAAATACTGCTACTGACTTAAGAAGTGAAGTACATTCAGTAATTTGTCAATTCATCTCTCATGTTAATAACTTACCTGGCTCATGTGGAAAGGAAAACAAAAAAGGATAAGGTCCAATGTGCTCCTCTGTACTAAAACACTGGTATCTTGTACTGAAGTGCTTACTGCTTCCACCTGAAGTAATGGCAGAATCCCCCAGAAAAGTTATTTATTATTTTAAGGTGGTAGATAAAAGACAGCACTCAAAAATAAGAACAGATATTTATAAACAATGATAAGTACTAAATGAAGTTATTTTAAATTTTGAATAGTAAAACAAGACAAAACAGGAAAATTAAAAGTTTCACCACTAAGAAAATATAGAATCAATAGATTCCCTAAACTATACAAAAGCTCTTGCTTTTTGTATATCACCAATGAATATCTTAAGTTTAAAAGACAAAATTATTCTCTACATCTTTAAAAAAAAAGGGAACGAAAAATTACAACAAAACTCAATCACTTTTAGCTGAAGCATGTAATGAATGGAAAGTTTTACACAAAACCTAAGCAGTTCTGATACATTAATTCAACTTTGGAACACTCCTACCATGCATCAAAACATCAGTTTAACTGGAGCTATAATAAACGTGCATTTTCATCTCTCCAAAGGCTAAATTCAAAGATAGAGAACACATTTAAATCCCCCCCCCAAAATACATTACATAGTAAGTAAGTAACTTCAGTGTTGTTACTATCTCATTATAAGTTCACTGTTCCATTAAAACATTACCATTAATTCAATGTCACTGCCAATTATGTAGAGTTGATCCTCCATGGAAAGCTTCCTGTTCAGATGGGAGAGGACATAAGTGATGCCAGGCAAGCGCACTGCGGGGCTGGTGAGGAGGCTCCCCCAGAGAGCACTGTAGAACGCTGACTGATCCACAGCTGAAGCAACTTTCTCCAGCAGAGTGTTTGTCCTGCAGTAAAAGCAAGTCAGTTGAAACAGGGCTTATATCACAGCTCTTGCCCCTGTCCCCAGTTTTAAGAAGTATTAAAATTAATTGTTACAGGAAGGTTGTGGAAACCCAGGGCACTGGGAATATTTCTCTGTCTGCTCTGGGGTGTCCTGACTGCCAGGAGAGCACGGACTTTGACCCTCATTCATGGAGAAAGTTTCCTAGACTTCAAGATAGACTAGAATCCACAAAAGTGTGAAATAGATTATAGAGAGTAGTGTAGGTGTATCCCTTAGATAAGAAATTTAGGTTTTGGGATTTTTAGTACGTTGTGGATGGAAGCAAGATGGAGGGCAGAGGGTGGTGTCCTGGATTTCTTCTTCATACTTCTTCCTTCTTCTTCACCCTAGTTTTAGGTGGCATTGTGTAATAGGACAGAAAAGTCTGCATTGTGGGCTCTTTGGGATCAGTTATTGGGTTAAAAGGGAAAATAATCTAGGTGTCAGCTCTTAATTGAATAGTTTAGTCTTAAAAGCCCTTGTAAGAAGAGACTGTTAGCCATTTTGTGCCTTGCTAATGGAAAGGCTGCCTAACTCATGGTTGTGAGACTGTTTTACTGATAAGAAGTAATAAACACCTGAGTCCGAACATGAACTACCATCTCAAGTGCCTCCACTCCAGACCCAGAGAAATCGATAACTGTGCCCCGTGTGAGGATCAAACGCTCAAAACTTCTTTTGAGAGGCCAACAGAGACCCAGTTATATACTGAACCCTATAATGCAGCCTGAACAGAGCAATCCAGCCAGCAAGCCTGTGGGCCAATCTGGCTTGCAAATGCTTTTGGCTTGCCCACAGGTTCTCTTTATATATTCCTTATGTACTCCTTATGTTCATAGAGCCAAATAACTCCTTCGTCTGCTGCTTAAAGCCAAGTGTTGCTACAGACAGAGGTTTCAGACAGACACCAGGAAAGCACAGCTACTGAAGAAAAGAATCAAAGCAGATGGTTTTTTGCCCTCTCATTCCTTGCACTAAATCCTTCTGGTAATAACAGGGCATAAAAATACCCCAATTCTTTGAGCACAAGCAATCTCCTCCCCTGTCGTCATTTCCTCCAACTCATGTGGCAGCACCTCTACACCCTCTGGAAGGCTACAGGAGGTGAGCTGGATAGACCTTGTTCCCTGTTGTAGTGATGCCAACTACACTGAGTGTGTCTGCCTACACAGAAATAGAAAAGAACAGTGTTGAATTGCTCTTAACATACACGTTGTGAAAATTCAAGTTTCTGAAGTTGGAAATATCAAGAATATGTAAGCATGTGAACAATTCCAAGAATTCCAAGTGAAGAGTGGAACTTCATCCTTTAATATGTTAAGATGCTACCTCAGCAGCTCAGATGCTGCAGCTATGTGTGTCAACCCATATCAAGAGTCACAGAATTTTTTAAGTTGGAAAAGATCTTCAGGATCATTGAGTCCAACCCAACACTGCAAAATCCACCATTAAATCCACCATGTTCCAAACTGCCACATCTACATGGCTTTTAAATGCCTCCAGGCATGGTGACTCCACTACCTCTCCAGGCAGCCTGTTCTGATGCTTGACAACCTTTTAGGTGAAGTAATTATTCCAAATATCCAACCTAAACTTCTCCTGGAACAACCTAAAGCCATTTTCTTTTGTTCTATTGCTTGCTACCTGGGAGAAGAGACTGCCATATAACACTAAGTCTGCTTAATGCCAATTCCCTTTCCATAACTACTAGCAGGAACAACTAACAGTTAATTCATCCTAATTAACACTAAGAACCTCCTACTATACCATTCTGTTGCAATTAATATGACAGCATCAAATTAAAAAGCAACCACCTTGAAAACAATAAAATCCACATACAAGTACATAGTGAAAAATAGCAGTAAACCCCCTCCCCAGATCAAGCATATCACCTTATTGACATAAGTATCCTTACCTTTCATAATACTCTGATCCCTCCTCTAACCCAGGCAGAATCCCAGTTAACAGTCCTTGCAGTCCTGGTTTCAATGTTTTCCCCAAAGGGAGGTAATAAATCTCATACAGACTCAATAATGTTGGCTTGACAGACATAGCAGCATTGGCAAGGAGAGGAAATAGTCCAGAACTGTGAAAAATAAATTTTACATTTTTTTAAAGAAGCTTCTCATGTGACAATTTTTTTTCTCTCTAAAGACTGCTACAGGTGCATCCAGTATAGTTATTAGAAACATCAGATTTTTATCTTAGAATTGTGCATAGGCATGGACCACCACACAATATGACTGTCTTTGGATGGACAGGTTGGTATCCCAAGGCTAATATTATGAGCTTGATTACTATTGTGATAACAAGCACTGAAGGCCCAGAGATGACTGTCTTTCACCAATAAAACAAACATGATAAACCAGAAGCATCTCTGCATAACAAAATGTTAATTTTGCCCACATTGAACCACATCACAATTAAAAGTGTATTTAAAAATATATTTTCTTTGCACTTATTAAGAAGAAAAAAACAAGACTGGATAACAACAATTTGAGGAAATTTATAGAAATAATTTTCTGAAAGAAAAATCATGGTATTTTATTTCAGCAAGTAACCTTGAGGTAAAATTTAAGACATTTATACTGTTAAGTCACATCAAAGTATATATTTACTCCAGAAATTCAGTCTGAAAACAGATTCTAAAACTAACAAAAAACTCTATTCACAATTTTGTTCCTAACACAACCTGTGAAGGACTGAAAAAACTGGAAGTATGTTCTGAATTTACTTGAATGTGAGTGTAAGTTCATGAAAGTTATAATGTGATCTCCTAAGAAGTAACATAGATACTAAACTAATATTTGCTACTGCTACTAAATATAATAAATTATTACAAACTGTAGCAATAATCAAATGCATATGAACACAACTTCAATGTTCAAAATCATTGAGGACTCAGTTTAGAAGACCCTGACATATAAAGAAGAAAATCAAAGAACAGTAAAAAGGGTAATTTTAAGGAAAGGGTCTTAAAATGTATACCTACAAATCTATTGTTAAAATAAATATCTATGTAGATTGGGTATTGTCCATGATAGAGGAAAAAACCTTACAACACTCATTCCAAAACACAAAACTTTTGGTAAAAATGTTTTTTTGCCTTAATCTGTCTAGCATAAATTGTCCTTAACAAGCCATTGTCAATTGGCTTCTTTTTTCTACAGAAAATGTCTTTTTGTTCAATAAGCAGCCCACTAACCCACAGTCATTCTTTGTAAGGCTATTACTCACACTTCAAGATCTGATGTTCAGACACTGGCATTCTGCTTTCATGACAAATACTGGAATCTTTGATAATGCCATAATGTGAATGTCTGTCTTTGCCCTAGCAGCAGTAACAATAGCTTTTAGTTGGATTATACAAGGTAGCATTTTCCCTTACCCTAGAACTTACTGTTAATGAGATCTTGCAGCTACTGAATCACTGTACAAGCACAAAATGTGAACTATGAGTTCACAGTGTCTTTTAAAACATGTGGAACCAGAGAACCAAAAAACTCCCCTCCTCAATATGATTATATATAAACATCATGACCATGCAAGACAGAAGAGCTGATGCTAGGCATGCAATTTCTTTCCAAGCATTAATGCACACCTTTTCTACCTAAACAGAATTTCTTTTTATCACTTATCTTTTATCACAAACTGCTGAAATTTAAATCTCTAGGGACAGGTAAAGATTAAGAACCGTGTGTGACAGTGTGCACACATCCCTCTATTCATTATATAATAAATAACTTAATGCCTTGCCCACCCCACTGAATCAAAAATATACGCCTCGTAATCGAGGTTTAGGAACCAGTATATGCTGACTAAACTTAACTTTTCATTATCATCAGTTCCAGAGACTGATAAAAAGTTTGTACTTGCCCCCCATGCTAACAAAACAAAAACTTTCCGTTATTTTTATAGTAAAGTTTCTTGCAACAAACTATACTCAGATTCTTTTCCAACAACACTTAAAATAGTAAAATGTAATGTTAATCAAGTACTAACTTTTCAATTACTATACAGAAGGTACATCACCTCATTTCAATGAAAAAATAAATTCCAGGTTTTATTGCACTAAAATCACTTCCCAAAAAAATTTAGGTGACCTGTTTCTCTTCCGTTATACAATATTCAGAAGAAAAATACTAGACAAGAACCAATATCATGAGGGAAAGAAATTGGTTCTGATTGACTCTTGCTATATAACAAAGTAATACTGTGAATATAAAATGCAGGAAAACAAAAGGATCTCAACTATGCATTTGGAATGGAGTTGTTTAAAATATTGTACCTGTAGAGGAACAGATCTTTGGCCAAGCGCTTGGGTCCAATGATTTTAAAAATGATCTCATAAGTTTCAAGTGCCTTGCGATGAACGCCTCCCGGCAGAGCTGGATGCAGACATTGTGCCAAGCGCTTGCCTATCGTCAGCTTCTTGGGTACTACCTGGTACTTGGCGTTGTTCTGTAGCACCTGGTAAATCAGCACAAAAAAAAGAAAAACAGCACAAAAGAAGTTAAACATCAAATGCACATTTTATCAAGGAGTTCCCGGACAGCTTCCATAAGTCACCACACAAACCTAGGTTACAAGGAAAAAAGCCAAGGCCATTAAAATCCACCGTGGAGCTTTTTTTTTGCCATGCTTCTCATTTGTACACTCGTTATAGGTAATATTGCCAAGGCAACTTCACTTGTAATGGGCTTCTTGCCTACAGCTTGTCCATTTGTCATTTACTCATCCATTTGAGGACAAAAATTGCTACTTTCATTTCATAAAATCCATTATCACTAGCTCAAAGAGAACTATTAAACTGTGGGTCATGAGTCTGGGATAGCTTTAGGATCACATACAAAACTTTACCACTGTCTGAAACTATGCAATCACTTCAGGACTGGAGAACAGAGTTGCTTTTACATATTTTGATTTTTCTTTCTCCATATCATAGCCTTCACATTGCACAAACATGCAGCAAGAACTGCTACAATCAAAAAAAAAAGAAAGAAATGAGAGTTTATACAAAGCAATGATGCCACTTCCAACTATAATGTCATTTTCCTGAGTGGTGTTGCCTAGAAACACATACAACTGACTAAGACAAGTTTTTTATGAACATCAGGGTCTGTATGCATTTGTGAAGTGCTATTGAAGATGACAATGATATTGCCTGTTAAAATTAACTGTTTAAATGAATCAGAATGTTAGCATTCCCTGGTCCATAAATGATTTGAGCCTCATTTTAGAACTTATGCTTCATAAAACTACTGCTGATATTTATACCAGTTACTATTTTTCACATTATTTCTATAACACTGAACAACATTAGAAGTAAATGTTACTAATAAAAGAGATGCTGCATTTATTTCCACTAGAAACATAACTAACCTCTCTCTTTAGTTACATAGACAAAGGGCTCAACTCTAGGTCTTAGAAAGGTCTTTGATTTGTTTGCTCGTTGCACACACCCAACATTTGGCTCAGAGCACGGAAATATTTGCAAGAGGTGGCTGGAACCTCGCACTTCTGTACTGTTACACCAGTACCTTTTGCAATTCCTGAGTCTTTTTAAGAGCACTTGCCAGGCATACCTTGTTTAGCTTCCCAAGTGCTGATATTAAATCTGCCCATTCACTGGAATATTCGAAGTTCTTCAGTGCTTTGTCAACAGCAGCTACATAGTTCCTGTACTTGGAATCAGTCAGTAGCTCCAGCTCCTCCGTGTTCATCCTCCCACGGTGTCCCCACTAGAGACCAGCTTGCAATTCATGTACAGACATTACCTATTCAAAAGATAAAAGAAAAAAAGCCCTGAAATGATTGTTAAAATATGTATAACAAGCACTACAGTTTCCTCAAAGGCACTAAAAAAATCTGAAATCAGGTTACAACAAACTATAAACAAAAGCTAACATATTGTAAACAAATATTAACAAATATTTAACACATCAAGTCCTACTAAAAAAAACCAAACAAATAATAAGAAATCCCAACATCTCAAGCCAAACAAAAATCCCTAGAAAAATAATGCATTTTCTCTCCCAAAAAGCACTGTTTGTTCTAAACAATGCAATAAAGTGATTTTTCATTTTCTTTTTTACTTCCTCTGGGTCCATCACTAGAAACCCCAACCTCAGAACAAACCAGCCTTTCTGCAAACAGAAGACACCAATCTTTCTGAATCACTTCCAAGCAGAAGACAAAACTGAAGGACACATACAATACAATAGTTACACACTATTCAAGAGGACTTCTGTGCATCAACACTTCCTTTTACAAGACTTGCTATTCTAATCCAGTGATGCAACTCTACTTTGTTTTTATACTATTGTCATCCAGGCACAACAAAAGCACATGTTTCCCAGTGTTCTGTAATCATAGGCTTTTGCAATTTGCCCAATATATTTTCATCATGTGGTAGTCTACACCGAGTAATTAAGGTATTTTAGTTCCAGAAACATCACCCTGTACTTTTAAAGGTCATAGACTACTTTTTTTTTTAATAACAGAGGTTCAATAACCTTTTAAAATAAATGAGTTTTTAAGGCTACTTTTACCCCAAGCAAATACAATTCAACAAGAAATGCCATTGTAGCATGTCTGTGAACTAGGCAGATTTGGTGCCCCTTTTAATGGAGGTGTTATTGGGGGAAACTTTTTGGGATTTCTTTTGTACTTGGCCTCAGAAGACACTCCAGCATTCATCAGATGCTGTTCTCTTCTGTCTCAATTAAAGGGAAATGGGAAGAAAATCGTGTGCAGAAGTGCAGGCTGAAGCATGACTGAAAAACCAAACAAACCATTGAACAGGTATAAAGAAGTAATATTCATCAGACTGTCTTTCAGGTATGATAAGGAAAGTCACAAGGACAGAGAAAAACTAGAAAGTGGCAGACAAAATGAAAAGAGCTGGATGGAAGGAGTGAATAAAAAGGTTAAAGAAGTTACAAAAAATTACAAGGCTTCTGCACTCTTGATTCTGGTGGCAGAGTAATAATGACAAACTGTCTCCAAGACAGAAGAGAAATACAAACCATTATTTAAAAAACACATTCTGAGTGTCAAATTGATAGATTTCAGAATGTCTCACTGGCATAAAGCCCTTAGATACCACTTTTAATTAAAAAAAAAAAAAAAAACCAAAACAACAACAACAACAACAACAAAAAACCAAACAACCTTTTCATGTGGTTCCATTTTATAATAATCATTTTTGGATTAAATCCCAAAAAAATCAGGTTTGTTCGGGAAAAGCTGTAAAATGCCAACAGATTTCTCAAAGAGACAGCTGCACAACCACCAAAGTCTGATCTCCAAAAGTGAAATAAAGTATTAACACTGAAAAAAGAAGAAAGAACCAACGTATAAAAGCAGAAGACTTCAAATTTTTCCAGGCACAGTGGAGACAGAACTTGACACAACAAATAATTATTTTTGAGTGAAAAATGCATCAGAATCCTTTTTATCCAGTTAAAGCATAAATGCAATCACTTATGGCTGAGTGGGAGACATGGCTCTGTGTTCCCCACGTGCTTGAAAGATCTGAGAGCTAAGAGTGGTCTGATAAAGGACTATCAAAGGTTAAACAAACGAGGTAGAGCACAGGGTTAAACAGGTAGCTTCCCTTCAGACTTCAAAGCCAATTAGAACTATCCCTTAATTTTGAAAACATAATACATTAACATCTTTGACTGAATAACTGTACTTTTAGACATGTCTACTGCCACTGGCTGTGCAAATATAATGATTATGAAATTTTGTATGGAGAAGAAAAAACATACTCTATTTTCTTACTACTCTACAGTTATGGTCTCACTTTTCTATCTTACAAAAAGTTGGTTTTTTTCAAAAGGAATTTATGCAAAGAATTTCCTGCATGCTTTTTCCCACAAAGAAATGTCAGTTTTAGACAAATCATAAGTAGCCATAATAAGTAAGGCAGCCAGAGAGGATACTACACGTATGTTATGCATTATTTTTATAAACCTTGGACTATTTCTATTCTACAATCATTAAAATTACAGGAATGACAATTGTTATGAGTTCTCATGCATAAAAATAAATTTTTTACTATGGTTTTCTTTTTGTTTAGTCTGAAGATATTCCACAATGTAGTTTTTAATCTTTTCATGTTTCCACAATATATTCTTATCAATACTTTCCTATTCTCTTCATCTGTAATAAAAATGCAGATTTAAAACCATTTGATTTTACATTGTATTTCAATACCATGTAAAGCTTGGTAGTGTCTATTTCCTTCTAAGTATCACAACCTTATTCTTCCATGGTTTTCTACTTTGAAAAAACAAGATAAATAATAAAATATGATACCTCAAAAAAAAAATTGAAAAATAGCATTTTCTGCTACACCATCACACAGCCTACAGAACAAAGCATTTATCTTGTCATTACACAACCACCATTTGGCATGAGGGCCAACTTTCCTTGGAATGTTCTTTATTTGTTTCTCTTTTTAAACAAAGATATGAAGAGCACCATCCTTTGGGGTTTTTTTTTTCCCTTTTAGTACACCAGATGAGATGAGTCAAGCTTCTCAGACTGAAGGTTAAGCCATTCTCATGAGTCTGGCATAGGCAATCACTGACCTGTTAGATGGCCATGACCTTTTAACCTTCCTCATTATCAATGAGGAAGAAACTATCTAAGATGCAATATACACTATCAAATAATTTCATATCATTATATTTAAATCATAAGTGATTGCAGAAGTAGGTCCTGACACTTACTACCTTCTACTTCACCTTCTTGTGGGGATTAAAATACAGATACCACTCGATTGTGGGTACGCCTGGATGTCTGTGGAGCCTTTGCACATGACTGACAAGGACAGCAGGTGTCTGGGGCTGTGGCTCTTTTGCTGAGGGTTGTGCACAGTGTGGTCCCAGAGCAGCCTTCAGCTCCCTTCTCTGATGAGCTGGTATTGGTTTTCCTCCAACTCATGTTAAAACAATACTGCTACAGCTGTGTTTCCACAGCAAGTGCTCATTCTTCATAACATCATAACACCTAAGTGCCTTCTGTCTCACCTCAACACAAACCATTCACCTGTTTAAGAGGCTCTAAATGTTTTTCACTGAAGCCAAAGGAATGTGGAGAGGAACAGCAGCTTCACCAAATCAATTCCATAAGTGCAGCTTTTATCTAGAGTCTGTTCTGATTCAATCACAAGGTTGTAAGACTTGATTCATAAGCTCTCCCGTATCCATTTTACCCCAAAACTCCTCTTCAGGTTTGATTTGCTACTATTCCACTCTTGTATTTTTCAAGCATCAGATAATTGCTCTACTTGTGTGTTCCACCCAATCTGTAATACTGAAATACTGGTACAGGTCCAGTGGCTGATTGTGGAGTACAAATCTGTGTGCATCAAGTCACTTCAAGAAATTTCAAGATTTGTTCCAAGTACTGTAAGAATCTGAGCTCACAAGCTTGCTCCTTTGAATTCCTCAGGGTCTCTACTTTGCAATGCAATATTCCAAGGCAGTTTTTAAACTGTGTACCATTTCAAAGGTAGCTATGGGATGTACAGTAAAAGAACTAGTAGACAATTAAAGAGCAGATGACAAAAATTCTAATTTCACTGTAGTGCTATTGCTTTTTAAGCCATGTATAGTGCCCACATACTAAGCCAGCAACTGCAGAAAAACATTTGTATTTAAATAGACTCAATACAAACACAGATTTGAATACAAAGAAAACAGAAGCCTTGTCATTTGGTAATTTATTATGCTTTGCTTTCCCTCAGAAGCATTTAACAACATGAATAGCAAAATAAGTCTTGCAAATCCCACGCCAGACTCTTCAGATAAAATTCATATACAGAAAACAGATACATTCTTCTATAACTACAGAAAAAGATTTTCCAATTACAGCTAATTACTCGTTTCTAGATTGACTTTCCATAGACTTTTCCTCTTATTCAGAATTTTTCAAGCAGGAATCTCTAATGTCTTCTGAAGAACAAGAACCATCTGAACTTGTTATTTTGGCCAAGTGCTATTCAGTAGAATGACGAAAGAAGAATCTCCCCCACAGCACACAAACAAAAACAAAAGCACTCAACCTAGCAGTATTATTAACTATAACTAGCCATTATGTCATTAGTATCTTTCAGCAGCCTACAACACTTAGTAAGATTTAATATTGTGATTAATAACTTCTCAGTACACTTTTCTGCCTAGTCATATTCACAAGTGGACACAGCACATCATATTTTTCCATAGAAAAAACAGCTCTGCTTTAGGTGTTCAAATTTCTTTCACAACAAAATTTAATTAAATCAAATCTGTACAATGATCTGTGCATTACACATACTGGCAACTTCTAAATCAACACAAGATGTTTTCCTGGGAGTTATATCAAAAAAGAACTAAATGCAAGAAAACCTATGGCTTGTACTACAGAGGTTAGCTTAGGTACCCAACTGGACATGCACCCTCCTTACTTATAAAGCAACAAAACAAGTTTATTTATTATTACATTAAAAAAAAAATCAAACTGTCAGTAAAAGAAAATTAATACATTTTTCCTTCTTCTGCATGTTCTTCACAAAAAAAAGACTGGAATAAACCTAAGTCTATCAATGAACACAGTCTGATGCAAGTACACCAGGTATGTAAAATGTTCTTTCTGCTCTTCCTGTCATATGGTCTTCCAAAGGGTGGCTTACACCACACAGGAGTTCATAAAGAGGAACTAGGACCAAGCTTAAAAATTCATAAGGTACATACAACAAGCCTTCTAAGGATTCAGCTGCTCTAGTTACTACTTAAAAAACCAAACTTTTAGGTATAAACACACTCTAAATGAATATGCTTTAGAGAACAATTTTTCTGAAATCAAAAGAATATCAAATCTATGTCTATCTGTTTGTCAGAGGAGAGAAGAAAGTGACCAAAGACTTCTCACTCTCAAGAAAATACATATCTCTTCCAATTGACTCTTACAAACAGAGTTTAGGGTGACATTTTAACCCCTCTGCTCAATTCTATTTTATTACAGCTTCTCAATACATAACAGGTGAACTACGAAACAGTTTGATATACTGGAATGAAATTTTGATTTTGACTCCAGATCCACCAACAGAACACTTCCACTTCCTTTTCTTTCAGCCCTTGAGCACCATTGCCTGCATACTGCTCAGGACTGTCTTAGTGTTTCTGGCCAAGTATCACAGACATCATCTTTTCTAGACTTAAGTACTTTTGCACTTCCTGAATGCCAGAATTTTACACTTTTAAAGTATAATTTTTCACGAGATCAAATCACATATTCAGATTTCACAGATCTGAACTTATGTCACTCAGTAAATGAAAGATGATGATTTGCCTCTTTCTTACAACTCAGGTCAACCATTAACTAAAATATTTTCTTCTTACTAAAATAACATTTCCCCATTTTTCCTTTCTTACAACTAATGATTCCTGAATTATGTAATAAATTATAGCTTAATCAGTGATCATTTTACATCCAAAACCCAACACGGCTCCAGACACCCTCACTTCTTATTCTAAATTATGCTAAACATCTAACATGCCTTACCAAAAAACAGATGGCAATTTAAGTCAGAATTACACAACACAGAGAAAAATGGGAAAATGCTTCCTTGAAATTGTGGTTATTCTTCAATATTTACTTTCAAATACTTTTTTTTGTTCCCTTCTTCCCTTTGTTGACCACTGTATTTGAACAACCAATATTACAGTCTAAATCTAGAACTGGTCACTATTTCCCTCATATTCAATTACACATTTGAAGGAAAAAAAAAAAAAACCACCTAAAATTTACCATGCACCCAATTTGTACGTGTTCAGAGTGTTGCCTCCTTTATTTCATCTCAGCTCACAGTTACCATCCTTCTACACAAATTTTGACAGCAATGCAGCCATCAGAGAAGTGTAAACAGTTTGATTAAACATGTTTTTAAAATAGTAATTTCATTCTCACAGCAGATATCTGAACAATAACAAATATTAGGAAGTTTTTTTTTTTAAATCTTAGAATGTTTTGAATTAGAAGGGACCATAAAGCACATCCAGCTCCAACTCCTCTGCCATGGGGAAGGACACCTTCCACTAGAACGTGAAATATAATCTGGAGTCACCAGTCATGTTCACAGGGCTGAGCCAAACAGAAACATCAAATCTTTACCCTAAAGTTATGTATAACATTGTATATAGTGTATCAACTACTGCTCCCCGGACCAAAGGAAATTGTTGCCATGCTCTTTTTTTCAAAGGTTGGCTTGCTCCCTGAGCTGGTAGGGCCTTTTTCAGCTATCCACAATCACACTTGCAACATCACACAGTGTCAGTTCTCACCTTCATAAAGAGCTCCTGAGACTGACTATTAGCAATAAGGCTGTTGGGATTACTCTACACAGGATATGGAATGAATTTGCCTGCCATAGCCACATCCATGGTAGCCACAAGTTCAGTGGCTTGGAAAAAGCACTGTCACAGGGAGGAGGAGTGTCCCGGTGCGAGTGCAGCCGCGCCCCCGCCGTGGCTGCTGCGCCGCCTGTGAGCACGGTGAGCTCTGTGCTTTCGCAGTCCCACGGCGGGACCAGGACTGCCCGGCTCTCACACCCCCCCTGGGCCCTGGAACACTGCCCTCCCTGCCGAGTAGGGCTTGGTAAGCACACGACATCAAATAGTTATCTTCTCCACAGCTGCCTGAGCACACGAACAGGACAGGCTTCCTCAAATAAATGGCAATTGATTTTCACTTTTGTGTGTTTCAGCCTCATGTCTTCAAATGGTCCCTATACCCTCCCTGAAAAGAATTCCTTTTTAACTAGCCAGCTTTTCTTTTCCAAGCATTTATTGAGAGGAGAATCAAGGTATTCTTTTTCATTCTTGCATATTTTTACTTTTGTCAAATAAGTAAGTCAAATTAATATGTAATACATTCAAAAGAAATAAACAACAGCAAAAAAAGCCATAGTAAACATAACAATGAAATAAATTCAAATGAGAATCACTTAATTTACAGTTATGATTTTTACTACTTTTTTTTTTTTACTTTGTTTTAGAGGAGAGTTTGCCAACTTCAGGATACTTTTCAGCTTAGCACACAAAAAAATGACTTAGATGAGGTTCACTGTCTTACATTACACTTGCAGTACTCTGTACTACTTTGCTTCCAGGGTAATGCTGTGTCTTCACACTGAGACTTCTCAAAATATCCTGATACCAGCTAACACAGACTCTACCAAATTAACAACAAAAAAGTGGTAGCCAAGTAATTTATTCATTTATTCTTTGCTCACAATAATCTTTCATTAATCCATACCCAATGTTGTAATATGTAGCTTCAGGCAGGTTCAACATTCTGTCTCCAAATGATCCTGATAGGTCATTTCACAAATGCATGTCAGAAGCTCTCATATCCTTATCCTTACCTTATTGGATAAGCTAATAGAATGCATTTGGGCAAGACTTTGTTCATCTTCCTTTTTTTATTATACCCTGAGGTCTAAGGTATCAGCAATTCATTAATTTCAAATTTCAACTAATTTCTATAATTTTATGCTGATTTTAATTCTGAAATAGTGTCATATGTCGTGCATGTATCTCTGCATTACCTAGACTGTGGTTACATTTTACAATGCATCTGGTTTCCCTTCCAGAGGTAAATTTCAAAGGAATTCGTAAAGTAGAATCCTTTTCTGACTATTCTGAAAAGGTACCTGCATGTTCACTCTCCCTATCCTCAGAAGTAAGCCAGAAGACATAAATAAAAGGTTAAATTAGTTACAATTTTTGCAAATGAAAAACCAAGACAGGCACCATTCCCTGACTTCTAATTATTTTTTAATGCTCATACTGAACTACAAGTTTCCGATAAAAATAGAAATGTGTTGACTAGTAAAACTATTTACTGATTCTCCTTGGTGTTTTCATTTCTTTTTTAAGTTATTAGGAGAAAATGGTTGATCCTGCAGTGTTTCTTCTCCCTGGCCTGTCAGAGGGAAACATATCACTTACTGTTCCTATTTATCATTCAGCTTCTTTTCAGCTACAAGTCAGAGCAACATGGTTATTAATCTGGAAGACAATTTATGTGCATACAGAAAAATTACTTCAATTTTTCTATTTCATGCTTTAGCAGGTATCATTTAGTGCAGCCTCTATCTCCTACTTTTTTCAACCATTCTCAAAACAGCACACTTCATATCTCTTCTTGGTTCTCTTCTATGCATTGCAGATTTAACATAATACAGCTCCACCAAAAACAAAAAATAAGAAAAGAAAAGAAAAAAAGAGAAAATAAAATCAATAAGCATTTTCAGCCAGCCAACCCAGAGCAAGCAGTCATTCCTGACTAAGCAGGAAGACACTACAGGTGGATAGCAGGAACGGTGGCCAAGAGAACTAAGCCAGTGATGAACATAGGGAAGTGAACTCCCTGTATTCAAACAGAAAATAATGGCAGGAGATCACAGGCTGAGCCCACTTACACCAGCAGAGTACAGTTCCTTTTCTTCACAGTGGCTGGTAGGGGGCTGTTTTGGATTTGTGCTAAACATGGTTGATAATAAAGAGATGTTTTTGTTATTGCTGGACAGGGTTACACAGAGCCAAGGATTTTTTTCCCTTTTTATACTGCCATGCCAGCCAGCAGGCTGGAGGTGCATGGGATGTTCAGAGGAGACAGAGCTGGGACAGGTGACCCAAACTGCCCAAAGGGATATTCCAGACAACATGACATCATGCTTAGCATACAATAAATTAGCAAGGGGGGGTCACTTGTAATGATGGTGTTTGTTTTCTTCCAAGCCACCACTAGGTGTGGTGGGGCCCTGCTCTCCTGGAGATGGCTGAACACCCATCTGCCATGGGAAGCGGTGAATTCATTCCTTGCTTTGTTTTGCTTGTGTGTCTGCTGGTTCCCCTATTAAACTTATCTCAACCCATGAGTTTTCTTCCTATTAGCCTTCTCATTCTCTCCCTTGTAGTGCAGGTAGGGGAATGGGGCTTGGCTGCTGGCTGGGGTTGAACCACAGCACCACCTCACCCACACAGCTTGCTGTGCCTGCGATGAGCATTTCTGATGGTCTGCATGGCACGCCGACAATTTTACACAGGAAAAGCACTGCCTACGTTGTGAACAGAACCATCCACTCAAATGCACAGCCACTCCAGTAATGGAAGATGTAAGATACCTTTTCTTTGCAAAGTGCTGTTTAAATATCTACCGTCACAGGTGCTCCAACAAGTTTGGAAAGCAAAACATTCAGTGAGACAGAAATGCAGCCTTTCCCCACATCATATACAGGCTACTTAGTTTCCAAAAGTGCCAATTCTCATGTCAATGGAAACAAAACCACAAATTATGCTGTAAACATTCTGCCTGGTTCTAAACTCACATCCCCCCTCATAACATTTATACATGCTATTTTGAAAATTACTATATATTTTGGATAATCACAATATTTAGGCATCACACTATTAGTAAAAAGTATACTGTTTTTGAAAAGGTACCAACATTTAAAAAACCCCAAACCAAACAAACCAAAAAAAACCCCAAAAAAAAAAACAAAACAAAAAAAAAAAAAAAACCCAAAAAAAACCCCACAAACCAAGAGAGCAAATTTGATAGTCAGGTCTGCTTAAGTATTTAATGCAGGCCAAGGCTTGGCAGCAAAATGAAGAGACTAGGATCTTCAACCTTATGATATGGCCCCTTATTACCTGCAAGGATCTAGCCTGTTACTCTTTAGATACAGTCTTCCCAACTCTTCACACTCCTACAGCCAGAATTCAGATACCAGTAACACACTGCAGTTAACCTGAGAACCATAACACTTTCACTACTACTGCATTCTGAAAGAAGATCCAGGAGTGAAAGGGTTTTTGCAATCAGCAACAAAAACAACGGTTGAGTCACCCAGAATAATCTCTTTAAAACCTGCATCTCATATCTAACATATGTTAGGTCACTTAAAGAGACAAATTGTTTAGGCTTCTCTGGTTATTATCACAAGTATGAAAATTTTATTTCTGAAAAACATTTAACACCACAAGCTGTCATATATTTATGCTTTTCAAACTGGCGTCACAAGATTTAAGGCCATCTCTCCATCAACAGATGAAATTTAACCCTGCATCACACAGCCCAGCGACAGCCATATGTCCCATGTATCCTTTCAAACACCACACGCAGTAACTTCAGTAACCGGGAATCTCACCTAGAAGAGGCCCACAGCCCCCTGAACGCTCAAGGTCAAAGCAGGATGACCCTAGCAGCCCAACGCCAAGCTCATTGCCAGGCAGGCGGGAAGAGCTCCCTGGGGAAGCTGCACCACGAAGGGCGAAGCCAGGCCCCGCCGGTGCGGGCGGGGGAGAGGCTCCGCACCCCGAAACTCACCGGGGCGCGCTCCGCACTGCGGGGGGACAGAGCCCGCTGGGGAGCGGCGGACAGGTGCCACAGGTCAATTGGTGCAGCGTAATTAACAGGCTATAACCGCTTTCCCCGGGCTCCTCAGCACCTGCCCCTCGCACACAGCCCGCTACGGCCCGGCCGTCGTTCGCCACGACGGTGCCGGAGGGGAGAGGAGGGCAAAGCAGAACAGAGGGCCGGCTCGGCTCGGCTCGGCTCCAGGGGCGGACCCTCCCCAACACCGGCGCGGCGACGGGGGTGGAGGGAGGGGAGCAGGAGCCGCCGCCGGGCCGCGCTGCGTGCCCGCACCAAGATCCCAGGGAAGGAGCGGAGGGAGCGAGCGGCGTTACCTGAGCGACCCGACACGGAAGAGCCCGACCGCCACCGGCACCCCCGCGCCGCCCTGACAGCTCCCGGCGTGCCCCGCGCCGCGCCCGCCGCGCCCCGCCCAGCCGCGCTGCGCCCCCTGGCGGGACGCGTGCGCAGGCGCGCAGCGGGCTCGCTGTGAGCGCGGGTTTGTTTATCCGGGCCGGTGTTTACCGAGCTTACCGAATAGAGCGCAGGTAACAATGGAAGGTGGGCGGTTCTTTATTAAATTATGCTGCAGCAGGTTGCCCAGTGAAGCTGTGCATGCCCCCTCCCTGGAAGTGTTCGAGGCCAGATTGGATGGGGCTCTGAGCAATCTGCTGTAGTAGAAGGTGTCCCTGCTCACGGCAGCGGGCCTTGGAAGGATCTCTAAGATCACAGCATCAATGAGGTTGATAAGATCTCCGAGATCATCGTGTCCATGATCAAACGCTACCATGTTAACCACACCACGGAACTAGGTGTAATGTCCAGCCTTTCTTTAAACACCTCCAGGAAATGCGACTCCATTGGAATGTGACACCCATTGCAATGTCTAGCCATCCTTTCTGTGAAGAATTGCCTCTCATTGTCCAACCTGAACCTCCCCTGGCACACCTTATGACTATGTCCTCTTGTCCTGTCTCTGGTTGCCTGGCAGAAAAGGCCAGTCCCTACCTGGTACCTTCCAACCCAAACTGGTCTCTGATGCCATGATGTGATATTACCTTTATGTTAGCAGTAGCTGTATTGGGAATTTTCTAAAATTTCTTGTGATTAGTACACTTGGGTCCTTACTACACATAGAAGTGTACGGGTGCCCACACGGATGGTATTCAAAGGACTTTTTTTTACTGCATTGCAGGAGTGATTTTTCAACTGGCCAGTTCCCCAGTATAAAGGGTACTATAAAGCTCTTAGACTGTAATTATTTAGTTTTAAGTCATCATTACAGTTCTCAAATTTAAGCAAGCTTCATAATAGCAAACAGAGCTTATGGTTATAAATTACTTGAGTAACTGAAAAAAAAAAAAAGTGTGTTCAGCTTACATGATTAATATTTTAGGCTTTGTCTGAGGACAAGTATTTCTAAAATATTGCCAGGGGAAAATCTCATAATAAGTCTTCTACTCAGTGACTTATGTTGCCAGCCAATATTTAATGAAGTCTAATTTTATTCTCCAGACTTGGGATAATAATAAAGAGTAAATGCAATTCCTTTTCTCATTCAACTATACCAGGAATCAGTACATGAAAAATAGTTACTTTCTGGAAAGCTGACAATTTCCACTGGTTTTCTGAAGCATCAAGTATTACTCTACATGTCATGTATTTTCATTAAAATGGCACACTTAATTTTTTTTCTTTGAAGATACTTATAAATGCCTTTGAGAAGTAATTGTTAACTAGGTTGGTCATGCTTGTGGAGCTGGGAGGTGACTGTCCATAACTGACCATGTGCTTTCACATGCTACTGCATTGCAGAGCGGTTGGATTTCTAAGCTTCCCTTGTTGTGGAGCTATTTAAGAGTGGTGAACTTCACAGAGGGGAGGTGACTGTCCATAACTGACCATGTGCTTTCACATGCTACTGCATTGCAGAGCGGTTGGATTTCTAAGCTTCCCTTGTGCTGAATTTAGTAGTGGCAGTTACAGCTCAGAGCTCCAAAACACTTCTTTCAAATTGCCTCATCGACTATATGTGCAGTGGCAATCAAAAAAACATTGTATGTCGTTGGGAAGAATATTGAGAACAAGACAGAGGTAGTTGTTTGGCTGCTGTGTAAAAGGCTGGTGCAGCCTCAGATTGATTACGGCATCAATTCTTGTCTTCACAGCTCAAGAGGAATGTAGAGAAGTTGGGAAAGGCACCGTGGAGAGATGTCACTGCTATATTACAGCAAAAGCAGTAATGACTGTGACTGTTCGATGCAGAGAGAGAAGACAGGGGACAGGATTGATCAAATTCTACAAAATTATGAAAGGCAACAAAGTTGTTGTTAACCAAACCCCACAGTATGAGAATGAGGAGGCACAGAAAATTCTTTTCTGCAAATCAGAAAACTTCTAGAACATTTTGGCACCAGAGGCTGGGGACTTGGACACTAGCTGTAGGTTGAAGGATAGATTATTCATATTGACGACAAACACATCCATAAGTGGACACTGAAGGAATTAGGTAGGGATCTACCCACAGGGGAAGTACCTGGAAACAACCACACTATGGAGCTTTTCCTTATTAGTACCTTGTTTTAGTGATGTTGGAGTCAAAATACTGGGCTGGGTGTAGCACTGATGTTAGGTGCACTTGCTCTGTAGGAAATTTACCTTCCTTTCTCTGTAATTATTTCACAGCAGAAATGGTGAGAAACCTGTAATAGATAATTTTGAATAAGTGAGGCTCACGCCCTGTGAATACTTGATTATTTATAACTTTGTAGCTTTGGGTAAGCCTTTGTAACATCAAAGGCCCTAATACTAGGAGTCAATTCTCCTATAATTACATGGGGTTTATGTTTGACGTATGACCTACTTGTCCACAACAATTTAGTTCACAATATAAATTTGTTTGTGAAGTAATTGGAAATGAAATCCACCATGTGGACTAATTATTTTTCTTCCTTAAAAAAAATGGAAACAAACAACAACAAAATCCTACACCACCACACTCAGAACAGCATGTAGACAGTACAATCCCATCTTAGAATACTTCAATAAATTCATGCTTTGTAAAAAACAACAAAATAACTCCATTGAAACTGTCTATTGCCTGCTGTATTTTTTTTCCCCACAAAATCTAACCCTACACTGTTTTCTTCTTTGGGATTCTCCTACTTGGTTTTGATAACTCCAAGGACTAAGATTATTTCACTATAATCCTGTCTTTGATAATATATTGCTATAAAAGTAAGCTGTGCAAATTTTGCTATTTTTTTGAAGCTTTGCAGATCATGTTTTCAAATAACTCTCTGCAGCCACAGAGGGTCTTGTGACTTCTTAAAAAGTAAACACTTCTAACATTGCAGAAATACTCCTTTTTTCTCAAAGTGAAAGTTTCTTTCCTTGGTGTCGTTGAATACTGAACATCAACTTCTTACACAGCATCCTGGACGAAGTGTGCAGTGGTGACAGTGTTCATAAGGTAAGGGAAAGTCACACAGGCGTATCAGGATGGACTTACAGTCTCTTGATAAAAGATCTCATGAGAGGCAGTAGAAAACCTCACCCATGAGCAGCAGCTGCCTGCGTTGAGAGCCTGTTTGCTATGAGTACAATGTGACAGCATTCAAGAGCTGGGTGCACATGGATTGGGAGAAATTCAGAAAGACTTGTAAAGCTGCAAGAAAGGGTGGAAAGGGTTTTTTTCACAAGGCAGGAGGTGAGTAGTGGTGCCTCAGGACACAGTCCCCAGTGCTGGCGATCCTGCCCCTGTCTCAGCAGAGGCTTCTGTGCAGACTGAACTTTGTGGTCATGATGGGGTGACCCCAGCCAGCTGCTAGCTCAGGGATAGAACCAGAAGAGCAAAAGCATGAAAACTGTGGGTTAAGACAATGTTAACCATTGTTAACACAATGTTAAGACAATGATGTTTTAGTGGATGAGGGAAATAGGAACAAAAAATCCCCCCAAACATACAGACAATCACTCACCACCTTCCACAAGAAGACTGCTGATGTTCAGTCTTCAGTATCTGAGCAATGGCCACTTTGGAAAGACTATGCCCTGAGTTTTTACTGCCACGAGTGATGTTATATGCCATGGAACATCACTTTGGTCGATTAAAGTCAGCTGTATGATCTCTCCCCCTGCCCCAGGCTCTTCCCCACCTCCAGCCTACTTGCTGGGTGGTATGGAGTGAGGCACTGAGGAGGCCTTAACAGTGTGCAAACACTGTTCAGCAACAGCTAAACCAGCAGTTTATTATCAGCCCTGTTTGGCCACGAATCCGGAGCGCACACCCCCAGGCAGACCCCACAGCTCCTGTGGGGAGGTGCCCCATAGAACAGACGCAGGCTCCTCCCGGCGAAAAACAGGAAAGCAGGAAAGCAGGAGATGACAGCCCGATGTTGACACAGAAGAGACTGGGCATAGGAACAAACGCAGGCTCCTCCCGGCGGAAAACAGGAAAGCAGGAGATGACAGCCCGATGTTGACACAGAAGAGACTGGGCATAAGAAGACCCCGGCAGACCTGGACCTTGGGGCTCGGGACCCCATGGGACTCATTCCTGTGAACCGCGTGAGACCAGCCGGCTGGGCAGACCTGGACCTTGGGGCTCGGGACCCCATGGGACTCATTCCTGTGCCCCGGGCCTGACTCTACGGCCAGCAGCGGCCAAGCCGGCGGGCGAAGCGGACCCCGGGACACCCTCCCGCCACTGCCTCCCAGGGCACCTTCGGGCCGAGCTGCTGGATCCTGCCCTTGGATCGCAGCAACGCCGTGCGGTGCTACGGGCTTGGGGAGGAGTGACCTGGGAGTTGCTCAGCGGAGAAGGATACGGCGTGCCCAGGTGGCAAAGAACGCCAGTGGCATCTTGGCCTGTATCAGGAATAGTGTGGCCAGCAGGAGCAGGGCAGTGATCGTCCCTCTGCGCTTCGCAGAGGTGAGGCCGCTCCTCCAGTGCTGTGATCAGTTTCTGGGCCCCTCAGTTTAAAAAGAATATTGATGTCCTGGAGCGCGTCCAGAGAAGGGAAACAAGGCTCTAGAAAACTTGTTTTACAAGGAACCGCTGAGGAGCTGGGGTTGTTTTGTCTCGAGGAGGGTCGGGGGGACCTCACTGCTCTCTACAGCTGTCTGAAAGGAGCTTTGGGAGCCGGTCTCTTCTGCCTTGCCTACTGGGACAGGACTAGCGGGAATGCCCCTAAACTGAGACAGGAGACGTTCAGATTAGACATGAGAAAAATATTTTCCACCGCTAGGGCGGTCAAGGACTGTAATAGATTTGCCAGGGCGGTGGTGGAGTCGCCATCCCTGGCAGCGTTCAGGAGGCGCCCGAATGCAGCGCCGGGTGATGCGGCTTGGGGACTCCACGGTTCCACGCAGGCGGCGCTGTGACGGGCGGGCGGCGGCGCCGCGCCTGCGCCGGCGGGACAGCGGCCGCTTCCTGCGCGGTGCCGGCATGGCGGGAGCGTTCCTGATGGAGATCAGGCGGGCCACGCAGAGCGCGCTGCTGGTTATCCGGTAGTGCGGGGGCGCTGCCGCCCGCCGCCGCTCGGGCCGTGCGGGGCAGCCGGGGGGCGCGGCGGGTCTGGCTTTCGGCGTCCTTAGCCTTCAGCGCGGGGACCGGGTTGTGTGCGGACGCCTCCCCCTGCTTGTTCGGTTCGGCACTACTGTGCAAATAAATTTTTCCTGAGAACGGTGGATTGTTTCTCTCGGCTGCTCCTCGTTCACCGCATGGATCTCGGGGCGCGACTGCGGCTGCGGGGGAGCTGCGGGCCGGCCTGTGTAAAGCAGCAGCGCACCCCGACAGCTCCTTCCCGAGGCATACCCGTTGCTTTTCCTCCGCAGCGCGGCGGCGGAGCTCCCCAGCGCGCCGGTGGAGGTGTCGGTGTGTGCGGATTCCCTGGAAGTGAGGAGCGGCGGGAGCTGCGATGCGGCGGCGCTGCCGGCAGGGGTCAGCCTGGCGCCGTCCTCGTGCCGCGGGCTCCGGCGCCTGCGCGGGGACGGGCTGCACCTGCGCGTGCGCCTGCGCCGCCCGCCGCCCGCCGCCGGTGAGGGCGGGGCGGGACAGGGCAGGAGCTGGCAAACGCGGGAGGGTGACCCGGGACGTGGCCGGTTTTACTGAGAGAGGTTGTGAAGTGTGGATTCTGTAGAGCAAACGCCTTCTGGGATTGTCAGTTTAGAAACTGAAAGTGCAAAAATGACGTAATGAAAGGGAAAAGCCGTGTGTTTGGGATCTGCTCACAGTTCCCCCCACCCGTGCTTCCCCATAGTACTTCAAAGTGATTTTCTTTCTCTCCTATTCTGCGTTTGGTCGCTGAAAATCATAGAATCATAAAATGCCAAGGGGTTGGAACGGACTTTAAAGATCATCTAGTCGCAAGTGCCCGCTGCCATTGGCAGGGATGTGTCCCACTAGAGCAGGTTGCTCCAGGCTTTGAACACTGCCAGGGCTGGGGCACCCTCAGCCCCTCTGGGCAGCCTGTGCCAGTGCCTCACCACTCTCACTGTAAAGAATTTCTTCCTAATATCTCACTTAAACTTCCTTTCTTTCCATTTGTACCCATTACTCCCCATCCTGTCAGTAATGGAGTAATCTCATTCATCCAGGCAACGATTATGCTTGTCCATCCCTGACCACTTAATCGTAAAGGGTTTGTGTTGGGACTCATTCTCACAGGTGGGGTTTCAGAGGTTAATGTCACAGGTAACATGTGCAAAGTTACCTCCTTTACTTCCATGGTGCTAATTCAGGTCTAGGATGTGTTTGCAATAAATAGAAGGCGTGGTAGTACAGCTATTGCTTTCTTTCATCTTGGCATCCAAGCTCAATATGTTTAGATTCATTTCATATGATGTGTCACAGAAAGACCTATTAAATAACACGAAATTGCCATTCTGAGTTTTTAAAGCAGAAAAGGGTGATAAAATATGTATTATACAGTAATGCAGCACCAAAAACACATTGGAATACTCTGTTGGCATGCTGAGATGGCATCTGTACATTAATCTGTAATTATGCATGTGCTTTGACAGCTCAGTTATACTAAAATTATTTAATGTGTCCTATTAAAGAGACATGTTTCAAAAGACCAGTGATGAACTTTTAAAAATCAACCTTGGAAAGTCATGCTAGTGAAAAATAAGTATGTGAACCAGGTGGTAATCAACATGTATATTGGACAGTCTTAGTTAACCTTTGATATTTTATATTATTATGCAAGATAGTTGAAATTCTGGAACATTTAATAGTACTTTGCTCTTGTGGTTGAGTCTTAAATTTCAAATATTGATTGTCAGTGCTGAGAGTAAACTTTGATTCTTAAGTATGAGAAAGTGGCTGATGCAAAGCATATTCATGCGTAGGCTTACAGTTCTACTTTTCTTCCAATTAATGTTGTCAGATAATTTGGGGAGACTTTTATAAACTTTTTTTTTTACTTTGGAGAAGTTGTTTGAGCTGCCTTTTGTGAGACCATTTTTGCTTTCCTGGCCTGCAGAGGCCGTTGCTCACTATCTTTTCCTGAAACAGTTCCACAGTGGTTGGTTTCTTACCTGCCTGAAAATGTGAAACTAGTGTCTGACCCTGCTCCTCATCCTGACTATTTGTGTTACATATTGGTGTGTCCCCTCATATTGCAGATACACTGATTATCAGAAATATCTTTACAAAAGAGTGGCATTGAATTTTGATTTCTATAATCTCTGCAATTATATCAATATATCAGCTCCCCTTCTGAAGAGGATTTCCACCTTGAAAATAATTATTCATATATACAGTTCCTACTTAGTAATAATGGGGCATGAGGTGGAGATTACAAGTTTTTCCTGAATCTAAATGCTTGCTTTTAAAAAAACTAAGGTTGTGTTTAAAATGTCAGCCTTTTTCTCTGTCTGTTAGATTTATCCTTCTTGGTTTGAGGTATTTGGCAAGATTTTTTTGTACAAGTGACTGAAAATTTTACACTATTTTGAAGATTAATATATTTCCTTCCATCTATAGATGTGGTTTTTGCTTTGAGAGAAAGCCTGAAACCCAACAATAACTACATCTTTCACTGTCAGTCCTGTGGTGACATCGTAGTGAACGACCGGTGAGTACTGCAGTGTCTTGTATTTATAGCAATAAATGCCATAGTGATTGGTATTCATGTTATTTTGTGTACTTTGAGACAGCCAAAAGGTATTTATTTTAAAACTGATAGACAAGAACACATTTGAAGCACTGCTGATGACAAAAAGCAAAATTACCTGAAGCAGTTTTTAGCTGTTTATTCATTTGCTCCTTGATTTCTTTCTTCCTCTGTATTTCAGGTATCCTTTTCAGTTCTTTTCAGTCTCTTATAAATTTCCTTCAGTCATCATGCTGTAATTATAAAGTGGCTGCTCAGAATGGGGATATTGACCACAGCTTCCTTTTATCTTTTAAGCAAAACCTGCCTGCACATAGTTCAGGGATGCTAAATTTGGGAAACAGGAGCTGTGTCTTAGCTGTGTGACTCGTCCTTATCTCTGTGCCTTAAAAAGTCTGCAGAGTGAGTGAGAATTTTAATAAAAAGGTGCTGCATTGCTCTTCTGATGAGCAATTTTGACAGCTTCAGCTGAATATATAAGAATTTTATAGAGGTGCACTTACAGCCTTTTATGATCTGTGTGGCTCCTAATACTCAAAACAGTAATAGAAATATGTCTCATTCTCTAAATTTCTGTTACTTTCTTGTCATAAGTATGGATTTATGGCTAGCTGAATGTAACCGAATGAGGATTTCTTAACTTTCTCTTCTGAAAAGTCTCATCAGAAAGTCTAGGAGTAACTCTTATTTTGATACATTTGTAAAGTAGTGGAACTTCTAATTTCTAGTCAGTAACATTTACTTTCAAAACATGTTGCATGTTTATATTTGCATTTCTGAGTGGGAATTTTCCTGAATTTCAGCACGTCAAATTCATATGCATGTAGTTTAAATCTTTTGGTTCTACTTCCTGTAATGTGACACAAGCAGAATTTTTGAGAAAGGAAAAAGAATGCATGTCCATGCCTTTTCACTTGGCATTTCTCCTTGCAGGAAGCCTATGAGCCCCTTGAATGTTGCCACTAAAAAAACCTAAGACATAAGTAGAAAAGTGGAGCTGCAAGTGTATCCAACACATTCTGTTCCAGCATTTCCAAAAGGAAGATAGAGTAGCATAGTCATAACTTCTAGCTACAGAATTCACGTGTTCCTCTCTCCAGGAAGAATTAAGTATGACAGTGACAGCAGAGGTGGAAGGGTTGAAGGGAAATTGCAGAATGGTGTGAAAGAGAGCATATTAAAGTCTGAATTACTAGGCTAGGGTCTGTAATAAGAAACACTTGAGATCTAGAAAATCATACCTTTAAGAAGAAATTGAAATAAATGGGCTTTAGTGTAGATAAGGTTGTGGAGAAGACATAAGATTTTTCCAATATTTAGGAAGTTGCTGCAAAGAAATTGCCAGTAATCTTCAGTCGAAGCAAGAGACATCTAGGTTAAAATGAAAGGAAAAAACCAAACCAACAAACCACCCCAAACCTATTCTAAAGCTTATTTTTTTGCTGTTAATGACTTCATAGGAAGTCTTCCTTTTAAAAGTTAGATTAAGAAATGTGCTAGGAATGGTCAAATGTAAGTTTAACAAAAATTTACATTTTCTGAAATCCTCTGCCTCAGTCTGTTTCCTTCCATAAATCTGATAGCTCTTCAGAGGTTAGGGTTAGGGTATTTCATTCTTTTCCATTGCCTTCACATTACACACATTAGAGAAAATTATTACATTTTTTTTTTCTTTCATCATGCAAGAGCTGCAAAAAAATATGTATACTTTCTTTATTATTTCTCTCCTTTCAGTTTGGCTGAGCGTACCTCATATATAAAATAAGTCTTTAAGACTTTATTTCTGTCATGAAGACATTCTTAAAGGCTGCTCTATCACTCCCCTTATCAGCTGAACAGGAGAGACTAAATGTAGCAAATAATAATTGGTACTGCACAAATATTCCATGGAAAAACTCATGGCAGGGGAAATCTAATTGCACTTTCCCTACATAAGTAGTGTTAAGCCTGACATTTAACTGACAAGCTGGGCTGTCCCAAGATTTTTTTAACAGGTAAATAAGGGAAACTGCAGTTAGAGAAATCCAGTTGTTTTTCTCTGATAGAACTGAATAGTTATCATATGTTTAAAAGTCTAAAGTGCATTTTACTTCCAGTTTTCAGTATTTTCAGTAGACAGAATGGTATTACTGGATATTAGTTAATAATGACATTTGGGATTACTTTTCTTAATCCAGTTTTACAGGGGTCTCTATGGTCAAATACTTACCTTAGCCTGGAAGATCATTTAAGAGTTATATCCTTATGGCAGGGCTCTTATAGACTAGTGCTAAACTTCAAACTTTTAAAAAATAAGTTAATTACCTTCTTTTCCCAGGCTGGAATCTGGGAATCTGGGAACTGTCTACAGCAGGAGATTTAGCCTGGCTAGATGAGACACTTGCAGGAGAAAGCGACTCCTAAAGATACCAATCTAAGAATTGTTTGTTGCTCTCCGACTGTGAAGGCAGCCTAGGTGGCTATTTGCAAGTACAAACTCAGTTATTATGAGCAAGTTTGGAGAGATAAGTCACTCTGTTTTCTAGGTTTTATCATGTTATTTAGTAGCCTCAAGTTGGTTTTGTTTGTTTGTTTTTCTAGGGATGCTCCATTTTTATTAGTGTTACATTTTTCCAGTTCTAGTGACCCAGGATATGGCTTCCCACTCATGAGTGGCAAAAGCCTAAAATACAGTGGAAATATTTTCTGTATAGCTCAGAGTTAGGAGGAGTTTGTTTAGGAAATTCCTAGTGGTTGGAAAAACTGCTTTTGTTGGAAAAGAAGTGGAAGTCTTTATGCTGTAGACTGTGAGAGTAAAGAAAGGTTGATTTAATGAAACACGACAGCATGAGTCTGCAGCTTAAGGTAATGTCTGTCTTTTTTTTTCCCTTGTAAGAACATTGCTAAGCTTTTTGTTACTTTTGTGTAAAAAACAATACAAGAATACTTTTTTTTCAATGTGAGTCCAGGCACTGGAACTAATTGTAAAGGCTGATGAAGAATCAGTTATGAGACCAACATCAGAACTGAATTGTCACTTTGTCAGAATTGAGTAGTATCTCAAACAATATATAAGACCAAAGAAAATGAAGACACACATGGGTAGTGCCTGGGTGGTGATCTTACTTAGTTTTGGTAAAGCTGCATCAGAGGATCAGTTATTCCAACTTTCATCTGCAGGTGGAGCAAGCAGAGTTTAAAATGTATTGTCTATCTAGATAAAAAGGGCTTTTTTTTATAAAACATTTTTCTTTCACCCACCGAACAATTTAAAAGGGCCAAAAAACTACAGTGGGAAGAAATGACATCTTCAGAAAATATTGGTCTGGGAACTGCAGGAAAGGGAGAATGCCTAACTGTTGGCTTAGCAGCTGTGTTTTTATTTGCAAAGTAGCACCATAAGCAAAGTTGTATTTGCAAGTTTTAAGTAAGGAGTAGAATCAAGAAACTCTGGTGAAGATTTCAGGTGACAGCTGAAGAAATAGGGTAACCATTCAAGGAAACTAGGCAGAGAGCAGAAAATTCAAACCCAGTATAACTAATAATGAAAACAGAGTAGTTTTTCCTGAAACAGTATCCTTGGTCCATACAGCTACCCAGGAGAAAGGGATTTGCCTTTTTTGTATGACTTCTGAAAGTTTGAGCTGAGTATCTGAATCTAAATTAAGATTGAATTATCCTTTGTTTGTTGTTTTGTTTGTTTGGATTTTTAAAATGAAGATGTACTGTGGTATTTTTTTCAGGTTTTAACTTTTTCAAGCCTGGTATCTGAATCTTGCTGTGGCATGAGTCTGTTTCTATTGGTTTTATATCAACATTTGCTGCAAGGGAGGAAGTACAAGAAGTAATAATAAATGTTATTGCAAATGCTCTTTGTCATTTTTCATGACTGTGTGGAACTGTTTTACTTTTGCCACGTAATTCAAGAGAGAGCTGTGTCAAATTCTGCCTTAAAATCATTGGAGATTCACCCTTGGGAAATGCTTCATCACAGATTTGGCAGGAAACTCAGCCATTGCTTTCTCAGAATTCACCCAAAGTGCCTTTGGCTGGAAGGAGTGTCAAGCACTTCCTTTTGAGAAAATGCCATACTACCCCCACTATTTTTAGGAAACCTAAGCTATCATTAAGTGTCTTAGAAATGAATTATAACAAAACTGAAATATTTGTCTTTTCTTCCCTCTAAGGAAATTTCTCAGAGTTCTTCCTCTACCGAGTGAAAACTGGAGTGATTTAGTTGAAGAGTGGTGTTGTCACCCCGACCCCTTTGCCAGAAGCACTTTGCACCCTCAGCATGGTGACTGTTTTGTTGGAGACACTTTTTTTCTGTTGAATTTAAGAAGTGAATCACATGTGCCTGAATCTCCTGTGTGCTGCTCAGAGGCTGGACACCATGTTTTGCAGAGTGGCTCCAACTTGGTAAAGTATTCTCTTCAAATAGTTCTTAGGTGAAATTATTTGGGCTTTTTCATTGTAAAGTACTTTTTTAAGCTAGTTTATTTATTTTCTATGTATTACAGAGCAGTTTTGAAGGTCATAGGGAGTTCTTGACATTCAGCTGTGCAGAAGCCAGAAAATATTCCAGGCTATATTTTACATTTTCTAAAGCTCACACCACAGTCTTGATACTGACCTCAGTATCCAAGTAGAACTTAGTACTAGAAACAGAAGGTACTTAATTATGTAGTTCTAAACCCAGATATTTTCCCCCAAAATTATCATGAATGAAGGACTTCAGAATTCAGTAAGATAACAACTGTGATGGGTTAGGTGTTTGTTAAAGGGTAGTGGAGCAAAGAATGAGGTGGAAATTGAAGTAACAAATGTTTTTCTTGCACTGTGACTTGAGGCATAATCATGAATATGATTAAAGAGGAGTGTGATTTTTTTTCTCTCTTTTTTTTTAAGTTTTAGAAAAACTTGGAAATGTCAGAATGTGTGCTTTGTGTTTAGATGTGGCTGACTTAGGTTCTTAAAGCATAGTAAGGAAATCGAGTTTATTTGACTGCTCTGTCCAGTGAAAGGAGCCTGCCATCCCATATTATAGCTCTTCATGTTGACGTTTGGAGGTGTTCCAGGTTAAGATAAATTCATCAAGCAGGTCTACAGGAAGAAGGCTGTCATTTGGCTAAGAAACATCAAAATTTGTTGTTGTCCATCAACGTTTGTTGGTGCTTATGTTTCAGTGGTGGGATAAAACCCATGAAGAAAGACAGTCTTCAGTTCAGTCTCTCTTCAGACATCTAGCACTCATATGAAAGTTCAAGCAATGATCTTTTTTTCTGCCAGAAGAACATCCAGGAACTCAGTTCACCAAAACCTACATTTCCATAAAGCCTTTTCTGTTAATCTGCTGCTTGTCTATATTTATACTGAAAAAGGTTGAGCCTACACATGCTGTATATTCTCCCAGTACAAAATATTAAACTGTCTACTGTGGGGGCTAGAATATAAGAAAATAAAGATAGTTCAGAGAGTAATCTCCTCCCTAAGGAGTTGCAGCTGGGCCAGTTACCAAAGATTAGGAACAGGCCTGACTGTAACAGGCCACAGCTGAGACCAATGAGAAGAGTGCTATAAAAGAGTGGGTTGGCTGGTTGAGAAGGGAACTTGAGTCAGTTGGCTACTTGGTGAGGAAGAGAGAGTCAGTGCTCTGAGGAGCTGCCCATGAGAAGACACCAAGAAGGTATGAAACTTTCACAAATAAGGATACAACAATATGGAACTTTTGTAATATGATGACAGCAGTCTACGTTGCGGCCTTGGCGGTTTGTGTCTGTAGAAATTGATGGCTTATTCTGCAGAGATTTCCAGCATGAAACGTTTAATCTCTTGAGAGCCAGACTCCCTAACTTCTACCTGCTGCTTATAGTGATATGTATTATCCCCAGGAAGAGTCACCAGGATTCTCACAGTGCAGTGGCTGCTGGTGCGGTGCTCCAAGCAACCCCTCTGCATGGGGAGTAGTTCTGTCCTGTTGTTCCTATCCGCAAGGCTTGCGGCTTGGTCCCTTTGGTTTCTTGTTCCATTGTTCTTTGAAAAACAGGTTGTGCACAGAGGAAAATAAGGACTGATGCACTGTAAGGGTATCAGCATGGCAGAGGCAGATGAATTTGTCTTAACTCTGTGACAATGGAGTTATTTCTTCTAAGTTTCCTTAAGAAGGAGGTGGAGTAGATTATACCAAATTTTCAAGAGGACAATGCTCTCTGCCAGAGGTTGCCAAAATGAATTCTCGCATTCCAGTAGTCTTAAAAGAGATCTTGGAACACCAGGAATAAATATGGGGAGAGGCAGGGCGCATGGAGTTCATATTGCACACTTCTTGTTCAAAGAGAATGTTTTTGAGTAAAGGATTGATTTGGAGGCAGAAACATAATAAAAGGATGTGGAACAATGATTTTGTGGAGATGGGGGTTGAACCAGGATAACAGCAGAACTTTTGAATGAGGGAGGAGGCTGTTTTATGTCAGAGGCATACAATAGTAATTTAGTGTGATGAGTTTTCATGTTTGCTTCCTTATACTTGCAATGAAGTTGAGAATTTGTTCCTTGTGTCCAATCCTTTTTTCACACTTGCAATGAATTCTCATTTCTGTGTTTGCTTATTTCCAGCATCACTCAGTTGCCAAGCAAATGAGCACAACTGTTAGATCCAGCAGAAGCTAGACTAATAAGGAAAAAAACCCCTCATACTGAAGCAGAAAATTCCTCCATAATATGAGTAATAGAAAGTTACAGGCAAGACAGATTGCTATTGGCATAAATGTTCTCATTTTAGAGAATATTGTTGCAGTCTGCCCCAGTATGAAAGTTCCTTTTAAATTGCATTGCAGTTCTTTGGGAAGTGTTTGCCTATGACCAAAATAGTAGCAGGAATGTACTAGAGATGCTTAAACAATCTTTTCCAGACTCCAGTGGGACCAAGACAGCATCCGTCCATTGCAAACATATTTTTCACATCTATTAGTCTTCCAGTGTAACATAGTTCTTAAATGTCACATGGTCTTGCAGCATCTTAATAGTATCTCTTGGGGAAAATATTTTTCCTGACACCATATCAGGGATCCTTAGGAATAGGAACAGAAACTATTAGGCTTGTGATCCACCTGCATCTGCAGATTGCCAGCAGCTGCAAGTTGTCAAACAGATAAATTGTTTTAATTAGTTGAGCTAAAACTATCCCTTTTTCCACTGAAGCATGATACAACGAGTTAGTGGTGTTTTTTAGGCACAGTTCTCAGTCACCACCTATAACTATAGTCAGAAAAAAAAATTCTCAAGTTTTAGCTTTCAAGGAAGTAGTGTGTACTGTGTACTTGTACCATGTGGTATTTGTACCAGTCTGAAACACTGGCATACACAAAACCTTGTCTGTTTATCCTTGCTATTCACACTAGCAAGTAATTTCACTGCATATGTTTGAGAGGAGTAGCAAGGTAGGAATTGGGAAAGGGGATAACTGCATATATGTGAATCAGATTATTTTCCTGATCTCCATAACAAGGCGACTGTACTTCCAACATAGTCAGCTCTCAGGCTTAGTTTGATTCTCTGTTTTTGACCATCATTAAGGTTATATATATATGTACTGCTTTCAGATCAGAGCTCTAGTTGCTACACCCAGGTTAATAAGCCCATACAGAACCAGTTCTGAAGTTTAGATTTTGGATTAAAGTGAGAATTGTGCTTGCTTTTTTGATGTATTGAATTTAAATATTAACACTGTAATTAGTAGGAGTCTAAGAGTGTAAATTTCATCTAGAAGTAAGATCTTTTTCAAAGGGCAGTAATAGATGCATAAAGCTAAGGCAAATATTCAGTGATGTTTATTTAGAGTGTAGAGACTCCTTGAACTAGGTATTATCTGCATCTTTTGTTTTTAATAGACCCTTGATGACATTGCTTCCTCTGAATTTATGAAGACTTTTTGAACTTGTTTATACTTTTAATATGAAAAATGCTTTCCTATAGTGAGTACCAACCTATATTATGCATTGTGTGACAAATGCCTTCCTGGTTTTTTGATACAGGGTTGGAATTTCATAGCATGAGCTATAAGGGCATATGTTTGTATTTTTCTGTTTCGCTTTTCCTAAACATTTGTGATTTTAGGTATCTGGATGATAGCCCTCAGTTTTCTGTCTTCCATATGTTCTCCTGTTACATGTATTTTCATGCTACATATGGAAACTGCTTTGTGCTTCTGACAGTTATTCTTTGTCAATACCTTTTCTGTATTTATTTGAATAGAGGGAGAAGGATTGTTCAAGAACAGAATCCACTGCACCTTTCTGGAATATCGTGCTCTGTTGTGTATTTCAGCTGTTTCCTAGTAACTCAAAATAATCTGCAGACATTTTCTGCTCTCTCCTGAACATTGTACTGGTATTCAACTCCTATAAAACTGTCCACGGTGAACTGTTACTAAAACTTGTTACTGAGTAATGGTAGTCACATTGCAGCATACTATTTTACGTATATGTTATGGAGTACTTAATTTCTGATGCATTATTTTGCCCTTAGCACAATCAAATTTAGCTTATTATTTTATCATCCAGGCATTCAATATTACAAGATTCTCCTGTTAGCCATTACCGCCATTACATTGTGCTGTGTGGATATATTGCCAGATTTTAAAATTAGTATGAAATTTGCAAGCAAGTGTAGAAAGCTGAAGTAGTGAAGGCAAATGTGTGCATGTAAACATAAAGAGGACAGAAAAAAGTAACAAGTTTCCTGACTGCTCTGTAAATTATGGTACAGCTATGCATTCCTTTTTCAGAATATCTGAGTAACATCTAAATTTTTTTTTTCATCCTACAGAAGTCAAAAGAAAATACCAGAGTAATTTGTAAGCGCTGCAAGACAACACTGGGAGAAACAGTTTCATCAGGTATGAGATATCCAAACAAAACTAGACTTGACTGCATCAGCCATTGAACAGTGGAGGTTAAAAACACTGAAGGAAAACAGTTTATCAATAATGTGCAGTGTTAATTCCTTTGTGTTTGTGTCATTCCCTTCTGGAATTGATGAGGTTGTTGCTTCCAGTGTTAGACTTGAAATTTACTTTCAGCAGGAATTTTGATTATCCTTGTTTCTGTGGCATATTTGGCTAATTCCAAACCTCTGGAAGACTCAGTGCACGATTCCAGTGTATTAGGAATCCCATTGGAGAGATTACAGGTTGCTTGGTTTTCTGTCAGTTCTACAGAGTAAGTGAAAGGTAAATTCAGTACTTGATCGCACAGCTAGAAGCTGAAGATTGCTAACAGTCAGCCTGGTTTTGTGGGGAGGGAGGAAGCCTATTCAAAGAAACAGGCAATGTCTCATCCTCATCCAATGATGAGTTGATGGGATTATTGGTTTCAGAGCTGTAGTTATATTGGATCAGCAGGGTTTACCTGAGATGGTGTAAAGATGAGTGTCTGGTTGTTTTAAAAATTCAGCTATTCTTGGAAGAGAAGCAATGATAAGACTGTTATTAGCAGGGTTCATTCTTTCTTCCTCCCTCTCTTCCACTGCATCAGTCAGTGTGAGCCTGCCTCAGTTCAGAGATCTGGTGAATATAAAAATGTCTCAGAAAATGCAAAGCTTTTTCTTGTTTAAGAAACGCCATAAGGTGAGACAGGACAGAAGGTCTTCTGTCTCTTCTGCTACAGAATGTTCTGATTGTCCTGTACAGGGATCTGAACAATACAGGCTTTAATGAAACCAAATTTAATGTACAATGTTTGAAAGCCCACAAAGCAAGATGTGACTTCGGGAAAGGAGTGCTGGAAAAAAGAGCATGAATAACAAGGTCATGAGTAATAGATCAGTGGGAGTGGGGAAAGGCAAACACTATCAATGTGCAGGGATTTGGTATGGACTCTGCACCTGGCTGAAGTTAGAAAGGATATCCATTGTTTTGGCTGTGTTTCTTCAGTAGTGCAGGAAATTTTGGTAGAGTTCAGAGAACAAAAGAAATGTAAAGTGTAAGTCTAGGCAGAACCATCTCTGTGAAAAGAGACTGGAGAGCAAATTTGACTTGCATGCTTTGGTGCTTCCTCGTGAGCAGGTATCAGTGTTTTGAAGATAAAGCACGATTAGAGTGGTGTAGCTGTGGGAGACCAGGTTCAGCTTTGAGATTCCCCCAACTCTATCCACATATACTCTTATGTTTTTTCTTGGGAAACCACAGCATCTATCTCTTTGCAAGCAAACATCTCCTGAATTCCCAATATCCTTGTAGCAGTAGCAGCAAATCCTTACGCAGGGTAATGGCTGAGGAACTAGAGAGACTTGAACTGTCTTTTCTTCCTGTCTCCAGGAACTCACATAACATGGAGAAGACTTAATTAAATTTAGAGGTAAAATACAACTTCCTAACACTGAAGATAATGTAGAAAGCGTAACATTTACCTAGAGAAGGGGTGGGATTACCAAGCCTTTGGAGGGTTTAAAACAGATTGTCTTCCTGAAATGTTTGCTTTCATCCAGTTTTAATGGTATGTGTGGACAGAGATCAGGTAAAACCCTTCCGTCCTTAAAACTTGTGGGCCAAATTAGTCTTCCAGTTGTTCACATGCTGAGGCTTAGTGGAATGAATTTATGACCCTTAATGTGTTTTGCTGGCCCTCTGGTTAGGCTGTATTTGCAGTACAGACCTAGATATTCAATATCATCATCTTTGACCTGCTTTCATTGCTGGGGATTAAATTATGTCATCAAACACTTCCATTTAGTGTGAAAAGCTGTCTTAGTGGAGCTTTTGGTGAACAGTTACATTGAAATTCAGAATGTATGCAGTATTAACGTTGAGTGAGTGTGATTTTCAGAAAGAAGTTCCATTCTGCTCTTTGAGCAAAGAAGGAAATTATTCCCCCATGTGAGCTGTTATTAAAACTGTCTCTAGTGATTCACTGCAGCATTACTAAGCAGCAGAGGGTACTAAAATACTTATGTAAGCTATGCTGATCTCAGTGCTTTAGGAAAGTTCTTTCAATTCATCTTTCAGGTTTGGCTTGAGCTCTTAAGATGATTGTTCCCAGCATTAAACAAAGATCAATATGAATGAGAAATTGCTGATCTTGTAATTAGCTTGGAGCAGTTTTCTTCAGGCAGTGTAGGTTTTTTGTTATGGTTGCTTCTACTCCTACAAACCCAAGCAAAATATGATTGCCTGCTGCACCTCTTAATTGACTACTGAACAAATATTTGATTAGTGTAGTGATATGGTGACTTACAGTCTAATCTGAATAAGTTGATTATTCTGTTATAGTTGAAAAATGTTTTTTTTCATTTTAGGTACCATTAAATATTATGTCACTGAGGTGGTTATTCAATCAGCTGAAAGAAGTTTCAGTCCAACACCAAGGTAACAAAATAATCGCATAATTTGCTCAAGTATATGTTTTAGAAAGGATGCTAGAAATGCTCTAATGTTGTAGTTTCTTGAATAATTGCATATAAAAACAGAGTGCAATTTTATATAATCACAAAATTAAGCATTGTAAAGGCAAAGTAGCCTGAATTCACTCGTGCAGTTTTATTTGCTCATCTTTGTGTGTGATGCAGGAGATTGTTTAATTTGTCAGTGTCTCACTATTGAGGTGATAAGCCAAAATAAAATACTGTTTTATTTTGAATTAATTTTGCACAATGTCTGGTGACTAATGATGGAAACAGAAGCCTATTTCATGTACAGTTAAATTAAGTAAAGTTTGAAATGTTTAATTCAAAGTGAGAGCTTTGAATTTTCAAGTAATTCAGTTTGAATTTAAGACTAAGATGAAACAGAACTTGATCTAGCTACCTGGTATCATGTACAATGGCTTAATCACAGTTCTTTCTTTTTGGGAATTCTATTTGAAACATATGCATAATTCTGAACTTTGTCTTCATATGTGTAAAATATAATGAGGAAAAGCTTCTATTCAGCATTTGACAGTTGTTGTCAGCCAAAATAAAGGGTATCAAGCAATTTAGAATCCTGTTGTATTAAAAAATTCCTGTTGCAGGAAAGAAAAAATTCTCTGATTGTGAGTGAGAGGAAGATAAAGAAGCCCCTTCTTTCAGTAAAATGTGTTTGTAGGATATAGTGGAAAAGAAGTTTGAGTTACTCATTTACCTGTAGTGCATAGATATGAATGACTGTCTGTGTTGTTGCTATGAAAATATATGAGAATGTGATTAATTCTGAAACAGGTCTCAATTTGTACAAAGCATTGTTGCTCAGTGTCTTTTGGAATTATCCTCTGCTAAAAGCACATTTAGATTCACCATAAAAGGAGATAATGGAAAAACCTATATTCTGGTAAGTTTTTAAGTCTTCATCGTGCTGAAGATTAACCCATGTATCCCAGTTCCTAAAATGTATTTTTTATGGTGTTCATTATTTTTTTGGTGTTCATTATGTATGTTTGAAAAAATTAACAAATTCATGTCCTTGAAGTGGTTCTGAGGTACATCTGTTCAAGTAAGAATATCCACAAGTTTTTACTCTAATTAGATGTGCATGTAGAAATTTTATTGATATAGTAATGAAAGTACTGCAGATGCACCATAAGTTGTGCAGAAATAACACTATTGTGTGTGCAGAAAATATGGAAAGCTTAAGTTTTAATTTTTTAATGTATATTTCACCTTCTTGCTCCAGCACTTCTTCTCTTTAATCACCAGAAGTGAATCAAATTTTCACAAGCATTGTCTCAAGTCAGCAGACTATTAGTGTAGTCAGTACATTGCATTGCGAAGTGAAGTGAAAACAAAAATAAAATTGCCTATTATACTTAATGTTCTGATGCTGTTAAACTTGGTTAAGCTTGATATTTAGGTGGTGACAGCTAGATTCCTCAAACTGTTAAGATGGATAAGAGTTAACTTAATACTGTACACTTGTTATAACCAGAGATGTTTCCTTTTATGTCGAAACTAGATATGGGTATAGAGTTTGTATTTTTGCAGTTTATAGAAATAATTCATAGACACAAAGAAATACATGAGTAGAGATTCCTGCCCTGGATAAACTTATAAATGCACTTTGAGGCAATGTAATTATATAAACTCTTTTATATATGCATTGTCCAAGTTCTGTGATTTTGGAACATCCAGATGCTAAGGGAATATTTTTTTATTTGCCTTTAAATAAATTTTAGTGCCAAGGCAACATTTATACAATCACTGAGAAATATCTGTTCTGTGATGATAAAATGAAGGTTTCATAAGCAGATCCATAATTATATATATTATAATTGAGGAGTCATCCAAAATCATTGTGATTTTTCCCTTGTAGCTTATCTGTTCCCAAGTTATGTAAAGTTCTGGTGCTTAAGTTTAGTAGTTTAGATACAGCAAACTTGTTATTTTTTAACAGAAAAATCACTTTATTTGGTAGATTAGCATTACTCTTAGCTCCGAGCTGCACTTTTGCCAATGTATTAATTAGAGGAGTAGGCTGAATTAGATAGGGACTGGCTTCTGATTGGCATATTTTCCTTTATATTGGTTAGTTGTTAGTTTTTTGCAGGTGTTTTTAAGTATTTGACATCAGGAAGTCCTTACTCCTGTCCAGGGTGAGGTTCTGGCTACTGTATACACACCAACTGCTGTTCTGGAGTCATGGGTTGTCTTAGGCCTCAGAGGCCTTGTGGACACAAGTATAATGTTAGCTCTGTTTATATTAATGACTGTCAATAGCTAAACACTAAAATGTGGGTGCTTGAGGCTGTGAACACACAGCCAAGTTACACAGGTAGTCTCATCACTGATGCTTCATGAACCAGCTGTTTGTTTTGATAATGAGCCAAAGATTCTAGTTCACAGTGTTTGTGCTTACCTACATGAATACATGTATCATGTACGCAGCTTAAACTGTGTATGTGATAATTAAGGTTAAGGTTTCTCACAAGTCTTTTAAATTTTTTTAAACTACAAATAATATGTATACTTATTTTCCTCATTGCCTCTGGATGTATCACTTAACATTACCAATTATGTTGTTTGCACATACCATAATATGAGTTTTTATTTTTTAAGTTACACGTATTCTGTTGTTAAAGCTATATACTACTTAGATTGGTGGGCTTTTTAAAATTTATTTTTAAAGGATGCCAGTTAAAAAAAGTTTCTTTGTTTCGGGGGTAAAAGTGGTACATACAGATATCCTTATTTCTCCTAACTGTATTTCTGCCCTCTTCACATTTATGAATCACTTGCCTCCTCTCTTTGCTCCACTGTTGAAGGGTTCCCTGTCTTGTAGCTGCATGACTTAGAAGCTGAGAATAAGAGGAGGACAGAAGATAGTGAGATAAGAACACAAGCAAAATGGTACATTATTGGTCAGCATAACAGCATCTCAATACCTACTTTTTCCTGTACTGTAAAAAAGTGTAGCTTTGAAAGCAGTAATGGATAGATACAGGGAATTCATCTCATGGATGGGATCAACCTCATAAGACCCATAAAGATTACATCTGTGAAAGTCAAAAAGTGTGCAGTGGATTGGACTCTTTGAACACTATCTCCAGTCTTTCACTATTGAAGGAAAGGGTTTTTTTGAAGTGGGATTAGACTGTAAAGTGTTTTGAAAATAAGGCAGCTTGTATTTCAGGAGTGAGCCGAGAGGAGTGGGACGACATCCTAAAAAAATTAATACATAACAAAATAGGAGAAACGTGTCAGTCTGGTTATTGTCCCTGTCTTGAAGGGCATGAGCAGAATCAATTTGCATTTGTTGAGATTGGAGGTGGGGTGGACATTGCAGTGGTCAAGCAGTGAGATAATGAGAACCTTGCTGAGACTTAACTGCCCAGCTCTCTCAGAGAGCTTTTTTCTTTGTGAAATACATGGAAACGATATCTTTACCTGAGCACTCTGAGTGTGAGAATGAAATAGCTGTAATGAAAGATGTTTGCATTAGTGACCTGTGTGATGATGAAAGTAATGGTAATGTCTGCAACAGCTAAGAAAGAGCTAGCAAGTTAAAATAAAAGATTTAGCGGGTTTTTTACCGATATTAAATTCAAATTGATGCTTAGTTGTCCACAAATTGATGCTGAAAACTCAGACTGAGACACAGGGAAACTGATCACAGAGTCTAAATTGTGGTATTTCACCTGTTTGGTTCAAGTCCCATGAAGTATAACTGGGGTAGATTTGTTGCCACTTTTCCCAGAAGAATGTCTTTTTAAGTCTCTTGACAAAATGATTTGAAACCAAAAGAAAACAATGAAAGGAAGATCAACAAGCCCCCAAACACTTTTTTTCTCATTCTGTCATTTCAGAAAAGGTAATCAATGACACCGTGAATGAATTCTATGCTTTATGTATATATTTTTCTGTAAAGTTTCTTTTCTTACTGGAGTACATGTGGAAGGAATTTGCTTGGGCCAGCTCTGCTGTACAAAGAAGTACAAAGAAAGGAAAGATTGCACATTGTGAATAACATGGTTGAAAGCAGAGCTCAAAATATGAAACTCTTAGCCAGAAATACATGTATAAAATTCTTAGAGTCAACACACTGAGTCTGGGTGAGCAATTGTTCACTCAGATTGAAAACAAGATCAAAAAATAATCCATACGTGAAGAAAAGAATGGAAATGCTTCCTAAAGAAGTGTAATTCAGAAGTTGATTTTGCTCATGGCTGGGAATCCTTCCACGCCCAGAGATTCATTTACTTTCTCTATATTGTGTGTTAAATTATTAATACAGATCTGTTGTGTTGCTGGTGAAACAAAGACATTCATACAAGTTCCAGAACACGATTGTGAAATGCCACATGTGTCACTTGTGTAGAAAGAGGTGCTTTTCAAATGGACTGTGTTGCAAATGAAATGCTTTGGTTGCTTTCTCTGCAGCAGATTGCAGAAGGATTCTGAAAGGAGCAGACAGCTATTGCTACATTGTTCCCTTTTCTAGTTTGAAAGATATTCCCCTGCTGAAAAGCATCCCAGGAAGCTCCTTCCGCACAGAATTGTTAGAAATTTCAAAAGGAAGAAACTCTGTTCAGTTTGTGTTGGCAGTGTCCTGTGTTTCTGCACCATTTTCTTCCAACACCTCTTCAGCACTTGGCTTTAAGCACCTTGTGTAATGGTCCTAGCTAATGAGGTATATTTTGCAGTTTAGGCTATAAATGTGTACAATGAGTTACTAGAGCAAAACTGATGAACAACCACTTGCAAAGCCAAGTGCAGTTGCTTGTCATCATTCATGTGCATATGCTAAAGTGATTCTCCTCCTCCTATCCCCTCCCAAGATATCTTTATCAATATATCTCATTCCTTCTTTATGAAGCTTCTGCTGTAATGTTCTGAGCCTTGGGCTCTTATAAATTGTGACTGTCGCATTCAATTACAACATATACTATGTGTCCTGTTAATGACTGCTTTCCCCCTCCACTGGGGATATCATGTGTCTGCTATATAACATCATGTAACTTGTTTTACTTGAAGCTGATTAGATCATGAGAAGCAGAAGATTGCTCTCCAGTGAGCACCACTGTATAAATCCCATTTTCAATGATAAATATTTCATATATAAACATTTCATACAGGTGCCAGATTTGTAAAAATTGATTTCCATTGCTAACCTGGATCACTTGACTACTGCAGGCTGTGAATTAAGGAAAACCTGACTTATTTGTATGGTGTTTAGCAGGAAAGCCCTGGATCCAAGTCTGAACACTGATACCAAATCACACAAAGATTAAATAAGATCCATAATGGGATGCAAAAAGTTCAGATTTCTCCCAACTCTTCCCAGTAAATAGCTCTCTAATTGCTGTGAGCAAATAGGGTTGAAGAATATAAGTCCCATTATGAAATTTGATATTTATTTTCCAAGTGAGGGTCTGCTGCAAGTGGTTGTAAATTCCAACATGCCTTTTAGACCATGTTAATTTTTCTTTTTCCTTGCATGTATTAGGTCCACATAATCATAACCACCATGCTTCTTCTAAAAATCCTCAATTTTTGGCACTTCAGTGGGCAGTCTTTCAGTTCCCTGTCTTTAGCCCTCAGTTGCTCAACACCATATGCTTCACTAATACCTAAAAAATTATGAAATTGGATAAATAATACATGTGGTACTGAAAGAGATTACTTGGGACTATTTCTTGTGTTCCTACCAAAGGGAATGTGCTACAGTCACAAAAAGAGGCAGCTGATAAATCAGTATGGTATTACCCTATTTTCTCCACTAGAAGCTGTGCAGACTCTGCTAAATAATAAACTATCAATTTATGTCTGTTAATGCTTTGTTAGAAACTTTGTAAGAATGTGGCTTCAGTATCAGCTGCTTTAGGGTCACAGTAAAATAACAAATTGAAGTGTATGTAATGTACAGTAAACTAAATTATTTTTCATTTATAGATCTGGCTTTTAAATTCTGACACCTTGCTGGTAGAGTCTTTAGGAAGTTCCTCCTCCCACATTGATTTTACACTGTTTGGAGATATCCTTACACCTAGCTCTGGACCAGTGGGAACCTGGAATGCTCTCAAAGTCCTTTATCAGCCATGCATTCAAGGCAGAAATAAGGAGTAAGTACAACCTTTTCTTTAAACTCAGATTCTGCTATTTATTTGCTTTGCATTAGTGTTTCTTTCATGTTCTTTGGACAGTCTTAATCTCACATATAAACTGCCTTGAATTTGCCTATTTCTTAAATTTTTTTTTAAGCAAAATGCCAGATAAGTAGTGTTTGCTTTCTATTACAGCCAGAGAGAAAATCTGGTTGTTAGATTTTTGCACTGTAATATTAAAATATAGACTGAAGAGTTTTGTTGTTTGTAAGGGCACACTCAGTAACTTAGGTATTAGTGTTTAAATTTAATTTGCTTTCAGCCCAGTGATGAAGTTATTTCAAAAAGAAGCAGGGTTCTGAGACAAGGGAAAAGAGAAGATGTAACAAAGGTAGTCAAGTACAGTGTCATAAACATGTTTTTCTTTGATATGTCTGAGTGTACTGGAGCTCTCCTAAAGGAAACATTTGATTTCAGCAAGCTTTGAGTACCACATTATGAAAAACATACACTGCCTAACATGTTAGAGCCTTTATCTGTTGGAGAGCAAAGATAAGAGCATGCTGATTAAGCAGTGGCTCCAATGTTTGCAGGTGATGAAGTATGATTTAAACATAATCTACTGCTTTCTTTGTGCAGTGACAGAAAAGAAAGCATTGATTTTGTGTAAGTCACACTTAAATGGTGGTTTGTTGTTGTTTTTTGTTTAAACTTGGGAAACTAGGTGAAAGATTTAAATTACTATGGAGGAAGACATTCAATCCAGACTCAGTCAATACACAAATAATTTATAGCCCAAAACCTCATAAAACTACAACAGAGATGTTTTCTCACAAAGGCAAGCAAATGTGTATATGAATTTAATATTTTTGTAGGAGAAACATAACATACACCTTACAAGCATGTGTGATTCATTATATTATGTTTATCCTGAATGTTGCCAAGTGTATTCTTTTTATATTTCAAGCAGATGCAATATTGAATAGCAGAAATAAACTGTGATGAATGGAGAGGATGCAAAATTTTAATATTTAGAGAAAAGGTCATTCTACATGGTTAATGTTAGTCATGTAAGAGAAAAAAATACCTTTATTAATGTAATAGCTTCAGAAGATGGCTTTGGAAAATCTAAATGTTATTTAGGTATTCAAAATACATCCTGAAGTATTATCATTTAAACTGCTTATTCTGAGAATGGGAGATATTTTGCAAGAATCTTTCTGAAATGAAAGATATTTCACTTACTACTCTGAAGTCTTACAGAAGTGTAACTTAGAGTTTTGCTTTTCAAATTTCATTTCCTTATCACTGAGAACTTAATTATCTTAACACACGTTCATTTACTCTGACATGTTATTGAGATAAAAGTCCTGTACTTAGTCTTTTTTCTAGCATTGACAAATGCTTTTCTTGAATGGAGTTCTCAGCAGCAATATTTTTGTGTGAGGTTATGTTCAGTTCTTTCTATCTCCACTGACAGACTTGTTAGAAATCACCTTTTTTCAGCTTTTTTTTCCCCACTCCACTACTTTGTATTTATCTTTAGGATTTTGCAGTGAGCATAAGGAACAACTGAGGTTTTAATTCTTCTCTGACAGTAATTGGTATTTTCTCTATCCAGCTCCTGGACAAGTGAAATAACTGAAGAGAAATAATGGAAGATTATTTTTTTAAGCTTCAGAAGTTAAACTGTTGGTTTAGTATTGTTTTTCCATTTTTATATTTCTAGGAAAGAACAGTAAAAAGGACATTAGCACTTCAATCTGTTTCCACTAACTCATTTATCAGCTGGCCTCAAGTACCACCTGAATCTGTGCAATCAGACTGAAATCTGTCTATATTGAACAGGAATGTAAACACAGCATAAGCAAAAATACCAAAACCAGTATGACTTATTTAATGTGATGTGTTGGCATTTGGAACTCAAATTTTATTTCAAGAATTCTTGAAGTGTCTGATTTCTTGTTTAGTGCGAGTTCCAAACTTTCAGATGCCCACGTTCTGATAAAAATTATAGCACCTTGCTGTCTTCTGCACATACACCTGCCTTTGGAATAATGGAAAGGTTTCAGGGCCCAGGGCCTGCTTCCCATGAGAGGGGAATAAGCAAGGACACCTCCAGAGTAGAAGGGGATCAACAGGAGGTCTGCATGTGACCTAGACCCCGGCACACCTCAGTAGCTGCATGGGATAAGTGTGCACTCTGGCATCCTGTTTTAGGTTAGAAGGCCTCTTCAGTTGCTGTGAGTCCCTGGGTACATTTGGGTTCTGTCCAATTCTGGCAGGGCCAGAATCTGAGCTGAGTGATGGGAGGGGAAGCACCTTTCTTGCTTGTGGACACTGCAGAGTCTGTGCTGGTTAGCTGGGCCATAGGTTAAAAGAGATTGAGGTTAACTAGAAGTATTGCTTTAATATCTAAATATAGCAACATAATCACATATTTGTAAAAGATGGGTAAAGAAAATAAACAAAATATGTACTTAGTTCATGTACACAAGCATAACTGTGAGATAAATACACAGTTCCATTGTAGCAGTCGAGGTCTTGGGCTCTGAAATTCTGCCTTGGCAAATGCTGCTGCTAAAGTCTGACCATATTGCCTAATAATTCACATTCACACACCCTTTCCTGGGGATACACTTGAATATTTTTCTTGAGGGGAATGTAGAAGCTTTTGAGTGTGATCTTCATTTCAAGACTTTCAGGGTGTCAGAAGAAATTTATTGTCTCACTCGAAAACTCATTTTATCCCTCCTTTATTCAGAGCTCAGTTTTGCAATTCATCGTAATTAACTTAATGCTTAATGCTCTTCCTTGGATACAGAAGTGTTTTTCCCCTTAAACTAGGAATTATGTCCTGTGAACAACACTGCTTCATTGAGCAACAGACCTCTCTTTGCTCCAGTAAATCACTGGCACATCTATCACTGTACCTTACATTCAGTATTGCTCTAAATGTTAACAATGCAAAGGAAACAAACATTCAAGTAGGATAAATGTCCATGGTTCATTACTGGCTGCTGACTGGTAATTACCCATTTGGAGTTATTGCTGTTTAGGGGTGGCTGATCCTTTTCTAACAAAGCTGTGGTCTGAGTTAGGCTGAGTGTTGCTGTGAAGGTAATTACCTGTTGTGTGGCGTCAACAATACGCTGATTTCATGTCAAATTTGTTGGTGTGTTGGCTATCAGCTCCTTTCCAGGTAGATTACAGTCTAATAAGCAGCCTTCCTCTGTTTTTTTTTGCAGATGTCCTTTATCAAATTCCATCCTAATTTTGTTCAGAATTTTTTTCCTTCTTCGTGGCCATTTTTGTTCCCAACATGTGTCCTGCTGATGGCCCTTCCAATCTCCATATTGTCTGTGGAAGGAAGAAGCATCTTTCTTCTTCCAGGCTCTGGTAGAGCGACTGGCATATGGGATAGGAACAATCTCTGAATATGTCATGTGGAACCTCTCTCCATATACCTTTATTTTGGCAAGGAATTCTTAACAGCTGTGCTCTGGATATTCTCTGTATATTAGGCTCCTTTGCTTGAGAACATTGAGTAACTTTTAAGGCATTGTGAAGTTAAAATAGGGTTAAGTGTATCCAGATATGCTTCTTATAGTAGTTCTTGTCATTTGTCCTTAGAGCTGTATTCCTCTATCTTCCTGAGGGTAGCCTTTAAGTGTTGTAGTGATTTGTATCTTACTCCTTCAGCAGTGAATGAAACAGGGCTACAAACACTTAGGTGTGCGTTATGTGTGATAACACAAGTTCTGGCTAAGTCTGTCTGCAGTTAAGCTTTTAGCCCGTGAGGGAGCTTTATGAAAATTCTACAGCAAATTAATTGAAACTGCATGAAAGAGGTATCTTATAGATGTGTTTGAGTTCAATTAGAGAAGGCTATCTCATGCATTTTTTGCTCTGTCCTGTATGGATCATGTGCATGTGATTATGTTGGTTCCCTCCACTTTTCCATCAATAAGGCTACTTTTCTCCACCTACAAATCTGCTGTACAGAAGAGGTCTTCCTTTCAAATAGCAGGTTCTTGGCAAATAACACCTTATGCAAACAGCCTTAGCTGCTGGAAGTGATAATAGTAAATACTGCTGAAGTGAGAGTGTTGTAAAAATGTATGAAGAAAATTGAAAATGTGGTTATGTGGCAATTTGACCATAACTTGATCTCAGAAAATATATGTGAAGGTACAGTGGGAGGAAAATTGCACTTTGCCTAGCACTCTGCTCTAAAGGGAAAAGCTTTGTCAAAAGGTCGTTGATAGATTTTTGTATCTCATATGCATCTCTGAATGGTTTACAGCTTTTGCAGAGGCCTTTTCCTATGTAAAAATTTTCTGCATATAATTTGGGAGTTGAAAAATTACCTCCAGAAATTGTTCATTTTATTAGCTTTAGAGGGACAAGAATAAGCTGGAAAATTGAGTTTGTGCCTGAAAACCTGGAGGGTTTGAGTCCTAGTGCTTTTATTAGAGTCCATATATAGTTAGCTGTTTATGAAGCTGTTATTGATACATTCCAGAATGTTGTTTGTTTCTCCCAATAATGGTTTTCATTCTGTATATGACTTTAGAGTAATTCACTTCTCGTAAAAACATCAAACTATTGTGTGATGTGAAAAAGTGTCCTATTTCACTGATATTTGAATGTCTGAGATTTTTGTAGTTTTTCAGTGACTTTGCCTGTAGAAAACACATGGGACCACATAGATAAATAATTGACTGACTGAGAAGTCCCCAGTGTTTTTCTGGTTTGTGCTGTCTCGTTTAGTGCATTCTCTGTCTGGAATGATTAAAAGAGTGGATGTGATTGTAAATAGAACGTGAAAGGTCTGGTTTGTTTCAGATTTTTTTTTCTGGTTTTTTTTTTTTTTTTTTTCTATTCCCTTCTTGAATTATTTCATGGTATAAAGTTAAGAGAACTGACACCATGGGTGGGATGAGTTACCTTAGTAAGAAGAAATGATTGTACAGAGAGGCAGAAATTTTTAAAAGATAGAGTTGGATGCCAATCAGGGTTTTGGGACAGGAAGGAAAAGAATACTTCTGAGTTTGATAGACATGTGGAAGCTATAAGCCTCATGAAATTTGAATGTTTTGGCAGCAGACTGCTCTTCAGTACTCATAGCATCCTTTCCCACCTCTGGGAAAAAGTGTGCACAACTTTTAAGTATAACTTTGAGGAGAAATATCCTGCCTTTCTTGTTTCTTTAAACTACACCTGCCATGTGCAGCAGCCTTTTATGGTAGTTACTTAGAAACTTGGTTCTTGCTCTTAAACACTCTTTGGAGCTATTGTATTTTTGGTATCTAATCTTGGCTATTTAAAATGGCCTTAGAAGTACTAATTGAAGTAGAGAACTGTTGGAATAAACTTTGTGTACTGAATAAATTCTCATTTTTCTCAAAAGTTTTGCTCATTTTATCATTGCAGCTGAGGTTTTTCCTTATGTTGCTTTTTTTTGTTCATCTTTTGAAATTTCACACTGAAGTCAGAGGAGGAAGGATTCCTACTGGTTTTTAAAATGGGATTTGTAATCCCAAATAGCTTATCCATTTGTTGATAATCTGATTGGTAGCCTGCCTGTTGTCTTGTGTATTGTGAAAGATGCTGTTGTATTAGTACTTGTCTTGCAGGTACTGCTTTTGTTCTCTGCATTAAAAGTGTTAAATGCTATCTACAGAATAACTGGCAATGTAAAAATATGAAATTGACTGTAAGGGCTATTGCTTAACTACTTCTTATGGTCTAATTTTTTTTAAAGGAAAGATAAATATTCCTTTAAGGTCTCTGATCACAAATATACTTTTGAATCAGGATTTGTGATTCTGTAATGTGGTAAAACAAAAAAATACATTTCAGGCTTTTTCCTTTTTTCCATATTCTTCATATTTATTTGTGAAACTCTGCAATTCAGGTAAGCACAATTTTGGTGGTTTTCATGTGTCTTTGACTTACCTTGCTGTAGTTCAGCTCTTTGAGGAATATTAGGATTGGTAATACGAAAAATGGCAAGTTGGGTGGCAAAAAATTGTAAATTAAAAGGAGCAAGACTATCTGAAACTAATTTAAAATGTGTTGTCAGAAACAACTGCATTGCCAGGTAGTTAATAACACTTACAGGATGATAGGAATGTAAGAAATGCCATGTTGGGTCAGAGCACTTTAGTGTGTAGTTCTGTATCGTCCCTCCAACATCCAGAAATGTTCTTCAGAGTAGTGTGTGAGCACTTTCTTGTAGTTCTCAGCTCTGTAGTTGTATTAAGGATGCCAGAGGATACAGCCCTGCCTATTTCCTTTACTGTCTGTTCATTCATTTTTTTATCATCTGTTTGAATAAATACTTTTTGGCCTTCTGGTGCTGTCTGCCTCCACAATCAAGTGACAAGTTCCAGAAGTTCACTACTGATGTGTGGTACTCTTTTAACCTCCCATGAAATTACGTCCTGCTAGATTTTAGGTGGGGATTAGCAAAGCACAATTCAGAATTCCCACCAGCTAAATGGACATGAGGATCCTAAACTACTGCATGTGCTGTTCTTGATGATTACAGTTAGGGGCTAGACTTACTTGCTGGAAGGAAATCAATGTCACATCTACTCAAGTCTTACTATGTATATGTATAGCTTTCATTTTCCTTTCCTTGTAACACTGCTTTTTTTAAAAACAGGTAGACTAAATATGATAGTGCTGATCCATTGAGGGTAATTTTATAATCATATATCAAACATAGCAGATTTCCACTTGGATGCTTGCAGTTTGTTTCTCGTAGACTTATAAAGACGGTTGGGTTCGCTTGGGAACTGTAAATACTCAACTCCTGTAATGCGTTTAAAACGACGGGATCTATTTGAGCAGGCAGGAATCAAGTAATGAGCCAAGAGTAAAAAAGCAAATCTTATAAAAGCTTATTGGACAGATGGTTGACATGCACTACTTAAACCTCAAAACGTGATTTATTTATTGGATTTTAGTATCTTGACCTGTTTTAAATTAATTAGCATTCGTTGTTTCTGTTGTGTTTCTCCATGACAGACTGTGTAAACTAACAATACTTTACAATTTAAGCTGCCACTTATACTTGAAATATTTTTAAATTGGTAACAATAAAGCAAATTGGGAGTGAATGACTTGAGACCAAAGAAAAAAGGCTTATTTATAAAATTGGTCAGGATTCTTCCATCTTTGTGTGTGCAGCAACAGTAGGCTATTGCTGCTGGTTGCCTGTTTTGTGTGCTGTGGCATCAAAACAGAAAAAGTAATTCTGATGATGGCTCCTCTGCCTACTGGCCTTAAGCTATAAATTAAATTATTTGTATAATTAATAAGCATAATAAGTGATACCTATCACAGAGTAGGTAAGGTTGGAAGGCACCACTGTGGGGCCATCTGGTCCAACCTCCCTGCTCAAGCTGGGTCATCCTAGAGCATATGGCACAGAATTTAATCCAGATGGTTCTTGAATATCTCCAGTGAGGGCGACTCCACAACCTTTCTGGGCAGTCTGTTCCAATACTCAGTCACCTGTGCAGTAAAAAAATTCTTCCTCATATCTGGGTGGAACTTCCTGTGCATTAGTTTCTACCCATTGCTTCTTGCCCTATTGCTCAGCACCACTGAGAAGGGACTGGTTCCAGCCTCTGACATCTCTCTTTTAGATACTGGTAGACATTGATGAGGTCCCGTCTCAGTTGTCTCTTCTCCAGACTGAACAAGCCCAGCTCCCTCTGCCTTTCCTCATAAGAGAGATGCTCCAGTCACCTCATCAACTTTGTTGTCCTCCACTGGACCTGCTCAGGAGCTCCATGTCTCTCTTGTACTGAGAAGCCCAGAACTAGATTCCGGATGTGGACTTACAAAAGCTGAGTAAAGGGGCAGGATCACCTCCCTTCTCCTGTTGGCAATGCTCTTCCTAATGCACCCCAGGATACCATTGGCCTTCTTGGCCACGTGCTGGCTCATGGACAGCTTGTTATTCACTAGGACCCCCAGGTCTGTCTCCCAGCAAGTCAGTCTCCAGCCTGTTGTAGAGCCAGGGGTTACTCTTCCCCAGGTGCAGGACCCTGTGCTTTCCTTTGTTGAATTTCAGAAGGTTCCTCTCTGCCCCTCTCTCCAGCCTGTTGGGGTCCTTCTGAAGGGCTTCAGAGCCCTTTGGAATATCAGCCACTCCTCCAGCTTTGGGTCATCAGAGAACTTGCTGAGGTGGCCTCTGCCCCTGCATCCAAATCATGGAGGAATAAGTTAAGGAATGCTGGGCCCACTGCTGAACCTTGGGGACCATCACTAGTCCTGGCCTCCAACTAGACCCTGTGCCAGGACCTTCTGGGATCTGTCCTTCATTCAGTTCTCAATCCGCTTCACCATATCTGGTCATGAATATCTGAGGAAAATGTGGAGGAAATCTGACTGGAAAGCTGGGAAGGGTTGTTCTAGGGAATAAAGTTGTGCAGAATTTTAGAGCTTCAGCCAAGTAATTTCCAAAAGACTGGACTATTAGATCTAGTCAGAAGTGAGGTGTTGGATTGACCATGCCTGTTTTCCCACTGTGTATGGCCATGAGAGTAACAGCCCAATAACTGTTCTTCCAGGGAGGTGAGTATTTTAGCCTTAAATTTCTAGTTTAGTGTTCCACCTCTGCCAAAAGACTTTCAAATGCACCTTCAACGTAACTCTTTTGCTCTCTGGAAGCAATTTGGAGTGACATCTGTAAGGCCCCAAAAACATGCTTGACAAGAGTCTTAAAAGGGCTTACAGTTTTTTATGTACTCTGACTTAGATGCACAGGAAGAATATTTTGAAGAGGTCAAGACAATAAAAAAAAATTTACTGCCAACTTTGAAAAATCAGAGAACTTCGACAAAAGTTTAGAGCAGCATTCAATCAACACAAAAGCATCTTCTCAAAGCATTGACTTCGCAAGCTCCAATCCCATCCATTTTTAAGTTACTCAAAACTGTAAGAAGAAGGAATTAGTAGAAGAAGGAGAGGAAGCTACAGAAAAGAGCAAAGCTACCACTTTGGTATAGCGACTATAGCTACCACTCCTGGTTCCCATGGTGTTCAGCTGACAGAAATTCCTAGAAGAGATAGGGTCAAGATGTGCTCACTGCTTGTCCTGGCTTAGATACCCTTTGGCTTTCCTGGGCACCTTCCCCACGTGGGAGTTCTGGTCATCTGGTCACTCTGGGGCTAGAATGGGTCTCCAGAGGCAAGAGTGGAACATTGGCTCCCATGTGCTGGGGATTGGCAGCCTCTGCAGGGCTGGGAAATAGGCCTGGGGCTGTGTGGGGCATGGCATTGCCTCATGGAAGCCGAGGCCCAACCTGCCCCTTCCCACACATGCACCTGAAATGTTTCATGCCAGAAATCATTTCAGTCTCAGAACATTTTTGCATAGAGAGCCACATTGGTATCACAGTCTTGACTGGACTGTTACTCAACCATTTGTTAAATATCAAGTGTGGTTTTATTTCTTTACCTGTGCTGTGTTCTCCTACATCTGAAGTCCATTCTAATTTACTTTATTTACAAAAGGTTTATAGTTGACTTGTTTTCAGCTGTTTCATCTCCTGTTTGAATAAGGTCATCTACTGAAAGACTTCTCATTGAGCTGGTGTCTGTGACACAGTTTTTTCATTACCACTTCCTTTTATCAAAAATCTGTTTTAGTCTGTCTGTGGCATCAACTCCTGCATCAGCATTGACTTGGTTTAAACATAGATTTAAGTCTTCCATCTAAATCCCCTTTCTATTCCTTTTTTCTTCTGCTCTTGCTCATGTCCAGAACTTGGTTGCCAGGCTGCATGCCTCCCTTATGCTTCTAAGCTGAAAGCTTTCCCTTTTTCTTGACCCATAAAATTTTAAGAAAGCTCCTAAAACTAAAGAGCCAAAACAATCTGCCTTCACTAATCTGACTGTGTCAAGGTGTATGTGTGTGGTGCAGCCCCCACAGTGCTCTCACAAGGTTGGTGTGTGGCCTCGTGTGATTCCTCCTGCTGTGCCTGGTGTATGCAGCCGGACAGCAGGACTCTGGACAGCTCTGCCTAAGAGCTGCAAGGGCTCCATCAGCATCAGCCAGGATTAAACAGGCATTGGTGAATCTCTGCTGTAGCAGAAAGCGGGAAACTTCAGAGTAGTTGAAAGGGAAAACTTGGGAAATAGCTCTGAGGAGAGGAGGTGTTAAAACTAGGGACAGTTTTGGGAAGGGTGGAGGGATTATTTATGGAAGAGTATTTCCCTGCACAGAGAAAAACTGACAGACATGTGAGGACACATACTGGCAGAGGACATGGAAAAGGGGCTAGTGGAAAGTTGAGTCTTTCCAGATATGCAGTCAGTCTGTTGTGAGTTTCCAAAGTGAACTGTGTGATGTAGTAATAGATGTAAAAAAATCTATACTGGTTTAGGATTTTGACTTAATTTGAAGTTTACTTTTAGGAGAGGAAGCTGTGTTCTTGACTGCTGGTTTTATTTATTTAGGATTTAATAGCTTGTTAAATTTGATTTCTAGCCACATCTCATACTTCAGTTTTGTGCTACCTGCGTTGAGTGAGCTTCTGTACAATTTTTGCAAGACGTATAATTTTTTGTGGAGCAAGAAAATGACGATAAAAATAAACTCATGTATTAAAATTGTGGTTTCAGTGTGAAAGGGAAAATATGACATATATGAAATTCTAACTACAGTCATTAGGCTTTTGTTTGGCAATGGCTTAAACTGAATGAATAGAAAGAATAAATCTTGCTGTCAGCAAATTTGGGATCAACCACTTCTATTATTTGTGGTGTTTCTTGCTTTGCTGGAGGTAATTGCATCTTAAAATACTGAATTTCCTTCTCTTCTGAAGTCAGTACATCAGGAGAAAAAATTTAAAGCATCAAGCTGAGACATTTTTGTGAACAGTGATTACACCATTTTTTCTGTACAGCAGGATAACTTCTCCCTTTGGATTCAGACATAATGTTCTGGAGTGCCTGGTATTTGTGAATACTTCTATATGGAATATCAACAGTGCTGTGGAAGAGATTTAATTTTACCCAAAGGTTTAAAAATCAGAGGCCAGAAAACATTTTCATCTTTATATTGTTCTGAAAATCCATTTCAACTTCAGAAGTGGCCCCCTGCTTGGTATAATAGGACTGAAAAAGGGAATTAAAGTTTATGGAGCATGTATAAATCTTCATGTGGCACAGCTGGTAGAATAACCTCTGTAAGAACACCCAGGCAAGTGCTTTATACTGTGGCTAGGGAACTTAGAGCTTTATGTACAGGGTAACAGCAGTGCCATCTCATCATACAGACCATTGGTTCATTCAACTTTGATTTAATTTGATTTTTTTCTTCTTAGATAATTTTGCTCTGCTGCTTGCCTGGTTTGTTTTGCTGACAAAACCTGTGTTACTGTTGTGGCTATTCCACAGCCCTAAATGCACTCCTGTTTCAATACTGTTAGGGCAGGGTATCAAAAACACCATCCCTCCTGGTACCAGTGACAGTGTTGAGACTGCTGGCTAGTGTGACAGTGAGCTCATATTAGGGCTGTATTTTCTACCTAGTGCTGAATCCCTGTGCTTTGTGGGTAGAGCCTTTCCTGGGGATGGTGGTGTGACCATGAGTAACAAGGCAAGGGTTTGCTGCTGCCTCTCTACCACTCTCCCTGCACAGCCTAGATGGGAAACTCAGATTGTCTTGCAGAAGCCAACCCTGCTTTTCAGTCATGGTCTTAGGTGAGGTTACTGCACCAACTGCTTGCCTTGCTTTTGCTGCACTGACATCTGAGCCACTTGACAGTCAGGTCCTCAGGTGCTTCAGTTTAGAGCATATGGTTGAAAGTAAATTGTTGCCAATTTTGGATTGCTTAAAGACACTGCATATTGAACCATGAAAGTTTAGGAAATGAGTAATGAGCAGTTCAGGTGTCCTGGCAGGATCAGCTGCTGAGACCAGTAGCTTTATCAGATATCTCACCCCTGCCCATCCATCAGGTCACTGAGTACCAAGACTGAGTGATGCCAGTACCTCCTAGTGTGCTCACAGTGCACAGAAATAGCAGGTTGTACCAGCTTTACAGCATTTATCCATTGGGTCTGAACGTCTTCTTTTTTTTTTTTACCCGTAACTACTAATTTAAAAAAAAATCTTACTTAATAAACCTATGCTGATTTATCATAATTGCATCTATCAATGCATTTTTGATGACTAGATGCATGAATTTCAACAGTCTCTTCCCTAAGGCCACATTAGTCAGTATAAGCTCAGACTGATATGTAGAAAAATTTTTTTCCCAAACTCATAAGGATGTGTAAAAAATTTATGATGTTGCCTTAACAAGGCCCACTGAGATTTGGGATTATATATCTAAGCCCTTATTGAAGATAAAACCTTTCCTATGTTTACCCATGCAGAGCAAAGCTGCTCTTCAGACAGCACTTTAAAAATGAAGATAATTTGATAAACGTAGACTTGAAATCATAGAGAAAGGTATGAGGGATCTTCTCTCTGAATTCCTTTACTGCAAAGCCACAGTTACTATTAACAAATATAAAATATAAATCGGAGTGGCAGCAGCTCTTGAATTTTAAGGCCATTTCAGTATACTAGGAACCAGCAGTGGAAATCTTTAGCATTGTTAGAAGAAAACTACTTGCAATACCGAAGAAAAAGCAGAGATGGAAGATAGACCTCATTTCCTAGCAGGAGAATTCATTCTCCTGTACAATTAATCTGATTTTCTAGTCTCATTCTTCGGCACCCAGATCTCTGCTGTTTCTCTAAGAGGTAATTTTTACTCAGGTATGCCATTGTTGGGGCCTCAGTTTAGCATCCCTCTACTTCCTTCTCCTGGGAAACTCTAGAAGGGAAATGAAGTGGAATGTATTTCATGAGGTATTTTATGTTCAATTCCCTCTTGTTTTCTTTGAGGAATTAGGAAATTAAACTGTTTCCATAGGTTTGGAAATGAAAAATCCGATTTAACATTAGGCCATTTAATTAAATTACAAAAATTGAACCTGATATTTTCAGGAAGGGTATTTTACAGGAGGCCATAGTGCAGATGGCAGAAAGTTTTAAGTTCTGCACTTTCAAAGCACCAGAGTTGCTTTAGACCTTTTCGCTCCTTTGCTTAGACCTGAGCAATCTGTCTATCCCAAAAGTTAAGTACATTCTTTGTCCCTTTCCAGAAACCAGGTGTTCTCCTTTTGTAAGATTGATAAATATGTACACTATTCCATTCAGCCTTCCTTTGGGTAAATTTCTGCTCTTTTAATTTTATCAGTGTTTGCTGTGAAAGTATTTAGATTCACTGACACTTCATACAGGGCAGTCTACACTAGGAGCTGCACAGTCCCAGGAAACCCTGAAGAAAAAATGAAAGCCTGAATGTAGCTGGGGATGGTATTGATGTGTTTACAAGCAGTGACACTGAGTATTGTGACAGAATGGAGACACATAGGTGTTCTAGATTAATGATTAAGCTACAGGTACTGGTCTTTAAGCAGCATCTGCATGTATTTTTACATTTTGTAGATCCAAGAGGAATATGTAATCCTCCTATGCCCCAGATAATGTTTTGTTTCAATAAGTGATGGGAACATTGTCCTGGAATGTCCTTGTATTCACATTGCTCAATGTGGAATGATTTAGTCTGGATACCAAGTTCTGCTTTTAAGGATGAAGAGTTAGTAAATCTTTAAATCTGATGAAACACCGAACAATTATTGTCCATCTCTTGAATTGTTTTGCTGTTGTGGGGCCTTCTTTTCTTTTTTCTGCAGCATTTCTGAAATTTGAGATTTTGTTAATAATGAGTATTACAGTTGGGCACACATGACATAGTTGCTGCTGCTCTGTAGATAGTTCAATCAGAGTTACCAATTTGGAAATCATCTGGTAGCTGTTTTGAGCAAGCAGACCAGGTATTTTTGGACTGACTTCAGTAATGTCTCAGTGAATGAAGGAGGACTTTAAAGAGATGAAACCAGAAAACAAGTCAATCACAGATGAAACTAGGAGCTTAAATAACTCAAAATAATTCTTGACATTGTATTTGTGATGCTTAGAATTATTAGAACAGATCAAGAATAATAAGTACATTTTTTAAAATCTTGGGCATTGTATACTAATTTATTTTGAAGTAGATATACTAATAAAATTCCTTGCTAAGGTGCTGCAGCTTGGTTCACTGCCCCGGTTTTCATTATGAGAACTTCTCTTTGAAAGCTGAATTATCTTCACAGTCTCCAGCTTTTTTTTAATCCCCTTGCTCTTAGAATAATTTGGTCACCTGAGAAGTGATTGGGTGAACTGAAGTGAATTAAATGCCATTTCAAATTACATAGGTCTTCTCTTTCTTAAGCATCTGACCCTCAGTGGGTCTGGGCATACTGCTCATGAGGTTTTTGGAACCTTTTGTACTGAACTAGTACAAAATTTAATTCTTGTATTTGATCTGCCTTGCCACTGTTTAGAATGATGGGTTTGGATTTTTTGATTACCTCTTTATCAGCTTTTCACATTTTACATGGTGAAAAATCATTATTAGATCCTGGATGTAGTACTTCTGTAGAGGGGAAACTTTCTGTGAAGTGAAGGGCCCTTGTATTTGTAAGAGGATACCTGACACCACATTTTTTATGTTCACTAATATTACACCTCATTTTGATGATTTTTAAAAAAAGATTATAGTTTCATGGAGAGATTTAAAGGCACTTTCAGGAGAGTAGTGTTATTGATAACATCTGGGCATTCAAAACTTTAGACATGCCAATATTTCTGAAAAAGACATTTATGTCTTTCTCCTGAGTCTCCTATTTTATGATTGGAGTTTCCAACCTTGAGAGGGGAAGGAGTGAGAAAAGAGTCTGTAAAATCATTCCTGTGTGTGAGTTTGGTGGAAGTGGAACCCAGGAGACAGCAGAGATATTTTGAGTTTTCTCTGGTCCTTCTACCTAGTGTCATGATGCCTGGAGGGGCTGAGAGACAGCCTATTGTCTCAGCCTTCAGGTGGGAAGCTCAGCTGCACACAGGAGATGCTGGTTAATGTGCAGACAGTGAGGAGAAGGTGCTCTACATTTATGACCCATCTCTAGAGTCCCTTGATAAGATTCTGTAAGTTCTTGAGTTGGTTTATGGAAAAAATACACCAAGGCAAATACCTTTTTTTCCTCTGTGAAAATGAAGTGTTTGTGGTGGTACTTGGACTTGGTAGTGTTAGGTTAACAGCTGTACTGTATTATCTTAGAGGTCTATCCCAATTAAAATGCTTCTGTGATTTTATATTTTCTGTCTTGCCAGTTACCTCCACCTTCCTTCTCCTGCCCTGACTTTTAAGCACATTTGCTTTATTTGCATAATTTTGGAGATAAACATCTTGGGTTATACTTTTCCCACAATATCTGTAAAGCAAGTGTTCATCTAGAGGAATACATTGTTAATGATGAAAAAAACTATAGGTTGACAACAACAGTTGCAAGAATCTGCTGAGGAAAGCAGTCGGTCCAGCAAGACATCACTAGTTCCATAAGCAGGCTTCCCTAAAATTAAATGAACTTATTAAGGGTGAGCTGACTGGAATTACTTTGCCTTTACTAGAGTAACTATATTGATGTCAGCAGGTGCCCTGAAGGAGCTTTTACACAGTACTTTGTTTTTCTACAGCTCTACTACGCACTTGCACCCTTCAGGAAATAGGCACTATTAGAAAAGGCGTACACACGTTTGCCAGGGCAAGTGGCCTTTTTATACCCTTAAATACAGATCCAAAGTGTTCAGAGGTTAGGAAAAAAAACAAAAAAAGAGATGTAACCTGAGAATTCAAGTACTTGGTTCATACTTACTGGGAAGAGAGGCTTTCTAGTTTGATGGTGTCGCTGCTCATATTTGGTATTCCTTGCAAGTAAGATGGGATCAGTCAGGCTGTTAGCACAGGTCAGTAGCACACTGCTGTGTCCTCTGCATCCCTCCCAAGCACAGTAGTCTACAGTTATTATCATTCATTAGGGAAATAATGAGCAATCTGTTAATTTAATTTAGAGCAAGGTGTATCCAGGAAGGAATCAAGAGGTGCTTAAGGTGAGGAAAAGTATTTTAAGAGGCATTCTAATCTATCCCTTCATTCTGAGTTGTATAGCCATATTCATGAAAACTGCATTGTAGAGTCATAGTACTGCTGTTGCTACTGCCATCCTCCATTATGGAGACTTATCAGCAGTGATCTGGCTGCAGCAATCTAATCTTTATTGTTTTCAAAAAGGTTACTTTAATTCTTTCTACCTGGGATGCAGTAAGACATGAAAAAAAAAATGCAGCTTAAAGCCTTAACACAACCATGAAGGTGAAGAAGCTTATTCTAAAGCATTGGCCATGCAGTTTTTATGAGAGTAATTTGCCTCTCCTTTTAGTGAGACCACATTGCTTTGCTGCTGAGAAGTCAGCAATTGCATTGTACTTTGGAGCTGCACCAGCAATTCTGCATAGTGTGGATGTTAAAGAGCAGTCACAGCAGACTTTAGGTGATGATCAGCAAGGGCTAAACTGCAGTGCTTTTCTTGGTTTTGTAGGAAAATTAAATTAATGTGGATTCTACTCTTGCACCCAGGTAGGCAAAAATTACATAGGAATTTTTAAAAAGTAGTTTAAAAAGTATATATTGTGACAGAATTTACTGTCTGCCTTGTTTTCTTCCTCTTATATCTAGTTATGTTTGACATCACAAGCCCAGCAGGAGATTTTTTTTGTGAGCTTCTATCCCTCAGTCAGATGCTCTAAAAAGAACCTCTCTATAACTGGTGAAAATTTGCAGCAGGTTTCTGCTTTTACAGGCTCAGTTTTTGCAGTAAGCTGTTGATCTTGTAGATGAACGAAGAAAGAATGTCTCTATCCATAGACAGTTGTTGCTATGGGTTGGCTCTGTGGCTAGATCTGCTGCTGCTACGCCTTTATGGACTGTATTTTTGCTGGTAGAGCATATTCTAGGACATAGCTAGCAGGTTTGGGATTTTATATGCAAGATCAGTTCCCACAAAATTGAAATCACGTTTTCTCTTCATCTTTGATGAGCCTGTTTCTGCTTACCTGGTGCTGAAACTAAGTAAAGACTACATATGTCTTAGTTGTACTCACAGACCATCTGTACTTAGTTTGAGTACTGTTGAGAATTTTAAATTTAGTACATTTGCTAGTGTTTGTGGTCCCACGTATCTAGGTGTCCCATTGCATGTCTGCTTTAGACATTGCTGCTTGATTTAGGTTTTCATACATCCATTTTAGATCCTATGAATCTCAACCTACAGGTTTCAGAGTAGATGAACACCTGCTAATCCTTCTGTGATGTTTAAGCTTTATTTCAGTGATTCTTGCAGCTGAAATTGTGTTTTGTCTTCCACAGAGACCGTACAGTTGGTGCTGTTTTGCAATGGAATGAAAATATTTTATGGGTGATAAGAGTTTGCAGCTTAAAATTAATGCTTTTGAAATTGCAGAGCAGCCAGATGGAGGAGGGAAGGCAATGTAGAAAAGAAGTTGGTGAACACCCAAGAATCTTTAGTCTGGAGAAGTATGTTGAGCATTACTTTGAAATTACATACTCCGAGGCAAAGTTACTCCTGGAGAGGATTAAAATGTCAAGATTTATTGCCATGCAAGAAGTTGCAGTATGTTTAGGTAGCTTTCTGTGCTTAAGAGGAATAATGTGCTTGTAAACAACCTTGTCTGTCTTGGAACAGTAGATTAACACAGTTGTTTGGTTTTCTGCTTTTGCCCTTTACCCTTTGAGGAAAAAAAAAAAATAAATTTTGTGGACTAGAGGCTTTGCTCTGAAAATAGCATTTCCTAATAAATATCCCTAAACCAGTGTAGTTACCTTTAAGTTAATATAGGGCAGTTGAGTCTTCTAAAAATGTTGGTTGGTGTGAAATAATTTGGGCTTTGCTTTACAGTTTGAAATAGGCAGCTTTACCTCTCTTTCTGACTTCCTTTAAATAGCGTAAAATGATCAAAGCATGTCAAGAAGTTATAAAATAATTTCAAATGCATTAATAAAATTAATGTTGTTGAGATTCATATGTAGTTGTTTAATGCAAACAAAATTATTTAATCCACTGTCTTTTAATGTACATTGTAGCATGAGTTAATCTATGCTATGCATTGGAGTTAGAAATGAGAAAACTGCATGTGGAGTATGGATTTTAAATTATAAAAGCATTCATCAGAGCAAATAGCATAATTTTAATTAAAAGGTACTTTGAAATACTACAAGACCAGTTGATACCTCTTATGTCAGCCCATCTGAAAAATATTATGACACTGGTACTCTGGTGAGATTAAATCTGAATTTTCATTGTAAGGCTTTCTTACTGGTATTAAATAACTTGCCCTTTTCAAATGGTGACACATTGAAAGTTCAAGAAGAACTTACATTTTGCAGGATAGGGTATTTTAAACCAGTGGGTTGTTTTTGCAGTGGATTTCTAGCTAACTTCTTTTTACTAGACTCCTGATTTGCGTATTTTTTTCAATCAAAGTATTCATTACTCAGAAAAAAAGCTAGAAGACCCTTAATAGTGAGCAGGTCCTTCTATATGCAACTACTATAGTGAATTACAGAAATATGTATCATTGTATGTTAATAGGACTGTTGTATATACTACATTAAAATATATATACTATATGCTGTATATATGATGCACTTTAGTGTAAGGATTATATATCAGCAGTTTTATAATGAGAAGGCTTTGCAAAAGATAGTCTTTAAGACCATGTGAAAATACAGAAATTCAGTTCAATCCAGTCTTGTCTCTGTAGCACTACACTGAAAAACGAAATGTTTAAGACTTCGAGATGGAGCTTCTGTGTTGACCACTGTAGTCCATTGCAAAACATACAGAGAGGCATGCTCTCTTGCCTTCTTACTTCACTGAATAATTTGCTCTTCTCTTGCTCATTTCCTTGCAGAAACACCAATGAGTTCAATTTCTGTTCTTACGGTTTTTGTTTCCTATGAGAGATTGAATACCTCTTGATTTGGAGTACCATACAGCTAGTCAAGATCCCAGGGAAAATTTGCTCAAAGCTCACACTTGACACTCCCAGATGCTCAGGATAAATAATGAATGGTAGAACCTGACCACAGATGTTTGTTTCAGGACAGAAGCAGTGGTTCTACAAAGCAAGTTTTTTCCCAAAGGAAAGAAGTACTTTAACTGTAGACTGTGAAATACTGCACTTCTTAGTCGTCCATATTATTTAAATTTTGGTAAGAGTTTAGTAGCTAATGAGCAGGCATTGATTTTTGTTGTTTTTAGATTGCTGAAAGGATAATTAAAAGTATAAATAACTTAGCCTCCTGGTACATTAAGTATATAGACACATCATCAACCATAATTAAGAATTGTTTTTAGATTAAATCACTTTTACAAATAGTTATTTAATTCAGCGGGTTTGTCCTTTGGTTCAGCAAAGTCATTTGTCATTTCTCTGAGCCATAGCTTGTGGAAAGGGCAGCTTTAACAGCATTCAGTGAGCTCTGAGATTCAGGGCTAAGCTTCTGTCATCTTTTATGTTGGATTCTTCAGCACAGGCTTGATTTGTCAAAGCTTTGTCGAAGCTACAGTTAACATCTCCTTCAAGAGTTTCACAGCATCTGGAGCCCTAAATGCAGAGCACATTTACCCAGATCATAATTAATAAAATCTAGTTAGTACATTGCCTCAGCAACACTGAGTAAGAGCTTTTGCATTTTCCACTTTTGACCTGTGTAGACTACCCTCGGTTAGTGTATTTATAGAAGTAGCCTGTTAAATCAGAGGTGATGATGGGGATGTTCTGGAAAGGAAAAAAGGGCTTATCTGTTCTTCTTCAAAAACAGCCTTACTTTGTCTGTTGCTGAGACAGCTCAGGTGCATTTAAAAATGAATCTCATGTATGATGAAAGATTATTGATAAATGTCTTTAACACTGATGGGAGAGGCTTCTTTTGAAATAAATGCAATCTGGTCACAAGTCTGGTCCAGTTTTTAAAAATCTTGTGAGAATCTTCATCAGTTTTTCTCGGGTTTGAGATGGAAAGTATTCTTTTGCTTCCCCTGATGTGCCATGTACATTGCATTTTTCCATGAATACTTAGGATGTTGTGGGTGGGTTCTGTGACCTGATGGATGACTGTGTTAGTTTACTAGTTCTTATATCATGAAATTATGAAATAAATATATTTCATTATTTTGGTGTCTTAAAAGTTGCTTTTAAGAACACAGTTTTGAAATGTTATTGTAACTTATACAGACAATTCATTGGGATCAATTCCACGGTGAACAGTGGACAGATACCATTCCCTGATGCATGATTCAAATGTAAAATATTTTCTAAAATCATTGTAATCAATTATTTCTGTTAGAGAAGTAACTGTCTTTAATCTTATCTGAGTAGTTGTTTTCAAGTTTTACTCCTCTCTGCTTTCAGAATTAATTGCTTGAATTTCAGAGAGCATTTGTTGATTTCTTTTTATTTTTTAAAGAAATCAAAATTTTCCCGGATTTCACATTATTATCAACTAAACAACTTTGAAAATACCACTTCATTTTTAGAAACATTTTATACATGTGACTATGGGAACTTTACTTTCCTAACTGTATTTCTTTGACTGTTTATGGGAATGCAGGAATCATATAAAAAATTATGAATTTCTCTTCAAATGACCAGTTCCTTAGAGAAAGCATTGGAAAGGGCAAGGGGGAAGATAGTCTCAGTTTGTCATCTTTATTTTTCACTTGTTTGGAGTGCACTGTTCTGACCGTTTAGCACATAGCACATTGTTGTTTCGCATCAGCATCTAGCCAAGTATCACCCTCCATGAGTCAAGTTTTACTTCTTTGCTTTCTGTATTACTTCGGTTCAGTTCTGAATTGTGTGCCAGAAATATATTCAAGTTTTATTAGCATTCATGGTATGTGGTTCTGTCCTTTTCAGAAAGAAAGTTATGTGAAGGTTGTAATTATATCTTTCCATCTTATGTCTGTTTTCATTGGTGAGACTAATAGAGATCTCTTAGCTTGAGCAGAAGTTGTTCTGAGTTTGAGGTTTCACTCTGATCTGCAGAGGCTGCATCTCAAGTTTGATTAACACTGAGGAAACCCCTGACTGTTGTTCTTACTAGGGGTCAATTCCATTATCACCAATTCTTCTTCCTGCCTCAAAATTTAAAATTTTTTTTTTCCAGTTGTCCTGAACCCACAACATAGAGTGCACTTAAGTAAAAGCACCAAGTCTCTCAGTTTGTTTCACTTGTTAGGGAGTATGGTGGGCTCTGAAGAACATGTTTACTTTGCTTATAGTAGTTGATTTTGCTAGTTAGAAATACCATATTAATAAATCTGTGCTCATATTCTCCTGGGTAAACACCACTTGATTAGCTGGTATGTATGTTGCTGTGTTCCATTAGCAGCTTTTCTCTGCGGAGCAACTAATGTGCATTTCTTCTCAGTACTCTCCTGAAAATCAGGAAAACATGAAACTTCCCCAAACCTAATTTATTTGACGTCTTCCTTCAGAAAATTTTGGTTGAAATAAACTCAAAGGATTAATATAAGTTTCGGGGAAGAGTGGATAAAGGAAAGAGAGAGAAAATGGAAAGAATGGAGCGGCAGACAGAATGCTTAGAATTATTTGTGTTTTCCTGTTGGTGAGATCACTGACAGACAAAACTGGATGATAATGGTGATTTGCAGAGGTGGATTTAACATCCTGTGGAAAAAAAAAATCACTCTGGCATGCCCTTTTCTTGACTCAGAGCATGGTCTGAGTTTGTACCATTTTCCTGAGTATGTTTTACTGCATCATACTCTTTTAAAGCCTGGTTTCTAAAACTGAGTCATATTTCCCTCAAATACTGGCAAGGCCAATAGGTAGTGGTGAGATTTTACTTGCACAAAATTGGTCCAAAGTAGATGCAGTCTTGCACCCCACAATGACTTAGGGAATTTGTTTAGAATTTATGAATTTTGTTTGATACTGAGAATCATATTTTCTTGTGTCAGATTGTGAAGTCCAGAATCTCAAGACTTCTTTGCGGTGTAGAAAGGTTGAATATTGGCTGAAGGAAGTACAGCATTATTTCTGTTGTCAACCTCACTTTCCCCAAGCTTATGTCTTATCTCCCCCTTACTCCTTTCAGCCAGCGTAGCAAGCTGTGCGGTGAGTCTGGGAATTGTGCTGGGAGCGATCAGCTGAGCTGTCCTCTGTGGATGCTCACTCTCCTGAGGAACATTATCAGCCCATCTACCTCTTCCAGTAAAAAGCAGTCTCCTCTCCTGTACTGGAAGTGAGACAACTGCCCTTATATAGAAAGACCATGAAACTCAGGTGACCAACAGTGGATTCTTTGTGGTTTGTTTAGCTTTTGTTTTATGCATAGATGCTTATCTCTTTCCTCTATAATAAAGATTATGGAAAAGTGCTGCTAACAGCAACAGGGATAAAGAAGAAAAAAGAGAAATGATCTAATAAAGCAGTGACATCCCACAACCATCTGTGTTAAATGCTGTGAAAGGGCAAGTCACAAGGACTAATTCCTAACATGTATGTTCCTGAAGCAGTAAATGCTGGGATATATATGTTTTGTTTGGAATAATTTCAGGAAATACTAATAATTGGGCAATTAATAAAGAAGAATTCCAGTGTAATTAGGCTAAATGTCTTTATGCAAACCTTCTTTCCATCAGATAAACCAACAGCCACAAAAGAAAAATCCCCAGTTTGGTGTCAGGGCTGTAGTAATTGGACTAAAAATGAGGAGGCATCTCCAAAAAATCCTTGTATCAAAACACAAGAATAGAATCAGGGTACTGATGCAAGTCGTGATGTTTTGAATATTGCTTGGAGTTCTGAAAAGTTTCTTTGAAGAAAGGGTGGTGATCTGTGGAAACACCTTCCTAAGACCCAGAACTTTAGCATACCACCTCCAGTCTCCAAACTCTAGCTGTGTTTGAAGGTGCCTGCACAGTGCTTTGTTTAGACTTGCTGATTTCTGAAAAAGAGAGCTCCTATTTCACTAGCTTCACTTAAATTTTCCTGCATCACCAGATTGTAGAAAATGCAGAGAAAAGAATGAGTAAGGAGCATACAGAGGTAAGTTTCTAATTATGTGGGGAAATGAAATTACCAAGGGATAAGGAAATGTAAAACTCCATTCTGGATTACAGTTAACAAGACTCCTTGGTTACTGATTACTTAGGGCTCATCATCTAGTTTTAAATGTTCCTCCTGGAACATTTATAGAATCACAGAATGGTTTGGGTTGCAAGGGACCTTAAGGATCATCTAGTTGCTCTCCCCCTCTGTGGGGAGGGACATCTTCCAGTAGACCAGGTTGCTCAGAGCCCCATCCAGCCTGAAACTCTGAACCAGTCAGGGCTTGGCCACTTGCCTAGTCTGTAGTCTTGTAAAAGAATCCTGTTTCCATTCAACACTGACATAGTATTTGTGACTTAACTGGAGGTTTGTACCTTCTAATAATGAGAATACTCCAGATTCTCTTCTGAACATCTCACCTTCCTGTCCTAGTGGTCAGTTGGGGTTTTTTGTAGTAGCTTTAACAACTTTTCCAGAACCATGTGTCACAGTATAATTGTCCAGTGAGATAGTGCATATTATAAAGGTTGTTAATGTGTGGGAGGTTTTGGCCTCTGCCCTTTGGTGGAGGCAGAGATGTTGGAAATCTTAAGTGTTGCACTGCCATTAGAAGAGCCAGGGTGCCTTCCTCCTTCTCCTTACCATGTAAATCTTAGATCTTCTTTTGCCAAGATGACTCATTCTGGTGAGGTTTGACAAAAGAAATTATGTATTTGGTAATCTAGATGTGATATTATTCTCTTTGTCTTTTATAGTGGGGACAAAAAAAAAAGTTCTTTTAGGGAGATGGAAGCCCCTCTGATATTCTATGCATTATAGGTCTTGCCTCTATGTATCCAAGCAGAGTTGTGTTCTTACATACACATAGATAAATTAGGAAAGGGGAAAAAAATCTAAGTATTAGAAAAGACAAAAGCGAAGAGTTGAAATTCAAGTGGCCAATTTCAGACAAATGAAGGTAAGAAAGTGAAAGTACACCCACTCTTTCAAGAAAGATGTGTAAATTATGCTAAGTAGGATATCTTCTAGAAGAACTAAGAAGGTGCTGTGTATAAAAAGTGTATATGCAAGCCTGTGTGTAAGAAGCAAGACTTTGCAGTGAATCATTGGGTTTGGGAAGCCTGAGAGAATGAGAACCATCCAGGATGACACAGATATTGTGAAGAGACTATTTCCTCAGTTTTCACCATGCCAAATGCTGGGGCCTGTCTAAAAAAATGCAGCTATTTCTAGAAAGTACATTAAAATAAGCTGTTATGTTCACAGGCAGTGGTTCAGTCAGAAGAGCTGGAGGAATTTAAAAGTGAAAGCTGATGCTAAGATTGTTTATTGAAATTTTGAGGTCTTGGACAGGGAAGGGTAGCAAGAATTGTCTTCCAAAGCAATGCACTCAGGTCTACTGAGAATAAATGGCATTCATCTTACCCAGGAGTATCAGATATTACCTACCCAAACTTATTAAAGTAACTGGATCACTGATCAGTCTGTCAGTTTGTGTATTATGGAAGAAATAAGCCTGAGCTAGAGGAAGCAAAATGATCTTGTATTTTTGAGTAAATCTTGTTGAACTAATCTTGTTCTTTAGCATGTGGTAGTGGTAATGGTTTACAGGAATATGCTTCTGAAATGTTGTTTTTATGAGTAACTCTAGAAATTTTAACTCTTTTAATACATCCAAATAAAAAATCTGTATAAGGTGAACTGGGATTGATTTTTGCTTTGTATAGACTGTTAGTAAGTTCCCAGTGAGCATAATGAACATCAATTTTGAAAATCATGCCTGACCTCCTGTCTTTTCAGAATTGAATAGAATCTTTCTTTCTAGAAACAAAATAAAAAGTGGAGGCATTGTGTACTGCAAAGAATACTTTATGTGTAAAATCATTATATAATGGGAAATTACAAGTGACAGATGAAATTTTGTTCAGAAGTAATGAAACTGTGAATTAGAAACATGAGTGAATTTTTCTAAAATATGCTAAGCTTTCTTCTGTATATTTTTACAAGATATTGGTGGTATGGTTAAGGCACTTTATCTAAATACACTTTGTTTTTCTGGTAAAACACGCTGATCTTTGACTTTTACAGGGAAAACGTGAAGGGAATTTTTTATCACAGTGATATGACATATTTTAATACTTAATTGAAACTTAAATATATTTTTAGAAAATAAAAGGTTTTTTTAAACTCTATAGGCTTGCTGATGCATGGGAAGATGATATGGGAGTTCATCCTTTAAAGTTTCCATCAGAAACATGTTTGGAACTGTTGTTGATTCTGGGTTTGAGTACCACATCTCTGCCACCTTCACTTCGATGCATGAACTCTTTTCAGGTAAGGAGCAGCTTCTGTTTCAGTATAAAGGTGTTATTTTTGGAAAAAGACAGATCCTTGGGGGCCATAAACCCTTTCAGGGGGTTTGTCTTCTGTAGTTGCATGACTCTCTGTTATATTAAAATGTAGACCAAGGTGGAAAATACCATTGGATTTTTAATCAGTTCATTACGGTTTAAAGTGATGAAATTTAAAGAAATTTCATCAAACTTAGGCTACAGTAGCTGGAATCATTATAAAAATCTTGTGGTCTTAAAAAATAAAATTCTCAGCAACAAAATAAAGGTTTTCAGCGGTGAAAACATTCTTCTGTGTGTTACTTTGGAAGTTCTCAACAATCATAGAAATTTTCCAAAGGAAACATTGTTGCTGGCATGTTAAATTGTGATTTTTATTTCTTTTGTAATGTGGTTGGAGAGTATGATTTTTACAAATGCAATAGAGACAACTGAATTCATGATGATATGACATAGCAACTTAGCCTTTTTATGATGCTTCTGTCTTCCCTTGTAGTTACATAGTCTGTAGGTTGAGTATTGATGCAAATCTGAAGTAAGCAGCTGTTGAGCAGGAAGTGTACTGAGTCTGTGTTTTTTATGGCAGCTATGAAAGCATCATCATCTTAGTGGGACTGAGTGTCCTTAACAGTTTCTAATGTGAAATCAGGTAGCCTCTATTTGTCCATATTTCCTGTTTGTACTTAAGACACATCAAATTAGTGTTCCTGAGTTATTTTTACTCAAAAGTAGTCTTTTTGTAGATTTTGAAGCAAAAAAAAAAAGGTTATAAAACAATATCAAGTAATTGACTTTAAGAGAGTTATACTGATGTACAGCTACTGAAAACTCCTGTTTTAGGAATAGGTACCTGCATTGTTTCTCACTTTGCATCTTGGGTGCTTGGAAACAGGGAATCTGTACGTGGTGATCACTTGGGTAAAGCAGCAGCTGCTGATTGCTTCAATGTTATTAAAATACACAAGGTCAGAATTGTTACTGGGTTGTACATTCAGAGGCCATAAAACTGAAGAATCTCCTGGATGCCAATAGATCACAATAATTATAAATTTCAAGGATTGGCCAGCAGTAGTAATCCATGCAGTTGAGTAGTCCATGTTTCCTATTAAGAAGTGAACATTTTGGTTGTCTAATCCAAGAGGATGTATTCCTTGTCTCTCTGTGGTAAAGTCTTCCCTGCTTTACCCATGACAGGTTAAGTAGGAGTCTCCTGTATGCCGAGGCTCTATGTCCTGTATTGTTTCTGTGCATACTGAGTCCCATGTTGTGTATTTGGGATTCCCTTTGATTTGTGTATGGGGTAGAGGTAGGAAGTGATAGATGTCTGTCAGGTGGTGTTTTTACCTCTGAGTACACAAAACGTCACACTTTTCTTTTCTCCATGGCTAACTTTGGATGATTGTGCTCAGCTGCTCCTGGGTAATTTTAGCTCTGTGAGGCTACCTCTGTAAACAAACCACTGCCCTAGAGGCACATGGTGCAGGTCCTGGAAGCATAGGGTGATGTCAGCTGTGGGGTGAGACATCCCCATGCATCCCCTGGAGTCCCTCTGACCGTGGCCTTTCTACCCCAGATTTCTGTGGAACAGATGAAAGCAAACAGTACTGTGCTAAGCTCATTTACTGAGCACTGGCCTGTACAGATCGTGGTTTTCCTGCCTGTATGCCAAAGCTGGCAATGTGACAATGTCCTGTCTTTCACAGCAACACACTTTGCAGTTTTTGAAAAGCCCAAGTTCAGAAACCTGCTCTGCTAAGATAATGTTCTATTTTGCCAAGTGGGAGGAAGGGAAAATGGCTTTTTTGATAAAATTCTGTGACTCCAGCTGTCACTCTCCTTGGCAGACAGTCAATATCACCAAGTGTTTGTCCTAGAGGGCAAACACTGTCCAGTAACATATTGTTTTATTTATTTTTATCTTTATAAACCTTGTTTGGATCTCAGTTAGTGAATCCATGAAGTAGAATCAAAGTTTGCCTAGGTTTTCCCTGATGCTTTATAATGGTCTGCCAGCCTTATAATTTTGGGGATTTTTTTCTTGGCTTGCTTCTTCATGTTCAGCAAATTCTAGAATTACAGATCCTAGTTTTTCTGTATTTTGCTTGGAAAAAGCTGGCAAGATCTGAAGAGAGCTTGAATAATGATACTAAATTGTGCTGTTGCCTGGGCATAAGATCATGCTGCATCCAAAATAGTGAAGATTGTGAGCCAAAAAGGGAATAATAAAAGGGCACTAATTGAAAACTGATATTTCATGTATCTTAATGGAGTAATGGCAAAATGACAAAACTAGTTATGCTTTATTTTGTGGTAGACCTTAATCTGGCAGTTGTATAGAAAAATTTAAAACATTTTAATTCTATATTACAATGAAACTTGTATTTGAACTGAAAATAATTGCGGAGTTCCCTGTTGTGTATGCAGTGGAACAGCGTCTGTTTTGTTCAGCAGGGGCCAGGGTCTTGCAACTGTATGCTGGAGGAATTAGGAGAAAACAACCCCAGAAACTGCCAGAGTTTTCTCCTTTCATTAATATGTGTTTCCACCATTGGACACATGGTGAGGAGTTAAATGGACCACTGCTTTCTACTGGTGCTTTTCTTTATGTTTTCACACAGTATTTGGAAATGTATCTAACAGGCAGCTCTAATGTGATGATCTAAAAGTTACAGTTCAACTCCTGATACCCTGTCAGGATGGCTTTTAAAATGCAGGTTTTTTAAATTAGATAACAAAAAAAGATCTCGTTGACACCCATGTTTTTTGAGAATGTGTTTACCCTTTCTCCCAATTATATTACAGCGCCACAATGTTGACAAGCCAAAATGTTAGTTGGTATGCATCTGCATTGGTTGATGCTTAGGCTGTAAAAAGCACACAAAGGAAATCTGCTTAGTTGCTAATAATCTGTAATAAACTCTGTTCTGCCTTGTGCTCTGGAAGTACTCTCTGGGACTAGCTTAGCAGACTATATCAGTGCTGAGACATAAATTACATTTTATTTTCCATTGGTGTGCTACTGCTTAGTAACATAATATTTGAAATCACTTTTCAATTCAGTTTTGACCCTGTAAAGATCTTTCAGTGTGATTTATGTTGCTAGAGGAGCCTGGAAGAGAAGAGCAGCAGCAGACTGTGCTACAAAGCTCTGCTGAGTTTAAGGTGCTCACTACAGACAGCCTGTAAGTTTCCCAGGCTGTTGAGCCTAGGTACTCGATTTTCTTTGGCTCATCTCTCATTTCACCAGAATAATTGCAGTGACATTTTTTTGGTGGATGATAGAGAGTTAAATCTTAGGAAGCTTGAGCCTGTAAACTCTGAAGGACTGTTTCTTGCTGGTAGATGGCAGCTCCTGGGTTTACTGGAGAGCACGGTTTTTCAGCCCTGACTTGTACCTTCCCAGGCTTGTAATCCCTCACCCATACTAAGGATGTCTTGGATCAAGGTAATAGGATTGACTGAGGCACTTGATACTTACCCTGAAGCAATGAGAAAATCAGTAAGAAGGGAGAGAGGAGTTTGCTGCTAGAAAAGATTATTTTTTTTCGTTTGCTTTTGCTCTGAGTGTTGTTTTGCTGCTTTCTTTTCAGCTCCATTACACTGCACAGAAAGCTGTGTTACCTTATTACAAACTCAATCTATATGGCTGTCCACCCACCTGAGCTGTCAGCCCTCTGCTTTAGGAATGGTTGAGCTTTACTTTGTGTATTATTCTTAATACTTGCAAACACTTGTAGCTAGCACCCACTTGAGTTATCATGTACTTTATCACAGAACTGCTCAGCTGCTTCTTCTCAGCATGGTCTCAGAGGCTGTGTTGGTATTTCAGAGCCTACAGCACAGAACAGTTAACACAGGGAGATGCTTTAAAGTGACAAGTAATCTCTGCTGTGTTTTTCTAACCTTATCTCGTCTTTCTCTGAATTCAAGCACAGTGAACAGAAAATGTCCTGGATATTGAATTCTTATGATGATGTATGGGGCTGTTGGGCACATTTTCTCTCACTGCTGTTGTTGTGGGAAACCAGACATTTTACTTGCCCTATCAAGGCACTATTCATAAGGCCACAGACCATAAACAACAGTTTCCAGAGTTAAACGGATCATGGTTTTATTTTTACTTTTACAGTTGCGTCAAATTGAGGGAAGATTGTGATTAAGAACTGCTGAGCTGTTTCAAAATTCTGTTTCAAATAGCTCTTGATAGTTTTTGGAGCTGCATCCAGTGCCCCTGGTAGCTTTCAGCACACTGTCTGCTTTGGTTTAGAGAAGTGAAGCCACTGTTTAAGAAAAAATAAACTGTTTATTCTACCATTGCAGTAAGAATCCCTAGTGTTGTCTCTGAAGGAAAAACTTATTTGCTATTATTTTGCTTTCAAAAAAGAAGGAAAACCCAAGGTTTCTGATAGAACAACCTGTCAATTCTCTGTCATTTAGTCTCTTGATACAGTGCAGGAAACTTGCTAAAGGCAAGATGGTTTAGACATACAGAATATCAGTTGCTCAGATAATATAAGAATGAATAAATACAGTATTCATTATAGTTTAGCGGCTCTAGTATATGAATATCAAAAGGGTCATGGAAAACAAAATATACAATTACTGCTGTCTCTCAGGTCTATGCTGGGTCCAAACTAAAGTGTCCCTTGATATTTGGTGGTTTTTAATATCAATACTTTTATGTTTTATGTGTCACTATATATATGAAAAGCAATTTCAAAATCATTTATTGCAAGAAGTTAGCTGAAGATAACAGATGCATCTGTGTCTTTTGACAATCCTTTTTGAAGCTAACAGCTGAATAAAATTTACAAGAATCTGTTCAGCTTTTCCATTTGTTCTGGACATTTGGAGCTAGAGGAAATGCATGTATTCTTTTAAGCTGGATTCCACTCCTTTGGAGCACTGTCAAACAGCAGCAAAGAAGGATAAAAATACAATAAAAGAAAATATTAGCAGTGAAGAAATGGCTTTCAAAATATTGTGTCTTTTATTGAACTGTTCCAGAAAGGAAAAGTAAATAAGTCAATTTATGCAGTAAAATGGCTTATTATCTCTTTAAGCATTTTTTTAAAATCACAGGATATTACTTGCCTAGTGAAGATTTACCACAAAATGAATTTGAGGTCTGAATATGTATATTCTATAGTATTTCACAGACAAATTGTGTTCCTAGATACAGTACAAATTTTTAAAAAGTATTTTTCTCAAGCTTGCAACTGCCTATGTCTCTGAAACTTCTGCATTAATATTGACAATATTATGAAGCAACAACTCCAAATACATTGTAATCTGTTTAAATACAGTCATGTTTGTTTTTCTTAGCGGACCAGTTCTACATAATGTAAACTACAGTGAACAAACTCAGAGTATTTAGTGCCAGCCTGTTTTGGCTACTCAGATTTTACCCAAAATAATGATGTTTTGATTTTTGCAGGTTTCTGTAAAAGTGCCTGCTATATGCTTTTTGTAGTTTTGACTAACTCAGATAGGCTTCCAGGATGACACAGAATGGATTTTTTTGTTTGTTTTGTTTGTGATTATTATGTGTAAGTTTTAAAGTTTAATTTCAAATGATTTATTTTAAACAGGAAAGAAGTACCCAAACCTTATATAGGAAAGGAGACCTAGTTTTGTAAAATATACATACAAATATTTCAGCGGCTTTTAAATAAAAGAACTTAAAATGTACATATTTGGAAGTTTTTTCATGTTTTTCTGCATTTAATAGCAGCCATAATAAACCTATTGAAACACTGCAGAATAATTAGGAAAAATATAAAACTGTATGAACAAATTAAAACATAAAATTATGAAAAAATGCTGCCAAGAGCAAGTGATATTAAGAGAGTTAGTGTTTCAATGACAAATCTGAATACTTCTTTGCAGAATTATAGAGATTTCTATGTTCATGTAAGAAATTATTTTGTCTGCTACTTAATTGTTCCATATTAAGTTATTTATATTATGTCACTCAGGTTATCTTACTTGGTGTTCACTATCTTTTAAAAGTATCTCTGGAGCATTCAGGTGTATGTGTTGAGACTATCCCTGTCTTTTGTTGTTAACCTCAGCCTCAAAGGGAACAATTTTTTAGTTGAACTATAATTAGTATTTTTACATTCTTGTTGAAACTGTACCAAAAACGTTTCATACTGATTCTGCATACACTTTATTAAAGCATAATGTCTCCTGGCTGAGGACTGTTCAGTTCTGTATATGCAAGACGTTATTGAACAATGTCCATATGTCCTTATGTGTCTCTATATGAGTCATCCATATCTGCAGCACAGGCTCACTTTTCTAGGCTATGGTTTTGTGATATCTGCAGCTGCTTTGGACATGCTAATGGGAAGGTATTATTTCCCTTATCTAATATGTGGGATGGCTACATTTCCGCTAATGGGAAGGAGCTGCCCATTTATATTGGCTTAAAACAGAATGAAATCAATCGTGCAAACTTAAACTGAAACTATGAATGGGAGAAATGCAAGCTGGCTTTACTTGTGGAAGCACAAGATTTTGTGGTTGTTTCAGTGCTCCGTGGTGGGAAATCAGAACCTTGACAGCAGTGGCCCTAAACTGAGATTCAAAATTTGTCATCAGTTTCTCAGAAAGGGTAAATGGTTCTTTTCTTCCAAGGCAGTTCTCCAGTAAGGAGGAAATCAGAGAGAGTGAACCTGCACTTATCATAAACAGAAGTAGATTAAATTACAAAAAAACTATGAACTCCAAGGAAAAAGCTATGAACATGTAGCATGCAGGCCAGTGCCTCCTCTGGAAGTATGGCCTCCTGTTTCTTGAGAGGGAAGATCTTCTGAAAGAACAATTCATTTCTGTGCAATTCCCTTTGCCTAGAATATAGCAAAAGCCACCTATTGCATAAGCATGTAGTAATACACTTCAAAGCAGTTTTCTTAGAAATGATGCTCAGATATGTCATCATGGGGGTTTGACCCTGATTGCTTTTACCAAAGCTGCTTTGGGTCAATGAAAGGACAGGAGGAAATCACTCGCCAGCTACTGTCATGGGCAAAACAGATTTGACTTGGGGAAATGAATTGAATTTGCTAACAATCAAATCAGAGTAGGATAATGAGAAGTAAAACAAAATCTTGAAAATATTTACCCCCAAGTCCTCCCTTTTCAGGTTGAATACATTCTCAATTCTTTGACAGTTCCTCCTAGTGGTGCAAGGATAGGGAGAATAGGGGCCATGGTGAGTTCATCACACATTGTCTCAAAGGGAACATTGTCTCTGCTGCTCCTTCCTTCTCAGACAGAGGACTCTCACACATTTCCCCTGCTCCACTGTGGGTCCCTTCCATGAGGTGACAAGCCCTGCCAGCAAACCTGTTCCAGTGTGGGCTCCTCTATCCACAAGTCCATCCAGGAGCCTGCTCCAGTGCAGGCTTCCCACAGGGTCACTGCATCCTTAAAGCATCCACCTGCTCTGGCACAGGTTCCTCCACAGACTGCAAGGGAACCTCTGCTCCAGTACCTGGAACACCTCCTCTCCTCCTTCTTCACTGACCTTGGTGTCTGTGAGCTGTTGCTCCTACATATGCCCACTCCTCTCTCCCAGATCGTTGAACAGGGCTTTTTCCCCCCTTCTTAGGGCTGTTATCCCAGAGGCACAACCACCACCACTGAAAGGCTCAGCCTTGACCAGCTGTGGGTCCATCTTGGAGCCGGCTGGCATTGGCTGTGTCAGACATGGGGAAGTTCTGGCAGCTTGTCACAGAAGCCACCCCTGCAGCCTCCTGCTATCAAAACCTTGCTATGCAAAACCAATACAGTAATTTACCATTTAGATGTGAATGTACAATTAATTGCAGGGATCCTGTTTAGATTGTCTGTTATTGCCTGTGAATAAACTGCTTGGAAGGGATGAAGACAGAACTAATTTTTCCAGTTTTCATCTCTTGCGAACTTCCTGATTTTTCTAAGTAAGTCCGAAATCTAAAAGTGTAGTTGTTACATCCTAATGATCGAGTAGTTGTGTAGGTATTGCACAATTGAGCAGAAACTGAGAGTTTGTCTTCATCAACAGGCACCACACTGTGGAAAAGACAAATACCTGTGTTTTATGTACCTGAATATATACATAAAGAAGTCTTATGGGGGGTCTAATATACTACTAGAACATCCATTCCTATTTATTAATCGAGGCTGTTTGTGACTGAGAAACAAGCTCTTGTTGAAAAGATATATTTAGACCTCTGTACAACACAATACTGCAATACATGTTCAGTGCGGATTGTGTAAGGCTGCTTCCCTCCAAAACTTTGGCATCTGAGGTAATGTTAACTCTACCCAGATTGCAATGAATAGCTTGATTTATGTGAGGTGCAAGTGTCAATATTGTAGGTAAAAATGCACAGAAATCACATTATCAGCTACAAAGAGCTCTTTGGCTTTAAAAATATTACTGAGTCGTTGGATAACAATGATTCTATGATGGAGGTTTTCCTGAGAAGTTCATGTTGTTATGCTGTGTGTTTTGTGAATGTGTGTTGTTATGGAAAGATACAACTTTGTTAATTTCCATTAAGAGTCTGGATGGAAGTTTTGAAGCTACTTCAGGAGTCCAGAAAGCTCTGCAGAATGAAAGATGTATTTATAAGGATGATTCTTAGTAGGTTTAAAAGTACTTTAAAAAGGATGGATACAACTCTCTTAGATTTCAGCTATAGGCTGGAGTAGATATGGTGTTATCACAAATTACAAGATTTTGAGGAATCCTGAGGGAGGTTGTCAATAAATTCTAGCATTTTATTAACAGACAGGTCAGCTTGCCAAGGCACTTAGAGCAGCTCAGGAGTGTTACACTTTGAAGAGTTGGAAACAGTAATAATGTCTTCAAGGAGACAAATGGACAAATAAACAGAAGGCTGTAAACCCAGAGCTTTATAATTGAATCAATGACTTGACTGTGATAAAGTACATGGTGGACAAAAAGGAAGAGGGCTGTTAAGTTCTCCTCTTTTTATTGTCAGTTGAAAATGAGTCTGGAATGGATCTTTTCGTGGAGAAGTCAGTAATGCCTCCAGTGAGAAACATACAATTTGCCTTCCCTCAGAAGAAGAAGTCCATCATTCTGTTCCAATGTCAGTAGAGAGTAGTGTGCTCTAAATCTTTGTGCTTAAATCATAGGTCTGTTCCGGGAGTGGTGGCTGATGACAAATGGTACTGCTTGAAAGCTTCTGCTTCTTAAAGAAGAAAACTGTTTGGATTTTAGGAAAGCTAGAAGGGCAGAAACATGGCAGGGGGGAACAGGACAGAGCACTGTCTGTCCAGGGGTAGGGAAAAACCTGAAGGGAAGTGTAAGAGATGAGATAGACCAACTACCCTTTTACTACACCAACATAATTGTGACTGGCCAAAAAAAGACAAGATAATTTCCTTCTCTAAGTTGTTAGCTGCTTTGATCTGTAGAAAAGATCGGTTGTGTGAATATTTCTTTGTAACAGCTCCACTGCTTTTGATATAAAGGAAGCTGGTTTACACATGTGATTGTGTGGAGGTATCTCAGCCAATGCATTTTATAGAGCTCCTAAAATAAGATTTGGAATATTCCCGTGGGAAGAAAGAGAAGGGCAAAAGGGTGTATCAGCATTAACATGACCTACTGAAATAAGGAGACTGTTTAGCATCCAATAGAAAGCTGTCATGCCTTGAGGTGAAACGTGGCAACCATTTAGCAATACGTAGAAAAACTTGCAGAAATCTGAAGATGCTGTAGCAGAGTGAGATCGCAGGGAGTGTTGGGTGGGCAGAATGTGATTGCTGTTTGGACTTTTGCCAGGCATTTTGGTTTAAGTTTCTGCATCTGTCTCCCAGAAGCTTGACAAGTAAAATAGGAAGTGATTCTGCCTTACAGAAAGAAAGAAAAGAATTATTCCTATATAACTAATGTAGACTAAAAAAGCATGGTATATAGAGAAAGAGGCTATTTTAAAACACCAGTTCCCAGTCTCCATTATTTTTGTGAGCTGTGGCACTGTAGATAAATGAAACCAGATCAGGGAGCTGTATTTCTTCTGTTGCTTTTAGTGAGCTTGAGTTTTATATGGAAAATAGAAGAAAAAAAAAAATATTAAGCACCTTGGCATGGAAAAGAATCTTGCCTGAAAATTTGTACAAGTAAAGACGTTATTTTAATCATATTGAATATTTTGGCTACTCAGTCCACTTTCAACTTCCTCCAGAATGCCTGGCATTTCTAAATATTACTGTGAAAATGACTGAACATTTTACTGTTCAGATGTTCTCACTTCCTGTGACTGGTACTGATGACCCTTTTTCTGCTTCTTATCAATAACTGTATACCTGCATAATTCAGCTTTAAATAAAAGGTTTTTTGCTGTGCATGCTCCAGTCTTTGACTTATTTTCAATTTCCATATGTCCCACCAAATTTTAAAAAGGCTATTATTGTGTAATGGGGGGTGACTAGCTAACATATTTCTTTCTTAACTCACCGGAGAGCTTGCAGCTGACTTTTTATTTAATGTTTTCATACAAAGTCTATTTCATTCATCATTTGCTAGATTTAGAGACATTAAATTCTAGGACTGTTTCCCAATTTGTTAACCAATTTGAGTTCACACAAATGGAAACATGAGTTTCCGTGTTACTTTCTCATTTTTATTAGATACAAATTTGCTTTGTTTCTGTGCCATTTATGAGCAGACAGCTCTGTAATCTTGCACCTTTTCCCTGTTTAGATACTAACTTTTAATGCTTACAGTTACTTAATTGTATTTTCTTCTTCTCAGATATGGGAGGGGAACAACAGGGCTTTATATCCTTCTTTCTAGCAAAATAGAATCAACTGTACTTCTTAAACTTTTTAAAAAAAACAAAAAATAAAGGTCAACACAGAAACATTCATATTTCAGTTTTCCTTCTCTGCTTGCACAGAAAGGAAATGCATTTTCAGCTGTATTTTTGTGGAGCAGTATCTAATGACTAGTCAAATTAATCATAAGTGCCTATTCTGCATGATTGTCCTGAGGATATATTCCTTTACGTGACTGCTTTTCCTATTTTGAGGTAGGATGTATAATGTGACTAAATAATGTCTGTAAAACTTACTGTATTCTGTTCTGTATGCTTTTACATGTCTGAGCTATACGGCTCAATGCTAAGATTGATTTAGAAAGACCTACTGAGTCTTATTCTACGTTTTTAGGCCACTCCTGTGTGAGGAGTTTGGGGAGAGACCATTTTCCCATTTGCCTGGTAATTAGATCATCTTCTGAGGACTCTAGCATTCAACAAGGTTGTATCTACAACACTAGATTTAGATGAAGTGGAGCTCTGATTCCACCTGGAAATGATTGTGCTCCTGTAATTTAGTTAAAATGAGCTGTCAGAAGTGAGACAGTGTTTATGTATTTAAGAGTAGCTCAGAAGCTGGAGAAAACCCTGGTGACACTTCATAGCTAATCATTTTATGTAAGCCTTTCCTGCAAAGGCAGAGCATGCAGTCCTAATACGAAACAATGAAGAAGTCAAGAGGGACTCTTTTACAACAATACTGATACTGGTTAAAGTACTAATACTTACTAAAGTGCAGTGTCACTGTTGAATTATACTCCTTTCCCAACCTACATTCATAGATAATTTACAAAGCAGCTGAATGCCTGATTAAATATGGCATATTTAGTATGATCCCAGTATGATTCTCAAAACCCCATAATATTTTTTTGCAACAAGGTAATCATCTTGAAGAAGATGCAAGGCACAGAAAAAGAATTTCATGTAAAGATAATACCTTAATCTCACATGCTGCTCTGTTTATGCAGGAGTGACTTGTCAGTCCAGTTTTTACCATTCCAATAAAAATTGCCAGGACTTTGGATTACCTAGAGTTCTCATTCAAATGAACAAATACTGAGGGGTTTTTAAAGTCAGGCAATCGTTTGGGGTGTCCAGCTGGGGACTTAGGAGCCTTTTTTCTCATCTTGTAAACTTAAAAATTCTAGTGGTGGTCCTTTAGTGGTGGTAGCTTTGCTTTAATTAGTTTGTGTGGTATTACAGCAATTCACCTGGAGCGTTTGTGGTGATAGCTCAACATTGTAGGCAAGCACCTGAACCTTTTGAAGTTAATATCAAAACTCTCTTTGACTTCAGTGGTGCAGAACTGGCCTGCAAATGAATAAACCAGCCAGCTGGATATATTGTAGAAAAATAATTATTGCAGACTCTGAAAGTTCCTCATTAACACTATTGCATATGAACTTCGCAAGCAAATGCTTGAAGCTAATCTCTGATAGCTATTTGTTAGACAAGTGAATTAATAGCTGTGGCTGCTGGTTCATGCAGAGGATTCTCTGTTGGGTTTTTTTGTCCTTTATTTGAAGACTTCAATCAGTATAAATGATTTAAAGGCCTCACTCCACTAGATGGGGAAAAGATGCTTATAATGTAGTACTTGCTTACACTCTGCAGTTATTGATATGATATAATATTTTTACACTTGGGTAAGTATAGATTTTGAATAAAAGAATTTAATTAACACTGAATAAATGTTCCTCATAAGGGAAAAATTCTCTATTTCTATTTCATTAATGCTTCATGCTTCTAGCAGTTAACTAATTTAATTTCACTCCTGGTGCTCAAGGTCTGTGCTTTTCTTTCCTTCTGTTTTTCAGTCTTTCTGTCTTTTAAACAGGCTTTATTTGTGTTTTACAGTTGTAAAGAGAAGATCAGCCAGAGACAGAAGATAGGGATAAGTGCAAGGCATTTTTTTCCTTTAGTTGGACTTTGTGTAATGCACAGTGGACATGTATCTATAACTGTGCATAAAAATGTGTAATGAGAAAACAGTTAGATTTTTGGAAAGTTCCTTGAGATTTAAAAATTAAAAACCCTATTTTAAAAAGTAAGCTAAAGGACAGTTAATTATTTTAAATAAGTAAAAGTAAGGAGGATAAAAGTAACCCTTGTGCATGTAAGCAACCAAGCTCATTTAATTTGGCTAAGTAAGGAAATTTAGGGTTTTGGGGGTCAAAATCCCTTTTAAGAGTTGTTTTTAATGGTATATGCAGTACAATAGAGTTTTGTATAAAATGCTTAGATTCAGGATGCAAAGTGAGTGAAATGATGTGTCAGATGTTCAAAGTGAATAAAAATATCTGTTTATGTTGTGTGTCAAGAAGCAAGGGGGTTTAGTGTGAGAAGTCCAGGTGAATGATTGTTTTAGAAGTTTGAGGCAAACAATTTTTCATTTTTATTTTTTCCACTAACTCAGTTCAGTTTTATTAATGGTTTTCATGCAGAAATGTTAAGTGCCTGGTGTTGATCTTTGGTAGTTCTTAGTGTTTACCTTATAAAGCTGGTAAAATTTTGAAGAACTTCAGGTTATCTTTCAAACCTTAAGGTCATGCTGTGATCCTCAGCTTTGGAACATTTCTAACATGTTCTTGATCATCATCTTTCTACATTTCTACTAATTTATGCTATTTTTCATCCACTGAACTTTGGGAAATGCTATTTTTTTTTTTTTTTTTTTTTATAATGCAGGCAATTATGGTTCAACAGCATATTTTTTTAGCGGCCTTGCCCTAAGGAAGATGTTTTAAATAGTATTTTGGAAGTCTTAGAGCAGACCAGTGTGCTGTAATAATTATACTTCAATAATCCAAAATGATGCCTCTAGGGAGATATGAGTCCGGTGTATACTTTGTTCATATATATTTATCCTTGATGGTAAAATTGGATTAAAAAAATAAGAAAAATAACTGGAAGAAAGCATCTGGAAAATTGATTCATCTTGAAGGTCATTAACATTTTCTAAAAAGAAGTTAAAAATGAACATGAAAATCAAATTGTTAAAGAAATTGTTCTATCTTTGTTTTGCATAATAACATTTTTGTCAGTACAAGAAAAGGTCTCATAATAATAAAACCTAATTGTTATTTTCATCTGGGACTGGAAAGTATTCAATGGCTGGGAAACAGACAAAGAGAGGGGAGGAAAAGAAGCTTGAAGAGAATAATATGGACTACATGGAGCCATAAGCTGAAGGACAGATTCATATTATATTGTAATATAAAGAGGTTGCAAAGGAGGAGGGGAAAAGAGAAGGGAATGCAACCAGAACTGCAAGGTTTAATTCAGAAGTATTTTCTGTCCATATTTGACTAAAACATCTTCCAAGTGAATGAAGGTAGTTGATTTATAAAAATAAATGTAGGCAGCAAAATTAAGAGGGAATGTGAAATTTACACTGTCTAAACCCCCCAAAAAGAGCAAAGTAGACAAAGTCCAGTTTGTAAGTTTTACAAAACATTTGAACCATTTGTGTTCAAGGATGCCTTAGAACTACTGTACTTTGTTAATTAGCTGGTTCACTTAAAAAATGCATGCAACAAAAATACATTTACAGAGTCACAGAGTCATTGAGGTTGGACATGACCTTTTGATATCATCTAGTCCAAACCCCTGCTAAAGCAGTCAGCTAGAGCAGGTTTCCCAGGACCACGCCAGTTGGGTTTTAAATGCCTGCAGGGATGAAGACTCCCTGGGCAGCCTGTGCCAGTGTTCTGCTCTCTTGCAGTCAGAAAGTGTTCAGAAGGAATTTTGTGCTCTCTTTAATTTGTGCTTATTGCCTCTTGTCCTGTTAGCAGGCACTACTGGGAAGAGTCTGGCTCTCTCATCTTCACTCCCTCCCATCAGATATTTTTGCACATTGATATGATCCCCTTGGACCTTCTCTTGTCCATGCTGAACAGTCCCAGCTCTCAGCCTCTCCTCACATGAAAGACACTCCAATATCTTAGTCATCCTCATGGTCCTTTCTTGACCTGTTCTTAGCCTTTTCCTCACTTAATGAAGTCCATATCTTTCTTGTTCTGGGGAACCCAGACTTGGACCCACCAGTCCAGATATGACCTTACCAGTGCTGATTTGGGGTGAAGGACGACCTCCCTCAACTTGCTAGCTGTGGGATCTCAGCACATCACTGTGGATGTGCAGAGACACCAGGGGAGCCCCTGGGGGGCTCGGAAACCCTGCAATGCTGCCAAAAGGATTTGGTGGTTGGATTTCGATCCATCAAAAGGAGAAGAACCTGTGTATGAGGAAATGAGAGCTTCTTGAGTGTGAATGGTACATTTATGGAAGGAAATATAAATTTTAGAAAAATAGGTACAGGGGGGTCATGAAGACAAGATGGAGGATTCAGGGCGTGGTCCTGTTGTCTTCTTTCTTCTTCATGTCTTCCATTTTGTGTGGTGATGTTGGCACTTGGGGATTGGTTCATGGTGAAGGTACACTTGTCTATAAGGGTGAATAGTATTGGGAAATAAAGGTAAATATGGCACACGTAATTTTTACTATAAAGGACACAGCCGCCCTGTGGGCGTGGGAGAGTGCACTCGACTGTCCTGCTGAGCGGACCTCGGCTGGGCAGAGAGAAAAACTTTGTAGATAAGAGATAATAAACAGAACTGAAGACCGAAAATCTAAGAGTCCAGATTCATCCTTCGCAGTCGCGGCCGCCCAGAACCACCTTTCCCCGTGTCGGGGCAGAGACACATAACAGCAGACCCCGACAGCTAGCAGCACTTTTCCTGATGCAGATCTATGTCCACTATGTTCTGTTACCTGGTCCTCCTTCATGAAGAGTAAGTGTTCTTTCAGACTTCCCTACTGGGCTCAGGGGCTTGGGATTCTTGCAGGCTATGATCAATAAAGACTGAGGCAAAAAGGGCATTGAGGACCTCAGCCTTTCAGTGTCTTTTGTCAGCAGGGTCTCGGGCACCATGCAGGCTAATGCTGTGCTACTCACTGCTTGTGTGTCTCTGAGAATCTGGAAGGAGCTGCCTCCTGGCTAACTCATTTCTCACCCTCTGCTGACTTAGTTTGCTGTCCATGGTGATGGCTGTTGTTGCAGTCAGCTGTTTAACTGGGGTGAGTAGGGACCCAAAGAAGCCATTCAATTTCTGAGGTGTAGGGTTGACTGCACCTGTTAGATGTTGCACTAGATCTCTGCAGTGATGCTTAGGTCAGGAGTGAATATTGATTTGACAGTAGTCTCTAAATAATTGCATTATCCCAGCCCAATGAGTCCAGCAGTCCCTATGTGTCCCATACACGTGTGCAGTTAATGTCTTTGTCTGACACCAGTGTTTTAACATCTATTTCATTTTTGAAATGGGTCTCATTTCAGCCAGTTATCCAGGGTGCTGTCAAAGCCCGTGTGTGAGCTGTGCTTTGCAGTGATAAATGAGTACAACTTGTATCATTATCTGTTTTTTTGCTTGGATCCCTTTTCAGAATGTGATGGGTGGCCTACTTTTATGGGGATGAAATAGTATTTTCCTGTTCTTTTGTGACATAATGGGTCTTGTCAACAGTTGCATAGTATTTTGGAGTAGGTGGCATTATTAGGATGGATATTAGTTATTTTGGGGATGCTGATACATCAGCTCTGTATTTATCTCTTGAATCTTCCTCATCTCTTGCTAATTATAGTTGGTCTTGGGGGGAATCAGCTTCCCAAGTTAAATAGACCAGTGTAACACACAGTGTTTCTGGAGTGTGTTCAGGTGAGAACTGGTTTATGTCACCTAATTTCATGTTCACAACCCCCAGATTATTTCACAGTTCTGTGGTGGGCATATGCTTATGCTGCTACCTACACTCCTGTTTGGGAACAAGCTTCCAAATCCCTTTGCCCTGAAAGCAAGTAAGTTCCTTTCTCTTCTGTTTCCAGGCTTATTGAGCAAACTTGTTCTTTTCTTTATGCTTTAAGAATTTTTTGGTGTCTTTTTCCTGCTGATTGATATATTTCCTTTGTTCTATCCACTGCATTTTTAAAAAATCAGTTATAAGCTCTTCAGCAGATTCTGTGATTACTTTTACATCAGTTGTCTGAAACTGAGAAGAGTTTGTGCAGATTTTTTTCTGGTTGACTATTTTGCTTACCTAAAAAAGTCTCCCTCCCATCTTTTTTTTCTTTTGTCTTTTCTTCTCCCCACCTGCCAGCTCCTGAAAATTGGAAACATGAGAGGCCTTGTCTGAGCATTGGATTAAGAGCCAGGAAATCCTTACTCTTTCCATGACTCATTGTGTGTGTTCTTGGGCAATCTGTTACTATTACAGATAAAAGCTGTGCATAGCACTTGGCTGAAAAATTAAAAGCATGGTGCACAATTCAAGGAGATTATTTCAAATTTTAATCAAAGCATGGCAAAGGTGGACAAAAAAGAGGCTGCAGAAAGTGAGTGTGGGGGGAAACTGTTTATGAGCTCCATAAAATGGTTATAAAGGGAGATAGGTAATGCTTACAGGAATTTCTGTCTTTTTAACCCTTTGGTTCTGTCACATTGCAAGCATATGCTGTGGTAGTAGGTGCATACACATCCCTTAGTTTCAGAGCTGGTATGTTCTTACTAGAAATGAAATGGGTAAATAAGAGTGATGGAAGAGGAGAGGGTGCACTATTCAATAGATGCACCTGCACTCCACTTTTTAAATGCAGTTCTCTGAAGGTTTTCTTAGGAGATTGGTTTGGTGGTTGTGTTTAAATATCTGTAAATGCCTGAGGTTTTCCTGAGTGTTTGCCTAATTTTTGTTACACTTCACATCTTTAAGGATGTGACCTCTTTCTCACAATTTAGAAGTAACAGAGATCTTTGGCGACAGCAAAGATCTGGGGCTTCTGGAGGTCAGAGAAGACATATGGAATCATTTACCTATATTTTCCATGATAAATCAGACATAAAAACAACTTCAAGAAGTAATGGAATATGATTATGATATCACATAATAATATATTGATTATATGGAAAGCTGCCTTCTGTATCCTGCTTCCTTATGTGACTTGTACAAAGCTGAATATGGTGAAAAGCTGCCTATGGAACCTGCTGCTTCCAGAGTGTATTTGCAGATGTTTTAATACCATGTCCATTCAGTGTTCATTCACATGACATTGTCTATACCTTTCTTTTGACCATTTTAATGATCTGTACATCAGCTTCCATTGCTGTGGTATTGAGGGTAGTAGTTTTCAGCAGCAATCCATCTAATCTAAGGTAGCCTTTCCATCTCCCCCAGCCTCTTATTCATGCAAACTTGTCTCTTCCTTCTGCCTCTGGCATTATCCAGTGACTATGCAGCTGTGCCAACATAGTTGGGGGGGGAGGAGTATGCAAGAGTGTTTGGTTACTGCTTAACCTTTCACTAAAGAAATGCATACTTTCTGGTGAAATACATTAGTGAAGGCTGCTGGGGCCCTTGTATAATCTTTGGTATTTCATTTGGTGAGGAAAAAAGGCTGTGCTTGGGATGAGTGTTCAGCTTTGAATTATTAAATGCCTATGTGTGGGGTTTATTCCAGTTTTTGAATAGTCATGGTTAATTGAGAAGAACTACCTCAAGGTTCTGAGATTCAGAATCTTCCAGTGATGCTACAGTATGCAAAAGGTCATTGTTGCAAAAGGTCAGTCTTATCCCTGTAGTGGAAGTTGCTCTCCTGGTGCCAGTGAGTGGGGTCAGTCTGACCTCTGCTTGAGTGTTAATTTCCATTTCCCACTGTTGCTGCTCTTCTGACCTTCTGAGATAGGAATCTGATGAAGAGACTGGTTCAGAAAAGGTTTTGGTCTGGATTCTGTGCTATCAGATGTTTATCCTAGTTTCTGTGATCAGTTTTTACTTCACAGACTCGCAGTAATTGGTCTGGCATATAGCTGGGACCTCATGGAGTTCTTGTATTTCATTAAGTTTAGTCCTGTTACTGCAGATAATATTATGGAGCATCAATAGGTCAACTATCTTAAGATCTTCCTGATTCCTTGTGCAGCCCTTCCTTTTGGAAGGTAAATTAACTTTCAATTGCCATTAATTGATGCATTCATCAAAATTTTCCAAATCTGTCCTGATACAGAGTAAATATTTAAAATTGTCTGGTGCCTGTCAGAGACAGGAATCCATAAGCTATTTTTGAGTCTAGATTGACTCCCATAAGCACTTCACCACATGAATAATTGCCTCCCTTGGACAACAGAGGTGTTCCAATGTGTGTACAGAATCAAAGATCCACTTTGATTCAGAGTTCAGCTTTGGAATAACCATGTTATTATTGAGGAAATCATTAGAATCAAAAGGACGAGGAAATTTGTCTCTGGTCAAAATTGTTTTTTTAGTATTGTTTTCAAAGAGAATTCTCTGTCATTACTTGTTTAAAAATCTTACTTGCTTGCTAATTTAATAGACTTCTCTCTGATGGATGACTACTGACAAGAAATACTTAGAAAGGATGCAATTTAAATATACTGAAGTCAAAGTTAATTGCATTAAACCTTCTTAAAATACAAGAATCATATAATACCAGGAAGATAAACATCTAGCATGCAGAAATTACATTACTACATTCCTTCTCTCAGTTCTACAGGTATGCTTTTTCATAATGAAAGACATAAAGGACTTGAATATAGTTTAAACAACCATTTTAATTTCTTACAATGTTCTCAGTCAAACTTTTGAGGTTCAATCATGCCCAGAGCTGAGAACTCATGCTGCCCATGGAGAGTCTTCCCAGTATCTCCATAGTTAAATTATATTTATTTTGTACATCGTGTCTACTCTCACAAGAATGTGGCAATAAACATAGTAGTAGCAAACCTCATACATCTTTCAACACCTACTTCCCCCCAGGTCTTTGCTTTTAAAAATCTTCACTTTATTTACTTTTACTTTAGTATGAAATTAATAGTAAACCTTGATGAAAAGAAGTTTAACTTGCAGGATTGATGTTTTAGCACAGTCTGCTTTCAAAATAAAAGCTTTTATCTTATTGCTACAGGAAAAATATTCTAAGAATGGTAAATACTGTATTTTCTTATGAAGCTTCAAGGTCAGTAATGCTTCTTTTTTCCAAGAAAACATGTTTTTATTAGTTTGAACCTTAAAATGGATGGTTTCAGCTTTTGTTCTGATTGCAGCTGGCAAAAGAAAGTGCTCAATCTCTAGAAATAAAAATCAGTTTGACCTAGTAATGGCTACAGGGATCTTAGAGACCAGAAATTCACACTGTAAAAATACCTGATATAATTTAGGAGCTCAAATCTCACTGAGAGTGGCCTTAAAATCCTACATCCTTTAGAGGCTTTGAAAATGTTTTATTACCCAGCCAGTATTAAGCAGTGTTTACTGAATGCTTGGCCATTTAATAGGCATCATGAGATTTTACAGGGACGGGATGACCTGGGACCAAAGTATAGCCCTGCTCAGACTCTATCCCCCTGGGAATGAATCATAGCAGGAAAAGATATTTTCCTAAATATCCCTTCGTTATTGTGGTTTTGTTTTCTTCTGTGTGTCTCTCTATTTCACAGGATACAAATGAATGCCTTATATAATTTTTTTTTTTCCCTTCATCTTCTTGGTTTGCGCTTTTATTGCAGCCATATCATCTTCCAAACACCTGTTCCTGTTTTAACTCAGTCTTAATCTCTTGCCAAAAGCTGAACTCTGGTAGGAATGCAGTAGTCCCAATAAGGTGTTAAAAATAAAATAGTAGTTGATACTTAAATACCCATTTATATACACAAACAAATTAATCCTCATACCTCATGCAGGGAGGTATTTATTCTCATTCCAGCTTTAATTGCCAGGAAGCAAAGAGAGAATTTAAGCAGCTAATTTTCCAAACTTGCTTTTTTTTTCCCATGAAGTTTTCAAAAGATAACCTAATGAAGATATGTGTTCAACCTATCTAGATTTAAAGTGTTGTATAACAGTGCCACATTCTCCTTTAATCTCCTCTACTGTTTTCTTTAGAGTTATGGTAGATTTGAGTGTTCGGATTGCATGTAAAAATAAAGATTGTGTGTTAATGTGAGCATGTAACCAATCTCTCAATAAAAGATATAATTATTTCTGTTCTCTAATGCGCCCATTTTATGTCATGCTCCCTCTGCCCCCTCCTCACACCTTACTGGTATTTCAAATCATATGTCAGGTAGCATTTCAGTTTGGTATGTAGAGAAATGGGTATGCACACAAGAGATGGCCATGTCTGACACTGTGGCAACATTGGGTACGTGACAAGTTATCCCAGAAGTTTCAACATGACTTCACAGTGTGCTCTGCTCCTGTAGCATTTGCTGAGGGAGAATCTTAGAAACCCAGTTTACATCTGTGTACTGGTTTGTATGACATAACTAACTATGAACATTGCAGGATATGAAGAGGGTAGACTATTGCTTGGCTTTCAGGATTTGGTGGATTTTCTTTTTAGATTAAAAAATGTAACAGTTTAGAGACAAAAGCAAAACTAAACTGCATTTATACCCTCCAAGCCATCGGCAAGTAGAGAATTAACCAAAGTGGTTGGCTTGTTTCCTTGTGGCCTCTGTTTGTAAAGCACCTTACCACAGTAGTTTTTAATAAATCTTTTGCCTAAATCTTTGTCTATTGGGTTTTCTAAGGCATTTCAGTGTAAGAGATGAGAAGGTTGTCTTCTGATTGGCCTCAGACAGACTCTGAACGGTGACCTAAATTTGGACAAAAAGAGAAAGACTGACTTTCATTAAATTAAAATTCAAAGCTGCCTTGACCTACAACTGAATATCTGATGTCTCTGGCATCTTGCCAGTGGTGAATCCTGGAGATAACTGTATTGCTTTTACTCTGGGAATTAAGGAGAGTGTGAGAGAAACTCAATTTATTTGGTTGATGTCTGCATGATAGCCTTGTTAATGCACCCCAATTGCATCTCTTTTATTTAGTGCAAATGCTTGCCCACACTTCAGTTTGTAGCAACATATACTGCTCTTTCCTCCTTTCTTCTTAGTTTTCCTGTTGGCTTCCTCTTTCTCTTTAGCTTTCCCCCATGCTTCTTCTAAACCTGAAATATTCTTAGCCTGTTGTTTTACTCCTATAAAGGGCAAGGAAGTTGAGGGGAGAAAAAAGACAAGAAACATAAGCAAGGAAAGGCATCTCCAGCCAGGCCCTGAAGGGGATTCTGACTTCTAGATTTTACCTGCTGCTGCAGCAGGGAAACAAATAACTATTTTTGTCGTAATCTTGCTTTTCCCGGAGAAAATGTGAGCAAGACTTTATCTCCTACTGCAGTATATCTGACACAGTGCAGGTTGGAGGTAAATCCTGATGAAAGGTGTGTTGTGTGGGTTTAAAGGAGAAGGATTGATTAGGAGTAGTGGTTAAAAATAGGAGATAGACAATTTGAGTTACTGTGAGGAATGATTCAATAACAGGGAATAATAGCGAAAATGTTAGTTTATGGTGAAGGGATCATTTGAGCTGGAAAATGAAGCTGGTAATAGAAAAATAGATTATTCATTTTTCTGGTTTGGATGATGCAGACTTGAAAGTCACCTTTCTGTTTTTGAGTGTGCTACAGTATTTCATGTCTAAAAGGAGAGGAAAGGACACATTTTCCAGCTTAGAATCCAGCTGTGTTACTGTGTAATAAAGACCTAAAACCAGTTCTTCTCTTTCACATATGTTAGCACTTCCCTCTCTTTAAGACATAATAGGATTGAAATAGAGTAAGAGGGTATTTTGGGGAGATAGGATGCCTCATAAATTTTGTTGCAGAGAATACCACCTAAGAGCATCTAATTGAGAGCAACAGCCATGCAAATGACCAGAACATCCCACATCTGGGTAAGCCAGCATCTAATCAAAGACATAAGTGCATTGTGTGCTGTGAAACACACCTGGCATGCACCATACTTTATCAGCTTAATTTTGAGAGAGGAGATTCACTGTTTAAGAGAGGTTATGTGGCCACTTAGCTCACCCTATTTATTCTCTCTGGAATTAGGTACAATTCACTTGCTTCATGGTCAACAAAATAAATCCATATTACTTCTCTGTTTAGCCCTTTGTTTTATAACACAGCAGACTGTTCATAGTGCCTTGTTCAGGGCTTTTTTCATCCTCATCTTCAATGCTGGAATACCATAAAAAATGCAGCTGCTGAATGCCACAGCAGCACCAGTGTGTCAGTTCTTTCCCTTTCTGGGGAAAATACAGCAGTGTATTATTGATTCTGATCAGTTGAAACAGATTCTCAAGAGTGCAGAGAAGTCTAGTGGCACAAGAGCTGCAAAAACAGAGCAAGGGCTCAGAGTGACATGGCTTTCAGGGATTTGTGCAGGAGCAAGTCCTGCCGTGACAGCAGTCTGTGAGTGTGGAATGGCCCACTGGAGTGCAGGGCTTGCAAAGAGTGGCAGACACACCCTCCTCCAGTTCAGCCTCATGACACACCTTTCAGCAAGGCCGAGAAGTTTGTAGAAGCTGCATCATAAGTTTCAATTTGGGCTGTCAGGCATTAATTTCTTCACATCTCTAGCCTGAGGCTACAGCTGGCATGCAATTAATTGGCACAGCAGCTTGCAGTGCCTCGTTTGTTTTAGGTTAACCTGTGTTTCACAACTGCCCATAAATATATGTGCTTAAACAAATGTTTTTCTGCAGCAGTTTAAAGCCACTTGATGCAGAAATATATGTGCTGCTCTGACTGCATGATTAGTTTTAAGTTTGGAGTGTGGTGACTACTGCAGTAAAAACCAAACTTCATCTGGTGTTGACTAAGGAAATCCCAAATTCCATGGGGTTTTTAGCTCAGTTTGCTTTGTATCAGTAATTGCAATGTAACATGAGTACCCAGTTGCACACTCTGTTATGGTTTACACTCAAAAAAGTGTATGTAAGACTAGCAAAGGTAAATAATATTGCTATTTCTGTGCCTGTCTTTAATAATGGGTACCTCAAGAAGTAACATCTGCCATGGAAGTAAAAATAGTACAGGCTAATGAAGAAGGGTTGGCAGAAAACGAAATAAAGCCATGAAGTTTTGGGGCTTCTAGATGTAAAGAAACAAGAAGATTAATAGCCATCTAATCTTGAAATAAACCCAAAAAACCTTCTCCTTTTTTTTCACATGAAGGACTACTTGATCTAAAATGTTGAAGAGTTGCTTGTCTTCAACTAAAAACATGTAGAGATTTATTTTCTATTGTTTTTGCAACTGCCAGTGGTTTTCTCTCTAAAGCTTTGGCAAGTTTCATCATGCAACTGTTAACAATAGCAAAGTGATAGCTTGCAGTACGTATGCACAGCCTGGTACTTCAGAGAAATTTCTTGCCTTTTCTCATTTATCTCTGTCACATTTCAAATCTAGCTTCATTATTATAAGAAATTAATACTTTAGCAAGGATTAGGTTGAAAGAATGCATGCTGATTTATAGATGGGTTTATTTCTTAAATCCTGGAGGTACATTATCAGATCGAGAAATCGTATTTAAAGAAGGAAGCCCTTGCTTTGGTTGAAATTAATTCCACTAGAAATTGAATGAAAGTAATCTAATTCTCTTTCTTCTTGGTTGTTTTGGTTGTATTTCACATTTTCTCCAGCTTGGACAGAAGTGATTTATCTGAGTAGTGTTCTAGTCAGTTTCTTCCTGCATTGAAGACTGGAAACCCAGATATGTACAGTGCCTTTCACATTGTACAGTGGAGGACTTACCTTTCCCCAGCCTTCTCCTAGGAGTTCTGGGGAATTTCACTCTTCAGATGACAGGTCTGCTGAAGCCAGGCTCTTCCCAGCTTTCGTTGCCACCTCTGTTCCTCTGTTTCTGTGGTAGCATTGCACTGACCAAAAGTATGTTTCTTGTAAGACCTTACAGCTGGGTGAAGCACATATTCATTGAGATGTGAAATTCCCTGCAGATATATCTGCTAAAGAATGACCTCAAAATCCTGTGGAGTGAGTGAGGCCAAGAGTCCTTCACAGAATATCCCTTCCTCCATACCCAAATCTGAGCCCTGTAGGAGTTAGTGCGTCAGACTGCAAAGCCACCATTCCACATCCCTTTGTTCTTCAACCCAATTTCTAGGGCTTTAGTTTACTGGGATAGCTTGGTTCCACAATCTGTGCTTCTGTTGGCTTCATTACTGCCTTCATGACATAGTCCTGCAGCACGGTGCTGCTGTGTTTGTCTGGGAGGGTATGCCAGATGTATTTTAGTTTCTTTGGAGCTTCAGCATGATAGTGATAGTCTTGAATGCTCTTACATTGACCCTACACAGTAATTTTGTTACTTCATTAAATATTTTAAACTTGGCTCGTACAACGATATATGTTCTGTCAATCTGTAGTATTGTTTTAGTGACCTTTTCAAGGGACTTTTATTCCTCTGAAGACATTTTTGTTCAAAAAAATTTGAATTTGTTTCTATGGTAAAATATTTAAGACATACCAACCTAGTGATATGAAGTTATGGTGCTGCGAGCACAGGCTGATGTTCCCTTGGTTTTCTTAGACCAGAATGGTAAAGGAAGGATAATTAAACACTTTTTCGTGTTCTGGTGCATACTCAAAACCAGACTTCTCACTGCATGGCATTTAAAGCATGTTGAAAAACTTTCCCTGTGTGAGCGAACATGAAACAATTATTGTTGACGTGCTGTGTGAAGTGGCTGCTATTGATGGGCTGTGGAGGGGATATTGGAGCAGCCAAGTGTGCTTACATGACCTCCATGCCATAGGAGAAACAAGCACTGAGTGAGCCAAGGTTCAACTATTATCACAAGAGCCTGGAGTACAGAAGACAAAGCGCTAACCATCAGTGTAACAGAGACACCTTTCCTGCTGGAGCGTAGCCAGTGAGCTTGAGGCTGCCAGGAGGCCCTACAGGGCAAGTACATAGTGTACTGTCAAGGAAGGCTCATCTCAATGATTGATGGGTTCCATCATCTTGGAGGGCTTTTCCAACCATAATGATTCTGTTTCTGGCTCCTCTCATTCTTCTAGTAGCGAACATGCTGCTTTACTCTCCAATTTCCTCTAAAAATGCCTTTGCTCTCCCGAAAAGCCACCCCAGAGATCTAGGGGTAATATGCAACAGCTTGGTAACATTCATGTCTGGAAAAGACAGCTGCTTTTTTATGGGTCTCTGGATTCAGTGGGAGCAAGTGTAAATATAGCAGTTAATGTTCTCTCACGTCTCTGCTCATCTACTGCCATCTGCTTTGTGTCCATTCATTCACACTGGTGCCAAATGTATTTCTGGAACAGGGTATTTGTGCATCAGCAGGCTTGATCCCAGATTGTTAGGTGAGAACAAATATATAAAATGTATGGTGTGGGTAGGCAGGTGAACTCGTAAGATTTAATGTGGCTATTTATAATCAGCCATTGCCAGTAGTTGCTAATCCACAGGGTAATGGTAACAGTTATAAGTTATCACTGCTTCTGGTGGTGGGGCAGGAATGGAAGGAGCGCTGTTACCCCTCTGGGAAAAACCTTATTCCTTTGTCTGCTTTGTTCCTTTTCAGCACCTATGGCAACACCAACTTCTTGCAGAGTTTATCAGAAATCAAATATTTATAGAACTGGGACCTAGACATGGTACAGATGCTTTAATCCTCCCACTCATTGATCTGTCATTATTTTACAGGAGTTAGAAGTGTGTCAGGCAGGGTTATGGCCTTCTCTGTCTAATATTTATGTTTATGCACATTGTCCCTGTAGTGGTATTAGTGCATTATTAAATATGGGGATAAGGGATATGTAGGTTCAGTTATACTCACACAAACATGTTTATATCACTTTCTCTGAGTCTTTTTCCAAGGTAGAAATGTATTCTATGTACAGGGCATCTTGACTGCAATATAATTGCAACCACACAAGCAGTTGCACTAGCTGTAGTTATTAAGGCTTAAGCTATGACACTTAGCACTAGCCATAACATTTGTAGCAATACAAATCTGGATGTATTAGACTGGTCTGAGGCTTTGAGTATATGCTATCTTTCAAATCCAGCTGTACATGTAGAAAAAAACACTGTCCTCAACTTTTCACTCTCATTTCCACCAGAGATTTGTCTCTCGCCTGTGATCTGCCAGGAGAATTGTTTGTGCAAGCCCTCCCTTTCTTGTTTCTAGGATAGACCCATCCATTCAGTGCAGATCAGAGGGCAGAGTTTGGTGCATTAGTCTGAATTCACCAGACAGTAGGAGATACTCTGAAGTGGTCTTTTGTGGGAAGAGAGGAATGGTAACTTGCAGCAGAGAGACACCATGAGCCTGTGAGATTAGTATCATCCAGCACAGCTGGATCTAGGAGCAGAGGTCTGCCCACGGCTGTCCTTGTCTTTTTGGGAAGGTTATTCTCTTCCTTTGCACATGGATGGCATGGCATTGCTTGATTACCTGTCAGCCTTGAGTGGAAATAAATACAGCATTTGATGTTGATTGTAGGCTGTAGCCTTGCTGGTGTGTAATCAGCATTTCCTCTGCAGTCGTTTCATCACGCCTGATTTCACACTAGCACATGTGCAGGATTAAAGCATGGGTATCTGTCTATGTACAGACTGTCTGTTGCAGTAGATATGATTTAAGATAGTCATGTAAGTTGTGTTCTTCTAAAACGCAATGTAGCATTATGAACTGGGCATGGTAGTGTTTAAAAATTGTCTAATGTTCAAAGAAGACAGCAGTAAAATGTCTTTTATGCATTTAAACTTCAGGTTTGAGCTGGGTGGTGTTTTATTATTTGTTGTGCAGTGGAAAAAACCACAGCAGTCATATTTTAGGAAGCATTCAGAGCTTTAATTTCTTCTGCTGAAACTGAAGCATGCATATCTACTTTCAACCCACTATTTTCCTTTATAATTATGCAGGAGTAAATTGAAGTACAATTCCCTCTCTAAAACTAAAGAGAAATTCTGTATCTTCTCCATACTTTCGTTTAGCTCTTAGGAGAGACATAAGTATTAAGAATCCTTCATTGTCAGCTTCGAGAAACATACATAGGGATTTTTATGCACCATTCACTTGGACTCCTTAAAAGAGAGCAATGTAAGAACAGTTTCAAAGCTTGTGTTACAACGTGGGAATGCAACTTTTGATGTATTATTTCCTGTTTTGTGGAAGTAAGAATCTGGCTCCTGGGATGGTTCTTGCAGCTGATTCAAAGATTGAACTTCTTTTTCCTTGCTTAGTTGATTTGCAGATTGCATTTCTTTAAAATATGTTGTTTAGCTGCTTCTCTCATGCTCCTGTTTCTCTTACAGCAGTCATCCACTCTGCCAGCTCACCTAGTGTTAGTACTTAGTAGAAGAGATTTCTTTTCACCACCTTCAGCTGTCTGGAACCACCTTCTTTTATCTCTAAATTGGTTAGGTCTCCATAGTTTAAAAAATATTTTAAGAAGTTGCAATTATTTTCTTTCACCTTTTACTCCTCAGTGTTTGGACATACTTCACTTGACCAGGTTGCTCATGGCAAGTGAAATTTGAACTAGATTATCTTTATGGGTCTCTTCCACCCCAAACCATTCTATGATTTTCCTGAGAAAATCAGGAGAACACATCTTCTAAAATTGAACATCAGTACCTGGATTTCTTAACTTGTCCTGACGCCAAGAAATTTTAACAAAGCTGACGCTGCTTTATTTACTGAAGGAGTATCTGAGCACTTTAAGAAGGGGACAATGTGCTGAGGTAAGGTCAGTAAAAAAACTGATTAGAGAACTGACTTGTGTTCTAAATTTAGTAATAAACCTTTGTAGATGAGATGTTTGGCACATTATTTTTCTTTCAAAATGCTGTCATAGCAGTGAAATACTGGATGTGCAGACTTTGCTGAAAGCATTGCTACTAAAGCTGGAAGAAGCTACTAGTTGTCTGTCTTGTCGAGAATGTATCCTAATAGATAGAAAACTGGGGGAGAACCAGTTGAGTAATGCCAAATGAGTAATCCCATTTTCCCATCCTATAGTAATTCATTTATTATGTAGAACATATAATTTACTGCTGTTTAGATATCAAACTGCATCTACAGTAACAGGATAATAAAGGGATATTTATATGCTTCATACGGAAGTGTGGATGGATAAGGTGAAACTTCATAAGTGGTTTTGTTTCAGCTGATTTTGTTCTGAAATACTTTCATGGGTTGCAGGTGTTTTTTAAACAGCTTGATTTACTTTTTTTTTTGCTGGTATGTCAGCTGTAGGAATGATCTAATGTGCTCTTTTCATTCACATTGGCAGTAAATATAAACACAGACACTAATAATTTATTGCTTTTGTTGCTTTTCAGTTTATTGGACAGTAGGAGAGCCTAGCAGTCTAGGGAAGCATTATGTTGCAAATAACTCTCTTATAAAGCAGAAGTAAAGTGTATTTTATGCATTATAAAATATAGCAAGCAGACAAATTAAACAAATATATCCACTCTAATGGCACTTCAAAACTGTGTACAAAGGAGTCTGCAGTCTCAGGCAGAAAAAGCTGCTTAAAATTTGAGTCTTGTGTATTGAGAGGGTTATTGCTTTTCTTGATTTTTCTATTTTTTCCTTGCAATGCAAGGACAAATCTCGCACATTGTTAGTGTCAATGTGAGTTTTGTCACATTGATTTGACTGGTGCCAGGGTTTCATTCCTAGCCTGTACAGCTTTATGACTTTTGCACAGAGCTAAGATTTTGCATTTGCTCATAATTATGTATATGTCTCTATTCATCTGAGCAACTAAATCATGAGGAAAGGTGACAAGCATATTGATTTTGCTTTCAATTTTTGTCTTTTAGGGTGGGAATCTTTGGCATAGTGGATAAATTTCCCTACATGATGAGTAGTCTCTGGCTTTTACAACATCCCTTGGATGAGCTGACAGAAATTATTTTGATGTAGCAGCTTACTGCTGGAAAATGCTGATGGAGCTGAAAAAAACACTTTATGGGAATGTGTCAGTGTGATGAGATTTGCATGGGAAATGCAGGCCAACTTCCATGCTGGCCAGCCAGCTGATTGCTGGCATGGTTTGCCTATAGACATTTCTGAAAGTGTATGTTCTTCAAATCATAGAATCATAGAATGGTTTGGGTTGGAAAGGACCTTAGAGATCATCTCGTTCCAGCCTCTCACCACAGGCAGGTTCACCTCCCACTAGACCAGATTACACAAAGCCCCATCCAGCCTAGCCTTGAGTACTTCCAGGGATGGGGAATCCTGTTCCAATGGCAGGATGGTTCCAATTCCACATGGGCAACCTGTTCCAATGCCTCACTATCCTTACCATAAAGAATTTCTTCCTTCTGTTTACTATAAGACATGAAAATTTTTGTTTTTGAATTTTAGTTCCAGTTTGGAAGAAGAAAAGAGTGATTTGGAAATGTGGGAGATTTCAGGGATCTCAGTTGTGTTGACTGTACAAACCCTTCCATGCAGTAACTGCAGTTTTCTACTGGCTTATTGCTGTTAGTCTTGGAGTAGCAAAAGAGTGTTCAGGAAGTGAGTTTGAATGATTTTTTTTTCTATTCTTAACCAAGAATTGTTGTCATGTCGCGTTTATGCCTTGGAGATGTCTTACTTAGACATGAATCCTTTGTATGACTGATTCTCTGAGAGCCATCTTAGATATGTTAAAAATTGCAGCTTTTTTTTTAATTATTATTCTTTATAGCAGACCTAGAACTCTCTTAAACATACTTTGGGCACAGGATCTAAAAAGAGTGTTTTAACTCTGTTTTAACCTCTGCTCTGAATACTCAGTGATATTTTATGCTTGCATTTAATTCCTTCTGGTTGATCATGCTTCATGAGTTCTTTTGTCACAGTATTGAGTAGAGTGGTGATTGGGGTCATCTCTGAAAATCTAAAGTTGATGGTAATTTTAATCTTCATTTAAGTGACTGTTGAAAGCTCTTGGAGAGAACAAAAGAGGAAGTGTCTGTCTCAGAAGTTCTTTTCTTGTATGTTTTTCATCAGACAGGAGAAATAGGTTGTATCTTTTCAGAAGACAGTTGTGTAACCTGGTAGTCATTTTTCTTTCTTTCTTCTTGCATTTTTGTGAAGGCATCTGTACAACTGTTTTTCTGTGTTTGTGATCAACAAAAAATATGTGAAGCAATCTCCTTGTCAGATAAGGATCTGGACATGTCATTTCCAGTCAGCTAACTTAGTTTTCTGCATTAGAATACTGCAGATCCTGAAGAACACTAAACAAAACCAAAATCCTACAGGAGAAACTGCTGCATGCATGTGACCAAGAACAAATGAGTTTGGGACAGCAGAAATCCTATAGATCTCTCGTATTTGATAGATCACCGTCCCTCTAAATAGCTGTTAGACAGTTCACTTAGTGCAGTAAAGAGAAGAGGTATATCATTTGCTATCTTCTGATCATATACAAGTATTTGTCTTCTCCCCTCTGGTAAGATTTTGGTTCCTGGTTATTTCAAAATGTAAGACATTTTTCTTTATGACTTTGGACTTCTCATCGTGACTTTGGAATCAGGATTTGACTTAGAGTGACAGCACTGTTCAAACAAACTAATATTCAGACAAAACTAGGAATGTGTCAAAGATTTAATCTTAGCTAGTTTCAAAATACTATCAAATAGCCTTTGAAGTTAGATGAGATAAACATTCTTTGTTATCCTGGGAGGAAAAAAAGTTTTAGTTCTGCAAAGCAGGCAGTGCTTGAGCAAAAAAAGAAAGTTTGGGAATTTTTAGGAGACATGTTAGGTAGAGGAGAGGTGGGTGGAAAAAGAACAAATACAGCCTCTGTTTTCTCGTTGCACTAGTGTGTTATTAAGTAAAAGGATTATTATATAATTTTTATCGTGACAAAGAAGCATCTTTGTTTTACCTGCAATGTTGAAATTAATCACAGTATTGTTTTTGCTTCCTTTTATAGGTTGCCTTTTTGAAGATTTGAAGAACGAAGATACCTGTGCTGAAAACTGTTGTTAGATTTATTTTCAGAAGAAATCTGTACAGATAATTTCCAGTGGTGGGACTTCTAGAAAAAAATCCCCTGACAATACAAAAGAAAGTGGGGTGGGGTGGGTGTGTGTATTCTTCATATCTGAATGTGTTTCAAAACCAAAGAAAGAGTTGACTTTTGTATCCAGTGCATTCTTAGATGTCATTCTAAGAGTGACTTACCTGTCACTCCTATGACATCCAGCTGGGATGACTATTATGATGTCTTCACTGCTAAAAGGAAATTCCCTGTGTATCTTGTACTGCCTTTACCAGTGTTTGATAGCAATGTATATATCCTTAGGAATGTTTACAACTGGTAGCAAATATTTTAAAATGCCATGGATACTAATGTGAGTTCTTTACTTTCTTTGTTCTTGTGAAGTTAGAGGTCCGACTTTAAAACATAAAATCTGTTTTTTGTAAAACTTATGTGTTTATCATGTATATTGTTTCTGCATTAAGGTTTGCCTCTCTGCTTGAGAGTAAAGGAAGACAGCATCTGCATTCCTACATCATATGTTTTGGAGAATCAAGGTTTTATGGTTATTTGGAACAATTATTATTATTTCAAGGAAAGTTAACATGCCCATTACTCATTCAATGATCTCACCATAGGAAGTGATCCTACAAAGTGTTGGACACCTCAGTTTTACACATCCGAAGACAAGAAGCTGAGGTCTCACAGCACCTCCTCTGGATATAACTTTTCTGTTACTATTTTAGTTTTCAGTATTGAAGGAAGAAAAAAATTATTCTGACTTTTGTATTCAGGGACTAAATAATCTAGCTCCAAGATACTTTGTCTGTGCACCAATGCTGAGTCATTTTATGAATAAAATATTTTTTCTAAATTAGTTTAACATTCTGCCTGATTTCTGTGACAGTTTCAGCTTCCCATGATACCTTGAGAAGGCTGACCTAGAACAGAGGATAGACAGAGGTAATTTAATTAAAGACTTTGATGGATACACCTTGGGGAAGACAAGAGCCTGGCCAGGGCAATGCCCAAGATGAACCCAAAATGGTCACAAAAAATGAACAACCGGTCATGAGGTCTCACACTTTTATAAGTTTTGGTCCATTTGCATATTGGGGTTAATTGTCCAATTACACCTTCAGATTATGAAATCCCATCCTTGTTTTTTTCTTTCTTCAGTCCACTGTTGCATATGCTCTTGGGCCTGAAACTTGTGATGGTTGTCCTTGGTTTCAAGCTAGAAAAGGAATTGTTTTGTCTCATACCTGCTCTGTGAAGAGAACTTACTAACACTTAATATGAGGTCAGAACTACACACCTAGGCAGCATGGAATCTAAAAATATGAATGCTAAAACTTCAGGCATCATCCTTTAGAGGCTTGACAAGGCCTTTGCCTTTTGGAGTCTCTATTTTAAATATTTATTAAGAATAGGTACTTAGTAACAGATAAGTAACAATAGTAAACAACTAACAATAGCAAACATCTAAAAATAATAAATAACAACAGATAAGTATCTAAGTATGATTGAGCAATTTGCAGAAGGAAATCATTCATACCACACCAAAATATTCCATCTTTCAAATATTTTTCAGCATATGGTGCTGTGGTTTGTGGCTCCAACATCAATATTTTTACTATAGCTGAACTTTCTCTTATTTTACACTCTGCACCCACTTTCCACAGTAAAGAGGGGCAAGAAGTTAGCAGGGGGACACAGCAGGGACAGCTGATCTGAATTGGCCAAGGGGGTATCCTGTACCATACAGCATCAAATACAGCAGTGAAAGTGGTGGTAGAGGAAGGGAGGGGGAGAGGGGTGTCTTCCAAGTTTGTGCTTGCTCAGAGAACACCTGAGCATTGGTCTGCTTGTGGGAGGTAATGAGTTACTGCCTTTGCATTGCTTGGTTACAATTTTGTTTGGTGGGTTTTTTTTTTCTTCCCCCCTGTTCATTTATTAAACTGCCTCTCAACTCACAGATTTTCTTGTTTTTTTCTTCCTGTTCTCTGCCCCATCATGCTGGTAAAGGAACGAGGGCGTGAGTGAGTAGCCGCTTACCTGTTGGCCGGGGTTGACCCACTACAATTGCAAGTAAAGTTGTGAAATCCCCAAAACAAAAAGAATAAATCTCTCTGTTGAAGCTGCCCTACCATTTGGGGACATTTTCCTTCTCTCAGTGTTCTCAATGGTCACAGTTGCCTGTCTGTGTCTGTACCAGAAGGAGGGCAATTTGACACGTTTAGTGTAATTTTTCCCTTTCTTTGATTCTAGCTCTGAGACCTCTACTGACATTTAACTTCTGAAATTACTGGAAAATATCAGACCACATATGATAGTAGATAGTTGTCTCAGATGTCTTTCCATTTGAAAATAGATTAATTTGGCCATGTTCAGAAAATAAATGATTGTGCTCTCCCATGTACCAGGCAATATGTTATTCAGAACTCCTATTTCTGAAGACAACTTTATTGGGTCTTTTTCTCCCCTCCTATTTTTTATGTCACATTTCCTACTGAGCTAGTAGTGGATTTGAAGTTTGACAGGTTCATTTGACACTTTCTTGAAATCTCTCTGCTTTATAAAAGCAAAACTTGGCCTTTGTTATCTTTGCAGTGAACCATGGGCTCTTATAAAAAATGGACTTAGGTTCAGAAAGACTGTTGAGTTCCCCTCACAGCTTTTTCCTTGACCCTTGCCTACCACTACCACTGCTCTTGCCTCCATTTCTCTCCCTGTTGAATAGCATGATATTTTCTTGTTTGCTTATTAACATCAGCATTTTGAGAAGTAGTGTAATTGCAAAGTACAGTTAGTTACTGTGTTATTTGCTTTGCATCCAGAGTTAGTGGTACATCTTAGTCTAGCTCAAATACCATGTTGGTATTCAACCATAACAGGAAGTTTGTGTAGTTTTGAAATGTGCAGACAGTAGCTCCATGAAGGTGGAAAAGCAAGCACCAAGATGGGGGCTAGCCTAGAAGCTGTGCCCTTACAAAACATTTGGTCATTATTGCTTGCCATCTCTCCCCAGCATTTTTATCTCTTTCAGTCTGTACTTCTCATTGCAGAAGCTGTCTTATTTTTTGCTTTTTGTAGTACCAAGCAGAATGCTAGTCCTGAAGTAATAATAATTAATCAATGATCCCAACCTGCATTAACTGAGATGTGCATCCTTTCCTAAGGTAGTTCCCAAATACTGTATGGCACCAAGAAGATATTAAAAATGGTAGCTGTAATTCTTATATGTTATTAGATTATAAAGCTGGCTATTGCTGTGGTGCAGAAAACATGCCTGTCTGTCAGTACTGTACTTGCCATTAGCAACAACAGACAACAATATTATTGCTGTCATTAATGGGTCACGAGGCAATTGCATCTGTGTAGGGCTTGCTATTTCTTCTTAAAAAGAGTGACCATTTAACTGGAATAGTAAATTGGCATACCAGAGTCCCAGTGGGGCTCTTTTAATTCCAAAATTAGGGTGGCTTTCTGGCCTCATTTAAATCCCTGCTAGAATAGGTTAGGATAAACTGAATAACAATAACAAATGGGTTAATCAGAGAGCTGTACTGGCCTTACCCTGTAAGTTGGAGGGCAAGTTCTAGTTTGCCTCCGTCTTACTTTCGTGTGCAGAGAAATTTTTGTATATAAGGAATAACTTTAATTAAAATTTACAATAGATGATTCTGCTCTCAAACATTCTGTGTTTAAATGCAAATACTTTCCAGTAATTTTCTTTTTGTTTTGCTGCCTTCGTCTTCATTCCTCCAGAACATCACTTTGTGGTTTCAATTTTAGACTTTGTCTCCTATCATTCCTCTCCTAGCTGGCTGCACTCCATTATAAATGACAGGTAACTTGCTTGAGGTACTGCTTTAGTTCATCAACCTCATTCCTTTTGGTTTTCCTCCATGTGGTTTTTTGCTACCATTGAATCACTGTCGTAGAAGTACTGCAAAATCTGCAGATGAACAAATTATAGAGACATTGAGCAACTCTTGTCTTTTGAAACAGATTCAGTTTATTCATTTAGAGTAGGCTGAGTTGCCTCATAGCAGATGCCAGGCAGCATTTGGCAACGTTCACAGAATATCAGGAATTTTGCAGGTCCGCATGAAAATGGCTCAGTAGCAACATCTGTGTCTTGTAATAGCTGAGTGTGACTGTAAGTGTTGAATAGCATGACATTTTTCTTGCTGTGGATGGCAATTGCGTCCAGGTCCCACAGTTCTGTGGTTCAGTGTGTTTGGCTGATGTTCTCTGAGCACAGCAGTAATGCTATTGTCTCATTGCCACAGGCTTTATTCCCGGCTAGATGTCTTACACATGGATTGTGCAGGTCAGTTCTGTGTTCTTAGTGATAGATGCTTCTTCTACTCTCTTATATTCAGTGATAATATAAATATCTATCAGTTTGTCAGTGTAAATAGTAGAAAACTGTTTATTTCAAAATATAAAACATCTATAAGTCTACCTTACATGCTTTTAATCACTTTCTCAAGACTGCAAAGTATTTAATTATTCATGTTCATTTGTGATAACTGGGTTTTCTGTATCACAGGCAGGATGGCACAGCTGCAGATGGGCTCTACCATGTGCTTGTGGCAGCACCACCAATGAGGGGCTTGTGAAACAGACTTTACACCTTCATTACTGACACTGGGTCATTACAACCCCAGTGGGCTGGGCATCTTCTCTTTTACTACATGTGTGTCCTCACTTCTGTAACCTCTGACTGGGCAACAAGGTCATTTTCTCAGCAGTGCAGCTGGGAAAAAAGTCCCTGTGTGGCCATCAGCTGAGTTGCACAGATCATCAGATGGCAGACCATCAAACACGATAAAGCTGATGTAGCTGTCCCGACTTTAATGGAGTTGTTGCCAATTTATATCAGCCAATGATGTTCAGTGTAACAGGAGGGAGATGACGTCTCTGTTCTTCCCCTGTCAGTATTGTTTCAGAATATAAAATTGAGTTGGCACGTAGATGAGAACAGGGCTGACTATATCTGAGAAAAGCATGAAAACACATCTGGACAGACATGGAGTCAGTTCCATCACTGAACCATCATAATTAGAGGGTGCTGCACAGCTCACAAGTGTTGTTCCAAGAAGAAAGGACATTGGCTGTAAAACAAGAAGAAGGAAGAAAGAAATTCAGTCAGTGCTCTATCAGCTGTGCATGATGGAGTCCTAAGTTAACAGGCTTGTTGAATATGTCCGTGATGCCATGGCTCTACTCTCAGCTTTGTCAACCTTGTCAGAAGTTTCTAGTTTCTATCTGTGACTAATGGGAAGCGTGACATGCAACAATCCAGTCGTATATTTAGTGTAGGCTGTTTGCTCAGATTACTTGACTTGTCCTTTACTGGGCTTTGATTTATGTGGGCATAATATGAAAAGGGCAAGAGCAATCCTTTGTCTGAGCTTTGAAAGAAAACTGAGGTATGGGACAATTTACAGCTTGTGCTTTGTTGCTGAAAGGAGATTTTGTGAGTTTGTTGGAATAAATATTCTCAAACACGTGAAGCAAGATGAAAAAGCACTAAATTAAGAGCGCCTTTTACATTTATGGCTATTGGGAAGAAGATATGAGTTGCTATTTTAGTTGATTCACAGTAATTATTAAGATCATATTTTGTGGTTGAGATGCACAAAACCAGCTTGACTGTTGCAACCTCTTATCTCAGGAGCACAAAGAGCAGTGTCTGTTCCAATCCAGCAAACACAGCTCTGGCACTCAGGCATTCTCTGTGCAGGTAAACAAGGCGTGAGCGAGCCCCACAGAGGACATCATGCAGCAGAGGGCTCCAAGATGCTGAGGAGAAAAATATATTAACAGCCTGCCTGAAAGAGACATTTATTCTGTCCTTAAAAGTGCTCTTTAGATTGCAACAGGCATATGAAAAAACATCTCAGTAAGATGGGGGTTTTGGAATTGGCATCGTAATTTGCAAATAAAAACACATTTCCTAGGCTGTTTTTTTTTCAATGATCACATGAATGCAAAAGAACATCTTGATTTATTTTGCAAATATTTCTAGGTACCTGTGGATATATTAGTGAATGCATTAAAATCTGTACCCTCTTCTGCTTCTAGATTTTGATACTTGCTTAGCAAGTGTAAGCATTTACACAAAAGTATATTAGGTAGACACTAATTGCAAGTTGTTACAGTTACCAGAAGACTAGTAGGTAAAGAAGACCTCACATGGGCTATTTGTTTTTTAGTGCATCATTTCACATTTTAAAGTGGATTTTTGTCTCCTACCCTACTAGGCAGATGTTACATTATTAGAATTAATAATTTTTATTTTTACCATAGACTATAATTTTAAAGCATTTTTGAAAGACCTGGAGTTCAGAACCTGTGAGACTTTTCCAACCCTTAAACCCAATCTCATCTTGTAGATGTCACTCTTCCATATGGTTTTCTCTCATTGACTACTTTCATATCCTGATCGACCCTGAAACTGATCAGTTAATTTGATTTTGGTTTTTTCTGTCCTGCTACCCTTACTGAAAACCTGACCCCGAGTCTCATTCTTCTGAAAAGAATCTTCTGATTTCTGAGGTAAATGTATCCCCAGCTGTAGTGCACCTGTTTGTTGTTGTGCCAACAGTATTCTTTAACGTAGGCAGTTTCCTTCCTGGGTTCTTAAACCCTATTCTGTACTTAGGGAACAATTCTATCTCCTCAATGTTAAATTTATTAATGGTTTCATTCCCAAAGATAAACTTGGCATTGTACCAAATTCAGTGTTTGTGCCCGCATGAATTAATCTCCGTTGTGTGGGAGTGAGCAAGTTATGCATGAGGTGTGCATCTTAGCAAAGAGACACTAATACTTTCTTGCTTCTTTTGGGAACACCTCACTTCAGGTATTTGTGAGTTCTCTTTTTTCTCAAATCTGCTGGAGGCTGGCTCACCCCAGCACTTCTTCCCTTCCATTTCCATTTCCAACTGTGGAAACCTAAAGAATGCCATTATTCTCTGGCAGAAGAATCAGATTATTTTGTAAGTGCATGATCTCATGCTTTGTGTGTTGATCCTTTCCTTAGTTTTTCTGATCCTCATCTTTATTTATCATGTTTCTGACTGTCACATCAGCGATTGTTCTTATAACATTTCTTGTGAACCATGTCACTCTGCTATGGTCACTAGTGAAAATGTTTAATAAGAACAGCTTATAGGCAGAGCTATTATTCCCTCAAGCCATTTACTTCTCTTTTGGGTTTCTGCTGAGGATTTGAACCTTGGAAGTTCATTTCAGACCTCAGCAGGAGTCAGGATCTTGATGCTGTGCTTGTGAGCCCTGTGCCAGGACTGATCCACTGAGCAGAATCAGCCCTTCAGCTGTTATTGACACTCACTGGGCAGTAGTTGTTCCTGACCATGCATGAAAGACAAATGCTCCAGAGAATGGAGCCCCCCCGCTGTGGTAGAGAGGAGTTGGAGTATCATACATTTGAGCTATTAGGTAAAAATTGCAGATTATCTCATTCTTATTTAGCACTGGGTTTCTGGTCAATTTGTTCCAAAGGGGTTTGTTAATGTTAGCTTTTGGTACAAAAAGATTGATCGTCTAATGAGCAAATTCTCCTTAAAAAATGAAGTGTTACATTCCATCCTTCTGCTGTGAGTATCAAACATGGCCTGATGATAAACTGAGACCAAATTGTGGGAGTGGGAGCCAGACAAGAGTTATATTCCAGTATTGCTAATGGAAAATGTTGCTGGCCTGAGCTTGGATGCTGGATGTTACAACTTTGATAGCTGTGTCCATAGAATGGCTACAGGCAGGGCCTGGGCGGTTCAAACTTTTCCTGCCTGAGTGTATAAACTTTCAAAGAGATATTTGACAGACCTTAGACAGATCTGTGCTTTGCTCTTCCCATATGTAACGTTATTTACACCGCGGGCTAATAATAATGCACTCTATCCTGGGTAAGCTTTTTTAAACTGCCAGCCCTCCAGATCCGTCAGTGCGTGGTGGGAGTTTGTCAGCACTGCCGTGTCGAGCAGCTTTGTGCCTTCTGCAGCACCGGTGGCACCTCGCAAGTGCGACCCAGCCTTGCTCTCTGCAGCAAGGAGGTGCCAAGTGCCTGATTTCGTAATCTTGTGGGGGCGAGCACGGAGCGGCCGCTTGCTTGACTCAAACCTACGACCTTCTTGGTGACTCTGTCAGACGAGGTGAGTGACAGAAGCCTGCCTAGGAGCAGAAGGTGTTTGGCTTTTCCACGGTCCAGAGTTCCTGTGTGCAGTCCCTCCATAAGTGAAGAGTCCACTGTGAAAAGTTTTTCACTTGTGGGAAGTGCAATAGATCCCAGGTTTCCAGGTGTCTTGAAGAGAGGAGATCATGGACTTGATTCAAAGCTCCATGAGATAGCAGCGCAAACAGCAGATTTTAGGTCACTGACAAGTTTTATTAAAGTCTAGTTGGAAGGAACTTTTTAATCTACAAGTTGTGATTAAAAATATTTAGTATACACCACACAATTTTTGCCCTGTCACTAGGAGTGTTTCTCAAATGCAGGCTACACTGATCAGCCAAGGGCTTGTTGGCCTGTCCTCAGGATGTTCTGCATTCCTCTGCCTACCATCCCCAGCTAGAAATGGTTTGTCTCGCTTAAGCCCATTTCAAGCAGCAGCCCATGTCGAGTTAGCCTTGTTCAAACAAAAGCCTGCTAGGGCTAGTGGCCTGGTTTAATGAGGGGAAGGAGAGATGAATGGGCAGAGTTCCTGAAGATTAGTAATATGGTTTATATATTATATTATGTTCTTTATTTCCCTAATACATGCATAGCAAATGTCATATGTACAGCTGCAGAAGGTAAGCTATTATTAGTTATTAATTTAAAAATGATCCTCTAATCAAAGATGATACAGTAATGGACAAAGGGACACATGCACATTAACATTTGATATTTCCTGCCTTGAAGTTTTAGTCACATAATCTCAGCATGGGTGTGTTTGTTGGCAGGTATGAAAATGTTTTTGATTATTTAGAGGAAAGCATTGAGGAATTCTGAGACTGTCATGTGTTTAGACACAGCCTCTGAAACAACTTCAGAGACCAGTCTCTCTATGTCACTAACTGCACCTTGTGCATCTGATTTCATGAAGAACTCAAGAGCAAAGGTCTCATTAGAGCAGTCTTAATACTGACATAATTCCTTGATAATAAAGCACAATTTTGGCTTCTTTTCCTTGTAATGAAGTAATGTTGCACACATTGCAAAATTATGGTAATTTTATTTTCCTGTAATTCATAAAGAGAATAATTGGCAAACAATAATGCACTGGGGCATTTTATTAGGAAATTAAGGGTCATATTCTCTAGTTTTTCAGGATAGCTTTTCTTCTTCCCTCTGTGTTTTTGTTTTTCAGAATTGCATTGCTTTGGTACCATCTCACTTCTGCAAAAGGCAATTTTGTTAAATATATCCCCAAATGCACTGATGAAGTTATAACTGTTTGGCAAGGGCTTGGAGACAAAGATACTGCTGTGAAAAATGAGTCTTGTCAAAAGAAAACTGATTTGTGAGCACAGAATGTGGACAACGTGGTCAATGTTATATTATCCATTTGTCTCCCACTTTCAGGTATACCCACAATTCTGAGGTATTTTTTATGTATCAGGAGCATCTATACGGACTCTGTCCACCCTTCTTCACTGTCAAATTATATCAGAATAGAGATTTTTTTCCATCTCTTCCCACTATGACTTTTGACAAGTGTAACTGGATATCCTAGAACTTTGTGGCTGGCACTCTGGGATTTGGACAGTTTGTTCCTCTTTGAGCATCTGCACCTGTCTATAGCTCTGTCTTTAGTCTGTGCCTACAAAATGAGAGAAAAGCACAGTCTAGTCTTGAAAGAGATATTCTAAGGAGAAACATGTTAAAAGGCTGTGAGTTTTAGGCTAAGCAGTCAAGGATTTAGTAGATAAAATATGGATTTGCTACAGACTGTTTCTAAAAGAAGGCGTAACTTGTTCCAGACCAAGAGTTGTGTGGCATTTTGGCACATAAGAGGAAAGCTGTTGCTCCCAGTGTCTGCTAGAAGATCATATTATTTCCTTCTCTTAACTCGTAATGTATTTACCCTGCCTTTGATTTATGTAGCCGAGAACAAGAAGTGAAGCACTTACACAGGGGAGATAGGTAAATACTTGAATCAGTTCCTTGTGTGCCAGAGCTGTTAAAAGCTAAATTTTCAGATCTTTAACTCATGGGATAGTGTTTCTAAAGAGGACACCTTAAACCTGTTTGTATGTATTTATTAGTTTCACTACTGTTTTATTTCTGTGCGGTTTAACAGCAGCTGATATCTTCCCAAGTTTTTCAAGATCCCAGGGTGTTTATTCTAGTTGCAGTTGTTCTTTCATTGAGATCAGCAGAGTATCTGGGCTTCTCCAGTGAACAAACTGCAGGTTTATGTTAGCCAATGAGCCAATAGTTCATGCAAGTCTAGGGAATTCTGCTTTTTGTTAAACTGCAGCAGCACAGTTATGCTCTCACAGACTTTTTATTAATGTAATATCCAGTCTTTTTAAAACATGTGCTGCTTGTTTTGTCCTAATCCATCTGTTTGAAAAACAAACATTAAAAGGGTTGGTTGCACAGATTGTGTGTTGCTTTGATCACAGATTTGGAATTTCCTGCCTCATATAAAGGCGCATGGATTAGGTGTAACTCCAGTCTAACACCCAGATCTAACATTTGCCATGCAAAAGCAGGGAGAGTCCTGTCTTTGCAAGGTATTCTAGGAGACCCCTCTTCCAAAGTGGAAAATCTGCACTTCAGACACTCAGATAAATTGTCAGGGGTGTCCCTTCTTTTACAGGCAGCTGCTAAGACCTAGGAGGGATGCTGCCTACCCTCATTGCCACTAACAGAAGCATAAAGAGGTGACTTCTCAAGTATGTGCTATTTTTCTATAATCTGAGTTTCATCATATTAGCTGGGCTGAACATCCTACAGGTCATTAGGAAGGGTGTGTAATATAGGAAGGTTTAACGGAGGTGCAGGCAGAGAAATGTCCTGTCCCTCCTAAGAGACGGTATCGGACAAAATTTCACTTATTTGCTGATGTTGCCTTCCTACTTGGTACCCCACAAGAGAAATAGCACCTGGAGAATAAGGCAGGGTCCAATAGCAAATACTGCATGAAACAGGGTAGAAAGCCAAAAGCTGAGATCTTTCAGCAAGCCCTGATGACTGCCTGCATTCTCACTAAACCCCTGCTCTCCAGCCTTTTTCCTTTCACGCTGTTCATGCACCATGCAAATACTCTGATGTCTGTGCAATCTGTATCTCTTTTGTCAGCAGGAACATAGACCTCTAACCTCTGAAAGCGACACCAGCTTCTCTGGGCAATTACTTTGGCCATTTTGTGCTAGAAATGGTCCTTTGGTACTGTGCTAAATTTAAAAATGTTTCAAATTACCCCAAAGGAAACTTTAGAAGGTAACAAGCAAGGGCTGAAGGAGATGAAGGGAGAAGAATTAGAACTAGATGTCAGGAAGTGTTCTGCACATAACAGAGTCAGAACAACCTAACACCACTTTCTCTTGGGAGCAAAAAAATTCCCTCGTTCTGACTCTGCTGTGCAACCAATGCAAAGGCAGTTTAAATACAGCAGAAATAGACTCACTAACAAAGTTGTGAGGGGGTTCTAATTTCCAACTTCCTTGTTCAACTCAGGCATCCAAAAGATGCACTAGCGAAAGTCACTGCAGCCAAATGCCACCCCACAGACTGTCACTTGTGTAGGTCTCAGTGCTGAACACTCTCCCCCGCTGTGAAATGCAGGAGGGCTCCTGCTTTGCAAAGTTTTGGGTTGTTGTGCTCTACCTGAAACTCCCCTGGTTGAGGGTTCATGCATTCAGGGGTGAAGCTGAGCTTCCAGGCCAGCACATAGAAGATGTGGAAGGTATATGCTCCTGGGATGCCTTTCTACTTCTTTCGGGTGGGAAGGTGGATGAGGAAGTTAATCAACATGGATCCTATTATGCCTTTTTAAAAAGAGGAGTTTCAATTAAAGAAACACATGCTTAGGACAGGTTAACAGACCCATGTGCTGCTTAAAAACTGAAACAAATATAAACACTTGCAAAACACTTTGTAAATGTTTGTAAAATGCTTTGTAAGTCAGAAAATGAAAAAGAAAACGACATATAAAAACTTAATTAAAAATATTAACAATTTCCTTAGTAATGTAAGGAAATTCCAGTTGGAAAACTATTGAGTGTCAGAGAGACAGCACTGAATGCTGTTGGATATCTGACCTCCCAGCTGACAAATGGTTTCTAATTTAGGTCCAAATTAAGCCCCCATTTGTATGAAGCAAAGTGACACGGAGTCCCCAGGCAGGTGCAAAGGAGAGCAGCCTTATTGCAAAAACCAGACCTTTTTAAGCAGTTAGGCCTTTATCAGTTACAGTTTTAAATCATGACAAACATAATCCAACCAACTACCATACATCACAATGTGAACACATAATGGTTATATAACTTGTTTTTCCACCTCTAATTCAGCAGAGTCACTTTCCCATAGTCCTCTTCTATTTAGCCAAAGTATCAGCCCTGAGCCAGGATTTTACAGGGATAACAAGGCCCTTCATTTATAAGGCTTTGCTTATATGCAACACCCATTTATGCCAGCATGTGTCCCCAGGAACTCTTTTCACTTCATCAGTGTACTTGAGTCTTTCCCCTATATAGCTGAGACCATAAATTTGCCCTTATGAAGCTTTTTGCTACTGAGAATTCTTTCAGAGCCTCATCATTATTTAAGTTCTTTCCTGAATAATGAACAGGCAAGACACAGTAGGCAGAAAAGACTGACAGGCGTGGATGTGCTGTTATAAAACCATGAAATGTCCTAAAACTTGATGATTCTCACTCTATTACAGATAACACGCTTAAAATTAGTCCTTACTGTTTACTTCCCACATATAAGTCCCATAAACATTGAGAATGCAGAAACTTCACATCATTAAGGCGTTGAATGGACCTGATGACAACATATAACACTCTGTTACTCATGTGGAAGCTTTTCAAAATTGTCTTTCAGTGACTTATTTCCAAGCGTGGGTAGAGCAGGTCTTTACAGCTGGACATTTGTGTGGCTTAGGAGAAAAGTTACATGTGAGTGTGACCTTCAGGCAGTCGTTATTATGGGCACGTCCCTCCTGGCCATGATAAATGATGCTACGCTGGCTAATTAAATCAATGCACCTCATTAATGCCTTGCAGCTTCTGAATTTCTTGTCACTCTCTAGTCCCATGGAACACTTTCCATATCTGCTCTTCTTAGGCTGACATGCAATTTTTTTGCACTTCTTTCTCTGCAGAGATACAGCAATTGCAGTACTCTCTATCTGAAAGTAAGTTTGAGAAGTATATTTAGTACATTCAGTAAGAGAATAGTTGAAAGGTAACCAGTGGCACCTCCTGCATCCCCATCAAATTTATTTTCACCATTTCACAAATGAAGACCCTTCTGTGTCTTTTGGACTTAAGTCATAAGCTAAACAATGGAAATAACTTTTTTATTATTATTTAATGTGTTGGGAATTGTGTTAATGCGGGGAGAGAGCAGCTGCTGAGAGATGTTACATGAAAGAATGTAAAGAATCCTATAAGGATTTTCACTCTCTTGCAGCACTGACAAGGATCTGAGTTAGGAATATGGCAGACAATATTGTCCCCATGTCTATTCTGTGTCTGCTTGCACATAATAAGGAGCCTTTTTATGATCCCTTCTTGACTTTTGCCATCTATAAAATACACAATAAAAATGGTTAAAAACCTTCATCCCAAAACCTCCCCATTTTTCCACAAAACTAGTAGCCTAAGTATCTATTGCAATATGTTAATTCTTTTGGCAATTTTAATTTTCCTCCCTTTTTTTCCCCCTCCCAGTAAATCATGGCCATCATACCACCTCAGGATGAAAACAAAAATAATTTGGTGTTTTGTTACTTTTAAAAAAATTTCCCTTTTTTCTTCAACCTTTATTTACAATTTTTTTTTTCACAGGCAAAAAAAAAAAGGGAAGATGAGGGAAGTCATTTATTCAGTTAAGTATTTCTCTGGAAGAAACTGGAAGAAGCACATTTCTACAACAGTTAACTAAGCAAGAAGAAACAAAAAAGATCAACTGCCAATGTTTTAGCCAAGTCTATCAGCACCCCAAGTCTGGGCTGCTTGTTATAATTCAAGTGCCTGTTTTAATAGGAGTAAAGCCACATTTGCCCTGAATGTCAGTAATTCCCAAACAGAGAACTTCCTGGCTGTGGGCGAACACCAGCCTTGACATGGACTCTGGTGTAACTGCATTTGATCATCACACTCTAATGCCTTTATGAATGAACTTGCCATGCCAGGGTGCAGGAAAACAGCCTGGCTCCTCCCTAGGACTCCTGTCTTGTCTTACTTGATTGTAAAGAGACAAAGGAAGGTTTCTGGAGTAGAACCTGGGACAAAATCTCTCCCTGCACCTTTAGAGCCACTAACTCCAGACCCAAAAGCTGTGCTGCAAGAGGGAAGGGTGAGAAATAATCAACCTGGCCTGCAGATTAGACTGGAGTGCTGCCAGGGAAAACACTGGGGTGACTACACCCACAGCATCTTGCTTAAAGGTTTGCCCAGGAAGCCTTTCAAGCCTTTCTTAGGTCACTGAAATCTGCTTTCTCCTGACCCTGCAGCTCTTATGCAGGACTTGTCCTGCCTTTCTTGCACTATCTATAGCAGGTATGTTAGTGAAGGCCCTGGATATAAAAGAAGTCCTCAGGTTTTGTTGCTTCATCTACCACTAATCTGTCACATCATGGTTTGCCTGCAAGAATCTAGGCTGCATTCTGAAATCCAGCTCATTATTCAGGGGTGATAAAACAGCTTTCACCTGTCCTGTTTCTGCAGCTAATAGAGCTGTCAGCTCTGCCGTCATTCCTTGACATCCCATCCAAAAACACACAGAATGCCTTAAAGGAAACAGGTCATCCCGAGACTGACTCTTGAAATAAAATTGACCCTTATTCAAGTGTACGTACAAAAAAGCTTGGACTTTCCCCTTCAATTGCAATTTGTATTTTCCTCTCGTTCCACAGAGAGTTAATGTGGATTGAAAAGATGACATTTGCCAGGAAAATATCTGCTACAGGTGCCAAAGGCTGTTCTGTTGTCAATGCTTTTGAGATATTTTCATGCATGTTTGGAAGAAAGGCTTTCCTCTCTGTCTCCTTCATTTGCCTTAAGCCCAGCATTACCAACTCATTCAAGAGATGATAATGACTGTGTTCACTTGTTGCACTGGATGTTTGTGCCAAGGATATTTACGAATGTTCTAGCTCATTTTAAATTCAAACTTCAGTGCCTGGAGACATTTGGTATGAAAAGCAATTGAGTCACCGTAGCAGGGAAGGAAAGGTTCAGCAGGTAAAGTGGCACTCAGTCAGGAAGGTGCTTGTTGGCTAGTAAAGTACAGAGGATGACAGCTGCTCTGACAAAGTGACATTTGCATCTCCAGAGAAGTGAGACTTCTTAATTTAACTGGAGAAGTGTCAAGATCATCTGCTGAGTAAGTTAAAAGGAAGTAAGTTTCAGATGGAAAGACAAAAAGTTTCTAAAGGAAAAAATAAATCTGCTCAGAGCCCCTGGAGAGAAGATTAGTTACAGATGGTGGTGTGGAGGAAAGGTTTTTCTCTAACAAGTGCAGCCTGTGACACTTGGCATGCAGGGAAACAGTGTCCCTGACATGTCTGAAGACTACTGCAGCAAATAAGAAGGAGATGGAGTAAAAAGGATCTTTTATATTTTCTCTTGTAAGTAGGCTGATTATAGCATTCTTTATTATGCCTTAAAAGCCTTGCTGCTGCAGTGTCTATTTTGGATGCTGTAAATAAAAGTTCTCACTTGGATTTTGCTTTAACTCAGATGGAGTTAAAGTACTTGGTTGAACAAGATGTTCCTTATTGAAGGCTGCCACAACCCTAATAGGCAACTGGGGAAGTGGTCACCTAGAGGTGAGGAGGTGAAGTCCCCTCTTCCCACAATGAGGGCTCTTAACAAGATGCTGGTGAGCAAACATAAATCTCGGTGATCCTGTGGGAATTTGTCACCCATGCACTTGAGTCATGCTGTGTTTTTAGTCCACTTTGAAAGAGTGAACACCCATGATAAGAGTGAGCTTATCTTTCTCCATTCCTTTCTGCATTCATGAGCAGCTCCTGGTTTGCTGGGGGTATAAGCAGTTTACCAGCAATTATGTCAGAACATTTGCTAGCATCTTACTCTGACTTCTAAATCATAAAGCAGCAAAGGGAATTATTGCTACCATCTCCAAAGCAAGACAACAAAGGCAGGGATGTAATAACGCATGCACCTAAGTATTTACTCAGGTTTTTTTTGCATTCCTCTTTTTGTTTTCCCAAGCAAAAAGCAGCACTCCCTAGCAACCATTTTAAGGCTGAGGGCACACTGAAAGCAGGCTTGACAAATGAAAAGTGAAATGCTGCGGCATGTGGGACTGGTGGAGCAGCCGTGTGGAATTACTAATCCCACATTGTGCATAGCCCCACTGGGCTGCATCCCTGGGGGTCCCAGGGATGGGAAAAATGCAAGCAGCCACCTAATCTGGTGAGAGGGAGGTGCTTTGGAGACAGGATCCTGTGTCTTAGCAACTCAGAATCCTTTCCCAGAGTTAAGGGCTGTGCTTTCTTCTTCCTTTTTTTTTTTTTCTTTTTATTTTTTTAAGAAAGCGGTAGTGAACATTAGGTTTACTTCTTAACAGGAGTGAGGAAATGAAAGTCCCAGTTTTAAAAGCTGACCAAGTGAGCAGGGCACTTACCTGGGCTGCAGGAAGCATGGAATCAGATCCTGCTTTTGCCTGAGGAGATGTGACCATCAGTGTGTCAAGAATAGGCTCATCACCAGGGTGGGATATCTAAGACAAGACTCTGCCTAGTGGTGTCATCTAAAGACTCAGTGCCAGCTGTGTAGTTCTGCCCTGTTCTCCATGCCAGCTGTGATGGCTTTCTGACCACACAGCACGCTGCTACAATTCACAAAGCAGGAGACATTCACCTTGGTTTTGTTGCTTTATTTTCTCCTGGAAGGGGAGAAAAATGTAGGACAAAGGTGCTGAAAAGCAGGACTTTGTTCCTTGAGTATCAGTTGGACTGATCCAGTTGCACCATTTATGATCTCATCTGTCAAATCTGCTCACTCAGTATCTCATGGAATTGTAAGATGTACCCTGAACTTGATAAATACTCTCTATCTCTCTAGTCTCAGTTTCTCTATAGTTGAAATGCTTATCTATAAAAGGTGAGACATGGACTTTCTTCTCTTGCCATGTATTTCCCACTGTGTTGTTTTTTTTCCACTTGAAATCATACTGAACACATTTCAGTTGCACACCTGTCATATACAGGAAATCTGAGATTAAATAACTGATCAGGGCTCTCAAGCAGAGAAACGTAGGACTGATTGTGTTTTGATTCACCCTATGTAATCTTCAGTTAGCAGGGAAGCTGAGCACTCCCTTCCAAACTCAATAACATGTGTAATTTTGAGGGACTTTAGCAAATGTCCTGGTTGCTTGCCCGTGGTGTGGTTTCCCACATCGCTCATGAATACTGAGCTTGACAACAGATAGCTAGAAGTCTTCATATTCTCATCTGTCCTTCTGTGCTCCAGTGGCTTCTCCTAGCAATAAATGTTATTGAAAATGTATCAGCCCTTGGAGGAGATGCATAGGAAAATAATAAGGTGAAGTAGGTGTCAAATGTCTAGCCAAGATGATATTAATACCAATCCGCACTAAATAAAGTGTCAAACTTGTCAATGTGACCATCAGGCAGGGAAGTTAAAAGGTAAAAAAGCAATCAATGTACCTGGCTTTTAAGTACATCTTCCAGTTCTTATAAAAAGTGGTTGTCATCATTCTGGGGGATCTTTATAGCAAAAAATTAAGAGGCTATATAAATACCAGAATTTTTCTCCAGAAGTTTTTTAGTGCCAGTGAGAACTTCCTGTTGTCCAGATCCATTAGTTTTGGTAGAGGCTGAGCATTAGAGAACCATATTTTATTCCCCGCCCATGCACTGTTTAGAAACTTGAGTGATTCAGAATATTCACTGTCTGGTGTCCATGGTTGAGGCATATTAGCCAAGAAATGACTAAAATAATTTCAGTGTCCATGACAGGCATCCATAGCAGGATGTTTAAATTCAGCCCTAAGTATTTTTGATACTTACAGGACACCCAATTTGTTACTTCTTTTGGTTGGAAAAAATTTTGAAATTTTATGTAAAGTAATATAGGGTAGAACTATGAAGGACTAACTTCAGTTTAGTCAGTTTAGTCACTGAGTCTGAAAACATTAATATGCACAAGAATTATAAATCCCATTGGGTTACTTTACTTTGAAAATGGTAATTGAGCACATTAAAAGCTTAGTCCTCTTGATTTCAGCTACCTTGTTTCTTATACTTACTCAACTTAGTCTTACCAAACTTGCCCCACATTACATGGGCAGAGTCCTGATTTGTTATTAAACCAATGCTTATTTTATATCCTCATTATTTGTTCTGTTTCTTTAAAGGTTGTGCAGCTGAAATAGTAATACTTCATTAGTGTTGGCATTAAAGGGAAATTGCTAGATTTTAAATAATCAGTTACTGAAGCAGTATAAACTCTGTTTCAGGACACACGTCTTGAATGTGAGCAAATAAGTTGCACTATAGCAGCCAAATTAAGGATTTTAGGAACTTCCTTTTGAATGTTCTGACTTCTGTTGGAAACAAGACAGATGACAGTTCTCATAGAGCGTAAGAAAGCTTGTGTTCCTGAACAAAAGAGGGTTTACTTTCAAAAAACCCCAAAACCATTACACAAGGTAACTTAGGGACTCCATGTATTTCTGCACTACTGGATTCCCTACAGCATATACATATTTTATATGCTATAAATCTTATATATGCCATATATATATGTGTGCTATATAAGTTGTGTGTGCTATATAAGTTATATGTGCTATGAGTTATATATGCTATCTTAGCATATATAAAACTGTGCAAGAGTTCGTAGATTCCACTCATATAGTGAAATATCAGGCAATATTATCTGTATATTTAGGCTCAAAGGACTTGTCAGAAATAAAGATAGTCTGGAGCATAATATAGTCAAGTTCAATTTGTTCTTGGTAAGGTGACTCCAAATCATATTAGAGACTGGGTGGCAGCTCCTGAGGCAGTCACAATAACAACAGTTTTATCAGCACTCATTCACCATTTTCAAGAACAAAGGTTAATAAACAGGAGATAGAATATTTATTCTAATATAGGTCCCTGGGGTACTAAGTCATCTTTAATGAGAAATGAGGTAATTACCAATCCTGTCACCTTTCGTCTCTCAAATACACTTGAAACTGTTTAATATGAGGCCCATGGTGTTCAACAGAAAATAAAGACTTAGGAATTATTATAAAGTGTTTCAGTATTAGTATATTGTTGTAAAGACAGTGAATCTGGATTATCAAAGTATATATTTCAAGGCAATTTGAATAAAGCATTCTTAAATCAGAATGGAGTGAGATGTCAGGATAAAAAAAACACATCAGTTGTTCTGGTCTGTCATCACCATAATCATCACAGACTCAACTCCTCAAATTAGAGGTATTTTGGGCTTAAAATGGAAAACATAGGGAAAGAATTGGACTGTGACAAATTCTGGAAGGAAGCATTTCTAAATTTGCATCACCTTCCTTATATGCAGAAAGCTTGTGGAGGGTGATATGGGATCGTCTAGGATGAAAATAAGTCACAAAATAATGTTTGAGAAGAAAGAACAAGGAACAACTACAGTTAAAGGAAATAAAGACTTCTGGAAGGCTGTAAGAGTAATTTTCACTTGCTTTACTACATTTTCTGGATCAAAGGTTCTTGAAGTGGATTTAAGTGCCTGTCCCTTTCTGCAATGTCAGAGCAGTGGAAGGAGACACAGATGTAGATCAGAACCACGTTCTGCAGAATTAGGTTATGGAAAGATAATTGCACAGACAGCCTTCATCCATACGCTGTGTGGGGCAGGCAGGATTAAAATGACCCAAGTAACACAAGGCAAAATAAAGAGTGGCTCTCAGGTCCCTGGTGGGGCAGGAACAGGGCCTTCTGGAACACAATCTTCTCCATCCACCTCTGCACTGGGGGTGCTGCTTGGAGAGAGCCCGAGCAGCAGGGACCTGGAGCTGCTGGAACCTGGCTGCCCCCCACGGCAGAGCTGGGAGGGGGACTCCAGGCTGGACCCCAGTTTTGGCTTCCCCTCAGGCAAGGTGGGTCAGGGGGATGAAGGGAACACAAAATTGGGTGCAGTGGGTGGTATGCCAGATGTCGGTGCCACCACTTGGAAGGAGCTGGACAGGCTGCAGAAATGGGCTGACAGGAACATCGTGAGGTTCAACACAGGGAAGTGCAAAGTCCTGGGTGGAGAGGCAAGAGTGCTGGTGGGATGGCCAAAGGATACAGGGGGTTGAAGAGGAGGGAGAAAGAGGACAATGTAACATCCAGCTGAGGAAGGGCACCTGGCTGAAGATTTGGGGAAATGCCATCTAGCAGGCTCTTGCCTTTGGAAGAGGAGTAAACATGACTGAGAAGAAGCTGTGAAAATGTCTTGGGTTGCAGGAGAGATGCCTGGATGGTGGCCCTGCTGTAGCCTGCCAGCGGTCACACCTGTATCTTTAGCAAAGGCCTTATGGGGATCAGTGGCTTTCTCAGCCCCCATGGCCCTGGCCCCTGGGAAGGAGACCTGCAAAGGGAGCAGTGGGGAACACAGAGCACTCTGAAAATTCAGGTGTGTATCCACAAAGAAGTTGTGTGGTGTGCACTTCCACTCATCCTCCCAACAACCCCCCTTCCTCTTCCTCCCCCCCTCCCCCACTGCTCCCACTTTTCTTCATGTAAACATTTATTTAGCTTTAAAAAGTTACTGGCAGATGGCTGATGAGGTTGTTCCCAGGTTATAGTTGCTAAGCCAGCTCCAGGCTTGGTTCATTATTGAGTAATTATGGCTTTGCATCTTCTTGTTTGCTATTCAATAATTGTCCTCTTCAGTGAAAGTGCCTATTGACCTGAATAAAATATAATTGTGTCTCCCATTGACTTTCAACTTTTTAAAAGCATTTCTCCAATTGAATTGGCTTTCTCCAATAATGCTCGTGTTTGTTATGGATTTCCCTGGCAACATAACAGTATGGAAATAAGCATTTGTACTAATCCTTTCTGCTTCAGTTCTAATGCGCAATAGTCATTTTTACATCTACGGTCACAGTCCTGCATTCCTTTCAGTGTAGAGGTGAAACTGCACCTCAGTATCACTGGTCCATCTCAGCTTCTGTGTCTCACAGCTTCTCAGAGCTCCTTGGCCCTTAAGGGGAAGGTGCTGAGGCATCTGCAATAGGGTGGCACCTGCTTTAGACCTCCTCCATAAAGACAGCTTCCAGAAGTGCTGGCACTAGTAAATCCACTTAAACACACTGGGAACCTGCAGACTCTGATCCATCCACTTTCCTTTCTCATTTGAAGGTTTGGAAAGCTCCCAAACCATGAAAATCTTGGGACTGTATTGTTCCTTCTCTCGTCGTGGTGCAGTAGCTTGGGAGTAATTGGGGAATTCACTTCCAGGGAAGTGGTACACAAACTCACAGTTAACTTCTTGAATTAGTACCTTCTCCTTAATGAAAAATCAGCAGATTTGTTCAAAACTGTGCTGTACAATCCTGCACAACTAACTACTGCTGTCAGTGATCCCTTTTATACCTTAAGAAAACTGCACACAGCACTTCTGAATGTCATTTGATGTGGTGGGCTTATTACACTAATATGCAGGAAAAAATTTTCAACACTACTCCATGCAAGTTTAGCTGCTTTGTTACAATTAATTAATTAATTGGTGTTCTTTCAGGTTCATGAGATTTTAGTGCAGGGCAATCATTTACCTGTTGAGAAGTGGAGAACATAAAAATAAAATGAAAATAACTTTTTTTCCTCCAAACCTTATCATTTTAGTTTTTGTTTAAAAGACTAGAAACAGTTTCTGCTAAGAACAATAAGTTACTAAAAAACCAACACATTTGCTCAAAATATTTTTTAAATTTTCAGGATAGTCACTTGGTGCAGGGACTTAAATATTTAGCTTCAAATTCCAACATATGCTTGTTCCACTTGGAAGGCCTCTGTAAACAGTTCCAATTACTGCTAATTGATTTAAATCTCAGAACTCAGTAGGAAATCACAGATGTTAACTTCTAAGCAATGCACTAAAACTTCCTGAGTTTCTCACAAAAAGATTTTGGCGTAATTGCAAAATATCTTTTTGAGGTACAGGGATTATATGAATTTGTTCCGGTGAGAGCAGTTACACGGAAAGCATTGATGTTAAGCTTGTAAGACTGTTAAGGAAAATAACTTTATATTTGTTTTGAGACCTTTACCCTGTAGAAGACTGAAAAAACTTCTAATTCTTTTGTACTGCAAAGAAGAGAGGAATTCTTTCTTTTTTGGATGCCCATGGAAAATTAGAAGAGAGAAACTCATTCTTTTTTGGATGCCCATGAAAGATTTCAAAATCTTTTAAAAAGAAAGGTGACCATTTTCTTGAAAAGCTGAAAAAAGATGTGGCAGAAAGACCTGAAAAAAATCTAGTCAGCAGAAAATAAGTCTCCTGAACTGATGTGCAATGCTGAAGCTTAAGTTACAGGACAGAGAACACAGGGAAAAAATGTTCTAGATGTATTTGATTAAAAAAGCAAAAAGTTGTCTATGAACTTACACAATGGACCTAAGTACACAAGCAGGACACAATAACCACTTAAATGTAAATGGAGACAAGCTTCAGCAACCAAATTGCTTCTAGAATTAAAATGACCCTGCTCCCTTCCTCGTCCTCAGATACGACCTACAGATGCTATCTGCCGGCTAATCCTCATCTTCATTTCCCTCCCTGTGGCAGTTATGATGAAGTTCTCTGTAGCAGAAGTGATTTTTCTGAAAGTAAAAGAAGAATTAAAAAAACTATGGTGCTGGTCACATAAATTCTTTAATATCGTTAAGAATTCAGTAATATTCCAAGCTGACAGGGATATCATCTTACAGCAAGATGAAGTGCTGCAGACCAGTTACTGGCAGGTTGCCCAGCAGGTGAATCAGGAGCTCACTTTGTATGGCTTAAAGCTCTGGGACATCTCTGGGCTGAAGATTGTTTTTTGGTGGGGATTCAAGACCTTAACTATTGGTGGCTCTGGCACAGTGCAGACTAAAAACAATAGCTTCCTGAAGATAGTGAGCTGGATAAAGCTACAAATTAGAAATCAGGAGAACTGGGGACTTCTATGTGGCTTGCCCATGTCTCTGCATCCTGTTTGTAAAACAAAAACACTGTCTGTCCCCAGTGAAGATTTCTGTGTCCATCAGAATGTGCTGTATGTCAGGAACGTGGTGCTCACTGCACCTCTGAGTGCTCCAGAGTGCTCCCAACTCAGAAGTTGACAGAGGGAGAATCCCTTTCCTAGGGTATAACAATAGCACAAAGGAAATTACAGTGGCCCCTCTTCTGCAGCTCAGATCATGTTTGTGTCCATACAAGTCTGTCTGTCTGGCAGGGGTGTCTGTCCCCATGTGCACTAGCCAGGAATGAGCACCTAGCGGGCTGGCAGGATTAGGGGATGCTCTCTCCCTACAACTACCTGCCAGCCATTCCAAGGCACAAAGCTTACTCTGCCTCTCATCCCCCACCCCATTCTCTCAGAAACCCAACAAGAGAGTAACAAAGCATCAGTCAGCAATCATCTTCCGAGGCCAGTAAGATACATGGTCAGTAAGTTGTGGAGCATATTGAGTCATCCAGATCCAAGAACCCACCTCAAGACTGGGCCAGCATCCACCAGTTCCCTCAGCCTGGCAGGGACACAGCTTTTGTAAAGTAGGAACGCAGGTAAGGGCTATTAACAATGCCATCATCCTCTTGCAGCTTGCTACTCAGCATTTGCTCTTCAGCTTTTTCTCTTTCTTGGCAAGTCTGACAATCTTATTGGCAAGGCCCCAGTTCACCCTGCAGCCTGTTCCAAGGGTGTTGCCTGGACTGGAAGAATCCCTCAGCCTCCATCTGTACTGTGCTCCAGTACTGATGTTTGTTTTACATTGTGACTTTCTTAGATTATAATTTTAAAGGGATCCATTGTATATGTTATTTTCTTATCCATGCTCTTAAAAATACAGATGAGGAAGCAGAGATGACAATACTTACACTAAGAAAACCAGCCTGAGAATCCAAAGTAACCTATTTGCCTGTGTTGTTACGTGAACATTTCAGAAGGGTTATCCTGCTGCTCTTTTAATGAGATTGTAGTGGGGAGAAAAGGAGCGGGATGCAGGCGTGGTGAATGTGTCTAGCAAATCTTTAAATGCCTGAGCGGTGATGATAATGCCAGCATGGGTTTATTGCTCTGCATTTTAGAAATACATTTTAAAAACTTCCAATTTTACAAGGCATCAATTTGCATACAGGCATTTCTGCCTCTGCTTTCTGTAATTTTATTGCCACTGTAATAGAGATTTGGAAATCGAATGCACTTCACTATATTTCAAGGCTCTTCCTATGCTACTGGGTGACATCCAGTTTATGAAAAGAAGGCAATATTTGCCCTACCCTCTCTGTATCTGATGGAAAAATACAGTAAATTGAGATTAATATATCCATTCCTTGTGCATGTGGATGCATATAAGGGAGATTCAGGTTTCAGTCTCATAGAGGTTTTTACTCTTGCCTTATGTAATGTTGAAGCATATTTTATTTGGTTTCTTTCATCTTTACTCCTCCAGTCTCAGGCTGGGTGCTGATAATGGGATAGTAGGTTTATTTGCTGTAGACTCTTCCTTGAGATTGTTTCAATTGCACCTTAGTCCTTTGAACTTGTCTGTCATTCCTGGCTTCAAATTAAAAAGAGCGTGGGAAGGGAGGAGCTGGCCTCCCTTTCTCCACTAACTGGCTACTGTCATTATACAGCTTCCTTTCAGACTCCCGGATACTCCTAGCTTCTGTTTTTTTAGAAAATTTCTTTCCAGCCAGTAAGTTTTCACTAATTGGAGGCATTATTCCTAGAAGCAACTCAGGTCTAATTATTTCTGTAAGTTATATGTCCATTTTAACTTGAAGTTGGCACTTGGGGTCAAATCCTCTCCCTCACCACTTCCCCAGAAGCGTACTGTAGGAGGTATTGATGTGGTCTCTATGGAAAACCCTTGGCATTCTGGGATTAAATTGGTGTATGAGAAGGGAAGGGTTTTGCTTTCCATCCCAAACAGCCTCCTCTGGGAGCAGCGATACCTGGTGCTGAGCCTACAAGAGGACTCTCTTCTCAATTTATTTTTGGTTACTGTACAATACTGGATATAATTTCATTACCCATTTGCCTTAAGTCAAACTCTGATTACCTGACTTGAAATGTTATTGTATGCTTTCTGAAAGAGTTATTTTTAAAATCATATTTAAGTATTGGACAGAGCTGAACAAGCTGCAAAGAGAATATTATGTTGCTAAAAAGTTAAGAAGGGTGCCAATGGAAGTTAATGTCTTATAGAAAACTAGGTAGACTAAAAAATAACCCTGCTACATCTGGATACTGGTTTTTTTCATGGCACTAGACAGCTATTACAGACCTCTATGCTGTCTTTCCCGCTGGGAAACAAGAGCTAAAAGAAGCAAATTTTTAGCTATTTTTGCATTTCATTAACAAATGGTCTTGAAAATGCAGTTCTCTAGATCTTGGCAGAAGTGAGATGCCTGTAGGCAGGAGCATAAGTCTCCTCTCGAAGATCTGTGTAGATGGATATTAAACCCATGAAATTCTGAGCATACCTGGCCATGTACTGCAGGATGAGGGTGCTGGTAATGATGCTGCTCTGTGAGAACCATACAATTCCAGGGCTGTGTAGCAAACTGCAGTCTCCTATTGTCAGACCTGAGAACTGTCTTCCAGTTGAGCCCAGTACGAAAGAAAAAGCAATATCCAGCTTATTTTCAAACTCCTGTAGCTCCTTAGGCCTTGCAACAGTATTATTCTCAACTCTGAGAATAATTTTAATCTACCCTTCAGATATCAGTGGCTGAAAGTAAACATGTAAACACTATTATACACCTTTCCTTCTTCCAATTACTTGCAGGGGATACAGTTATTGCAAGGAAGGAGTGGGTGCTGGGGTGTTCATATCCCCTGGTGTGTGGCTGGGGTGGCCCAGGGTCACGTCCTGGCACTGGTGCTGGGGGGAACATGGCATGCGAGGAGCACACCCGTGGATCCTGCTCTTCTGCAGATGTTTCTAATATTAGATTTGTGTTATTGATCTCTGCTCTCCCTGGAGCCAGGAAAAAGCCTCCTGCAAGAAGGTAATGAGAAAAGTAAGGCAAAACCTAAAGAACTGACTTATGTTTGCTGTTAAAGAGCACTGCAAAATGCTTGCTGTGCAGCTTGGATCATCTGCAGGGGTGATGAAAATCACACTGGCATGGGTGTTATGCAACAGTTATGTCTTTGTTTTTCCTCTTAAAATGAACAAATTTGGATTATAGAGAAACATGAGATTCTGAGGCACTGTGCTAACTGAATTTCTCCCCAGATATATACAAATTTAAGGGAATATATCCCTTGAGCTAACTTGCATCATCCAGTGATGAAAAGGTTTAAGGTCTACACTACCAATCTAAAAGCAGAAGTGTGTGAAAGGCCACTGAAAGCAAGAATGGTGTTCACCTACAACATTGTAATTAAATATTAAAAGTCATGTTCTAGGCTTGAGTGGCTCCAGTGTGCTCCTTTTTTGCCACCAGTCCTGCAAAATGAGCACAGTGCCACGTGTAACAGCATGCACAAGCAAGCATGCAAGGAGACCACAGGGGAGACTTGCAAGATGCCAGCCTGAGCTGTGTAGTTCAGTTCTTCCAGCCTGAAGTCACAGCATGAGGATGCAGAGGACATTATGATTCATGTTTCTGTCCAGGCTATTAAGTCCTTGCTATTGCTGCTGCAGCAGTATTCATACTGAATAGCGCACATCAGAAATCTTGGATTTTTTTCAGTGCTAAAATATCAGGAACTTCTTTAACTTTTGACTAAACCTTGGTTGGTGTTAATATAACTCTCCTGGAGTCAACAGAAAATACTCTCTCTAAAGAGTTCAGGTGAATTCAGAAGTGAATTAACCTTTCTGGTAGTGTGAAGAGACTTCCTTGGACCTTGGTTCATGGCATGGCATGTCTGGCTCTGAGCTCCTAATACTGGACTCAAAGTGATACTGTGGGTTGACATGATATGAAGTCACCCTGTGGGTTCAGATTTGTTCCAGAAAAGTTGGATGGGCTAACTTCATACTGAGGAGTTTTACACAAGATCAGGTTTCAGCTGTCCTCTGCAGCCACTGTTCCTGATTCCATAAAATTGGAATAAATCCCTTGCTGTTTGTGGAGGTTATTCAACAGAAATATGACCATCTGCATGTGTCTGCTCTGGATCTTCTTTGCACTGCTAAGCACATTGATAAGCACGACTGATCTCAGAGGTATGAGCCTGAAATTGAAAAACATCTTGAAATAGTTAAATATTTCCCTTAGCACTAGCTTGACTCCTGTTGTTTCAGATATCCATTTGAAAAAGGGTGGGGAGCATTAAAAACCGAAGGGAAAGAGTCAATGCAGCTTTCTTCTGTGTGGTTATCTTGCATGTTTGTGAGAAAATGATGCCTTGTACCTTCCTCTTGTCTCCTTGATACATGGATGAATCATTAAGACTCTGTTAATAAAGGCCATCTAGGTTGTCTGCACAATTTCCTATGAATTTACAAAAGGATAAATTCAATCAAGCATCTTTGGGTTTGCTGACCAACATCAACTGCAAGCCAAAGGCAGCAACAGTGTTCTGCCTGAGAGCAACCATGGATTTTAATCCACTGTTGAAAAGTGCAGTATTTTACAGTGCTATTTTATCTGTCCTCTGCCAAAGCTGTCTCTAACAGACATGTGCTGCAGTCCTGCTGTCTGTTACCTACCTCTAATTCTTACAGAGCACTGAAATTTAGAATGCTACATTAAGCTTGATTCATTACCACTCTCTTTGGCTCACTCACAGCAGTCCTGTTTGTGTCAACAAAACTTCATGAGAAGCATTGCCTGTACCCTGAAGGGGACTGATAGCTCTGTTCCTTGTAACATGGCCATACTTTTCCAAGTAAGATTTTATCTACAGCTATTTCAGCTTTCTCTTGGTTCCTTTGTGCTGATATAAGTTTAAAATTGCAATAAGAATTTTCCAGTAGCTTTTTCTGTTAGGGCTGTTACTGGGACAAAGAGAAAATATTCCTGGGTCTTTTTCTAATGAATATTCCAAGTTTGGAATTCATTATGATGTGATTTTCCTAATGCTAATGGGAGGAAAAGGAGCGCCAGATGATGTGATGCTGCAAAGCTGAGCCTAATTTAGCAGAGCAAGCTAAGAGACAGGCTCTGACAGAAGCAGCTTTTCACACACTCGGGCACGCCCCTTACCTGAGCCCTGCCCCTCTCCTCTGTTCCATGACTCTGTGATGCTCCTTCCAGCTGGTCCCAACACAGAGCTTTGGGCACTGGCTTGCCTCCAGCCCATGATGGGGCCAGCTCGGATGCTACACGGTGTCAGACACCCCTGTGACATCCATCCCTGGTCACCAGCCCTGAGGGCCATTATAGCTGTGAGCCAGCACTGGCCACCAGTCCCTCTGGCCATGCTGATGTTCTGCTACCCCTCTGTGATTATTCCAGATGTGCTGTCCCATCACGTGTTGGTCCACAGCCCACTTAAGGCTCATGCCAGTGTCTGTCATCTGTAGGTCACCACACTCAGCCTGCTTGTGTCAGCTCTTGGCCCGTGTGAGAGCACAGTACTCCCATGTCACCTAAAATTGTGGAGAGGAACTTCCTGCAGTTAAGCTTTGCATCTTTTGGGAGTCAGGGCCTAAGTCTCTCGTTTTTGATTAAATACAGAACTGATGAAACACACACACACAGAAAAACACATGCACATGTACACATATCTGTATGACATTACTGGCTGTTGTATTTCAATAGAACAGACCAAAAGACTGACAAAAACCACCCAAAACCAAAGACAAGTAAACATCTCCTTCTTACTCTCTCTGACTTTTTGCCATTTAATTTAATTCTCGCTCACACTTCCCTTCTTGCAGTTGCAGGAACCCTTCTGCTTCACTGGATGAGTGCAAGGCTCTCACACATTCTGGGGCAGGGCACACTGCAGCTGCCATCCTTGGCAGACCTTGACTCAGTTGGACAGACAGAGGCCAGGGCATGGGTGGCCACCTGGGTCCTCATGGGCATGTTCCTGCCATCCACTGAAAGTCCTTCTAAACTCAGAAACTTGCGGTGGCCAGTCAGGGAGTCTGTAAGACTGGTCTGTCTGTTGGCCAAAACGAGGAAGCACATGAAATGCGTTTGTGTAAAAAAAAATAAAATATATATATATATAAAGGGAGAAACAACTGAGAAAGAGCTTCAGAAACAAATCCTGTTTCTCGAGTGTGTTTAAGGAGCAGCTGGTTGCAAATGATAATTATCCTCTTTTTAGGAACAATAAATTAAAGCAGAGGGAGATGAAGGCAAAGACTCAGATGATAATTTATAAAGGCTTGTAATCACTGTAATTAAAGATATATTAGAAACCTATAACTAAAGTATGAGGCTGATTTGAAATGGCAGTTACTTTATTTCTAATAATGACTGGTATTTGACAAAGGTCAATAAACAATGTTTGTATTAAAGTGTACTCAGTGCATGCCTGCTGCATGAACTTGTCAGATTGGGTAATGACATCCTTTGCAAGAATATCTGCAGACCTTAAAAGGACACTGGGATTTCTGAGTTGGGAGAATACTGAGCAAATTCATATTTGTGAATTGTGAATATCTGTGGGTGCAGAACTGTCCCCAGCAAAAGCAGATAAGGGAATACATGTTTTAGCTCTCCTTCTATGCCCTCAATGTTAAAGAGTTTCAGAGCAAGGGTGATTGTGTTCACTTTGAGAGGTCACTGATTTTCACAATGCGCATTCCCTTGAAAATGATAGGACAGAGCAAAGCCTTTTTCTCCTTAGTGAGATTCATAATTAATTGCAGAGCACAGTATCAAACTAAAACATTTTTTTAGAGCTGAGGGCCCCAAACTGGAGATCTGGAAACCCAGACCCCCTCCCCCCAAGAACAGCAGCAGTCCCTGGAAGTGCAGCAGAAACATTTCTTACTCAGGAAAAGTAGTCTTAGATCTTCCAACAAATGGTCCTGTTAGCAGCTGTTCAATGGTTAATTCTGTCTCACTGCAGATTTCTCATGTTTCTTTGTGTGTGTCAGTGCCTACCTTCCTCCTCTCTTGGGAGATACCCAGAGAAGGTCTGTTAAACCATGCCTTAGTTGGAAATACAGGCCAGTTTAGTATTCTGAGAAAGCAAGCTAAGTAAGAATAATGTGGCACACTTCTGGAGGCCTCCCAGGAACTGACACAAAGAGAATGGAACCAGTATTTCAGCTGTGAAAATTAAGAAGGTTTTTGATCACTAATGCCTAAATTCTGCTCAAATGCTTTGCTTAGCTGCTGCATCTAAGTGGATTGTTGAAATGTTGGAACAGGAGTTAGGAGGAGAGCAGAGCTCAGGTAGGACTTGAGTCCTGTTTCTGAAATTCTGAGCTTGATGGAAATTCTCTTAGGTCTGAGTGATTTAGAACACAAACATCCAAACAAAATCTTTTTGTTGAGGCTTAGCCACGGATAACAGCCAAACTCCCAACCAGCTGTTCACTTCACTCCCTGCAGTGGATGGGGACAGAAAATAGGACTTGACTAGGGGAAAATTACTTTTAATTTGTTGCTAATTAAATAGATAAGAGTAGGGATAAACAAAATTAAAAACATTAAACCAGCACCTTTCCTTCTCTATTTTTCTTGCCCAGCTTCATTGTTTCTCTCCTGAACTTTCACCCTCCAAGAAGTGCAGGGGAGCAGGGAATGCTCTGCTGCTCTTCTCTTTGCCTGGAAATGTCTGTGCCTGGCACAGGGTAGCCCATGGCCATCTCTTACATCTTGCAGCCTCAAGAGTCTTCATACCTGCACCCAATGTGGTGCCTTTGCAGTGAAAGGGAAATTTTGGTGCTTTATTGAATTGAGACAAAGGTCAGAAATCTCTGCTGATTTTAGTCTCTTCTCATGCTGGATGGCAGCTCAGAAAATGAATGAAACCCTTGGAAAATGAAAGGCTCACTGTTCAATGTTAGATAGGAAGTGGTGCACTGTTAGGCAAGATCAGAAGTGCCAGGAATGTTTTACTTCCTGGTAGAGGAAAATAATTAGTAGTGAAACACATATGAAGATGCCAGTGGACATGAAAGAAATGTAAACATGGGTGTAAGCAAGACAGCAAGGCAAGGGTGAGTGTAGTGCAGGGAGCAAGTGGGAATTCCTGTGAGAAATGGGACAGAGAGGAACTTTTGTGATCGCCGTGTTTCAACCAGCCTGTACATGCCACCACAATGTGCTGGCCTTTCTCAATAGCATTTTCCCAGATAGTTCCATATTGCAAGTACTAAGTATATTTACCCAAATTACATAATGATGCACCATTATACAAGTCAAGTAACTGCATTAGAATTAACAAAATTCTATATATATGCTCTCATTTTAATGTAATTTCTATCAGAATAACCTAAACGCCCACTGAAATACAGAAATAGGCACATTTGGGAATATTACCCTCCATGTATCCATATGTTTCTATATTTAAATTGCAGCTAATTATGTATATGTACGTAATTTCTTTATTGCTGTGAACAAACAGGAAGAGTTCTGTTAATTTTTCAGGGAAAAAAAAGAAATAAGCTTTCAGACTGAAGTGTTTGTTACATTTTCATACAGATGAATAAAGAAAACATTAGTAAGCATCTGTCAAGATTTATATTTGATGTTTCTCATTTAAACTTGTAATTTAAAGCATGAAAAAAAATATGAATGATACAGTATGACCTGATACCCTTTTCACTCTTTACACCCTTTTCACCATTTTAGAGCAAATGTTGAATGCATTGAGGGCACAGATGACTCTGAAGTCACACAGCCCTTCTCTCTCTCTCCTTTTGGGGAGAAGCTTTAATAAAATGAGATAATAAAAGAGAACTGTTTTTCCTTCCCTTTCCTAGGATTTGTTTGTGAAACAAATCTGTGCTCTTCTCTTCAGGAAGGGGACAAAGAGTATGTCCAAAGGGATCCATTCCAGTTCTGCAAAATGCAGGTCTTAAGAGCTGTGTTAAGTTTGCTACAGACACTCCTCTTTACCTCAGCAGCCAGGGTTTTTCTGGAAAAAAAAGCAGAATCCTAGATGAGATTAGCTGGGGTGTCTGAGAGCAAGTAGCATAGTCAGAGGTAATGTGAACACAGCACAGGAGCCAGGCCATTTTCTCACTTCCATTTTCACCAGAAGATGCCAAAGAGTTGTGCCCAGTCTTTTTCCTTATGGAATGGAGAATTGACTCACTGTTGGAGGTGAAAGATATCAAGAGAAGATACTTGTCAAACCATTTAACATGACATAAACTTTCTGTCCATTTTCTAAACTCTGCTAATCTGTGCTCTAAGAGTTTTTCTATCAACTTGGTACAGACTTTAATATTGCATCCCAGAGGACTGGCAAATGCCAAACACTTACTCATAGAAAAAGAAAGCCCAAACAAAAAATCCCGACAGTAATGGCTTGGCAATTATGGACCAGTAATTCTTTCTTAAGAAATTATAGAAAAACACTTGAAATAATGAGAAATTTCATGGACTACTCATATGTCACTCTTTAAACTAATATTTTCTGATATAAAGTAGGAGAGTGATGGCTCTTAAAGAAGAAGGACTTTCATAAAGCTGGAGATGGAGACACATACCAAGCAAGTACATGAAAGAGCAGTGCACAGGCTTGCATACTTCTACCAGCCAAATTCCCTTTACAGACAGAGTTAGTGGAATAAGTTTGTGAGGAGTGCAACATAGAGGGGGTGACACTGCCCTGCCATCCTTCCTGTGTGCCACGCCATACCCATGGGCCAGCACCCTTTCTCCTTTACACATTGCTGCCAGAGAATGATAAGAGCAGACACCAGCAGTGCAAATTCATCACCATTTTGGCATGGGGAGAGATGATGACTCCCTGAGGAGTCATTCAAAGAGACTGAACAAGTGCTGAGTCAGCACCTTGGCCTGGATACCTTACCCTCTCCTTGACACTACCTGCAGAAACCATCTGAGTTACCTTCAGTAAATGGGTCTGGAGAACTTTTCACAGACCAGAAAAATCTAACAGATGATGTCTTGTCTCTTTCAAGAAAATACAGCTGGCTATCTTCGGACCTATATTTTTGTTTTAAATGTTGTTTGTCCTAAATTTGCTCTCACATGTGTGATCAAAGTCGTGTAAATAATGACGCTTCTAACAGTGGATCAAAGGAAGAACAGAATAACTACTTCACAGCCAATTTATTATCTGCATAATTAAATCAAGGCTTGAACAGATGTTTGTTGAAAAAAATCTGTCTTTTTGGGATGTGCAGTTACAAAGGAATGTAAAATTACCCAAAACTGAAGTAAAATTCTGTCTCATATTTTGGAGACAGCTAATTAAATCTTGCTCTAAAATTCTTGTTTTTTCCTCAGCCAATGTGATGACTTTGACTAAATGCATTTCAAACTTTTAAAGGTTGTTGGGAAAGAAACCAATGGAAAGTTAAAGCTTAGGTTGTGTTTGCTGATGTCTACAACATGAGTTGTTCTGTTTGCCACTGTCACTACTGTACTTATGATCTAAACTCCTACTTATGTGCATCTACTATTGCAATAATGTGTGATAGAGGAAACTAGGCTCAATTGAACCATCTCTATTATAGAACATATACAAATCCGCTCAAAAAACCAAAAATTAAAAAAAATACAAACAAACAAAAAGCTCAACCCCCCCCCAAAAAAACAAACCACAAAAAAAAACACCCCAAAAACCACAAAACCAAAACCAAAAATATACTCCTAGCAAAAAAGAAAAAAAATATACCATCTAGCAAATCTGATGAACTGCCAATTAAAAAAAATACAAACAAACAAAAAGCTCAACCCCCCCCAAAAACAAACCACAAAAAAAAAACCCCAAAAAACCACAAAACCAAAACCAAAAATATACTCCTAGCAAAAAAGAAAAAAAATATACCATCTAGCAAATCTGATGAACTGCCCACATTTAAAATTATTCTACTTGAAGAATTTCATTATAACAGCCAAATTTCAATTACCAGCATTTGTTCACTTTCTCTTTGGAGGAGTGGTTCATGCTGGTGCCTGCAATCAAACCCTTGCCATGCTTTAATCCATTAGTGCATGTGAGCCCTCACAGCTAAGGGATGCTTGCTTCAGTTTCTGTGCCATCAAGACACGCTCAAAAGGGAGAGAGAATTGCCTAATCCGCATGGGGAGCATCAGGATGCCTGGATGCAGCAGGTGGAGGGAAAAAAACCCAACCACAGCAGTTTTTGCTTTGATCCAAAATCTGAGGAAGACATTGATTTTGTTGGCTTTGGAGCAGTGACTCAGCCCTTGTTTCAGAAGGATTCAAACGTGTTTTCTTGTTGAATTCATGAGACAGAGCAGCCTCCTGAGTCTTTCTTGCACGCCTTGTTGAATTCATGAGACAGAGCAGCCTCCTGAGTCCATGCTTAAATTATTATGGCAGGCAAGAAAGAGGAAGTGCTAAATAAAAGCAGCCTTGCCTTTGGTGCCTCTCAGCAGAACCACTCTCCAGGAAACCTGAGCAAAGGCAGTCCTGCTTCCTGCAGGTTGTGGGTGGTTACGCAGCTGCCATGCAGAACCACTCTCCAGGAAACCTGAGCAAAGGCAGTCCTGCTTCCTGCAGGTTGTGGGTGGTTACCAGGGCACCAAAGGAATACAGATTCACAAGGATCTTTCCAGGCTGTCATGTAATGGTGATGGTAGCCAAGAGCTCATTTCAGTGTTTTTATCTTGAAGAAAACTTCCCTTTTAGCACAAATGTAATAGGATATACATCTGTTATATTAGGTCTATTTCTCACATCTGTGTTGGGTTATGATTTCTGTCATTAGCATGATTACACTTGTTACGTGTTACAGAGATAAACAGTGTTTGTTTTCTCATGTATCTAAAACATCAGAATGATGGTTATATGCTGCATCCTAAATATCGAGTTACTTAAATCTCAAGTTCTTACAGAAATGTATCACTTTCTTGGTCTAATAAACTCTTAATATTTTTACCATCTTGAAAAACCACAGTGCAGAATGTTAGATTTACCAGCATGGGTAGATGATATTTAAAGCAGAAACATTTATAAAAGAAGAACACATGGGAATCAGGAAGTAGCAGCTATTTCACTTGGCAGAGTTTCCTTATTTTGCAATACTTTCTAGTCCAGTCCCCTTCCTGAGCAATGCCAAGGTCATCACCTCACAGCTTTGAGCAGCAGGTCATTCAACCTGCTTACAGCTATGAGAGGTATAAAGTGATTTTGTTAAAGTTTACTTTGAATTTATGTTTCTTTAACTTCCAGTTGTGTTTTCCTTATTCAGTCTTCTGCACTAAAGCTAAAAAAGAAGCTTCTGTTATCTCAGTCATTTATGATTTCAGTCACTTCTATTAAAACTCAACTTATGAACATAGTTTTCTAACTTCTTTTCATAACTTATATTTTTTAGTCTTAGGATTACTGCTATCCATTTTGACTTTTTTTCCTCTTATAAAACAGATGTAAGAAAGAAAAGGAAGCCATTGGTTTGATCAAAAGTAATGCCCAGCATACTGTCCATTCATATTTTTCTTTCTATTAACTAAACAGAAATGTCTTGGGTGAGGAAATTTCTTTAGAAGATGTAGCTTAAACTTTTTTTTTTTTTTTAAATCAAGTACCACTTGTGTTATAGTTGTCTCTTTTTAGGATAGTCAGTAGCAACCCTATATTTAGGGTATCATGTGCTATTATAAGAATCCTTGGAGCCATTTTATAAGAAAGTCTAACAGCATTGCTTGTGTCAGGTTTTTGAGATTTTCAGCTGAAGACAAGTGCTTGGGGTAGATAATGCTTTTTCCTCTCCACTCCTGCCCATTAAAATTCATTTATACTTAGCTGAGATACAGGCTGTTAAATTGCTGTTCCTTTTCTTCACTGGTGCTCTGCTGGATAGCCTTGGCATCACATCAAATTGGTAACAGACCAATGGTGCTGGTGGTTCAGCACCAGAGTGCTGCTGCTGCCTCCAGCATCACCAGGAGGAGGGAAGCCAAGAGGGGGGCTGGCAAAAGCAAAGCCAGTGGCTTTGATTTCTGCCCATCTGACCTGGGACTTCCCCCAAGACACTCCCTCCTTGTCTGGCTGTGAAGGAGAGGGAAGGCAGCCGGATTTGCTGTGAGGTTACCCGGATGACCAGCTGCTGCCTTACAAAGGAGAAAACCACAGGTTCCTGTGGCGATGACAGATAAAAAGCCTTTGCTGAAATGAAGTGAATTTGGATTGCCAAATTGCCAGCTGTGTGCCTCCCAGACAGCTCCATGGGGCAACTGGTGTCCCTTCTCCTCTTATGTAGTGCCTGTGCTGGCCATGCTCACTGCCCACTTCTCACCTGTAGGAGATAAAACTCTGCTTGCCTCTTCCAGCAAGGCTGAGTAAGGACAACATGAATCCACTGTCCTGCTCCTGGACATTGGAAAAGGGTCTCCTCATTTAAAGGATGCTATTTTCACTAAAACAGCTTCAGTTGCCCTCTGCGGGAAGTTTGCTTTTTTCCATCCCACTCCAACTTTTTGTCTCTTCTTCACCCACTGCTAGTTGTAGAGGGTTTAGGTCTCACCCCCTAATATCCCTCAACCTTCAGTCTTCAAGCCCTTCACTTTTTCCTGCCCGGTTGTTGTAGGAGAACCTGCCTTAAAATGAACCACTTTGTGCTGCATAGCCATGAAAAATAGCCAGCTTTTAGTCCCAAGGAGGGGCATGCCATATGAATATTGTCAAGAAAATCAGCAAATAGCTTAATCTTTTTTATTTTTTTCTCTTTCTCATGAACATTGAGTTAAAGTGGTATGAGTAGGATTTGAATTTATGTTCTTCAGCAACAGATGGGTTTTAAGGGCTTGGTTGTTTGAAATATATTTATTCTTAAATACATGCTTGATCTCATCTGCTTTTAAAATGCTGCTAGGAAGGCTTCTTGACAGTACTCTGGAGACAGAGGGGAGAGGGAAGGAGGCTGTTGACAGCATCTGTGGTATTTGGGTGGGCTCAGTGTGCTAGAAGGAGTAATGTGGGGTTGGCAGGCGGCAGCTCTTCACCCTGTGCTGAGACAGTGCAAACCTGCCATATGTAGAGCAGCCCCCATGGTCCAGCTAACAACCTTCATTCATCTTTCTTGCACACAATATTTCCAAGTGTTTATGGAGCTGATGTACAGCATAAACCTCTTTTCTGGGTTAGACTTCGGCTCCCATCGAGCCCCTTTTGCCAATGTCAGTTTGGCCTCAGGGTGGTGCTGAGCAGGGCATAAATCACACCCTAAGACACTGAGAAACAAGTTTCTTCGTTTGTCTTGTGGCTGGAGATAAGAAGTCTAAAACCAGAGTTTTTCCAGCCTGTGTGTTTCTGAAGGTTTGTTTCTTTTCCAGCTCTTTCAGAGGAGATGAGTATTGGGATGATGGGGATAAAGCACTATCAAAGGGGAAAATCCTAAAAGCTCATGTCCCATACTCACTCCCCATAACCTCTTCCTATGCCATGGTTGTCTCCCTGGGAAGAAGACCTCACCATATAACCAGTGTTGCTGATGAAAATATGATTGTGATTGACCAGGGTGACTTTTCATTTCAGTTGGGTGCTCAGAATCTTGGTGCTTTGGGCAGGAACGGAGCTACCTGAAATAAATGAACTGAAATAATTTTCTCACTATCTGAAAAAAAATTCTTGATTTCTGAACTTTATTTACATTTATTCTTCAAACAGAAGTTTTTGTACAGCTCAGGCTATCTCCTTTTCTTCACCTTTTTTGCATTCAGACAGCAACATTTCCTTTAATAATATTTTCCTAAAACTTTTAGCTTTTCAAAGGAAGGTCTGCTTCATCAAGCCTTTTGCCAAGAAGAAGTGCTTAAGAAGTCCCTTTTATTAAGCTCTGTTCCCTTTCTCTTAACACATCAGTGGGTCTAGAGCATGAAATCTCCAGGGACCAGTGCTCTATAAATACCTTTGATGGATAAATTACAAACTGCCACACACTAGAGCAGGTTTTACTTGTGTTGTGAAGGGCAAGGGAACTAACCAAAATAAGCACAGGGTTGCTGGTGGAATGGAATTTATCATGAGGACTTGGTTTGCCAACTGTTGTCACAGCTATTTTCTTTACCTAAGCACAGGGATAGAAATACAGTAATTACTGTTGGTAAATGCCATTTCACGCTGCTGACTACTGCACTTTCCAAGGACTCTCATTACTGTACAATCATCGCCAGTTTTGACAAATTACATCTGATTAATGAAAACAATATTTCTAAATCAACCATACTTCCTGAGAAGTCACCTCCTTGGCAGGGAAGAAGAATGAAGGGGAATTTCAGTGGGGTTTCTCAGAACTGTGGAGATCCCAGGTGTGCTGCCTGTGGTATCAGTAGTCATCAAATATTCCAAAAAGGGGCACTGATTGAAAGGAGCAGAATGGTGTAAAACAGATGCAGGAAAGGCTGCTGTGAAAACAGGTGGTGAGCTTCTGGAGCTTGACACCACTGGACATGAATGAGGACATGCCAGCAGGTTGAAAAAGGCATTAAACACATCTATGTCCAACCAGCACATGAACAGAAATTGGCAGGAATATGCAGTTAATCTAGTAAAAGTAAAGTATGAGGAAGTGTTGAGGCTCCTGTGCTCCCATCAATAAACTCTTTCATTGTCACCTCTGAGATCAGTATTGGATGGGACTCTGTTGTCTAACCCAGCAATACATTACTGTCCTTAAAAACTAGAAAACACAAAACTGCTGCTTCAGCCATAGATGCCATCAATAGAAAGCTTTGGTATGTTCCCCTGAAATAGAGGGTGGAGGGAATGGGACAACCAGGATTAGGGCTGACCTTTTTAAAAAGTCTGGAAGTGCACAAGGTAGAAAAGACCCCTTCCAAAAATGTAGGGGATTACTCTGAAATTCAGCTGTTTACCTGTATGCACTATTGTTATATGCATATTTCTACAGCTTAGAGTTATTTACTTAAATTTTTGTTGTTGCTGTTTTCATTTTGCCTACATCTTCTTATGTTTAGGGAATATGGCTGGCAAAGAAACTCAGTGAGGCAGCTTGGACTTAGGCATCCAAATTTGCCTGGAATACTTTTCAGCTGTCTTCATGTGTATCAGGATCTGTTTCTTTCTCTTCCCTTTCTTAGAAGTCTTTGGGGATCCAACAATGGCCAGAAGACACAAATATAATTGTAAGAAATCTTTTGTTTACAGCTCCCTTCCCTCTGCTTAGACCTGTTCTCAGTGGGAGGTTTAATCTAGTTAACACTTTTTGCTGAGAAAAGCACATTTTCAGGTTTTGCTTTAATTTTAAAGTAAGTTTACATCCTCTTCTTGCTGAATTGAAAGCACAGTCTTTGTTCCTTCCATGTCATTCATCACAGCCCTAACAGGGAGAGACTGAAGACAGGTTCCACTGGGAGACATCTGTGCAAACATTACTGCTGCCTTTCTATCCATCAGGTTTTAATCTGGACCACTGCATTTTCCATTTTTCCTTCATTCCTCTGCTTCCCAGAGCCGGTGCAGCAAGCTCTGGTTTCTTTATTTATGCTCGTTATAAACTGCCCAGAAGCCGCTGTCATTGACTGAGACCCCACTGTGGATAGGAAGGAGACAGCTGCCATCTCCAAAGCTGTTTTGGGGGTGGACTTGAAAGCATTTGTGCCTTCAAAACCCCAAAAATAAAACTAATGTTGTCATATACAGCTGTCCCAGTCATAAAAAGCATTTCAGGGTAAGTTAGGGCTCGTCCCATAGAGTGGCTACAGAGGTGAAAATGCAGCAGTCTCTTGTTGTGGGAAAAGGGGTTAAGTCCAACCATCTGACTTAAGATCCATTTATAAAGTGTTTTTAGTATTTTATTTATTCATCTAGCTAAAAATTTAATACTAATAATAGAGGTTAGAGGCAGAAGTGAAGAGTAGGGCTTGCTGTGTTATTTTCTCTGTCAAAACCTAATAATCTGCAGAGACAGAACTTTCCTCAGAAATACATAGTTTTCTTGTGGCAGTGTCCAAGCATTGAATTTTATGGAATTCAAATTGAAAGCTCTATTCATAAGTTCTTTCATTATCAGAAATTTTGATGCCCACAATTTGTATTAAATTCAAGAACTCCAACATCTTTCTGGAAAAAAACCCAAAAATGCTACTTAGATTTCTAACTTGTCATCTGAACTCATGCACCAAATTCTTAGAAACTCCCGAAATTATGCCTTCAGCACACAGAGCTGAGAACTTCTTCTCTCCTCTTGCTGACAGTGGTTTTACAATTCTGATTTATTCTGAGCTTTATTCTCTGTACTTTTCAGTCTTTAATAGAGTCTCATATTGTAATCACAGCTGAAATCTGCAGATTATGCTGTGATAATAAATTATTCAGATGGGCTACTTAGACTTCATTTTACCAAAATGGTTCCATCTCTATCAATGATTGACAGTCATTTCTGAGCATTATTTAGCCTTTCACATCACAAATCAGGACCCCTGCTTATTGCCAGCTCCAGCTTTAGTGCCAGATTCCCATCTGGCATTGTAACGGGGAGTATTTGAGTAGGACATGCTGCCTTTTTTTAGTATCAAATCCATAAGGCTCACAATGAAAAAACAGCTTCTTTTATCTACTGAGCTCAAGCTCATGTATTCTGTAAATCATTTTAACTTCTCAAATGTCAAGATGATTTTAATAGCCATAATTGAATGGAATACTGTGCTGAAACTCAGATGTTGAGTTGGAACTCTCAATGAGGTAAAAAGCATCTTTTTCAATAGCCCCTCTATTAAGAAAAGAAAGTTAAGCACTGTGTTGTGTAGACATTTCCATCATGTTCCTCCCTGAACAGTAATTAGCTCTGCTCCTGCTGTGCCATCCAGCTGGGGCTCTGGGGGATGACAGAGCTTTCTAGCAAGGTGTGAGGATCCACACCATGATGCCCTACCAAGACCTTTAGGCAGGTGCAGGCTCTCGTGACCTCTCAAATCTCTGATGAGGAGCACAGCGTCCTCCTGCATGACTCCCTCCTCTTGCCTCCCATGCAAGGAGCTGTCTGCTGTGCTGGCCAGGTGTGTGGTCAGGGCTTTTCTGTGACTGACTGGGATGTCCCTCGAATGAGAGATCTCCACATGTCTGTGTCTGGTGGCTTGTTAGCAGCACGTGTCTCGTGCACAGCCAGCTGCTGGGCCAAGGCAGTGGGTCCTGCAGAGAGCAGACCTATGGGCAGGAATCTTGCATCTCCAGTCTCAGCTCAGCGCACTAAGCCCCAGATCCCTCAGCCTTTGTTGTTAGCACATATATGTAACAATAAGCAAAGAAAGCAGGCAATCTCAAGAGGTATTCAAGGGTCAGAAATTTCAAAGCTAATTTAAAAGTGATTACCTAACAAAAAACCAGACAAATCTCTAAGATGATTCCTGTGTGCCCTGTCTTTTATTAAACCAGATTTTATTTTTCATGATTGAGAGAAGTCATTAAATCTTATCAATGGTATTTTTTGGTCTGCTATCACAAAATTATCTCCCAGAATACCTTCTTCTCTCTTGATGCTTGATGCTGAAGCATTTTACATGGCTGTTCTCCCTTTGAGGGATTTTTTAAAGATTTTTTTTATTTTCCTCAGGAAATACATGAATGTGTACATATCATCTTCTCCTGTCAGAAATTCATCTGTCATGTTTCAAGAGTAAATGAAACATGACATGAGGCTTTTAAAATGTATTGTATTATCGTATCTCCTCTTTTTCTTTCATTCTCCTCTAAAATTCAGTGTCACAAATTCTTCTCTGAGAAATCAAAGTGAGTAAATTCAGTGTTGCTGTCAAGATTTGTCTCTGCTCCTAATACCTAAATGAGATACCAGGAGAAAAAGTATTGAAACCAGCTGATTTTTCAGACAAGGTTTATGTGAGTTACCAGAAAATTGTAGTTTCCCTGTCTCCATTTCCCATTCTTTCTCCTACTCACACCAAAGAAAACACCTTTGTTTTAGAGCTAGCACCTTTCTCTCTATGTGTCTGTCTTACTGGAGGATTTCTCATTGTTTCAAGCAGGTGGGCAGGGAGATCTGTATTTCTACCACCTTAGCTAAATTATTCAGTGCATAGTTGCTGTCCTGTGGAAGAGCAGTCCCTGTTACATCCATTTCATGGCTTCTTCCAAACTCAATAGTTTGTGTGATGAGTGACATGCTTTCTTTCAAAAAATGATGACTGATTTAATACATGTACAGGGTTAAATTTGAACATGAAGTGCATGGTATCAGTCTGATTACATGCATTTAATATGTCATCTATGTAGAAGTACTAGTAAGAGCCATAAGCTGTGAATATTTGATATTAATGATACTGAGAGAACAATGGCCTTGAACATCATGAATTTCCATGCATTTAGCAGTGGAAACAGCAATTGACAGAAAGATGGAATCCTAAGTATTGAGGAATTTAAATATATTTGTATACAAAGCACAGCTCATGTACCTAAATAAGTGGGATGGAAGTAGGATTTGACAGAAAGTTGGAATGATGAGCAAGGAGGAGGAGTGGAAGGACAGTTTCTACACACAAAGGTGGCTTCCCAACTATGGCTGACTGCTGCATCCTTGAAATATAAATGTATACATGGGCATGCATGTATATATGTGTGTGAATTTGTAGTGTTACTACTGCCAAAGGACCCGAGTTAACTCACTTGAAATAATCCTGATTTGTTCTAAACAAATCAAAAATCTAAAGTAATGCAATTTATTAAAATGCACTATACTGCCAACTCCACCATTGCAAGCTCTGCAGTAGCTTCATTGTCTGGCTCTTGCCAAGTGAGAAAAGCATCATTGTTTTGTCATACTGTATTCCATTCATTCTGCAACCTGACATAAACAAGCTCATGTTCAGCATTATCCCAAGCAGACCACAGATTTGCCCTTTGTTTGACCATCTGTTATGTTTGCAGTTCCTAGAGAACAAATTCTAATTATAGGATGTAAGTCATTTTGGATATAGCCTTAGATGACTGGAATAAGAGGCCTTACTCTGTTAAAAGAGGTTTTCAGTTCTCAGATTTAAAGCTGTATCAGGTCTCTGACCTAAAACTGTGTCATTATTAGAGTCACTGAATGACTAATTGCTGTGTCCCAGGACTTTGATAAGTGGTACATTTTACTCAGTTCTGAAGAGGGGTCTTGAGGGTGTTAAACAGAAAAAGGGCAAACAAGGGTCTGATTCTTGCTCATATTAGGTCCCATCAGTCCGTGGGAGAGCATATGGATAAAAAGAGCAGGAAATGTATATTATTTATATTAGAAGTTATTTATTGTTTATATTATTAATAATAATTAATTAGTTGATATTTATATTATTATTAATTATTTATATCTATTTATATTAGAAGTTTCCAGAGAAATGTGTCATGATAGATTGATTTTTTGCAAAAGCACAAGTTAAAATCTTCACATATCATAATGCCTCTTTCAGAGTTAAGGAAAAACAAGTTAACTGGGATGCTTTTCCTTACTATTTGACAGTGTAGCTTTATTGCCATTTAGAATTTTTACAAATTCGCTGTGCAAATTTCAGTGGCCTTGTTCTGCCGATCAGATGTTGGCATTTAATTTCCTGAACTACCTGCAGTCTGCTTCTGGTTGTTGGGAGTAGGGTCCTTAGAGTGCAAACGAGCCCTTTCTAATGAAAGCTGCCCAGGGAGCACTGCCACAGGGATGACTTCCACATCTGGGAACATCTTCAGAAGCTGCACATGCACAGCCAGCCAGCACTGCCCTGCCTTCTGCCTGTAGCTCCCATCTGGCACAGAAAATGATCTGGGATCTATTTAGCCAATAAATATTCTTTGGTGAGTGAGCTGAGTCAGCTGTGCAGGTGCCTGTAAAGACCTCTTGTACCCTGAGTTTCTTGGCTCTTGCTTGTTATTGGCAATATCAATGAGCCACCTTCCTCCCTCCTCATTTATTCCCTGGCAATAGGGCTTAACGAGGACAAGGACTCCCTTAATCATTCCTAACCTGGGGAGACCATTGTAGAAATCAACTGGAGTGTGGGACTGTCCTTGCTGAGTGGTTTCCTGGGGAAAGGTTAGTACTAATAGGTATGTTTCCACATTTTTTAAAGCATCAATCAGGTTTAAGAGTCTTCTGGCCACCAGGAGATGTGATGATGAATCTCTGCTGCCATGGTCAAGGCAGGCAATAGAAGTGTCAGCCGCACACCACTGCTCCTTATGTGACAGAAAAGAAATTATACCAGAGGAAAGATAATGCCTTGAGAAAAGTAGACTTCTTATGTCAACAAATGTTTGAAAATGTTTAGAATATGAAGGGACCAGTGTTTCATTTGCTTTTTGATGGCACACTGCCTAAAAAAAGTTGTGATTCCCTATTCTTTGCTGAGGACTTCAAGTGATACCAACTTGCCATGCTGCCATCCCCTTTGGTGGTGCTGCCACCACCAAAGTCTGGTCCTGGTGGTGACACTTGCTGCCTGCCTTGGCCGAGTGGAGCCCACCTTGCTTTGAGGTTCACCTTGATTTTTCACAGGATTAAAAGGAAGACTGATGCCACTGAGGAATAAAATCCTGTGGAGGCTGATGATGGCAGTATGGAATTCTGGTTCACTTTGGGGGAAAAGCAGCAAGAAAAGTTGTTTCAGTGAGTGCTGGGTTTGGTCTGCTAAGCACCTTTGGGGGCTGGAGCTTTCCTAGAGTCTCACCACGAAGGAGATGGGTCATGGGGAGTCCAGGGGATTTGTTTGTTAGAGCCCATCTTGACAGATGTCCCTTGCACTCATGACACTTTTCTGACCCATTGAAGAGTCATCTTTGGCCACTGCTGGAGCTGCACACTCGTCAGTAAAGGGCTGTCAGTCTGTATGATGCTTATGATGTTATTTTTATGCCTACATTATTATGTTGTCATTCCTGCAAGATAAAAATGATTCTCTCTTGAGTTAAATGGCATCTGCTGATGGCTCTTGTAGAATGCCAAATATCTGAGAAGAAGGAGGTGATTTTTTTCTGGTGACTTATACCTTCTTTAACAGGTATACCTATCTTGTTTAGCAGATTTACAGGATTGAAGAAAGGAAAAGAGGTTACAAATCACAGCAATAGCTACATACCCTCAAATTTCAGTTTTATACACATCTGTCTGGCATCTTGTGTGCTGTAATGCTTCACTGGCACACATATATTTAGAAAATTGGTAATATGTTGCTAAAGCTTTCCAGTGCTACTGAGATTTCAGAGCAGATTCCATCCCTCAAATAGATAAGAAGGGGGAGGGGGAAAACAGGGAAACTACAAAAAGATTTGAAAGCTGCTCAAGACCTTGATGGAGAAAGACAAGAAAGAATATAAAACTGCTCAATGCATTTATTACCGACCTTAAATTTTTATAAGGCTAGTTATTCTGTTCTGATTTTTTTTCTGATATCAAGGGGTAGCATTAAAAATGTCACTCTTACAACACAAGAAAGCAATTTTTAAAAAAGCCCCTCACATAAAACAATCTAAATACTTGTGAAAAGCAATAAAAGGTGATTTAATTCAATATTTTAAGACTAATTTGCCATGATTTGCAATATTGTCATGGGAACAGTTTTTTTTTTAGTGGGTTACTGTTGCAGTTGGAAATTTTTGTTCCAGCATTGTTCATTTTTTTGTTAAGAAAAACAACACCTCATTTTTTTGGTGATCCTTTATACTCTCCTTTTTTTTTTTTTTTTCTTTATGTACTTTATTCTAACACAAAGTAAATGGAAAATGTCACACCTTTCCAACAGAATCCTTTGTCATAACAGAACTCTTTTGAGAATTACTTTGGAAAAGACAAGAACAGTAGTGAATTGATGATTTGGCAACATGCCTGGTCTCACAAAATATATAGTTTAAGTTAGAATCAGGTTTTCCAGTATATTTTATCATCCAATTCCATCTTGTCCCATCAGAAACTTCCTCACAAACAGTAACCTGAAATAATGTCAGCATACATTGTGTTATTACTTTTTAGATTTTTCCCACCTGTCATTACACAATCACAGTAGAAGCTGTCTGAACAGGTGTGAAAGCAAAATGTCTGTGCTGCTGAGGAGCATTCTACTCCTTGAAACACATCTTGTCTCCTCTGTTGCGTGCTCCCCAGGTGCATCTAACAACATTAATAACCTCGTATGTCACAAAGCTGCACTCTGACTAAATATGGCCACTGACTGGTGATCTCGACTGGCCTCAGCACTGGTCACAGTGGATTAATAAATTCACTGTGTAGCATTGAAAAAGACATTTGTAATAAATTATATTTTTTCTGGCAGTGAAGCATCCACACAAATATTTTCAGGTTAGTCCTTAACAAAAACCAGTCTCCCTAGTCTCTTGGTTTGAAGCAAAGAGCAAACAGTAAGTAGATGGACCAAGAGCAGTCACAGAAGCACCATAAAATGCTGGTTCCTTCTTGGGCACATCCGTGTTGTGGATCTGTGTTTCCATTATCCAGGCCTGGGGCTTTCTGGTTTCCCACCTGTGGAAGGACATTGTATCCTGTTTGTGGGAAACGAAAGACGAAGAACACCCTTTTTTTTCAGTGACAAATATTAAGGTTCTGCCTCATTATAGCCAGTGTTTCCAAATAACAGATGATGCAGAGAGGATTGGAACACGGTGTTTTGTTTGTCCTGGTGTTAACGAGCATTTGAAATGTTGATGTGTAGGCAAATCTATTTCTTTTTTAATATTTTGCATATATATTACTATATAATGCCTTGTGGGGGGAATAGGAATTTAACATCTAAATATATTAATATTCAACAAATAGTAGTGTGTACAAAATAGAAGAAATTATTTTTCCCTTTAAAGCACAGCAGCCAATGTTAATTTGGCTTCATGCAATCTACTACAATGGTTGTACTAATTCGTCTCTCTAATTTAGGCCTGATAGATATTAATTTTTTTCTTCAGGAAATGCACAGCTCTTTGCTTGTTTTCATTTAGGTCACCTCATCATAGTCTGAAATGATGTACAGTGGCAGAAAGGGGTTTGGTATCCCTTTCAGTTTGCCAGTGGAAGATTTCACAAGTGCCTTGAGCCGAATCAGAATAAACCCCAAATGGAAATAAGATGCTTCTTTTTAACATATTATAGGCAACCAGAGGTACATGATGTCCTTAGCTGCTCTGGGTTGCCATGGCCTGAAGTCTCTGATCAAGCTTGTGTGTCCCTCTAGAAGACTCATGGTGGCATCACTTCGTGACATTGATAATGGTGACCCAGCAGTAACTGGATTACATTCCACATCCTCAGGATGAAGACCAGAATACATTATCCTGGAGGTTCCTTCTGCTCTTAAAATACATAAATAAATTAATTTAATGGCTTACTTAAAGTGATTTAAATAAATTATGGAGATATTTCTATATGAAAAGAATAGGAGGGAACAAGAGAGGTTTATGATCAAGTGAGAGCCACTAATTTATAAGCTGGGGCTATGCTGGTTCCTTTTGCACTTGACTGATAGTGGTGTGAATATGCCATCATTTTTGTTGGACTTTTTGTCGTCCACTGAAGTTAACTGAAAGAGTTTCACTGAGCCTGGAGGGCACTCCTGTCCTGGTAAGCAGCCATAGAAGGCTTTCATGAGCACAAGTGTATTCAGTAGAAGTTTTGCTGGCATGAGTTTAGACTGTGTAATTCTGTGTACCCAATTATAAACAAGCAATGTAAAATGCTGCCACCATATGCCATCGATATATAAAGGTGCCAAAAAGAAAAGCTTTCATCTAGCTCTGTGACTTTGGCAAAGAGCAATGAATACATGAATAGATCTCCTTCAGATAAATTATGTGAATGAGTATGTTTCACAGGTTACAAAATACTTCTAAAGCGTACAAGGTGTGTTCTTAGATTGTAAGTATTTAAAACACAATACACACCAAGATTCTCCTGGTTTTATTTGTTTTGCTTCTTCCTCATTTTCTCTTGTATTGGAGTAACAACTTATCATGCAGTCTGCTTATCTTCCTCATTAATGAGATTTCAGTTTAACTCATTATGCTCCCACCATCATATTTTTTTCCTATAATACTTTTTGATTCATGTAATCCCTTCCTAAAAAGATGAAATGCTAGGATTTGTAATTGGAATAACCTTTACTTATGAGAATGTAATGGTTTCTTTCCTCTAAATTGATTTAAATCAACACAATTCAATTAATTTCTTTCTTGTGCCTCTGTCAGTTGTACTAAATAAATATTCTAATATTGCAGTAGGGTCTATAATGTTGTTTATATAATGTTGTTTCCTGTCTTGGCACAGGGGTTATGGGACTTTCATCCTGTGCAAGATGTATCTCCCTTCTAGTACAAATGCCAGTCTGCTTCAGCTGCTTATCCTCGTGCCCTAGATTTGTACTTGGGCTTTTTTCCTGTTCTGCTACTTGCAAATATAGTAGTAGTCTCACTTCACTATTTGTAGACACCTACAGTTTTCATTTGGAGTATTTTGGTAAACTGGCAACTGCTTTGATATTTACTTTAGCAGGTGGTTGGAATACAGGATTGTTCATTTAGAAGTAGACTGTCTTTTAAAATCTAACAATTTAAGTGGAGTGTGAAGTCAAGCAAACCTTGAGATATGTTAAATATAAGAGCTCCAATATTGAGGTTTGGTGACTGTACACAGAAACTTTTTCTTTTTTTTTTTCATTAAAGGATGCTTTTGTGACCCTTTTGTTCCCTTTGGAATTTCTTTTTACAAAACCCCTAATGAAAATGAACAATTTAAGGATGACTTCAGAATGTTTATATTTTTTCTGCTTATGCCTTCTACTGGAATATAGTAGTTCTTGCTCCTCTAGAGCAATGGAAGATTATTGAAAGAGGAAAACAACTTTTCAAATAATATTAGATTAGTTTTTATTGTTTAAGTTGTTTCCAGATGATACTTTTCACCAGACCTTTAAAAATCAATATTATTTTAACTTTTCTCCATCTCAGCCTACACAACTTCCATTTGCATACATGTTTTTTTACTGAGTGCAATAAAATTAATTAGATTCAGAGGGACTTTTCTCTTTTTTTCTTACTCTATTTTTGACTTCTTACCTTTTCAAGATTTCTTCCAATTTCAAAAATTCTCACAGGAAGAATGAGAAAAATAAAAAATGTGATTAATTGCTATTTTAACACCCTTGAAAATTATACTCAAACCTGAGAAAGTTTTCAGAAGATCAGAGAAACTGGGGAAAAAAAGAATTAAATTAGAAAATGATAGGCATTTGATGATAGAGAGAGAAAAAGGAAAGAATAAAGAGAAAACACATCACCCTCAACTTCATCTTGGATTTTCAACATCTGATATTGAATGAAAAGAAAAGTCTGGAGTTAAACAAATTGGAAATTTTTTTTTTTTTGTTTTCAATACTATTGATAAAAACACTTCATGAATATAAAAATGAAGCTGATAAGGCAGCTAAATTACCCCTGATTTGGGAGTTTGCTTAGAATTCACATGTTACTTGCAGATGTGATTATGGCAAGATCCTTCCTGCCCTTTGCAAGACCTAAGCAGCTGAAGCACTTATCCTCTAGGGAGGACTGAACCTATGTCTTCATCCTCTGTATCCTAAGAGAGCTTCCTGCTCCCTGTGTATCCTGAGAGAGGCACCTTTGCATACTCTGCTGACATTTACAGCACCACACATCTGGAAATGGAGCAGGTGAGGGGCAGGTTTGGAGTCCCAGACATGTGCAGTCATAACTTAGCCCTTGGTTAGGGCAGGCACACAGCTATAGCTAAAATGTATACTATATTAGACCATAATTGCAAGTCAGGAAACAGTTCTGGGGCCTCAGACAATATACATCTGACTTTAAGATGAGTATTTTCTTTTTTTTTTTCCCCTCCCTTTAAATTTGACATCACAGTGGTGGCAATGAGTCTGCATGCCCAGTGTGGATTGAGAAACAAGACTTAACCAATCTTCTGGCAAAGGACTCGCTCCAAAGTCTAATAAATCTGCATTTGACTGTCTGCAGAGAAAAAGTGAGCAGTGCCCACATGGCAAAGTGCTGCTGGCTGTCCAAGAAGAGCCACAGCAGAGGAGGCAAGAGTGTCTGCAAGCTGGAAGTCACCCAGCACAGTGTGACTTGGCTCCTTATTCCCTGGAATGATTTCTCAAGGAAAAAAAAAAACCTTTAAGATTCCAAACAGGGCCATTGAATAGGTAGAAACAACACATAGAGAACTTCAGGGACTAGAAATGAGATGCAAGAATTCAGTTAAATAGTGATATGCTCTTGAGTATACAATGGATTGCCCCACTCCTTTAAACGGAGACTCCTCTCTGTGTAGAGAAGTATTTTGTGTGTGGCAGATGTCAGCCAAGAGCTCCAGATTGAATTCACTGTGTCAGGTAATCACAAAAAGGCAGACTTGACCACTGGAACTGATGTTTTGGTTAACAATCAGTAAAATTGCAGTTAATAAGGACTTAATTTTATTGCTTTGGCTTTGAGTTCTTTCCCAAACGCTCACTATATATGTGATGATATTCAGGGCAACAGCTCATTCTTAGACCTGTGGTTAGATAAATTGTTCCCTCCATGGTTTCTTCATGGTGGTCTGATATGGAGAAGAACAGAGACATACTGCTGATGATGATATTCTGAGGGAGACTAGATATGAAGGGGCTGCTATAAGCCTCATGAGATCTTCCATATCCTGTGTATATTATCAAAACAACTCCACGGAAGATGTAAAATTTGGGATGTAACAAGGAGTACTAGTGGACCATTAAGACAGGGTGGAGATCAGCACAAAGAAACTTATAAGCTATTTGTTTTGTGATGGACACTGTCAGGTGGTGACAAAATCTGCCATCACTGGAAACATATGGAACACTGGGAGTAACTTTATTGGTTTCATGCACTTTTTCCTATACTTGCTAAAGAGAAAAACAAAAAAATCCAGGTGCTTGGATTAGTCCTGTTTGAATAAATTCCTAGCAGACTGCAAAGCATTTCTGAGAAATTAGAAAAGGACAGAATGGCAATTCTGAAAGCAAAATTGCAAGAAAAGGTAATATAAAAGTAATGTACAATTTGGTAATAGTGCGCTAAGTAAGTTATTAGATTGCAGAGTTGGGGAGAAACTAGATATATTCTCACGCCTGTTCAGTTAAAATGAAACATAAAGGTTCTGTAAAGAGTGTTAATGTGTTGCATATTTTATCTTCTACCTGAAATGGGAATGCTAACGAGTTGCAAAGAAAGTTATTGTGACACTAATTTATTTAAAAGAGCTCTTTGAAGCTCATGTTGTTGGCTGATGTGGGCTTGATTTAGGATGAACAACCACGACAATTGCCTCCAAAGAGGAGCTTTGCAAGGTTAAAATGGGGAATAGAGGAAGAGAACACGTGCCTGGCCAAAGTCTGATGTCAGGTGTAAGCAAACTCAAGGCATTCCTTCTGTTCTAGGGCAAAATCCTGTGTGGTGGGGTTTTTTTCTCGTGTGTTTTTTTGTTTGTTTATTTGTTTTTTGTTTGTTTGGTTGGTTGGTTGGTTGGTTTTTTGTTTGTTTTTGTTTTTGTATTGCTGCTTTTTTTTGTTTGTTTTTAATTCTAAAATAACAGTTCTTAAAAATAAGGAATATTTCACGAATAGCAAAACTTCCATCAAGAAAGACAGACCATGGAAAACCTGGAGCTGGTACATATCAAAGAGAGGATCAGCATGTAAAACTGAGCTGAGGCTAGTAACATAAAAGGAATCATATGGTGTTAGTTCATGTAATAAAACCTTTGGTTCAGAGGTGTCCAGACAAGCTGACCCAGGAGACCCAGTGGGAGGGCGGTGGAGGAATTGTCACCAAGATTTTTAGATAAATAGTTAAAATAAAGGCCTAGATGCTCTGCTGAAGCAAAACATGGTGTCTGAATCCTTACAGCTCTTGTAAACAAACATATGCCATGGTGGGAGCAGCTGGGGTAGGTAAAATGCCTCCAGTGCAGTCTTCACCTTGAGGGGGTTTTTTTTGTTCAGGTACGTACCAAAGTGAGTGGAGCTGTTGAGAAATTTTCACTTGCTTAATTCCTGCTCCCTAATTCCTGACCTTGCAGACGTGGCTCACAACTCATAAAGGGATGGCACTTCAGCCCCGCAGCCATCCTTGTGCCTGTGACAGTTACACCAGATGGGAGCCTTTGCCAGCAATCCCATGCCAGAACCCTGATCAAGCATACTTTTCTGGGTTGCTGTACCCCATGTTCACACATAAGGCTCTGCCTTGTATTGTCTTGCCTCTTGCATTCATGTTTTTTATAAATAAAAGAGAATTTTTCTCATTCATTGGAATAAAAATGCAGTTTGTTTATATAGATGTTTACTAAATCCTGCTCTGCATTCCTTTAAGCCATAATATTAGACATTGTAATTGCTCTTTTTGTAACCACCCTCACAAGCTGAAGAGATTTATGACATTAGGTAGCCTAGGCAGAAGACCCAAATAAATTTATCTTCATTGAAAACAAAAATCCTTCAGACTACTTCATGGATTTTAGGTTTAGCTGAATTGTTTTTATATCTTAATTTTTCTTTTTACTTTGAACTTAGAGTAGTATTCTAAACACAGAAGATTTGAAACAGGATTTTTTTTCTCTGGCCATTTCCTGCACATTACAAGCCCTCTATGACTCAGAATCCTTGGATCAACATAAGGAGGTCACTTTGGTGGATATCTGTTGAAGATTTTAATGTATTCCTTCGTGTCAGTTATAATGAAAATGAGGGTGCAGATTTCCCTGCCTGGCAGATGATTTGGTGCCCTGTGCTGGCGGGAAGGTGTCAGCTGAGGGAGGAGATGTGTGGGGATGCTGCTCTGAGAGAAGGGCTCAGGTGAGACCTGATGGGGAAGGGCTGGATGGTCACCTCCACATCTGGCAACTGAACAGCACCAAGGCACAACGTGCCACACAGATCACCTGTGTCTATTCAGTTTAGAGGTACCTTTATCTCAACACAGAAAATTTCTTGACCAGCTTGACATTTCTTCCCTACTACCCCAGGTTCCCTTTCCTCTCACAGCCAGATTCTCTTGGAAATCTGCTGTTCACAAAAAGCAGCTAAGGCTTTGAAAGCACAACCTGATAGAAACCTAGGGAAAGACCACAGTATATTTTGGTGATATGGTGGCTTTACACTTTCTAACAGGTATTTATCAATGACTGCAATACTGCTGGTAACTTTCTAAATCTTCTGCAGCTGATGCAGCCGAAGAAAGTGGAATGAAAACCTAGAGAGAGATGCTGCACACCAAAGTAACTTCAGTGCCCCTGAGACAGCATGCCTTGAAAAGAGAACTGAGCTCTGCTTACTTCTGATGTAGTCATCCATGCTGAGGTATTAAGTTACACTGAAGGGTACAAGTAAAATAGAAGCTTGCAAAATGAGAATTCAAATATATAAACAGGTTTCTGTTGATGGCAACCTAATAAAGGAGGTAATTCTCTAAACATATTGTTCCCATTTTGTTTCTAATTACAGTGAACTACAAGGTTAGTTCTGCTCTTTAAGTGCACTTTAATTACTCTCTCAATGTTGACTTTCTGCATTATGATTCCTGTAGCACACCATAGGAAATAGACGTTTAATTAACCAGATGTCACTCAATAAATCTTAACTTCTACTCTGAATCAGAAAAGCCAATGTTAATGGGCATAAAAGCACCAGGATTTTAGAAATAATTTACTTTTTATGTTCCTTTAGCTCTTTGTTATACTAAGGAAAATGTCTGTAATGAAGGAAAATTAAACTGATGCTTGTAAGCATTTAATTTAATGAAAAATAAGTCCACAAAGTAAAAATATGATTCTAACATTATGTAAGTGTTGACATTTCATAAGATGTAGGAAAGGCAACTGATAACGATGAAGTTAAAAGCGTGGTATGACTGCAGCCAGACATGTTGCCTCACTCTCATACTTCACCTCATCTTCTCTATACTTATTTATGAATTTATAGAGCTCCATGCAAAACCCATATTATACTTATACATTATTATGCTCTTCACTGTGAATGTGGTGAGGCACTGGAAGGGGTTGCCCAGAGAAGCTGTGGGTGCCCCATCCCTGGAGGTGTTCAAGGCCAGGCTGGATGGGGCTCTGAGGAACCTGGTCTAGTGATAGGTCTTTAAGGTCCCTTCCAGCCCAAACCTTTGAGCCCATGAATATTTTTGGCTTTTTGGGACTGGTTTTTATATGTAGCTCTATAAGCTCACAGTCCCTGCTGATGCCATCATAGTAGTCCAGAAATATTAGCTGTAATAGTAATACCCAGGACATGTGGCAAGGCAGAGTGACACAGATACCCAGTGTGTCAGCTGAGACCATTTCCTAGCTTTGGAAGAGGAGGGCAGAATTTTCCCTTACACTCTGCTGACCATCCCAACAGACCTGTATAGAGAACTGGTTTGTTTCCCTCAGCATCCATCATGATAATGGTGCACACATTAATCCTCCACCTGGAGGTTTTTAAAATATTTCTGGCAGCCTTAAGCCCAAAAGAACACAGCCAGGTTTTCAGGTTAGTGACAGCCTGAAACATTTAGGTGTTTTAATAGCTGGATTGTCTCTTCAGATGTATTTGTCTGCTGTTTCTAGAAAAGTAAATGAGGCTCTCCACAGTAACTTGCAGCAGTACAGTCCCTTTGCCTGACCTGTTCTTAGGGTAGGTGTCTTGTCAGAGACCTCAACCCTAGTTCTATTTCCCAAGTAATCTCTGTTTATATTATAGGAACCTCTCTACTACAGCTGCTTAATTTCTTTTCTCCATTCCCGCTATGTCAACAGTACTTCAGCCTTCCTCTGCAATGTCACTGAACATGGCCAGAGTGCCATAAAAGAATACAACAGGCCATGTTCTCCTATTAATAATTGCAGTGCAAAGCTCCTATTAAAATTAATGGGCTCTCCATGTGCATTGGAGTGTAAAAATACCCCCCTATTCTCATATGCTATTTTAGTCTCTTCATTCTTTCTAACCTATGTTTCCACTTCCATTACACCTAATGAATGCTGTGGGAATGGAGTTCCTTCTCCCTGAGGTTAGTGGCATCAAAGCTGTCCCTCAGGCTCAGATATGAATCTGAGTGTGGCTGCCCAGGGTCTCTTCTTCAAACTGGAACCAGGCACATGCTCTGTAGCTCTTGTGAGACCATGTTTTAGCATTTTCCAAGAGTGATAATGTATGATAATAATACTGAACATTTTTAGAAACCAATCCAAATGCAAAGGTAGTGACATCAGGAAATATGCTACTCCTGAAAGGTGTGTCTCAAGTATTAATTGCTTTTCTAGTCTTGGTATATGTCTCTTTTGTAATGTCCAGCCTACTTTTTGGCATAACAAAGACAGCTTTTAAAAGTTGGCCTCTCACCTGAAAGATACCTTCCTGCTAATCTGGTAAACCAACTGCAAATTCTCTATGTGCACCTCCAGAGCAAGTTTTTCCATAAGTCTTCTATGCCCTGCTTGGAAATAGCAGCAGTCAGTACATTTTACAAATGGCATGATTGCATCCAACTAACATAAACTAAGAAAATTAGGAAAAGAAAATGAATTGTGTATGGGAATCCTCAAAGCTAGAAAGTTTGCTAAAGCTTCCAAAAACTAGTAAAAAAATATTGCATAAATATCTCTTTCAAAATGTGATGAAAATATTTCAGATGGACATCCACAGCCTTAACACAGCCCATTTAAAAGACAAAACCCCATCATTCAAAACATCTTTAAAGAAAGATTTTGCTTTATAGAAGAGAACACATTACCAAAATCATGCCTCTGCAGTTGTTAACATGGAAGACATGAAAATTCTTGTGTAATCTCCCCTGCTCTGAGCTGTCCAAAGGCACCAGTGCCTGGATTGAGGGCTCAGAGAGGGCTGCTCCCAGGAGAGCTGGCAAACCCAGGCTGCAGCACTGGCAGGCTGTGGCTGCTGGTGCAAGGAGAGTTAATGCAGCATGACGCTGGCTTTGCTCTTATGATGGCTGCTGGTGAGATGTCACAGGACTGAAAAGAGGGGAAGGAATCCCAGGAGCACTGTCAGAGCGTTTTTCCGGCCTCAGGCAGGAAGATGCCTGTCCAATGGCTGAAAGCACAGCAGAGCTGTGGGCATGCACAGCGGGGAACCTGGCATGACTTCCTCTGTGCTCCTGGCCACTTGTCTCTGCAGGGGAGGCAGTGGGCTGGCACGGGGCAATGGACCAACATGAGGCAGGATGAGTGCCTGGACTCCTGACTCTCTTCATGACAGCACAAACTGGTAGTGGGCAGGAGTTTTCCTGGTGGGACTTTCAGACAATCCTGAACACTCTTTTGCAGCTCCCTGCATGCCTAGACCCATGGGTAGGCTGGGTGCCCAAACATGTGCTCTGCTGGGTGGGCATTGCCTCTGAAGTTTACCTGAAACTTTTTCATTTTTGTTGTATAAAACCATTATTCCCAACTGATTAAAACTCCCTGTTAAACTCCAGATCTATGATATAATTTCTGGGCTGAAATTTCCTACCCAAACCATGTCTCTTACTTCCACCTGTGCCTTAGTTCTCCTAAAGGAAATCAGTCTTCAGCTGCTTAATTGAGCTCTGAGTTTAAGAAGGCATTACCATTCAGAAAGCCTCCAGTGAGTTCTCATTTGTGTTAAATTGACCAGGTGACTCATCACCACCTTTTTAAGATAAAAATTCCCACAACTACAGTAATAGCTTCAACCTATAAAAATGAATAGTATCAGGCAAAATAGCCATTCAAATGCCATTTGAGAAATGGCATTTCTCAAAAGACAGTTTTTGGGACCATACAGTACCCTCTTTGTGTGCATGTCTGTCTTATGACTATGACTTTACTTACCTCTTGAAAGCTGGACTTTTCATGAGGGTTCCCATGTGGCTGATTATGCTGTTGTATAATTTAGTAATATACTTCACATGTGCCATTTCAGAACACGTGAGGTGCCTTTTAATTACTCTGTAATGATTTACTCTCCTTAGAAGTCTAGTGAGCCTATCTGCAAAATAAGATTCTTAAAGCAGCTGAGCTTTAGTAGCATTCCTTTTACCCAATAAATTTCCTATCTCCCAAGGGACTTCTACTTTTCAGGAGTTCTTTGTCAGGTGCCAGAGGAAAGGAAAGGAGATGGCTACCCCTAAGGAACAAACAAACGCCATTGATCCTGGAACAAACTGAAAAAATGAGATTTTGGCTTGTGTTTCTTTGGTGAGAAGGCAGGATTCTCTGTAACCTTTGCTCCTTTGTGAACATTCAGTTTGGGTCATTGGCTGGATGGAGACTTGCACTCATCTAACTTGTTAAAAGCAACTTTGCTTATGTCAAAAAATGTATATCATGCCTTTCAGTAAGAGTTAAGTAAATAAGAATGAATGAATTCAAAGAAGAAAACCATCTTTACTGAATGTGAAAACTGTGCTAAAGTTGTCACTGATAAAAAGGAATGTGAAGCCAGAAATTAATAAATGAAGTGCTGTATCAGGATTGTGTGGCAAGGGTTTGTTAATGAGGGGGACACAGGGGTGGCTTCTGTGAGAAGTTGCCAGAGGCTTTCCCCATATCTGACAGGAACAATGCCACCTGGTGCAGACCCCACCAGGGACAGTGGTGGTGCCTCTGTGGTGACATATTTAAGAAGTTGTTATAAATGAAAAATAGCCAATTTTAATTAAAAAATTAAAATTTATTTAGTGACCTTAATACAGTCCAGACAGCCACCAATCAATTGGACAGCGTACCACCCCAGGTCGGTGATACGGGTGAACGCGAATTTGGCCTCTATGGCACCAAATTCCCCTCGTCCACACTGACTGCCCCCAGGCCGTGATTCTTATATGTTTTATTTCACCCACGGCAGAGTCCCTTTGTCCCTTTGTCTCCTTTTCGAAGTCTTCATATTCATGTTCGGTCTTTTCTTCGGCCCAAGCTGTACAAAGCTTTCGTCCGGGAATTGAACAATGTGCTTCCCTATTCCCGGTCATTCAGTCGGCAGGTGCTGATGGCCCTGGTTATCTCAGATGTGCATCTCATCCGGGCCATCATCTCCTGGGTGTCACTGGGCTCATGCCTTAGTGAATGCCCATCTCCCGTGTAGCCGAGGTTCCCTTCGAATGCAAATGTCGCAGTGCCCATCTGCCGCGGTTTTGCCATCCTGCCTCGGTTTTTCTATCCTGAGGAAAGGAATTCTCCCCCCCCCCCACTTATGTACCAATAGCCTGCTTCATACACATATATATTTTATACATCATTTATTTCCACGAATTACTAACCATATTTCTAACAAAGTGAAGGGGGAGGAAAATGCCCAAAAGCCTGCAGCTGGAGAGAGAAATGAGGATATCTGAGAGGAACAGCCCTGCAGACACCAAGGGCAGTGAGGAAGGAGGGGAGGATGTGCTCCAGGTGCCAGAGATGGGATTCCTCTGCAGCCTGTGGTGCAGACCAGGGTGAGGCAGCTGTGCCCAGCCCACGGATGACCATGCTGGAGCAGAGATCCACTTGCAGCCCCTGGAGGAACCCACACCAGAGCAGGTGGAGGTCTGAAGGAGCTTGTGATGACCCTGTGGGAAGCCTGTGCTGGAGCAGGATCCTGGCAGGGCCTGTGGCTCCATGGAGAGAGAAGAGCTCCCTCCTGAAAACCTGTTTAAGAGATGCTTAAAATCTGAGCAAGATATGGCTCTAGGTGTCAGCTGGGGATGAAAGCTTCAAGACAGTTTATTGTCTTCCTTTGGTGCTCCAAACTCCAGATCTCCTCTGCTTTTGGTTTCTGTTTTGTAATGTGCAGGTAATTCGTGCTTATGTAGAATATGAAATGAATATATGTTATCATGTTTAAAAGAATATTTGAGAGTGTTTTCAAGTCCACACGCGGGAACCGAGGAATTGCCTCATACTGTGAGGCTGCCGCATACCATTGTGAAACTACAGACACAGCGAGGAGAGACCTAATTTACAACGAAAGAACCTAGCTGGGGTGGAGACACAGAGAACACCTGGACGATAAATGCTGGTCAAGTGCTGAGATCAAGATCCTAGAAGCTATCAGGAGACTTGCATCTGAATACCCGATTCCTGTAACTCTACCACCAGCGTTCATCTTCTGCGGGAACTACATTGTCCAGTCCAACTCAAAGAAAGGAGGCAACATGAGTATGTTTGACTATGAAAAGAACAAGAGGGACTCCGCCTCAGGCCACAAAAAGGGTATAAATCCTGACTCCACCAGCCTGACTGGGTGAGTAGAGGGGGATCCGATGCGATAGAGGTTGGATCACAGTTCACCCAGCGCTGAACCCAGGCTCGATGTTGTCCTTTTTTATTGTGGTTGTTGAGACTGTATATCGGTGGCGCAATAAATTCTATTTTTTGATTATTAATTTGGCTTTATCAACTTTTATCTATAACACGTTTCAAGATACCAAGCTTTGACCAGCTTGGTATCTTGTAACACTGCAGTGAATCCTCAACTAGGACAGGCATTAAAAACTAAGCCTTCTTACATGATCTGGGCCTGACAGAGTTTGCCTGGACTCAAGAAGGATGACAAATTCAATCCTGGGCTTGTCTTCCTCCAGGAGTGCATCTTCCTCTGATAAGAAAAACTGTCCGACATGGAGATGAATTAAATGAATTTTCTCTTTATTTTTGATTTTTCTGGTGGTTTCTTTATTTTTTTGTTTTGTTTTGTTTTTTGGTTTTGTTTGTTTTTTGTTTCATTTCTTGATTTTTGTTTTGCTCTGTCTTCAAAGAAAGAGACCCTCTCAAAATGACACAAATAACAGAAGGATCTGTGCATCTCAGCTGTTTCTTTTTATCCCCAAAGGAACTTTCTGTCCATCTTTGATAACATTGAAAATGACAGTTTGGGACTTTAAGTCTTCTCTCATTTGGTTAGGGCTTTTTTTCTTTTTGAAAAAAGCCACCTCAGCATATGGCAGATTTCATGGATGAGGATGTGATTTTATGTGAAATGCATGTGATGTGTTGATTACTCCCTAGTACTTACTCATCAATCAGTTCTTCTCCAGTGGCCTCTCCTAATCATATCACAGAGACTGAGTTTGAAGAGCACTGGTTTGCTCCAGAAGGCAACAAACTAGAAGAAGATTTGCCCGTATGTAATGTCTTTAAAACTGAACAAGAAAACAACATCATCTTGGGCTGTGATTCTTTTTTTAGAAAAGAGGAGGGTGCTGTTGCATATTTGAAATAATTTCCTGAGCTGTTCAGGCAGGTGCAGGGGATGGGGAATTTGCCAAGATGTTCAGAATCATTCACCTCTTTCACCAAGGCTGTCAGCAGCAGTGGCATTGCACCCTTCTGTGCTCCTGAATGACCACGGCAGTTGTGTTCACATTCAAATAATTATCAGTTGCCCTTTCAATCATGCTGAGTAGGAAGCTGCAGCTGTAATCAGTGGCAAATTTTTAATTAAGAAGTTAAGTACTTATCAACAGCTGTTTGAGAAATAAGCCAAGATTATTTAATGGGTCCCTTGGATGTCTGAAATATTACACTTATGTTGTCTGTCTTATAGTGAATTCTGCCATCACATCTATGGATCCATCTGCAGCCCTACATCTCTGTAAAATATGTAAGGCCTTTTTATATATATGTGGGCATTAAGAGTAGGATCTATCAGTGTTTGATTTATATAAATCTTCCCATAGATAATGTAATTACTGAACTTTTATTAGTATGAAACCTAAGGAGCAGTTTGGCTTAAAAGAGATTTATGATGATGAAAACCTGTGGGAAGAATAAATAAAGGAGTCAGGTAGTATTTTATACTAGAAATATGTCATTTGTCACTGAGGAAATAAATTAGTTTAACTTTCTTGGTGATAATTATATTTATTCTATCTAAAAAAATCAGAAAATATTTTGATACAGATGATTCTTTGATTATATTTTTCTCTTACATACAACATATAGTGTCACCTTGCATGGTACAATGATCCTTCCCAAAAGGAAGTTTAGATGAATGCTCCTGGGTCAGAGGTGACAACATAGATATGCACTATGCCAGAGGGCATAAAGAATTGGAAAATGGCATGTTGCATTTGGCACAAAAATATGTCTTTACTTTCCAAATCTATTTTGTACATTATTTTCATTAAGAGTCTTTGAAAATTTTCCAAATCTATATCAACAATTTTATTTACTTGAAAAATAACTGGCAAGCACTTTACTCTACCCAGAATCTATGTTCCAGTCTCTGATGGAAGTCTGAGACCTTAAAGTTGTTGCATGGCTCACCTAGCTCTCTTCAAGAAAATCTGATGAGTAGTTGAAGTATACATTGTCCTTTTAACACTGAGATATTTAATATCTCAGACTCAGGGCAATGTCCCCTTTGCTCTTGCAGGCACTGCCTTCTCCTTTAGTTGAAGACATGTGGCTGTTTCCAATGGAAGGCAAACAGCCACTTCTGGAATGCCCTGTCTTGTCAGTGGAGTGAAAACAAAGGCCTGATGAGACATCATTTTGTCTCTGAAGTTTATTCATGACACTCAGAAGGGAAGATTGTGTTTGTGGTCTGCTGTGGCTGTTGGTGACACTTAAGATACAACATTCAGAGGGACAGTGGTCACTGGGTGGGCCAAAGTCTCCCTGCTCTGGTATGATGGAAGATTTTTTTTACCCAGGGGTTGAAGTGGGACTTGAAAATGGTCTGAGCATTTCTAAGTATTGATATGTGTGAGATAAAAACCTCGTATGCCATTCTTCCAGCCTGTGTTTTAGTGTCCAGAAATGCCCATAGGCATATTTGCAGAGTTAATATAAGTTACTTAATACACTAATTGTGGCCACCTTTTCTGTATCAAAATGGTGACTAGACAGGTAACAAGATGAGCAGAACTGATTAAAAAGGAACGACTGATATGCTTTCAGATGGCCTTGAATTGGTAAGATCCTCCTGAATCCTCTGTTCAGCAGGTACCCTGTCCACAAGATCTGACCTTTCAGTCTTGTGCTTCTTCAGTCTTCCCAGCCTCCTCTTCTTCTCCCTCTGAAAGTCTCCAGTCTTCTCACATCCATGCAGTTAGGAATGTAGAACACCCTGTTGCCTCTCTGAAAACACCATACTCCTTCCTAGTGATGGTATGGCCCCAACTTAACTCCAAACTCCAATACAGCTTTCTAGTATATAATATGCATTATTTTTATATCTGTGCCTTGGGGGCATTCTTTGTCTTGAGCAGGACATTTTTTTGATGATCTGGGTAGGAGTTATTCTAACTGTGAACAAGTTTAGAAGTGTCATTCTCTCAGTTCAGTAAATCAGATCAGCCTGTAGGCAGTCACCTTCTCTAGGGAAATATTTTTTTGCATCTCCTCTTTATGCACAAACATCCCATTGTTTGACATATTAATAATTGCAGAACCTGGAAAATACTATAGGGCCAATAGTGTTCAACAGGTCATGCTTGTCTGTGTTCATCAGAATCACAATTAAGGGTGAGCAGCTGTTTCCAACTGAAATAAAAATAGAGTGAAAACCTTGCTCTCTTCTCATTCGAAGCCTGTCTAGAGTTTTAGAAAGATTCAACTTTTTCTCATCCATTTTAATGCTTTGTTTTTCTGCATGCCTTCATAACAGGCAGGAAATGCAAGTAAAAACATTAAAACACTCTTCAGGTGACATAAGGGAATATTTGTAGGCTGGGCAAAGAATTTGAAAAAAAAATGGGAAAAGGCAGCTTGTTCCTTGAATAAATACACTGGGTTTTAGACTGGTGAATAGCAGAAACCCATCTGCTGTTCAGCGGACACCAGATTTTCGCTCCTTTTAGTTTTCATGGAATCTTTTAAAAGTTTTTGCCACTGTTGCTTTTTCCAGGGCTTCATTGTTCTTGCAAATACAATTCAAGCACAGAGTTTCAGACCTGGACAGACTGTGAGCAGAGGCCCAGCCCACCCCAAGCTGTGTGACAGTGTGCACACCCCCAGCTTGCACCAGTCCCTCTCTGCTTTACCTCACTACTATTTTAGCTGTCTGTATGGTTTATAATTTTTTATCTTACTTGCTTTACAGCAACCCAATTTTTTTTCTAAGATAGATTTTATTTTCCTAATATTTATGCTCCTTCTGATCCTCATTATATTATCATTTCAGAGATGCATGGTTTTGCTAAACCTCTCCATCTCAGCACTGCCTATATGTGGAATATATTTTCTGGATCATCAGCAAAAATTGTTTACAAGGCATTGCCAATATTTATAGAGTAGGAAATTAAACTGACTTCTGATTGTTTTAAACTCCTAAATTTTCTTTCTCAAAGCCAGCTCTCCTTCTGTTGGATTTGAAATGTGATTATTATGCCCATAGATTCAAAAGTGTCTCCTGGGATTTTCTTTGGTTTTGATCCATCAAGAGGATCAAAATCTAGATTTGTAATGGACTAATGCTGTCTTGAAATATTGTCAAAATGTACAGTATTTTTTCTGTATCTCATCACACAGCTAGTGACATTTTATCATGAAAATTATTTGTTATCCCTTGTTACAGTTTTTTAATCTCTTTGGAACCATTTGTTCATCTTCTAGCCAGTTCTGATGTAATCACTTTGTAGATTTCATGCCACTTTCTCACTTGCTTTGCAAAATCAAAATAACCCATCAACCTTATTCCTATTTCCCATTTATTTTCATAATTTCCTCAAGCACAACAGTCAGATTTCTAGTGTGATTTACTCCTTATGAACTCACTCAATTTTTTATCGCAGATTACATTATCTTCGAAATAACTACCTGTATATTAAACTTGCAATGCAGATCTTGATCATAACTTCTGAATTTCTATGGCTTTTAACCCAATGAATAAATAAAAAGTTTTCAGATTGGAAAAATGGGCACTTTGCATGCATGTATGCACCAGACACTATTATTTTGGCAATAATATTTTGAGCCTGAAAAAATGATGATGTTTTTTGCATTTTATGATTTTGGAGGTTTTACACAATGCTTTTCAAAAGCTGCAGGAGCGAAAAAAAAAAGACAGTGAAGACATGCCAAGCAGAAAAACCAAATGAAAGGTTAACTTCTGCATGATGGGAACCTGCTCTTCCTTCAGTATATGATGCTGCTCTACTGAGTCAGAGGATCTAAGAAGGTAGGGACTCATAAGAAATGGATAACTAGTACAGGATATTCCAACCTGGGTACAGAGATGAAAGGGAATTAGAGACTTTGTGTCTGCATCTGGAGCCTGCTTTCCCTTACCCTTGAAAAAGAACAGCCACCTTTGACAAGGGAAAGATGGGAGATAAAGCTTGAAGTGAACAGTTTTTAATGGCACATCCTACAAGGTTCTTTTATTTCCTTATCCCTTTTGCTCCATGTTCTTGTTTTTCTTTAGTAATTCTTTTTAATATTCTGCTTAAATGCCTACCATTTTTCCCATGGCAGAATAAACTCTTTGTTTTGCATCTTTAATAATAATTTTCATATTAAGTCCTGTGTGTTTAACATGAGAAGTACATTTCTCAAATGTCCACTGATCAGCCAGTGCCAGCTGGGGAACTCCTGGGGCAGTCTTTGGTGTAGGATGCAGATGCAGAGCACATCTTTTTGTGAAAGGCAGGGTTCTAGAACCCAGTTAGAGGGCTTTATCTAGCGCTGCTTTGGCAAAAAAGATAATGGGTGTGAAATTTCACAGAACTGCGTTACAGGACTCATGTCTCAAGGCTGTTCAGGGGGTTTGCACAAGTGAGTAATAAATTTGGAACTTTTAATTAGAAGTGTGCAATTATATAGATCTGGAAAACAAATCCCTATGAGCCAGACATTCACTTGATCTGCAGTAAGGAAGAGAGGGCAAACATTTACATTGGTTCCACTGGGCTCGGCACAACAGAAACCATGAATTATGTTTTCCAGGTCACTTTCTAAATATACACATTCTCCCTCTTATTCTCATGTGCATTCCCTGGAGGTTGTCTGCAAGTTACCCCCTCTAATATTTTATCCCTGTAGACTCCTAACCCAGATCCCATATCCTACTTCCTCTGCTGCAGTGATTCTATGTCTCTAATTCCCTGCCCCCCCCTCAGCCTCCCAGATGCACCTGGGGACTTGCTTTTATAGAGCTTCTGCAGATCTTCTGAGTTGCTTGTCATGCACAGGCAAATGTGGCTAGGTACATAAAATCATATAGAAGAAATTCCTCAGTTTGAAGTCAATTGTGTTTATCAGTGCTTCTGGCATGACAGCCACACCACCTTTAGAATTTAATATAATTTACATTTACCCAATCATTTTCTTACCTGTGGAGCAAAGCACTTCTGACCCCTTTTTGACCCTCAGCATCAACCTGACTCTGGTTTTACTCTAGGCTTGAAGCACATCTGGGAATATTCTTAGTTTCTCATTGCTCCTGTTCAAGTGCTTGGGACAAAGAGAGAAATGTTGAGCTCTCTCTTATTTTAAACTGTGTTTTGCAAATTAAAGCTGCAGTGGAGGATCTTCAGTATGAGATCCTGTTTTGCTCCAGTTTCTTGAGTTTGGCTTCACACCAAGTCAGAAGTCCAAGCATTTGAGTGGGAAAGCATCAGTAAAAAGTGACTCTGGCATAAAAAAAAAGTACAAATGACCTCCCTATTTAGCATCACCAGAAAAATTTCTGCACAAAGCCTGTGGCTACATGATTTCTTTGATTGAAAAGGCAGATGTTAAAATATCTTCCTTGTCCAAACAAAACAATATCTCTCATTAAAACTTGCCTGCCTCTTTCACTGTGATTGTAACTTAAATAAAATTTAAAATGCAGCATAAATTACATCTTTGGGTTATTTTTACCTGTTCTTCTAAAATTCTAGAAACATTTCCTACAATATTTCCATTTTGCACGGACATCTTTAAACTTTTTTGTGCTTATATGCCAGACTATACAGCCAGATTTTAGGAGAGCTGTTCACAGCTGTGGTTTGGAGTCAGGGTTTTCTTTTCTTTGGTTGACTTTGTAGTATCACAGAACCTGGACCTGAGAGAGGTCAGCTTATCTCCATATGCATCAGTGGATGCAGATGGATCACTACAGTAAATCTTTGAGGGCTGCAAGCAACAAGGCAGGGAGGCTGCTGGCAGGGGGTCCTGCTTAGGCATCCTGTTTTACAGCTCTTCTCTCTGATCACTACAAAAACTCATTAGTGACAGGCTCACTACACAAATGTGGTGGTCTTGTCAGCACAGCATCTACAGGAATGAGTTCCTGGTTAGGGGAGGTGAGCACTGGAGGGGCTGCAGCCAGTGCATATATTTCTTTGTATTTTAAGAGCAGGGAAAAGGGCAGTGTTTGTGAGCCTCACCATCCCTGGTTTCTGCTTGACACTCCAAACTGCTGGGTTGGGAATCAGAATAAATGATGACAATTGCATAAGCAGAACAAGGGAAACTATTAGTGTACAAACCAAAAGTTCTTCTTCTGAGTGTTCAGACATTTTTAGTTTCACTGTCCCAGAAATGTCAGTGAATTAAAGGAATGACTTCAGCCGTAGCTCAGCTCCATTGTCATTTACATGTCAGGTTCTCACACTTTGCTAACTGAAGGCGATGGAGGTGGGAGTGAAACAGATTCTTGGAAAAAGCTTTCAGAAAATGGGTGTCTAAAAAGTTAGACCCCCCCCCCCCGCCAACTCTGTGGAAGCTGCTGGATGTTCAAAACCTGGAAAAATCCAGTCATTCATTCACATCCCACTGTATGCATGAGGGACCTTTCAAAAAGAAATAATCTTGTTCTCCAAGACCGATTCATCCAGTACCACTTTTAGGTCACTACAGTTTGTGGTGCCCTGTTCTGATTCTTCAAAAGCAAAGGCAGAGATTGCTCAGTAGCTCAGTGGCTCAGTGGCTGAATTTTTACCCAAAGGCCAGAATGCTTTGCCTTGGCTCAAGAGCTAGTGACAACCAGCACTACCTTTTTTGCCAGATGTCTGGTCCATCTGCACTAAGGTAGCACCAGTAGTCTTAGAAGAGAGAACAACATTTAGGAAAGCTGGAAAATTGAGTTACTTCTGTCTGAGGCATTGTTACTTCAAGTCAGATCAAAGACATGTTGAGAGGAGTCGATAAATAGATCCTGCAAAGCTAAAGCCAGCATTTAATTACTTGTGAGCTTTGTTCCAGGTTCTTTCAGTTCAACACTTTTTGTGAGAGGTATATTAATTTAAAAATAAAATTACAAATACAGGACTTGAAAAGTGAGCAGAAGCTTATGCCCATTTCTGAGTTGATTGCCTCACCAAGGGTTGTTTCTGCAAGCACAGAAGTTGCATTGCTCCTGATTTACTCGGCTGAAGTGGAAAGTTCCTCTGCAATTTTAATGGCTTGCAAAACTTGAGATTAAGATTTAATGGATGGTTAGCAAAACATATTTTTGGCCTTGTAGCATGATTTCATGCTATGATGACTACATTGACTGGAGAGTTACAAACCTGCTCCAATTATCCTTTACCAATAGGTTTCTAATTTATGCAAGTATGGTTGAAATATTGAAAATCTCCTCCTTTATCAAAGAGATGCAGGACCTGTAATTATTCTTCCTGTTTTTTCCCTTCCTCTTACACCCCCCACCTTCCCCCCTGCATTTTCAGAGAGGGATTTTGTGCTCAGTCTCTCTGCAACCTGCAAATCTCCCTCCAGTTCCTGAGCATTGCACTCTCGCTGTATGTGGGTGATTTATTGGAGTGCTGAATCCACAGAATTGCTCACGCAGAGCAATAACGCAATCATTCATTTTTTATTTAAAATGCTTTACAGGCTGTTTGTGACAGGTTGACAACCAGGCACTGCTGCTTACAAGAGCTCAGGGATCAGCTTGATCCAACCCCCGCTGTGACTGACAAACCACAATGGCATTGGTGGAGGGACCCCCTTTGCTTCCCAGGGGCCAGGTGTGGACTTGAGCTTATGGATGAGAGGAGGGAGCAGCTCAGACTGCCAGACCCTGGAGTAAAGGAGACAGGTAGCTTTGCAGTGACAGAGAGATGCTTAATTTCTCCGTGGGCCTGAATAGCAAAACTGCTTCAGGCAGCCCTGAGAAGTGGGACTGAACTGCTCTAAGAAGATTTGAACAATGACACCATGACAAGTTTCCAGAAAACAGCTGTAAAATCTTTTTGTCATGGTGCATTCTGATCAGGAGATGAAGGAATGGCTTTGTGAAATGGTGAATTGCATGCTTCATGGACTCCATTTTTCCCATGAACTCTTAGGCTGCTGAGGTGAGGAAATACTATTTATAGGGCAGTAGCATGGCCTGATCCTCAGTGTGCTGCCCTGAGAGACAGGAAGACTGGGTCCTTGTCCCAGCCGCATTACTAAAGGGCTGACAGTATTTGTAATGGAGAAAGAACCACCGAAGCTCCAAATAGAAATGTACAGTTCTTGTGTTCTGTGATAAGGGGAAAAGAACTGAGGGAGAGTCAGCACAGAGGACTTCAAAACATCCTAAATCCCAGCGAGGTTAGAGAGGAGGCAAGGAACGGAGAACAGCACGGTGCCATTGGCATAAGCCCATGATTCCCTTGTCTTTAGTGCTCTGTGCTGTTCTGATCCCTCTGGCTCAGGAGAGGGGCGCTGGGGACTGGAAGGTGTTGAGAGGAGGGTGATCTACACAGTTTCAGTGTGAAGAGCAGGTGAGTGAGCCAGGAATTCTCAGCCTGGGAGACAGCTGAAGAATAATTATGATAGAGGACTGTAAAAATCAAGAGATTGGTGGAGGATGTATGGATGGGGGTGGAGTGGTTGTTTACTGTCCCTGTAGGGAATGAGAAAGCATCAAAAAAAGCTATAAGAGATAGGAACATGACATTCCAATGAGTCGGTTTTCTGTTAATCAAGCAGTAGAAGAAATATTAGGAATTTATACTCAAAATGAGACAAGATCCCAGAACAGATAAAGCAAATACAATTGTTCTGGAAATCCTGGAGCTTCAACCTATTGGAGGCTGGGCATGGCTGAGTTGACATCTTACATGCTTCTATTTTTCAGTACTCATATTCCAGACATTTGCTTTTACCCACTTCTTAGACAGAAGACACTGAATCTGGTGGGCTTTTTCTGACTAAATAAAGCTGTTCCTATAGTCTATGTTAATGAGAGAATCTTAATACTCATCAGAAATCTGATCCACAGACACAGAAATTAAAATGCAGGGACTGTCACCTTGTATTCAGCTGAAGCTCATGTGTCCCCATTGGGGTGGGCTGAAGCAGAACTGGTTGCTGATATACATGCAGGATTACTGAGTGGAAGCATCATTTCTGCGCTGTGTGTCACATATACTTCACTGTATGTGACAATGACTGTTTGCTACCAGTCCTGTTTCTAACTTGACATTTTGAGTTCAGTAAGAGATGATAAAGAAAAAAAGCCCTTTGGCTATTGTTACTTTTTAATGTTAAGAATGTGCAGCTGTTGCATGGGATGTGTTTTGTCAAGTTTATAAGTGTTAATAGAAAGCTAAAATAAAAGTATCTGTAGGTCAAATATTTTTGAGCCAATGCTCAAACTAATTCACCTTTGCAAACGACATATAAGAACAACAGCAATCTTGAACTTTGTTTTTCCATTTTGCTTCATGCAAAAGACCAGCATTTTTTGGCTTCTGGTGTATAATCTGGCTTTGCACTATAGTGCTATAGTGCATGCAAACAGAACTGTCAACTTTACAATTAAATGAATATGGATTGGGGAATGTTTGGTACCATTACTCAATAGGACCATTTTGCTGGGTGTTCAGGATTGTAAAAAATTTCCAGTGAATCAACACTCCATCATTCTGTTACCCATCTTTGTCACTCTACATCCTGGCAGAGGTAGCATTAGCTCTGCATTTAAATTACTGCACACAGATATGAGTTGTATAAAAAAAAATGGAAGGGTAAGAAATCCTGCTGTTCTACTTACCAACCAAATAGAACTGATTCAACGCTATGTATTTCTACTCTCTCGTTTTGACAGCCAGTGCTTTCATATTTTCATTTGTAAAACTTCAGTGGGAGTTACTTGATTTGTAAAGAAAAAAATCACAGCTCCAGTAAAAGTTTCTTAAAAGACCTTAATTTAGACTAGCCTAATGATTTCCTGTTCAAGAAAATCACCACTGTCCTGAGTGTCTCAGATTCAAGCATCTTTTTCTTTTAAGGTATATTAGTTTTTAGCTGACTGTCAGTTTAGATTTGAAAACTACTGATATTTGAAAAGAAACAAGTTTCAAAGAGTTGTGAGCATATGAATAAATGGCACTGAAACTTAAATATCCTGTATGAGTGATGCTGTGGTCCTCTGCATTTGGGTCTAGTGCACTCACATTTACTTCCTCATTGGCACTGAGGAGTAGTGGCAATGATCTCACACCTCCTGGTTGTACAAAACCTGGCATTCTGGTCAGCACTCTCCTGTGGCCATTTTGGTCACTACAGCAAGTCTGAGTGACAGACATCAGCTGCAACACTGGTTGCAATATCTTGAGGGTGACCAGAAAATGCAGAGCAAGGTTGCAGCTCTAGTTCCTTAAATGTTTGTGTTGTGAAAGACAGTATTATTTCCAAGTCTTAAAGATCAGTGGGAACACTAATATTCCTTAGACTGTTTTCTTTGCCCCTTGCCATGAAATCTGTGTGTTTTTCTCACAATCCCACCCACCAATGAACTCCTGTTCAGTCTATTTCTGAGGCAGAGCTGCTGGCATGAAAGTCAATCCAGTGTTTGCCAGCCTGCCTACAAAATGTGTACGTTCTGCCCCTACTGATTTGCAAAACCCTTCTGATGATGGCAGACCAGGACAAGAAGCCCTGCACACAGCCCTCACTTCATGGTGCAGGGCAGAGACTGATAAACCCATTCCCTGACAGGTATCTGAGTTGCAAATGCATCAACGAGACAAAAGTACTCCATAGGAGATGTTGCATTTCTGGAAATGTTTCATAGGAATCAAGTGCTTGGGTTACCTGCTCCTGGTGGAGAGAGAGTTCTTGCTCAAGAAAAAGACTGAAAAAAAGTAAAATGCTGCCAAAAAAGTCCAAGAGATCTTGCAGAGGAATTTCAACACATCCCCTGCAAGGAGCTCTGTCATCATGGGAGACACCCATGAAGTCTGAAGCCTTAGAGGCAAGTTGCTCCTGTTTGCAAAGCTGCCATTGTAGCAGTGCTGATGCAATCATGGCTCTGTTCAGCCTGCTGTCAGAAAGCAGTTTGCTTCCTTGAAATTCTCACCAAGGAGACAGAGAGGAAGAAAGACTGTATCTTTACCAGTGTTTTCCTTTCCTTTGCAAAGGAAAGTTCAGTGTTACAGAATGTAGTTATCAGAAAGAAATGTTTCCCTGCACCTCCCTTCTCATATTCTGTTGTCATACAGTCTTACAGGATGGCAGAAATGGCCCTAGGATAACTCCTGGTTTTTCCTTTCTTTTGGTGTGCGCCTGCTCTTTGTTCTACTCAAATTGACTAATCATGCAAATAATCTTGTGGCCTTTTGAAAGCGGAAACAAAGTAAAGATTAAAAAGGTTAAAATCTGCATCCACACAAATATCACCTGCACCTCAGGGAATGGAGCTGCTCGAGCGTCACTGCAGTAACTCACACCAAATTAGGAAATTGTGGCTGCTGTTTCCTATATCAAATGAGGCTCTGCTCCTCCCATGGGCTTCCCTGAAAACTCTCTAGGATATCTTCATTTTGGAGAATCAGTTCCCTGGTGATGATTGGGACAGAGTATGAAAGAAGTAAATGTTCTTTACCTTCCCTTCCCTTTAGTCTATCTGCCCAAGGATGCTACAGGGCTTAGGGCACTGATCATGAGTCTCCTGGTTTTGAGCCACAGATGGAGTTATCCATGGCTGAGCAACGTATAACTAAACCACATCAGTGACAATGGTTGTCTCCAGACTGCATAACTGTAGCAGTGCCTTGGTTATGCTGTTTAAGATTCTGGTTCCATCATAAAGCAAGTTTTTAATCTGCTAGTAGCTTTGGAAAATTTTTATCCAGGCTGAAACACTGCACACCATATCTGTGGACTTTAAGCTGAATACTCTCAGCAAATGGTGTCATTTTTTACTAATAATAAGCCAGGGGAATAAAGGAAAAGTACTATTATTAGTAAGAGTTACTGGAGCTGGTGGATTCACTTGGCATGCTTCATTTAAAATAAAGTTAACTAATTCACTAAGCTCATTTATGAAAGCAAGTGGCTGAATCACCACAGACCCTAGTGCACAAAAATGTGCCTGCAGGAACAGCCTCTGTACAGTTGTGGCCATCTCCTGTGGTAAGGGAACAGATGCTCTGCAAGCTGAGCAGCCAGTCAGGATACAGCTTCTTCAGCTGCTCCTGAAAATCTGTGCTTGGTCATCTCTGCCCAGACAAAGGCAAATGGGAGACTGGAATTTCTGACTGTCTGGAAAGAAGGCTCATTTTGAGCATGGGTTTGCACAGCAGTGTTGGAAGCTTGAGCAGCATTGGAAGCTCGAGCAGCTTTGATTCTGCAAGCAAAGAACATCAAAGGTGGTGCCAAGGTTGATCCAAGATGGGTGCTGGCCCTGGGAGGAATCCACAAAGTCACAATCAACTCAAAAATACGGTTAGCTTACAAAATTAGCTTACAAAATCAGAGTGCACCAGGCATCCTGCACACTAAAACAGGCAGGGAAAAATCTTGGGGGGGTAAAGCTGCAGCCATTGAAGAGTGTGTGCTTAATAGAAGGAATCAATGTTACCCAGTTAAGAAACTGATTATTTGACTACAGGCTTGCCTTCCTTCTAGACTTTTATCTGGAATGTTAATGGATATTATCCAAACTCCAGATAGTGTCCACTACCTCCTAGCTTCTTAGAAAGTGCCTCCAATATACTTAAGTAGAATAATCTTTATTTTCCCTGGGGTGTTTCTTCTTTCCCAGAAGAGGGGAAAGAGCATATTATTCCTGGAAAATGTTTGCCTCTTTATTCTGTTTTAAGAATGGTCCATCCTGTAGATCAGATTTTCTGTACTTGAGTCAAAAAAGAGCAGAGCTGTCATGACATTTTTTTTCTTATATTGAAACATTCCCTGTAGGCTGCTCCTACAGGGCTGCTGCTTTGTCCTTTCATAGATTTTTTGGCCTTTGCAGAGGACTCTTGCCAAATCCCACCAGCAAAAGGATGCACTTCACAACATAAAGAAGAATATTATTCTCCACTTTGCCAGTTCTGCTGTGAGCCAGGCCTGAGGAGCACCCTGGTGCCTGTCAGGCTGAGGTGCCGCCAGCACCTCATTTCAGTGATTCCCTTTAAGCACAACAGAGAAGCCCTCCTACTGCAGCTGGGCTCATATTGCTCTCTCCCATAAACTGCTCCTCCCCTGTCACAGATAAACTGCCATAGCTTATCATCAGGGACCGGGGAATATGCTGCTTTCACTTGTATCCCATATCAACAGTTTTCTCTCCCATTCTGGCGCTGGAACACGTCCACAGGAAAACAAGACGCGACACACATTTTCAGTGTGTGTATCCTGCTTTCCCAACAGCACTTGAGATTACCACTATTTTTTTTCTCATCAGAAGTGACAGGGTGCAATAAAGCCTGTAACTCTTCACCCCAGGTTTTGTCCCTACTTGTGTCAGAAGCTGTTATTCAATCACAGGAAGTGCCCATTGCTGTCTCAGCAAGGCTTAAAAACTCCAATCAGAATCATGAGGCTGAAGAAGCCCAGACAGAGCAGAGAGAAGTTTTTACATGCATTTGTTACTTGATTTGTATGACATTAATTTCCCATAACTACCCCTCTGCTTGTAAATAGATACAGATAAAGAGAGAGCTTCAGAGACAGTCAGATCCTAGACTGGAGTAAAGGAGCCCAATTGAAATGCAATGCCCTGGACACACACATGGACACATGTACATACCTCATGTATGGCTGAGATCACCCAGAAAGCTGGAGAGGGAAGGAGAATACTGTCTAATAGCATCAGAATATGATAATATCTGATCATATCTAATCATCTAATATCCCAGAATACTGTCTAATATCATCACTAGAGTCAGTGGGAAGAGGGAGGAGATCAATGGGAGAGAATAACACCATGAAACACTGTGTGGTGGCCAGCCAGGTGGGGGGCGGCAGCGCAAGGTGGAGGAGCCATATGTGCCTATGCAAGAACAGCAGAAAGATCAAGAGGCTGCTCAGGCCCTGGAATAAAGACAAGATGAGGCTGGAAACTCCAAGTGGTTTGTGAAGAGTGGTAAAAATAAAAAGCAGCTTGGAAGACATCCAGGCCAAAGCTGGAAATAATAATTGCAGACTAGGGTAACAACTGAAGGTTCAAGTAAATTTCATGATCCAGGGAAGAAATGTAGAAAAATGTGTAATATGTGTTCCAAGATCATGTTTTTTTCCCAAGAATAGTTTTTTCTTGGGAAGAGAGGTAGAACTCAAACTATGTGAGACCAGGACTCAAAGAAAAAAAATAAATCATCAGGGAGGATATAAAGAAAACAGTAAAGAGGTCAGATGAAGAATAAAGCATGTGATTTGAGCAAGGAGAAGGGAAGGGTGGGCTGTTTCCAGGTGCTTGTGGTAAAGATGCCATTATGGGTTCTTTGAAATATTTTAACCTGCATATAGGTTTAAGTAGTACCAGAATGTACCCATCTTCAATTTAAATGGGGCACTCTGCAGTAGGATAGCAGTGCAGTGTGAGATGGGAGCATGCAAACTGGGTAATGAGGAGAAAATTGATCAGGAACCAGTGAAAGAGGGCTCTGATGAGAATAGTGGCAGAAGAGAAGAGGGAAATCTTCAGCCCAAAAGCTCAAAAAGATGTGTAGAATATATCTGTAACTATAAGGAAAGAGAAAAGAGACAGCAGAAAAGCTAAGGGCTGGGGAAATCACTGTGGAAAGGAGGGCATGAAAACCTGCAGTGGGAAAGGCTGAGCAATGGAAAATTTGATAGCAGTCTGTGAGAAGAGAAGGGAAGATGAGGACACACAGAGGAGCAGCAGCCAGATTTAAGACAAAGTTGTAGTGGAAGTCATGGCAAAGACAGGTACCTACATGGCCTAAAATGCCCTGCTCGCATTGCAGACTTTCTGATGTGTATCTGGTCTCTCCTGCAAAAACAGAAAACCAAGCAATAATTTGTAGCTGGATGACAAATAGAAAAAAAGCTTACACTTTGTAAAAGTAAAAGCATCCTTCTTGTCCTTTTCCCCTCAGTCAGGTATTTCAGTGGATGCTTTTTGAAAAAGTTACAGCTAGAGTTACATGCCAGAGTTTAACTATGGTCCTTTTTTTTCTTTGTTCTTCAGCTGTGCTTGTGGCTGTCAGAAAAATCTAAACTCCAAACCTGGTCTCCTCCATGGGAGGGTGCATTGTTCTCTCATGGATTGCATGCATTAAAACATTTCATGCCATGAGAGGCAGGGGCACAGGAAAGTGGTGGATGATGGGCTTCTGTGGGGAGCAGAGGGCCTGCTGGCCTTTGTCATGCCAGCCTCAGGTGTGGCATAGTGTCTCTTTCTGGGAGGAATTTCGACTTCTCCAGTTCAGGCAGCAGTCATGCAAAAGATAGTAAATGGGACGGTATGGCATGAGGAAACAGTGCTCCCCTGCTGCAGTGCCCATTGCTAGACTCCCTGTGTCCCCACAGCTGCAGTATTTCCAGAGTTTTTGTATAAACAATTTTAAAGGGGCAAATTCTAGTGCGTGGTTCAGCCTGGATTGTCCCCTCCTGGTGAGGATCACTGATGCTGCAGCCATGCCCCAGCCAGAGGCTCAGTCCGAGCTGTGCTGCAGACACTGCTGCTTGCCTGCACCAGGGCTGGGCTGTCTCTGGGGCCAGGTCACAGCTCTGACTTCAGTGGGAGTCGGTAGGGACTGCAAGCTAATGATGTTTAATGGCTGTCCCTGAGCAAAAAATTTACAGGTCTCATTGAGACTAGGTACAATTCAACCCAGGGGATTGAACAGGTTCCAGTGGCATTAAATCCACGTCTACGTCTTCATTCTTTTAATAACCTTGAGGTACAGGGGGTACCCATGCTCATCCTACTTGCAATGCTTGGGAGATGATAGAGCCCTCAAATCTCAAGAAATGTTTGCTAAGCATGTCAGTTGTACATTGGAAATAAAATAATATAAGCCTGTTCACAGCTGCGTCAGCTGCTATTTCTTTTTCTAGATAAGAGCCACCCTGTGCTCCTTTTTTCTCTCTGTCTCTTGCTGGCTATCAGATGTCCTGGGATTCTCTCCTCCTCATCCTGCATTCTCTCCCCTGTGGAGTAAAGAAGCATGGAGTCTAAAGGCTTTAACAGAATGTCGTGGCTGTCTTCAGATCATGGCTAGTTTGCAAGCTGCTGTTTATTTTTAACTATAAAATGATAGTTTTCCCTTACATTTAACAAAATAGTTACTTAAGGGTACAGCAGCAGTTATGGAATTTATATTTTTATTTTATACTTTTTGTTAATATAGATAATATTCATTTTTTCAGTCAATATTTATTTTTAAAAGTCTCAAATGCCATGCAAAATGATTGGGTGAAAAAAGCAGTGTTTTGCAGAAAGGATTCAGACTTTAGTCCTGTTTATTTAATCAAGATGACTGAGAAATTACTGAAATTGTGGTTTTGAAACAGATGAGATTGAGAACTAAGTGGTTAAAAGAACAAGATAATTATATTTTATTCAAGTTCCTAGCACAGTGTTTATTAATGCCACTGTAACTTGAAAAATGTTACAGAATTTGCACACCTTTATTATACTTTTATTATAGTTTTTAATATATGCTTTACTTTTCATATGCTGGTATCTCCTCTTTTATCCAATTTTAATACTGCCATCCTTAATAATTCTTTTTTTAGTATTTGCTTTAAAGAAAAAGAAAACAATAGCAAAAAAGCCTGTCATAACACATCCCTTCCTTGAAATTATTTATTTTCCCATCCTCCCTGTGCTTCCCCAGGCCTGTGGATGTGTCTGGCCCAGCGCAGCCCACTCTGATGGATGGGGGCACAAACCCAGAGAAGCTGTGGATGGCCATCAACTCTGTGGTGGTGGCTATCTGCAGCACAGGGTGAACTTAAGATGCAAAAGTTTCCAGGGCTTGTGTTGATGTTGCCTGACATGTAACAGGGACTGACACATACACCTTCCCTGAGAGCTCTCCTGCTCTGGAATTGACTGGTTTTGGTTTCATCATGGGAAGATGACAGACTGCAGCATCCTGTAAAGAGAGGTGCACTTGGGATGGGAAGGCTCTGCTTGCTCCTGCCTGCCTTTCACTGCCTGCATGGAATCTCTTCAGTATCTGCACCTCCACTTGCCCTCTCACCTCTGTCCTGCACGTTTGGGCTGTGGCACAGCTGCCCTGGGATAGAGTTGGTGTCATTGCCAGCTCCAGGAGCAGTGTCAGGACTGCTGAGCCACCCCCAGGGCCTCGTACCCACACCATGGACCTTACTTATGAGCCTGAGCAAGCAACAAATCGTGCATCTGTCTGCAAGCATCCACGTCAGGGACTGTGGTTTGCTCCCTTTTGATGTCTATTTCCTTGTTCTCTTTCCCTGGCCTTGTTACTTCCCTCAGTCTCTCTCCAAAAGTCTAAATCTGCACACTCCACTCCATGATTTTCAAAGACTTTTTTGGCTCTGCTAAATGCCTGACTGCCTTCTCTATGTATCTTAGAAGAAGCCCTCAGGTGATGAAATCTAGTGTTGTGGTGAAACATTATAATTCCTGAGAAGTGCTGTGTGGAAACGCTGGGATCCCAGAGCAGGTCTGTCAGCAAGCAATGTTTTCACATCCTTGCTGAGCAATCATCTCTCCACACCCCAGACTTCTTGTGGGTGGGAAGACCAGATGAATGATGTGATCAGGTCCCTGGTTCGGACTTTTAGGGATGAGAACTGAATTCGAAATTCAGGATCTAAATTTAAAATTAAAATTAAATCTTAATCCATTCTGTAAGACTTAATGCATGAAAATGTCTGAGTAATTAGAATTATCTCGGGGCCACAATATAGAGAACAATTTACAGCTAACTTTCTACAACAGTAGAAAGACTTTAGGCTAATGCTGGATTTGTTAAAGTTAAAAAACTGGAACAAGTAGAAACTCAGCTGACTGCAAAATAAGAAATCATTATGGCCTCACATGGGCAAAGGTCCTAAAGACAGCTTGTTCACCAGCAGTAAATGAATATATGAATTTAACTTACATAGAATAAGATAATCTTGTTTGAATGCTCTCTGGTTACCTTATATAAATTAATATTATTTTTATTAATGGAAATTTTTATCTCAGATATATTCAGGAAATACTGAACCTACCAGACACAAATGCCTTGAGATCTTCTTTGAAGAAGATTCTCTGCTTTTAGATAAGCTGGGTCAGATTTCTTTCCTAACAGCCTATGCAACTTACAAGTTTTGATAAAGAAAAAAGGAGAAGCAGCTAGAGTACCACATGGATGTGTCCCTTCTCTGTAGCCTACAGCAGTGCCATTTCTATACTGCAAAGAGTTGACTCACTGAAACCTTTCCTGTGGCATACATGAATGGAGGAAACTTTCTCCTGCCCACTTCAAAGTAGTGAGGTGTAGGATTCCTGAACAACAGAAGAGATTTCAGTCAGTGGCATCTCCTGAATGGCTGGAGGTTAGCAGCTGCTCAAAACTTTGAAAAGAGAAAACTACGGTACGCAGGAATGACTTTGAAGATTGAGAGCCACATACTGTCTGCTCTTCAGTAAACTGACAAGATCCACATAGGAAAACTATGAGAAAAGTAAAGAAGACATCTTTTTATGCAACTCAAACATCTCATTTTCACAGCCATGGGGCAACCCAGAAGAGGGCTACACAAGGATGTACTTGTTGGCATTACCATGGAGCTGCAAGTGCATCGATAGCCTCGAAAACAGAAGCTTTGATCTCAGCCTTAGTGCAGGAACCAGACAGGTGAGAGGTGCAAAGTGTCTTTCTGCCTCCTCTTTCCTTGTATGCCCTGCTTCTGGCATGATGAGAATTGTGTGTGGACATTGGTGCAAACAGGAATGGCACAAGCTGGAGTGACCCTGACAGTCCTGGTAACAGAATAACAAGGCATGGCAGTACTTCCTTTTTGCATGGGGCCAGGCAGGACACAGCCCATTCTAGTTATCCCTTCCTCTTGAGGTTTTTTGGCTGTGGGAAGCCCTTGGGTAAGGAAACAAATAGTCCAAAATCTCTCTCTGTAAAAATGATGAAATGCAATTTGAACTCTAGAAACTTGGCCCGGAGTAACTTTTCATTAAACAGCCACAATGACTGTAATTATGGTTAGATAAAATTAATAAATAATATAAATGCTCTGTAGCATGTACAAAATTATTAATGGCTAAAGCATAAACTGGAACTAAAGTCAGATGCTTTATTTGAGGATACAGTAGAAGACTAATAAATCCTGCAGGCAGATTAGTTGGAAAAAGCCAATAAAAATTATTTAACTAACCAGCTAGCCCACTTGCTATTTGGTTTGACAGATTCAATTTATTTTCTCCTTTTAAACTCATTTTTTCTCTCTTTATTGCAACAGTTTCTTAGGTTTTGGAAACAACTGAGACAGAGTGTAAAGCTCTGCATGTATTTCTCACAGGGTCTATTAGAGGCTGGGGAGAGTGAGCCCAGACTTTAAGGCTAGGTATGATATATTGAGCAGCTGAACAGTTTATGTGTGATCTAGAGGCAGAGAAGTTGAAGTGACACAGGGCATAAGTCCAGATCCATGTTCTCAAAACGTCATATTTCAATGTTCTTATATTTGTCTTTCCATTCACACAATGAGAATACAGAGAGGGAGAGAGTAAATAAATGTTTGTGTGTATAATCTGAGAGTGCCAAACACTAAATTATTTTAATCCTCTAAGAAGCTATGCCATGGGTGACAGGAGAGACTATTTACAGAGTGTTGACCAATTTCAACACTGTCACAGAATGATCCTCATGGTTAAGGAAAGGCTATTTTCTGAATGTGAAATGCCATTTAAATGTGAATGAGTTACTTTCACAGCCACCAAGGTCCCCACTGCTTCACAAATAATCAACGTGTCTCCTTTTTGAGAAATTAACCTCCTTTACAGCTGACATTTCCCTTCTACCTTCTCACCTTGGGAGGGAACAAATTTGCTGGCAAAACCCAAAGTTAACCCACAGTACTTTTAGCCTGAGGGACGGAAGGAGTTAGGGTTGCAGGTGAGTAGGAATAACTGCCTGTCCTAGAAAAGCCATGCATGATTGTAAATCCAAGGAGCCTTGGAGAGCAGTGGTTTGGAGCTGAGAAACACTGCCACTGGCCCTGAGGTCAGCAGCTGCAGTGTTAGGCTGGGGTTTGGCTGGTCTGCCAACCTCAGAAAATGGCACCCAACATCCACTCCTGGAGTGGAAAAATGCCCAAGTCCTTCACAAGTGCAAATCTTACCTTAAATCAAGCCATCAGCATCAGAATGCCAAGTGGGAAATAAGTGTTCCTGACAGAATGGGTGAGACAGACTACTAAAATCAATCCCTCTAAAATTAGTAACAAAGGATCTGTCTTTATCATCTTCCAATAGCTTTTAGAAGATGTATGGTTATGCACTTTGATAAAAAATTAAGGTGAGAAAAAATTACAGTTTACTCCGTCTAAACTGACTGTTCATTAAGATGTCTGGCAAATGTAATTTCTGTGAGGCATGAAAGAACATGCATCAGACTTCTCTTTTTGCTGGCCAAGGAGCAGCCTGCGTACCAAGGGGATCTTCTTTGATGCACTTCAGAAGGGCTGATGGGGTAGACGGAGAGATTGTCCTGGAACACCACCACTGCCCTGTGTGGAAAAGGCTGAGATGAGTGACTCTGCAAAATGTGTCCCCACAAAAGCCAAGAGAGGCTTCAGGGGGCTTTATAATTACCTTGGTGTGCTCACTTTAATCTTTCTATGTGTAATTTGTGTAAGAAAGAAAGTGACAAAGATAATATGGTATGGAAAAAGTGGGAACAGGGTCATAGTTACCTCAAGTTCTTCCATGTGTAAAATCAAAGATTATGATAATTGTATTGCAAAAGAGGAGAAATTGAGATTAATTAGTACATGGTGAGGTATTAATATGAAAGAAGAGTTTGAAATAATAGCAGATATGTTTCTAGAAGAGACTGTGTGGATGAAAAGAACAGTGTCATACCATGCTGCATGCATCCTACAGTAGTAGAAAGAGGGAGTCATTCTTCTGATTCACAGAACAAATTAAATGTATTATTTGCCTGTTAAAAATAAACTAAGACAACCTCTGGGGATTATATCTTCATGGTTACCAATAACATTCAAGCAGACTGGTGACTGAAAGGACAGACCTTGCTCATTGCAGAGGTATTTCTAGAGTCCATTGATGGAGGCGTGATGGGGAAAGGAGCACACGCCAGAACATTAAACAAATCTCTGTGCTTACAGAAGACAAAAAATTGTATTTACTCAGCACCAGGGTGGCCTCAGTCATGGCTCTCTAATGGTATTTGCACCTCAGGTAATATCAGCAAAACACTTGTCCAAGCATAGGTCTGCCTGCTGCCCCTCAGCCAGTGGTGGCCATACCTCTTTCGTATGAGTATCAAATGTCTCCTTAATTTTCATGTTAAAATTGCAAGTGGCTGAACCTCAGGTTTCAGACTGTGCTTTCTTAAATGTGACTGCATGTTGACAGCTTAGGCAGTGTCAATGCTCAGAGGTGTTTCACGCTCACACTTACACCTCTCTGCCACAATCCTGGTGTCCTGCTTTTATCACCTCTTACCATACAGTCCAGGAGTTCTCCAGACAGCTATGTTACTCCTGCTGGTGGTTGCTTTTCATGCAATAACCCTATGATTTGATGAACAATTAGTCAAAAAGTCAGGACAGAAACCCAGTTCTGTGCAGGATATATGACAGCTGAGAATTACACTACAGCAGTGAAATACAACGCTGTTGGCTGCATGTGCACTCTAAATTGTGGGGCAGTCCTGTCTTAGCAGGAGATTAAGCTCTTCGCATCTATACTGTCTTGGGAGAGGGGAAAGTCCTATGGCATTTGACATTATACTGTACTCTCCCATTAAAAATAAGAGAGTTAAAAATGTACACCACATATAAATGCAAATATTTTAATGCCTCTCCCACCTAGTCCTGCACAAAAGTGCTAAAACAGAACTAGATCACATCAGGATATGATGGTCAATTCCTCACCCCCAAACGTCTCTGGAAAATTTAGCTCCCTACATATATGCGGAAGGAGATCCTGGCTGCTATCACACACAGCTTGGGGGTACAATAGACACAATATGGTTTTGTTTCTGTTAGAAATGTCTTTACAAGTAAATCCATAGTAGGTCTATGCAATGTGTCAAATACCACTGTGTGAAACCATGGATCAAATTTTTAGTAGCTGCCTGGGTAATGGTGAGCTTTTGGAACAGAAAAACACTCCTGGTGCGCAGCCACTTGTGGTCCGTAATCTTTTTGTGGTCTCCTTGCTCTAGCCTAAAGCACAGATATTAAAGAATAAAGAACATGAAGTACTGTTTATTTTACTAGAGCCACTGACATAGTGAAGACCTTGAGACTGTTAATGATGTAAAATTAGATACTAGAGAAATTAGATGGAACCAAATAAATATAGTGTAGGTGAGATGAAGCTCAAGGATTTTGGATCCAAGCCACTGACCAGTTGGACTCTTCCCCACCACGTCATCTCTGACGACTGCAGCAGTGTAATACTGGCTATCCACGTAAATTGGGCTAAAAAAGGGCCAAGCTCTGTGGCAAGTGAAGCTACGCAGATGAGCAAGGATGAAGTCCAGGTTGTTGAAGAGAATAGATTAGAAAGAGATTCTAGAACAACAGATTTTGGAATGCCTATGCTGGAAAGAAGCATCTGGGGTGCCAGCTGTGGCTAGGTCATGAAGAGGCCAGAGACACAGATCCCAGAAGGAAAAATCCATGCCAAGAAGCCCTAGCATGTATTGCTGTACTGAGAAACAGTGAAATATTTACTGAAGGAAGAAACTCAAACAATGAAGCTGTTCACAGCAATCTGGTATTAACGGTATTGTACAACAGACTGGGAAGGAAAGGTAATCCAGTGTTTTGGAAGAGGTGTCCTTGGTCTGCTCTTGTTGCAGCAAACTTTTTGACCATTTGGGCTTTCATTCCATCAGAAGGAGTTCTGAACAAATTTGAGCTTATAAAAACATCCCTGCTAATTGCACAGCCTTTCTCTAATGACAGCTACTTTTGATCTACTAATTAACCCAACCTTACTTAATCTAACATGACACCGCTATTACAGAATCATAAAATTGTTCGTGGTGGAAAACTCCTCTATGTTTATCAAGTCCGACTGTCAACCCAGCACCACTACCATGTTCACCATTAAGCCATGTCCTCCAGTGCTGTATCCACACATTTTTTGAATGCTTCCAGGCACAGTGACTCTACCACTACCCTGGGCAGTCTGTTCCATGAAAAGTTTTTTCCTCATATCCAGTCTAAACCTACTCTGGTGAAATCTGAGACCACTTTCTGAGGTTCTGTCACCTGGGAGACAGTACCACATGCTGTTTATCCTGTAAGAAATTCTTGTAATACATTGTCTCAGAGAAATACAGGTGCAAAATATCTCTATGGTTGCTGCTATTACATTTTTAATCTTAGCAGAGTTTTCACTCTGTCTTATGTCAGCTACTCTGAGCTGTCACCATGGACTGGCTTAGACATGGGTCACCCTGAGAGTTCTGTGAGTAGGGACACTCTCTGTGAACACTGACATGTATTTTGGCTGAAAGCACTGCTCTGGCAGAGCTGTGCCTTTTCTGTCACCCAGGCAAGGCAGTGGAGGTGTCCTCTGGCTGTGCATGGCATTGTGTCCTGGCTGCTGTGTGGGCTTTTCTACAGCATTCCGTGAAGAATGGAAATGTTCCCAGTGCCAATTTTCCCAGCCAAGCTCTGAATGGTCTCCCAGGTTATGTGCTCTCTAATTGTTGGCTCGAGTGGTCAGTGTCAGTCCAAGCACGGACAAAGAAATTTGCACCAGCCCGACTGGATAGTGGTCAGCATTCCCCATTGGGAAACAACTTCAGGTAAGGTCAGAGGATGCTCCATAGCTTTTGTCCTTACATTTTGCCTCCATCCTTGAGGACAGAGAAAAGGACTAGAGAGAGAGAGGTGGCAGAAAGGAAAATTAGGCAAAAGAAATTTTGTTTTGACTCTGTTGACTGACTTTGCTGCACTTTGCAAAAGGAAAAATGCAATGCAAAATTGTTCCAATTTGCTACAAATTTGGAATTCAGGATTGCAGAATTTTCTCACTGTTTCTTTTCAATAAGAGGAAAAGAGGAAGGCAATTTCTCCACACATTTTCAATCTGCTAATTTCCTCTCCTGAGAAATCATAAAATGAGAGAGATGACCTGAAGATTTATAGGCTTAAGTCAGGCAAAATCAGCTTGGGCTTGTTTGAGGGCTTCTGCATGAGGTGATTGAAACAGTTTCTTCAGAATTATCTGCCTGTTAAATGCAGAATCATTTATAAAAACAAAAAAAAAATCTGACTGAATATTGGTCTGTCAAAAGAAAAAACCTCCTGCATCATTCATTGAAGATTTATTTACATGCAGTTGTTTTTCTGACAATGAAGGAACCAGATGGAGATATGAAATATCTCAAATAAAGCTACTTTCAAAGTTACAGATGATCTGTGGACCAGCTGCTTTGATAATACTTTCTTTGGGCATCATACTTTCTTTGCTCATGCCTCTGACTAGATGCTGTTTAAAAAAAAAAAAAATCCAGTCTGCAAATGGTAATAGAAGTAGTTACAGGGTTCCTGTTGTCACTCAGCTCTTCAGAGGGTCAATTTGAAAGAATTTGTTTCCCTAATGTTGTATTTAAACCTATGAAAAACTCAAGAGTAGTAATTTAGCATACAGTCACTTGGACAATGAGATTTAAAAGGTCAGTATTCCTAAGAGCTGAAATCAGCAAACACTATAGAAACCTTAAAGCTTCATCATCCAACACATTAAAAAAATTTGATAATATTAATGGAGGCTTCATGGCTTACTACGTTTCATTAGTCAAAACACTAATTTTTCTTGTGTCCTGAAGAATAATTACTTTAGCACTGTTTCCATTTCTCATGATAACAGTAGAGAGCCAAATAACCTAGCTAGCTTCTGTTGCTGAACTATCCCAGAGCCAGTGGACTATAATAGCCCAGGTGGAGCTCATTGAAGGGAATTGCTAATTGAGCTGCCAGGTAACTGCTAATTGAACTTCAGTTTTGCTGCCTCAGCTTTTTGCTTGTAGGAGTCTGAATGTAAAAGTTTCATTGTCAACCTAGATTGCTCAGGTAATGAATAGCATGTGAATGAATAGAAGTGATATTAAAATACCTCATTATTTCATTTACATGCATTGTGAGTATCTCCTTCCTTAAAGATATTCAAAGCCATTTGGACAGAATCATGAATAGCATGCTCTAGGGGACACTGCTTGAGCAGGGAAGTTGGACTAGATGACCTCCAGTGATCCCTTGTAACCTTAACTATTCTGCATTCTGTTATTCTTGGAAAGGGGATTTCTTTCAGCTTCCAGGTGGGGTTGTTTTTTTTTTTTGTTTGTTTGTTTTTGGTTTTATGTGTGGGTGTTTTTGTGTGTGTGTGTATGTGTGTGTTTTTTTTCTTTTTTTAATTGGTGTGTGTGTATGTTTGTTTTTTTGGTTTGTTTTTTGGTTTTTTTGTGTGTAGTATATTTTTGTCTTAAAGATATTGGTAGACTTTTCACACTTTTCCAACAATCATAATTTTTAGAGCATAAGTATAAAAAGTTTACATCATATTTGGCTACTTTTCACTTCCCAGTGCCTATTTTAAACAGGACAATAGGGAGCAGGTTTTAGGATGAATCTGGAGCAAGATGAATACGTGTCTTAGGCATCACACCTTACTTACTTTGTTACTGGTCCTCATAGCAAAAGATGAGCGGTTCTTAAAATTGCGGTTCAGGGAATTCAAGAGGGATGAAAAAAACCCCAGATTTAGCTGATTTCATTTTGGAAAATGAACCCAGGAACCATGTTGCTTTGAAGAGTCTGTCCACATGAAAGGCAATTTAACTGGCTTTTGGAGAAGTTAACAGTAGGGTGAGTAAACATGAGAACATTTTGTATGTGAGATCTCCGTGTGTAATTCATGATGGGTTTTGATGCTGAATAGTTCTCAAGTGCAATGGGAAAACATGTACCTATGATTGAAATGGCATGCTGAGAAATAAGGAGCTATTCTGGTCAGCAGTATGATTTGAAGACACTTCCTCCACTCCAGGTGGGAAGTTTTTGTGACAGAAGAAATAAGTCCTAATCAACAGTTTGCTGAAATAAATGGTGTCAGTCTCTAAAACAGTCTATTATGGAAAGATGGAGTTAAACCATGAAAATTGTTTCACTAGTCTTAAGAATTCTTTGATTTAATCCTTTTCTTTTTATTGTCCTTTTTTTTTTTCCCTTCAGTTTTCTCCTGCAGAAACCTTATGCAATCTTCAGGTTGCAAGGGACTAATTACTCTGAGAAAAGAATATTTTCCTTGGGTCTGGGATCACATTGTGGTCATCAAGCTCATTAGTTTGTACTAATTAGTTTGCCAGTGGATGCAACTGGCATCCTTTCTTTGTATTCTCTCTCCAAATCCCTGAAACAGGTCCTCTTCTCCACTGTTGTTTCATTCCTGGGGAATTGTTCTGTGCTGAGATTCATTCTGGCAAGTAATAAAACCTCCTTCTAATCCTGAACCCAAACTTCTGCCCAGGGTGGCCAAGGGATACTTACCCCTGAAAGCCAGACCCTCTTGCAAAACCCATATATATTTTTGTAGAAGTAAGTGTCACAGAACTATCCCAAAATCAGTCCCTTGTGACATGTGCTTGAAAAATACTTCTCTATGTATCCTAAAAAGTTTTCTGTGTGCTATGCCACACAAAATGCAGACACCCCATTAAAAACACCGTGCTTCAAATGTGAATATTTTTCACATTACATTTTGTATCTTTAAGTCATCTGGGAAATTTCTATGCTTTCTAAAACAAACACTCTCTCTACAAAACAACAGGATCTAGATTGTTTTTTTTCCTTTCAAAATTACCATGGCCACTTGTTTTTTGGGGTTTTTTTATTAACCTCAGTGGGAAATTGGTCTGAAAATATATTCTCTTCCTTCACAAAAGCAGCAGTAACAAGGGAAAAAGCAGAGCTCATTCTCATAACTGAAAGCCTGGCTGTTTTACTTCCAGTAATATTTCTTTTGCAGAAAAGCTTATGCATAAAAATATCTTTTCCCAAGCTTAGCATTCCGACAGTAATTTGAGCAGATAGGTGCTGTTCGCAATTAGCGCCGCATTCCACACTGACTGCTGTGCCGCTGGATCCTTGTGACACCAACTACATCAGTTATGGATCTCTTTCCATGTATAGACAATCCAGGGGATGTATAATGTTGAGAGAAAAGTGCCTCCTGAGGACTTTGGAATGTTACTGTTGAACTACAGGTATAACGTGATGAAATAGCTAAAATCCTCACAGGACATCACCCTGACACATCAGGCAAACAGGAAAGTAGGCTGCTTGTGATGCAGGCAGACAACAAAGAAAGGGGGGAGGAAGAAAAAACATTCATTTGGAAATTTCCAGCTTCAACCTTCTCTTGGCTGTGTTTATGTTTTAAATATACCCCCAGTCATGCTACCAAGGAAAACGTTCATGGCTGAGTGTGCCACAGTAACAAACAGTTGATCCTTTCAGGATCTTAAGAGGAATAGTTGATACTGAAAGAAATATTTGAATATTGTAATTAAAAACAGTTCCTTTTCTCTTTTGCCATTCATGAGTATTCAACCTTTCCTCTAAGGGACCAGTTCAGTCAAAGGTGTGGATAACTGGTGCACTGCATTGCAGAAGCTTCCAATAGAAAGGACTTGAGGTTTCTTTCATCATTTTCTCATCAGACACACACAATGAATTCAATCTGCAGCTTTGCATTAAACAAAGGTGGAACAAGGTGCTTTCTTTCCCTTATATTCACAGTCTTTCAAAGGACAGTGTCAGAATGGAGAGGGCACTGCCTGAAACCCTGTGATTTCTGCCTGGCTGTTCCTCTTGCTCAGATATGACCCCCTGGTGCTTTTGTGAGGGGCAGCCTCCATTCCCTCTTCTCTGCTCCTCCTGCCTCCATTGCTGTCTGGCCTTCCCACTACTGGCAGCTGAAGTACCCACAAGGGTGGGACAAACCAGGTCCAAAAGTGCTACTGATAGCACAACTTCAGGGAAGTGAAGCAAGTACTTTAACCACCGCACTTGCTCATAACCCTTTTGGCACAAAGGTGTTTTATCATTCTGTCTCAGTGGAAATAGGAGAGAATTGCCTGAGCCACCACAAAGTTATCAGCAGGGAGCCGGCACTTACCCATGACGACTGCTTGTCTCCTGTGTTTCTATTAGGGAGGTATTTCTGGTGATACTCAACCCAAAAATTGACCTGCTTTAATAAAATGGAAACCATGAGGTGAGGAGGGGAGAATGGAGGCAAGGAACTTTTCCATATCTCCTTGCAAAGGTGGGAGGAGAGACTTGAGCTTGTGGTGACTAAGTGGCTGCTTCAGGAGAAAAGTTTTGTATGCTAGAGATAAAACTCTGTTTTGTGTCCAGTCTCTTTCATGTGCTTGCATACATTTACAAGGATTTTTTATGCTTGCATGCAGCTGCCTTCATACAGTTGTGTTAAAGCACATGCCACTGAGCCCAGAAGCTGTGCTTTACATCTCCTTGTCTGTGGTCCAGCCTAAAGCTGTCGTACTGTGTCATGTTCTCTTTTTGCTGTAAGCACATCCACCTCTTCCCTTTTCAGAAGCTCTGCCTAATTTTAGTGAGAAAATTGCCACTGTCAGTGGCAGACTTGCTGCACAGCCTTCCCAGATTACCCAGTCTGTAACAATTTAATTAGCTCAGCCAGGTAGAAGATCACCTTTACTGAGATATCTTGGGGAAGTTGGGCAAGTACAGCAGGAGAGGTGCTTGCTCTGAAATTAGAAATAACTTTAGGCTTTATTAGAGAGCATAGTGGGCACTGCATTGGGGAGAATTTTATGTGAATATATCTGATCAGCAGGATGGTAGTAGATCAGCATATGGTCCCACTGAGAAAGGCACCTCTCTGTTTTCAGTAAATAAATAATGAGAAATACATCCTCTCCAAAGAGGATGTCTGAATACTGCAGATCAGCTTTAATGGCAATAAAGAATGGAAGGGTTTTACTTAAGGCCAGTGGGAGCTCCAGGGAGTGCTCACTGCTTTTCTGACTCTGACCATCACTATCTGAGCATCTTCTATGCCAGTAAGTAGGACACAGAGAATGGCAGTGAGGAGGCTTTCAGTGCAATGACTGGCATTGCTTTCCAAGTTGCAGGTGATTTTTACCTGGATAGTCTTCTGGCTAATGCTGACTATGAAGGCTAACACAAGAAACAAAGAACAGTGAACTAGTGAACTGTTTTGTGCATAGGCATTTCATAAAAGCATATGTATGACCATGGGCATGTGTATGTATGCAGAGTGTTCAAAAACCAGGTGAAAAACCCTCTTTGGAGAACATAGGCATGCCATCATGAACCACCTTGTTCCACCACACCAAGGAAAGTGCCCGCAGATCTAACTGTTCTCTATGCTCTCTGCAGAATAACCATTTGGACCATTTTGCAAGTGATCACTCATAATTACTTGAATTTTTTTCTCTTTGAGAAAAAGTTCCAAAAGGTTGTGAGTGTTGAAAACATTGGAGGATTGGCAACTTAATTAGGATCTACTTTGGAACAATTATTCTTTTAATAGTAAAATTTTGCAACAGTAGAAAGATTTCTTGAAAAATAAGGATTTAAAAACTGTTTTTCAAATACAGAAGGAGTAGTGCATTTTTGCCACCATCTGTTGAACACATGTTTTGGGAACCAGACATTTCTTTTTCCATCCACAAATACCTGAAGGTTTTTACCATATTCAATTAATTATTTACACTTTAAAAAGTAGAAGGAAAGATGAATCTGCTGGGACCTACCACTATCTTTCAAAAGCAGAAGTTAAAACCACATAAATTGCCAATCTGAAACCCCAGTTTCATACATACTATATTTGGTAGAAAATAAAGGAGGAATATTTACTGCAGAAATCCAAGAACTGAGTGAAGTGTGAAAAAACTGAGTCCATCACATGAAATCTCCAGGAGTACAATTTAAGCTTGGGTGACTGGAGCCTTCCAGGGTTTTGCACCTGTAGATCATGCAGATATATCCACACATCTCACTAAAGGACTGAACAAGTGTTGAGATGGGAAATCTAGATGGAGCATTCCCTCTTCATAGAAAGAATATTGTGTTCAAAACAGATTCTTAGGTACTGTGCAGAAATATGTGGAAACTATATTGCATAAGAAAACCGTCAGGGTCCAGAAGGTCATCCAAGAATGGAGCAGGAGAAAGGGCTCTACTGAAGAGAGAAATTAAATGAAAGTACAGTGTTGGGCTTGGGTTTCTGAATCTCTTTGAACAAGGAGAATGAAAAAAGAGACGTTTCATGGAAGGGCTGAGTAACAAGGGGCAATCAGAGTCCCTTTAACATGGGAAAGAAAAAGTGTGTCCAGCAGGACTCAGGGAGTGATCATTCCCTTGCACTCAGCGCTGGTGAGGCCACAGTATGGATTCTGTGTCCAGTTCTGGGCCCCTCGCTACAAGAAGGACATTGAGCTGCTGGAGCGAGTCCGGAGAAGGACAACAAAGCTGCTGAATAGTCTGGAGCACAAATCTCATGAGGAATGGGTGATGGGAGCTGGGGTTGTTTAGCCTGGAGAAAAGGAGACCCAGAGGAGACCTTACTGCTCTCTAGAGCTTCCTGAAAGGCGGCTGTAGCCAGGGGGGGTCGGTCGTTTTTACCCAGTCACATAATGGCACTGCATTTAACAGTGCTGGCAACCCACATGCCAAGTAAGATTATAGCTACCTGTTCTGCAAGAGGACAGGATTAACTATCCTGAAAGTGCCTCAAGAGCCAGAGAAAGAGCTTGTAGAGCTGGAAAGACTAACACTAATAAAAAGGAATATTAACAATGAGAGAAAAGTAGGTGACTTTATTCCTACTCCAAAAACCACATAGTGCTCAGGTGAAAATTGTTCTTTGCAGTTAAATGGCTTTTAGCTTTTGTTTTACATGTCCTTTGTGTCTATTTTTGCTACAGAGAACATTGCTCAAACAATACAGCAAATGAAGGGCATGCCTTTGGATCCGCTGGGAATGACTGAGGTTCCTGAACACACGTGTCTAGCATTACTTGAGATGCCCTTGCTTTTCTGTCTGACTTCCAGTGGCTGATCCAGAAGGGCAATTGCTTTCCCAGAGGTCCCATGTCAGACCTGACAGCCCTGTAAGGAGGGCTCCGGTACCATAATGAAATGTCGTTAGAGGGGCATGTTTAGGCATACTAGTCACTCCTTACCAGCATCTCTGTTTCAGAGTTATTACTGGCGTACTTCACTCTGTGTTAGCAGGAGTTATGACACCTTCTTTCTGTTCTGCAGAATGAACAACTCTCAGCACCAGGCAGCAACCACTGTCTGCTCATGCCTGCTGCTGGTCTCTGGTGGCACTGCCAGGCTGCCAGTGGATGTCAGAGAAGAGTACCCACCCTCCAGGTCTGCATGGTGAGGGGATGTTTTTCTTATGCTGTGTGTTTCATTTTCCATGCAATACTGTTACCCAAGTTTTATTAAATTATTTGACCTATATTGTGTAATACTCTGAGCTTCATAGTCTCCCCCAAAAATCCTGAAGCCAGTGAAGCCTTCCCCAGTTTCACAATCCCCCAGAGAGGGCATACAGAGCACTGCAGAAAGGTGGTCTTGAGAAATACCTCCAAACTTTTTCCCCTTCCCACAAGAAAGCCAGGGGATGCCAATGGCTTTGGACTGGCATTTTAAATCATGTTTCTCTCACAATTTTTTAAAGTGTTGGCAGAGAAGAAGCCACATAAGCAGGTGTGAGGACCCCCAGCTCCCAGCGCAGACGGCGCTGGAAGGCAGAGGTGGGTGGAAGGCATCGGTGCTGTGCTGGCTGCAGCACCTGAAAGGAGCAACCAGGGGCATTAAGGGGCCTGTTTCCTTTTTAGGAAAATTATTAATGACCATGAGATGAAAAAGTGATTCAATACCAATAACTTGCTGTGCAGCAGCTGTTGTTTGGAGATGGACTCAACTAAAAAGAGCAACACAAACTGTACAGTGCATTTACCTCGCTTGATCCAATGCCTGAGCCAAAATGCAGGGCTTTGGTTTTTATTTTGCTATTGCTGTTTCCAACTGTTATTTTACATTGTTTCCATCAATGACAGAGTCCTTTCAATTGAGAACTATTGTTTTCACTTGAATGTAACTAAACCAATCCAGAAAATGGGACTGAAACCCCAGAGCAACAGCACATATGACTTCAGAGGTGAAACTGTTTAAGCCAGCTGGAAATACTACTCACAAACCTCTTTTGATATAAGGGTGATCAGAAAATATAAATTGCATTGGTTGTCCTGCATACATGATATTGCTGCCTGATTTCCCTCTTCAGTGCCTGGCTAAGAAATTCACTTTGGATTGTAGGAGACAGGAAGTCTCACTGTGTCAGGGGAATACCTGTAAAAAGGTAAAAGTAGGGTGGGAAGTAGGACCTGGACTCTGCTGCAAGTCCACAGTACTCCAGAGAAACCTGTCTTGGAAAAACGAAATAGAGTCTGCACTGTGATTTCTGAACACTGTTTTGAAGATATTTTCTGGACTTCAAATCAGAAAATGTCTTCAAATAAAGAAAAAAAAATTGGAGATAATCTGTAAAACTTTTTTACTGGAGTTCATGGCTGGTGGCTAAAGAGCAGCTGTGGTCACCACTTGCCTGAAGATTGAGAACTGGTGCTGGGACAATTTCCAAACTTTATGTGTATGAGCTGAATGGTTTTCATTTGCTGACACTTCCAGAAAAAAATCTTTAAATTCACACTGCTTTTCTTCTTATGGTTACAGCCTGACGTGTTCAATTCTCCCATTTAAGAGTTACATTATTGAAGTGTCTTACATAACTCCCACTGTCACTGTAGAGGGAAGATTTTTATTAGGGATATTGGTTTTGATTTGTTCCTTCTGTTTGGTTATGGAGCTCAAAATAGCCTTAATGCATGAAAACTCACAAATGGAATAAAGGAAGGGAGGGGGTAGCTGTATCCTGGGCCAAATTTTTCTCCTTCCACTGGTAGCTGAGAGTCCCTGTGGAATTTGATAGCTTTACATAAGTTTATTAATTTTGCACACAAAAACCTGTTTATGGCTTCCTTGTTTAAAAAAGTCTTTAAAGTTTTCTTTATAAAAGTTATTGTCTTAAAAGTTCTATATGCTAGCAAGGGTCTGTATTTTCTCTAGAACAGCTTTTAATTCTTTCAATTAGCCACCTGGCGTAATTGAGTAAACAGTTTTTCAGGGTTTTTTGTAAGATAAAAGAACAACTGTCACGGGAAAAAAGAGTTTTAAACATAGGAAAAAGAAGAAAATCCTTTCTCTAACCTCCTCCACACAATATTCATATTTTACATTATGGAATAATCATGGGAGAGAACTGGAAGATCTCCTTGAATAGTCCTCCCACCATATGGGAGCTGGTGGAAGCAAATCTACAGAGGAGATTTTCATGTTTTTTCTTCTTGGTTTCACAGATACGTTTAAAGCACTCACAGCTGCTGTGTAATAAACTTTACTTTTTTTGTGGCTTTAAGAGTAAAAAGTTAAGTGCTAAAAGTATCACCCTGTCCTTGACACCTGACTTCTTGCAGCCAGGTTTCCAGTTTGTGCTCCGTGCTCGGGAGCACGTCCCAATTTCTGCTGATGAGCTCGATCCTCCTCTCTGCCATTTCTGGGTGATCTCATTACAGGTGTAATTGTACTCGGAACCTTTTTCCTTCCTACCTCCTCCACTGCAGATGTCAGCCACCTTCACTATGTGCAAGGTCTTGCTTATTGACAAATCACTGTCAAATGCCACTGATGAAACATTTATGACGGATTTCGAGATCTCGCCACATTCCCATGTAAGTACAAGTCGTTTGGACCCTGCTTTGCTCTTTGGTCTAATAGTTTGAAAGCAGAAATAGAAGTAGGCTTCAGTTCTACTGCTGTCTCTGCTCCCCCCCTGCCCTTTTGGATCCCTGAATCACCCTTGTAAAACTTAAAATAGGTCTGCAGTCCCGTGTGGCAGGAAAAGTTGACACTGTTGCTGCTGCTTGCAGTACCCAGAAAAATAAAAAAAGCGGATCGTTGGCCTCTGTGGACTTTTAGCTCACCTGTCTGAGGGCATCACAAAATGAGTTCATGGCCAGGAGAAGCACTGCCCTCACTCAGGCCCTCCTGTTTGTCTGTTGTAACAAGGAACTTTCTATACCAGGCTGGGTTTTTTTTTTAACACATAGAAAGCTCCCGATGGCACCGGATTTGATGCAAAGGTTTCTAGTAATTCCTATTTCTGTGTGCTGGGACGGTCCAAGTGAATGATGGCAGGAATGAACAGCCCTGGGAATAAGGCACAGTGGCTGCTGAGGACCCATTTGAGGGCTTTGCTGCAGCAGAGATTAAAGCACAGTGGTAAGGGAAAGCTGTGTGTAAACCTTGCCTGCTCAGCTGCTGGGGGGAGCAAAATCCTTTGATTCCCAAGCTGGTAATGGGGTGGCTAGGGAGAATGAGCTCTTTGAGCAGCTGTGCCATGTCAAACAGCTCCTTTGCTGCTCTGGCTGTATCACAGCAAGGGAACAAGCAGGGCTTTAGTGCCTGGGGCCTGGCTGCTGGTTTGCAGCAGGAGAAAGCAGCAATCCCAGGGTCCGTGGCTCTCCCTGCTCCTCCTGTGATGGAATGGTTGCTGTCAACACAGCACAAACATTTGCTGCACCTGTGGCGGATGCACCACCATCAGTGTTGAGGTGGTGTCTGTAGGAGAGAACAAGGACCTGCTCTGCTGGCCACCCTCATCACCTTTCTGCTCCTGCCCACTACATGCAAACCACTTGTAAAGCAGCCTGGCTGTCCATATGGTTTCTTCAGCCATAGACAATCAGCATGTGAAGTTTCCTCCAGAGATAACAGCAGATATGCCAACTAATTCCAACACTCTGTAGCTCAGTTTTATCACTTATGACTACTGTGCTTAAACTACTATGTGTTAAGAGTAGGCTGATTTTGGTTATATTATAAAAAGATGCATTTAATTAATGAAATTTGTAGTTAACTTGGTTTACAAGGACTTAACTCAGAAATTGGTTCATTCAAATTTGCAACAAAATGTGTACTAAAATAATTTAAGAGTGAGATGCTCAGCCTTAGCACCACATCATGCTGCAGAGCACTGTCACAAGGGAGGATTGGCACACCTGCAGGAAGGCAAAGCTGGGGAGGGGCTGTTTCCCTGTACACAATGAAGAGGCAACTTGCCCAGAGCACCTGCTCTATATCTGCTATTCATCTTAACATGAGAAAAAAAAAATGTTGCTGCTCTAAAAGCCTTTCTGAGAGGTGTTTGCCTGGGGTGAGCCATAAAAAACAGTTAGTGAACCTCCCACCACAACTAAGGTACTGAAAGAACTGAGGAATGCTGTTACTTTTTTGTAAATGTCTTTAATTTTGGCAAAATGTCTCCTTCTTTTTTTTTTTTTTTTTTTTTTTTTTTTTTTTTTTTTTTGTAGCCTTGCATCACTATTGTGCTCTCCTGTGTTCTTATATGAATATACTGTCTTATCTTTATGTCCTGCCTAGGAATAAAACTACGCCCAGGTGAGCTGATGTGCAGCGTGGCTCTGTGCTACTGCCAGCCTGGCCACTCTTAAAGGCCAGGCAGTCCTGTAGGGCTCAGCGTGGCACTCCTCAGAGTTCTGCCCCAGGGCATGCACAGGCTACCAGGGTGTATCTCCACTAGGGTACACTGCCCAATTGTGGGGTAGTGTACCCTAATTGCTAAAATGGGAAGACTGAGTGGAAGAAGCCTCTTCCAGGGGTTGATACTAGTGGAGAAGGAGAGCACCAGTTCTCATCTCCCTGTGTGGTGAATACTCCAGGCTCACAGGAAGCTATCTTCTGTCATGGAGCCCCTAAGCACCCAACCAGGTCCTTGTCCTGGCTGTTAGTGAAGCTGCTGAAGACTCAGGTGGGAGACAGTACTGTCAAACAAGAGATGGAGGCAGGAGACATGCTGATCAGACTCTGCTGATGAGAGGACCTGTTTTTGATATGTCCCTGCTGTACCTATTTCTAGCCTTTAGAGAGTGATGGGGGATTCAAGAAACTCCTGCTTATTCAGGTTCCACTCTGGAAACTAGAGCAGATATTTGAGTATGACTTCTTCTCTGGCCACATTTGCTAAAGACCCATTCCATGTGATATGATGCCATAAAAGAGATCCAGAAGAGAGGCCATCACGACTTTAGTGTAACACTTTTAACCACTCAGCCACCAGTCAGGCTGGTCTGGGACCACCTGGAGTTCCTCTTGGCTGAAATTCAATACAGAAATCACTTAAGTGATGCATCTTGCATCTCTGAGTCGGCTCGGCTGTGAGCAAACAGCAGGGGGCAGAGGGCTTAAAGAGCCCAGAGAGAGATGAGCAGAAGGGTTTGTTTGGGTCAGGCTGCCTGTGGCTCTCCTACGGTCTGGTCCTTGTTGTATGGGAACATGACCAATCCTTGCTACCCTGGAGAGTGAGTAGAAGCACATTCACACATCAGTCTCCTCAAGGCCCAGATGACAGCTAGTTAGTGGCTTTGCAAGAGTTCTTCAGGATGGATACAAGTTCCTGAGCAGCTCCACTCCTCTCCTCTCTTCTCCTCCCCTCCTCTCTCCCCTCCCCTCTTCCTCACCCCGTTTAAATATGTTTCTCAGCCAGATTTCAGCTCTGCTGGCTGACACCTGGATTATATTTTTTTCCATTTGCAAAATCATGTCAGTTGTTGATTAGTCCTTCACTCATCTAGGGGTTGCAGGCAGAAGATCATCAAAACATCTGATGCAGTGCTAGAAATGGGAGAGTAGATTTGCAGACTTGATACCCATGGAAGCAGGCAGGGGATTGCCAGTGGGAATTTGGTGCTCTAAGGCATGGAGGAGCTCGTGAGGCATGCTGAGGGCTGGGGCAGAGCCAGCTGCAGCCAGTTGTGTGTGTTCAGTCCGTAACGGAGGGCTGAAACCCAAGCCAGCGTGGTGACTGTGAGGGCAAGTGGTGACTCCAGCCTTGCACAGGCTGGGGGCTGAGCCTAAATAAGCAGATGTATAATGTGCTTATAATGTACACCAGGCAGGAGCTTCTGTGACTGCAAAGGTGTAATTTGTGTCACGCAGGATGGATGTTGTGCTTTTCCCATTGCTGTGTGCCAGTGTTGTGTCAAGAGACATGAAGAGAAAAGGCAGCTTTAAAGTACCTCAGCAGCCGAGTCTTTTTATTGATTTGAGCCTTTATATCACATATAAAGAAGTAGAAAAGCACTATCAGAGAGACAAATGGTGACAAGCCAGCTTTAGATGGACATGAATTATTTCATAAAAAAGATCTGGAAGTGCTGCCATGATTTTTTGCAGCTTGCCTGTCTCTTTGCTATTGGTACCTAAGGCACTTTCTCAGAAATTGTTCAAAGGACACATTCCATATCCTTGGATGCTGTGATAGAGAAGAGTGATTTCTTCTCAGCAGAAAAAGAAAGCCTTTCAGGTGAGGAACTCTTAAGTTATCAATCAGTACCACTTGATAATCTTCAGTGACTACAGGTAAGAAAAAATGTGCCCATAGAAGAGGAAAAGAAAGTAAGTTGTAAATTTTCCTTGATATGACTCAATGGTGAAAGGTCTGGGAGGACAGGAGAAAGGGAGGAAGAAATTAGGACCTCAGGGCTAGACCCCTATGGAAATGTCACCCCTCCTGGAGGGTGTCACCCCTCCTGGAGTCTCCTCCTGGAGACTGCAACTGGATTCAGTGAGGTAAATATATGGTCAAAATACTTAGACAAAGTTTGAAGAAATTTATGGAGATATATTTATAGATTGAATGATTGCAATCAGTTGTGCTCTGTTTCACCAACTTCAATTACACTGCAAAGCTTTTATTTTTAATGAATAACAAAGAAGAACAGAATTTGGCTTTCAATTCCTTCATGCAAAAATAGCTCTTGCATTACATTATACAGTTGAGAAGTTAAACATTAAAATTTTTTTACAATATACACCACCTATGAGCATAAACACATTTATTGTATATACAGCCTGGCTTGTTAACAGAAGCTGCAATAGTCTACACCCTGTTGACACAATTTTTCAGTCAGTGGGGTTTCTTGTGATAATGAGCAAAAACGCACAGTGAAACAAAAAAACAAAGCTGAGGCCAAAAGTCACAGAAAAAATAAGGAGAAACTACCATTTTTCTACAGACCTCAGGGGCTGACCATAGTGTGGCTTTACTAGCATAAAGGATACAAAGGTCTTCACTGTCTGCCAGTTTTTTGATATGCTGCAAAAGATCTGCTGGGTTGTGCTCATTTGTAGAGTAGAACCAGCAAAGTCAGTTCTACAGGGACAAGAGACATTGGAGGACACACCTTGTTTCTCTCATAGATGTTTTTAAAAACAAAACAAACAACAAACAAACAAAAATAGAAAGAATTAATCCTTCCAGCTGAGGAACAATGGCATTCTGAAATGATAAAAAAGCTGGCAGAGATTAACCTCTGATTTTAATTGTAACTTTAATTCTGTGTGATTTTAGACTGGCAGTTCAGTCTGCAGGATGAGAACAAAAATTATTCTACTAATTGTGGAGCCTCTAATAATTCAATAAACCTTTTTTCTTCTGGAAAATTCCAAGTATTCCACATAATAATTCATGACCCCTCCCTTCCTGATATAAAGCAGCACTGTGCATGATCAGAGCTGAAGTGCTGCAGGAAGAAAAGAAAGAAGTTTTTTTTCTTCAAAGGACATTTTAAAGGAGATATTTACCTAATGCTTGTGTATGATAACCCCCTTTTGTTTGAGACTTTGCCAAAGATTTTTGTCTGTCTGATTTTTGTCTAGGAAAACCCTTCAGAAAAGTTATCTTTCAACAGTTCCCACTGCTAAAAAACTTAAAAATAATCTCCCTTTCAACCTGAGGAGATTCTAATATTGGAAAACCATTTTTCCCTCCTAAACTTTTCTTTCTACTCACAATCTCTCTGACTGCTTCCCTTTTGTTTGGAGAGTGAAGTAGATTTGAGAAGCTTGTGTTGATCTGGCAAAATTTTTCAGTGTTAACTAACTTGTCAGCATAAGAATTTTTTAACTGAAAGTTTGAAGATGTGACTTTATTTTTAAGTTTAAAGCCTATAAATATCAAGTTCTTAATTTAAAAAGACAAGATGTTGACATTTTCTCTCTCATTATAACAGTGTCAGTATCTCAGCAAAGTAAATTTTAAATGTATTTGAAAAATTTCTTCTCAGTTTTCCTTTCTGTGCACTTGTATAATATGTATTCAATCCTGAATAATTACCTAGGACCTGAAAGTAGAAGATGTGCTTATGCATATTTGCACAGCACTGTTTTATTTCAAAATATATTTTTAGAGACAGAGAAACAAATTTTTAAATATTCTGTACAGTATACTACATACTTTTCCCTCATGAAATGTTCATATTTTCAGTAGATATTGGTTGATTTTTTATCATTGGGAAAGGATTTGGTGATGCTGGGTGTCCTGGAACCCAAATTCATCCAGCCTTCATCACATAAGATTAACTTACAACAAAGAAAGAGACTTGATGATAGAATCAGAGTTGGGACAACTCCTTGAAAATACGGCAATTCAGGGAGAATTCTGGCTGTCCCATCCTTTTCCTCCATGACCACAAACCCAGCATTTTTTACATTTATAAATAACATTGATTTATTGGAAAAAACTTGATCAGGGTTTTCGGGTGAGAGTGTGGCCACTGGGTCTACCCTGACGTTCCCCATATGCTGCTCCAGCTGTAGGCACACAGGGAGCATTGGGAACCCGTGCAGAGTGACTGCTCTTGTGAAATCACAGCTCATGTGTTGCTCTGGGCTGGCCACACGTGCCTGCCAGGCTGACACCAAGCAGGTCTTGCTGAGCCACGGCAGCTTTTCAGACCATCCCATCACAGGAGAAATGAGGATGCAAAGCCGCTGGGCACTGAGAGGAGCCTTTGACACAGGACCACAAGAGGGAAGAAACCCAGCTGTTTTGTTCCTTTGGGCTCAGCTGGGCAAGGAAGGTTGTTTTATTGTTGGGATGACATTGAGAGGTGGATGGTGCTGCTAGCTCCCTGGATGGGAGTTCCTGCTGCCTGCTCAGTTCACCCAGCTGAATGCCTTCCTCCAGAAATAACCATTTGTTTCACTTTTCTCTGCCCTCTACTTCAGTGAGCACTTCTGCTTCCATGACCATGAAAAAGATGTTACCAGTCAAATTTGGTTTTCCATAAACCAGAGAGAAATATGTCTTAAAATGAATCCTGCTTTCCCAATGGAGACTGGAAGCCTTTTATTTCTGATTTTGTGGTTTCCTCATCAACATCATTATATGGATGTTAAAGTCAGGGATTTTCAGAGAGATTAGAGTAAGGGGATGGAATATAAATCCAGACAGAAGAAAAGAAATTCGCACTCCCATGACAACATAAAAGGTAGTGGCTGTTTCTTATGTGAGACTGGAAGAAGCTACCTCATGGCATTTAACAATTCCCTAAGAATGTCAATGTGCCATAACCCACAACCCTAGGAAATGAAAGGACAGGATATCACTGCTACATTTCATTATCAGAAATGTCTCAGCTGATTCAAAAGAAACTCCTCTTTGTCACAAAATCTTTGTATCATCACCAGGGATTATAATGAAACCCTTAGACATACCCCTCTATGGATTACAGAACATGGTAACATGTAGGAAAAAGTTCCAAATAAGGTACTGTATGAATAGCACAGTTAAACACGGGTCATGCTTCATTGAAAAAAAGTGGAGGTGGAAAATATATAAATTGAAGTCAGTGCTGCATTATGTGTCCACCAGGTTTCTGCAGCAAAGTCCACGGAACAGATCTTGTTGTTCAACAGGGAACAAAATGTAATGAAAATCATGCTGGTTTTCATCTTTACAGTAGTGATTGCCAGCAAGATGATTTCCAGATGAATTTGTGCTCTTACAGTCTCACTAAGTTTAAACAAATGAGAATGAAGTACCCTAAAAAGAAGTACCCTTCTTTTTTTTTTTTATTTTTTATTTTTTAAATGGGAGTCTTTGTGTACGTGCAGACTTATTCCAGTCCATGAAAGGCTGTGAACTGTTTTCCATATTAAGAGCTCCACCAGGTTCAGGTTTCTGCATGCAAAGTATGAACTCCATGTGTGTATGTGCACACAAGGAATGTTTTTTATTCAGAGGTGAAAATTATTAATCTAGAGCACCATAAAAAAGCCAAAGCACTAGTTATCAATTTTATTAAGTGAACAGGGTCAGACACTATTTTAACTCAGAGAAACACTCTTGCCAGATAATTTTCTATCAAACAGAATTGTTGGAAAGTAGTCAATGACTTCAACATTTAAAAACGAAAGTATATTATAGACGAAGGCCTTACTTTGGTTTTGTTTGTCTGTTTTGGTTTTTTCCCTACATGCTGCTTTTCCATGCAATTTGCAAATCTATCAGGACAGTAATTGTTTTCAATATATAGAATTATATGTGTTTGTGTATGTGTTGGATAAGAAAATAATTGTTTACCATTAGAAAAATCTTTGTATTAGTTACATTAGAATGTGAATAACTACTAAGAGCTCAAAAATGTGCAGTGCAGATGTCTGAGAGAAAAAGGGTAAATCCAAAGAAAAGCTGCTGTAGAGGACAGGACAGACAGAAAACTTTGTTTTGAAGAGAACTGTCTGTGATCTTTGATTCAAGTGCTTTTCCCTATTTGCATGCAAATAATAGAAACTAACAAATGACTCAGGATAAACCTGGTCAAGGGCTAAGATCATCATCACTATAATCAGAAATGGATGTTCCCACTTAATAAAACAGGGGAAGACTGGAAGCATTGCAGCTGTTGTACATATTCTCAGCAGTGCAACTAAAGGAGCAGCCATTTACTCAGGGTAAGTTCTTGTTCAAAAGCACTCCAGGAGAAAGCTAATGCATTCTTTTGTTTTCTGTGGTGGTCTCTGTGCTGTTTGGTGGTGGTCTCTGTATGGCTGTTTTGTTGTGTGCTGATCTCCTGCTTGTCTGTCAAATACATCCAGCTCTCCTGAGGGCACAGGTGAAAGTGGAGGAATAAAAGACAAGACAGATGTGTAGTAAGGATGATTGACACTGTGTAATGATTGCCAAAAAATGTGTACAGAAATAATTTTTTGCAGACCATACTGGGAAAGAACAGTAAAGGAGGAGCAGCTTGCACAAAATGCTCTTCAACAGATATTTATATCCAAGAATCTTGAAAATTAGAGGAGATAATGCAATGACATTATTTAATCCACAAAAGAAACTACACAGAACTGTACCAACATGGCTGTATTTTGATGGTTTGAGAGAGTTCCTATGCACTCCAAGGCAGAGAGATGGGTCCAGGGTAAGAACAGGATGGCTCACCCTGACCATGGCACCAGATCCCATGGGACTATCCCTTCTGCAAGACCAGGCTATGACACTGCATTCCCATTAAACCTCTGAGCTGGTGACCTCCAGCTGTGAGTATCAGTGCCACAGATTTGTACAAAGCAGCAGCCTTGGCAAGCCCCAAAGCCACCTGATGGCTTTCATGGAGTAAAATGGATCATGTAAAGCCCTTACACTGTGCCAGACAGACAGCTTGGCACAGAGCTGGCCACACAGTGACCACTTGATTTGCAGCCAGTTGCTTTCCTTCAAAGCATGGAGTTTGTTTAAACGTGTTTGGATTGAGGATTTAGAAAATGTGAGAGGGAGAAGGAAGGAGAAGTACTCCAGGAAAACAGCCAAGTTTATAACTGAAAGAAAGGCAGAGATGATTGAATATAGTTCTTGGGAGAATCGTAGGCTGGTGTGCCACAGTTCTTGAGGAGGCACTTGAGCAAATCCCCCCTTGATAATGAGGCTCAAAGCCTCAAAGGTTGGAAGGTCTGGTTTTTTGACAGACTCTACTGTAACAGACACCTCTCTTGGAAAAAAAAAATTGTTAACAATTACTCCCTGTAAAGGATGTGCTTTCATCCACAGATCAGACATATTGCAAGTTGCAACTCATTAAAAAGATTCTCTCTGGGCTTCTGTCCAAAATTAGTGCCAGCTTTCTCCAAGCATTTGAGCAAACACAACTGCTACCATCAGTGCTTCCTTCCTTTGGAAAAATCCTTTGATGCTCAGTGGCTGTGGGAGTCAGCCAGCCACTGACAATGTGTCTGCAGTTTCCTCCTGCTGCTTACAAGGTACCACCAGGCTGAACAAAGCCGCACGGCTGCGCGCTGAGCTCCCACAGCACGAGGTCTTCTCAGCCAGCTCACCTCTGGCATTGTGGGGCTCCAGAGGTGGGTTATCCAGCTGGGCTGTGGGTGTGATACAGGCTAGCTGTGTAAGTGCCAGAACAGAAGCAGAAAATGTTGTGCCTCAGTCACAAGCATGTCTCACAGAAGCACAGTGTCATTTCACTTTTTCACGATGCAGGTGTGCAGGGTTTTGATGAAATTCAGTGGGAGAACAAGGCTGGTCCTACTGGGATGGAGAGAGGCCAGCCTGCTCAGAGCAGAGAGCCAAAGGCAGCAAGTAGGAAATGTGTAAGGAAGAGGCATGTCTGAACTCATGTTCCTTTTTGGGGTGTAACTCCCTCACAGCAGGCTGCAGTGCTGTAGCCAGCCCCATAAAGATATAGCCTTCCAAACACCATGGTTTGAATTCTGGCATCAATGACAAAGAATGGAGCTAGAAAGGGGCTTCTCATCTCTTTGCCAGAGACAAGCAGTCTGAAGTAATTCTGGTATCAACTCCAGAAGTGCTTGGGGAAACAGGTAAACATCAATAAAAATAAATATTGCATTTGCAGATGTCGGATGCCTACTGGATTAGACGGCTGCTGAGCAGGGAGCTGAAGTCAGGTACCTGCAGAAACAGGCATCAGGTAAATGAAAGTGTTGTGAGTTGGCTCTAAGATGAGGAACACAAGATTTCTCTGCTGTTAGTATGAGGGTTGCAGGGGAATGCAGTTTGGCAGGTCTCCTTGGGCAGCTTGTGCTGTGGGGGACAGCTCAGGCAGGCCTCTGCTCCATCCTCAGTGTGTTTCACACACAGAACTTGCTCCAGACAGGAGTTTCAGGCGCAGCTCCTTGGATGTTGAGTCCACTGTGCCACCACACAACATGGGGACGGGCTTGAGAATCACTTGCTTCCCTACCAGCTTGCTGTGAGGAGAAGGATAAAGAGGATTTTCATTGCCAGCTTGTTTTCTCCTAGGAAAAACAGGAGTTTTTCCTAGGAGAAAACCAGCTGGCAATGTAAAAAAAAAAAAAACCAAAGAAGGCACTTTGGTTCACTAGACAAAAGAGAGGCTTAGTGTTTCATATCTGGAAAAGATCTAACAGATGTTTACTTTGTGCCTCACAGGGGCTGGAATCCTCACTTTTTGATACTACTTGGCACTTTCAGTGTGCTAATTAAGGACAAAGAACTGTGCAAATATTAATTAACCTTCAAAGAATAGGAGAGGATCCTTTTTCAGAGGGGAAAAACCCAGAGGGCAGAGATCTTAAACGAGGTCACGCACACAGCATCACTGTTGTTTCAATATCCTCTGCTTTGAGGAAAGATCCTTAGGATGAGGGGAATAGCCTGAGGAATAGGGACCTAGTGAGGACTGCTGAAATGACTGATGGGAGAAGAAGGGGTCAAGCCATTTGCTGAGACAAGCAGAGAAGAAATGTGTGAAGGATATTGGAGAACGAGGTGGGCTGCAGAATATATTCAAGGATGGAAATAGCGTGCGCTGATGAAATGAAAACACAACAAGCTGCTTCCAAAGGAGTCCTGACAAACACGGATTAAAATAATTGAAAGGATCCTGAACTATAGCACTAAGTACAAAGTGTTAGGTTTCACCTCTATTAGTCAAATAATGTTCCAGCAGGGGCACTTCAAATGTCAGCACTTGCCAATACGTGCTGCTGAGTGACTAGCCCAGCTGAGGGTCTGCCTCTGAGAAGCAAAGGGTTCCTTTGTGATCAAAAGAGGAAATATGATGACAAACACGCTAGCAAATATTAGTAGGAAATAATTTTAAGTGGTGGCAAATGCATATCATATTCACTTTCAAACCAGATACAGCAGAACCTAGTTTTAATTTCACTGGCACTCATTGTGTAGAATTATCATGTAGAGACTTGCAGTGCATCGCACAGTAATAGTGAACCCACAGGCTTCTAGAAGAGACATGAAAATGCATCTTAAAAGAATGGTAGAATTCATTCCACAAAATAAACTTTTGGGGTTTGTTTTCATTTTTTCTTTTTTTTTTTTTTTTTTTTTTCCAAGAGAATCCTGAGATGCTGTTTACCTTTGCACATCTGGCAAGAGACTTGAAAAGAATTTAGTGCAGGTGCCAGTTGAAAAAGTCACCTGCAGTTCTGGGATTACTTCTGACTTCCTACTTTCCTTTTAAAGCAAAAGAACAATGCAACTTGACAGTATTACCAAGCTGCCCAGAAAGGCAGTTTTAAAAGATTCAGTACCTAAATAAGATTTTCAATTTTTTTAAAGTTTTTACTGCTTTTCTTATTCAACAGCCCTGCAAGTTAGTGTTCAGGTACAAGGCTTATTGAACAACATTTTTGCTGGATAGCAGCAGTATTGAAAGTATTCAGCTATGGGTTAATCCTGGTTTTATGGATCTGCCATTTATCTTTAAATAATTTTGCCATTTTGCAGCAATTTTCTTGTTTCTTTCTAATGTCTTGGAATAGCCAACAATTATGCATGCAGAATATATTCATGGAATAAGTGTGGCAGCCTTTTTTTGAAGATGGAGGAAAGGTGACTGCTTACAAAGAGTATTCATTAGAACCAAAATGAATTTTCCTGTCAAGGACAATTGTGGAGTTACCAGCACAACTTGGGCCTTCTGGCTCTGAGACCAGCTCAAAATTTACAAAAGAGAATTTCCTTGGAGAGCAATATTATAAAACACAATGCTTTCAAATAAGTGATGTATTTCTGCCAAATTTTTTTATCTTTCCAAAGAGCCTCTTTAAACACACCAGAAAACTGTACAGGACATAGCAGACTATTTTTCTTATGTTGTGGATTATATTAATATATCACCCCAATGTATTCATATTGTGGTTTATCAGTATACTAGATTCAGTAGTCAGTTTTCCCTCTTCTGGAGCATGATTTCTTTGGCTTACTGTATCTTAGTTACTTACAAGTTCAGTACAGCAACCTCCCTCCTGAAATTAGGGTGCTTTGGTAAATCTTTCTGTAAATGGAAATGTAAATTTTGATGTCTGTGCTCAATAAGTATTGTTAACGCCATTAAAACAATCTATCTGTCATAATACCCTTTGGGAAAATTAAGCCTCTTGCCAGAAAATTCAACTCTTTTCCATTTTCAGTTTTGCATTTGAAAAGTAGGCCACTAAAATGACAGGTGAATGCTGCAGAGCACAGGTTCTAAGTGACTCCTACCTATAGATACATGGTATAAATTAAAAACTGGAATTAAATCCTTCATAAAAAATGGCTAAGATGACAAAAAGGCTTTTCCAAAATGCTGTTGGTGAGGAATTTCTCAGACTGAGGGAATTTTAAATTCCCCTTTGGTAGCTATAAATAACTTCTTAGTAAAGGTGAAAATCAGGAATAAACGCGATTTTCTTGTACCCTGCTCTTGTCCACTGAAGTAATCGAAGTGCTACAGAGAACATCATTTGGTACACAATGTCTTTGTTACTTGACATTTGCCTGTATTTCTTGCATGACAGCAAGTGGCAAGTGAAATGATTGCAGCTGTACATCCAAAAAATTTTGTTTCTTTTCCATTGGTGGCAATCTGGGCTGATTACACTGATATGTGTTGGGGGATCCTAATTCCACACTAATATCAGAGCCAAGTTTGCCACCCCGCTGCTTAGTTCTTAACCTTAGCCTTAAACTGCTCAGTGCACTGGAAAAAGTTATCAGGCAACTGCTGGGTTACTGTAAGTTTGGTGCACAGCATTTGCCAAACAGCAGGGCTGTAAAAGAGGCATTAAAGGACCTCACAAAAACAGTAACCAGTCAAATGGCATTGCTAATACCCATTATAAGCTTTAGAGTCTTTCCAGAATCCTAAGGACAACCATGTTGATTTTGGACTGTAGAACTCCCTCCAGCTCCCAGTGCACATGGATATCTGAAGCACAAGTGGCAACATCTGATGGGCCAGGAATGGAGACTGAGTACACTACTGATGTCTAAAATGCTTGCAGTTTGCAACAATCTTTTAATGTTCAGGCTGCATTTCTTTGGGATCGGATTGTACTTGTTCTTTCACCTAGACAGCCCTCCTGCCTCCTTGATGTTTACAACCAGGTATTTATATGCAGCAGATTATATGCAGCCTGTTCTCTTAGCCTTCATTCTTCTAGTATAAGCAAGGTAAGCAGTTTTAGGTCTTCTCCTATGAAGACTTTCCACAATTCCTTAGCCTGCTATGTGCCTTTTACAGGTTGGGATTCTCTTTCTGGTGCAAAAATTTACCAGCACTGTTTGCTACATTCCTTGTCGGTCATCACTTGTTCTTTTCAAGTGCATCAATATTTCATGTTTGCTTGATGCATCAATATATCTGTTTCACATTGCAGATGTGTTGTGAAGCTGATTGCACCAAACAGGGAACTTTCAGCCATCCTTTGCTCAACTGTAATGTCCTCTCAGCTTATGTATACTTTGATTTAATGTGAAGCAATGTTGATTACTACACCTAATTCCATGACCCCTGGGGGATCACTGGGGAATCAAAGGAACCAGAAGAAAGATAAGAGCAGAGGACCTCACATGTTCCTTGCTAAAGTAAGCCATGATGGGGATCAGTATTGCAGTAGGTAATCCTCTTCAAGCAGGGGTAGAAGGGTACATGCACTCAGGTGTCCTGTTTCATCTATTACCTCAGCTGAAACATCTAAAGCAGTGGTCCCTTCTAAACTATGAGGCTGTAAGCTCTGGTAACTGAACTCTGGATGTCTATCCTGTCCCCCAGCTGCAGTGGAGCAGGAAGGTGTGATAGAGGGAGGGGAGAACATCTGTGTGCAGTGTCAGCTTCAATTGCCCCAGCCATCAATGCTGAATTTCTGATAGAGCCTTTAATGTGCCTGCTGTCATCATCATTGATATGTGAAGAAGTTAGTCCTTCAGCTCAAGTGATAGAGGTGTCCTTTATGGGACCGAGAGTTCAATATCCAATCCTGGCCAAAAGCCCTGCCAGAGGGAATGTTAGCCTTGGCTGCAGAAAGCAAGAAGCTCAGTTGCCTCTGAAAATTCAGTGTAACCCTCTCTTGGTGTTATACAGACAGCAGTGTGTGAGTTATTGATTTATCCTTCAACTTCTGTCCTTCGTTTTATTCATATAACTTTATATCACAGGTTTTATGACTGATAGAAAAATATGATTCTATTTCCATGCGCAGGAAATTTTTCTTGTGCCAATTTCCCTAAAGGAGATGAGTGATTAGTGACACAATCCCTGTGTCCTCACCGTCATCTCTGATCACCTGTATCATCTTGCTTTTGCCCTCCAATCAGAGAATCAGAGCAGTCTTAACAGGAGTGAGATGCTGAGTAACAAATAAACATTACTGTTGTTCATGGGTAAAGAAGAGTATTTGTATGAAGAGCAGCCATACTCCAAGTACCTGTTCACACAGACATTAGCTTTCGTGAGTGGTTGTAAGTAAGAATGCTGGTCAAACTGGACAACAGCTGCTTCAAATATCAACAAATGCCATATTAGGTCAGTTCAGTTACTCACATGAGTTTCTATCACATTTGGTCTAAAACACTGAGAGTATATTCCCTAGCTGCTACTTCCAATCTCCTGTTTGCTGATGGGTTCCTCTTCTGCGTGATGGTTTGCTACAGTATATCACTGAAATATACTGACACATTTCTTAAGCATATTGCATTCTCATAAGAAAACAAAATAGAAAAAAAGTTTGTACCTATATCCTACTGCTTCTGTCAGTCACTAAAATTGATTTACTCTCTTCTGTTTCTTTCTTTTCATTCATGATTGTGTTTTTGTTCAAATAATTGATTTATCATGTATCTAATGATTCTTTCCTGGTTTTCAACTTGAAAAATATCCATGCCCTGGCTCATTGCTGTAGTATTTGTCATCAGAATAACACCATAAATCATTTTGAGCCTAAGATCAGACTGGGAAGGTGGAGAAAGGTCCGGATGATTTAAAGAGATCTGAAAAATGTTCTGCTTTAGAGAAATATTTTAATTACACAATAATAATGAAGGTTTATTGGAATTAGAGTTTCTGTGGAAGGTGGATGCTGCAAACTGTGGGGTAGTTAGAACAACAGTTTGCACAGGTTTGTGTGCGGAGAACTTTGAACGTATCTTTTGCTGGATTGGAGTACTGTATTGCCAAGAAAATCTTATGTCAGTGTTAGCTTTGGTGTTCATGTAAAAGCTCAATGGCTACAAGTTTTGTTAGGTGTTCAACAAAAGACCTACTGGAAAAATGACTTTGGTGATGTGGAATTAAAACCATGGCTTATCTCGGTACAGAGAGAGGGGAGGAGAGTCACAGGGAACTCTCACAAAAAACAACTTGGACATGGGTTGGGCCTGATAAAGTCAGGTGAACATCTGGTCTCCTTCATATCTGTACTACCATCAAATGTCCTTGTTGATAAAGGTATCACTGCAATCAAAATATTATCCAGTCTTGGAATGTGCTACTTAGTAGGTCCTCAACATGCTAGAAAATGCAATTTACTTGAACTGTTATCTGTATACTCAGATAAAATTTGAGAATTTCTTCAAATATGTTTTAAAATATATTTTACTGACACTAGCACAAGAAGGAAAAAAACATTAACATTGTCTTTTTAAATTAAGAATTGAATATAATGTACTTTAAAAAAATATAGTGCCATTTAACTTCAAAGTTACAGTTAAAGATGCTCAAGTTTCCAAGTTAGTTAATGGTGCCAAATTTTGCTAGATCAACACAGATTTTTCAAATCTGAGCTTAAAAAAACAACCTGAAGGAAGAATGTTGTTGATGGAGTGAAATCTAGAAATGTATGCTGACACACAGTGAGGAACTGGTGATAACTGCTGTGTGCAGTCTTCATGCCTGCAATATGCCCACAATTCACTTAATAGGAGAGAAAATGGCCAGCTGGTCCTGTTGAACTGAAGGCTGCAAGCTGTGCTCCCTAGCCATTAAACTCGGGAAAAACACTCTTCTTGAAAATGTAACTTTTCAAAATTACTTGAACTACTTCACAGATATTTCCATAAATGATTGGCTTTTCTAACTCTGACTGAAACTTTTGAAAGAAGAAGTTTCAAGCTGTAATCAAAAAATGTAGCTGATCTCAGAATTTATTTTGCAAATAAGAAAATGTGGCTGATCTAATCTACTGTAAGGTGAAAATAAGACAGAAGTTTAATAAATATAGTATCAAGCTTTTCTTAGAGGATAAGCTATACATTCTTGCTTCATGTCTGTTGAGTAGATCTCCATCATTTTACTTACCAAGTTCTCAGACTTGGCTACAATAATGTCATGTATCACTATCTTCAAATAAGGATTACATAAAGACAAAACCGTAATTAAGATTGCTGTATCTAAACATGTGGAGCAGTTAGGTACAAAAAAAGTGGTGTAAAATTATATTTTGATTTTTCAAGACTCTAAATTGTTTCTGTCTCATTTTCTACTTAATTTGATTTACCAAACATAAAATCACAGTTCTCATTTGGGAAAATATTATACAAACAACACCAAAAAGTCTCATCAAGCCTCACAGTTTCGGTGTACTTCCTATAATGCTTATTCTCTAAAACAGAAAAGAAACATAGATATTGTGAGCAGCATGTGGATTAAAACAAGCTGCCCTTTCAGAGGCATTTGTCCTTTATACAACTGTTATTTTCTTCCAGCAGTGAATCTGTACAAAGGTTTCCTGTACAGGGAATAAATTAATGGATCTATTTAAAAAGGACAAATATTATACTGCAAGCCATACTCCTGCTATCATGGCCAAACAGATGCTAGAGAGGTAGCATTTAAACATTGTTTTTGCAGAAACAAAGGGTTTATCACTGGAAAGGTATAACATTAGCAGGAGAGCTGACCTACTTACACACCATAACACTCTGAGGAGCCTCTGGGGAGATTGGAGACCCTGGAGCAGGGCATGTTTTACAAGCCAAGTCATGAAACTATGACCAAGAGCACAACTATTTTTTTTTTTTTTGTAGCAGCTGTTTATGTTTGACAGAAAAATATTGGGCAAATTTATTCCCATCTTAGTAGAGATATTTAAAGTTTACTTGTCTAATTCTCTACTGATTGCTCTAGGCTTCCTCTACATTCTCTGAAGAGCAACCCACACATGCAATCTCTCTGACCTACTTTAGCTAACTACCTCCAGATGAGATGAATTTCTCCCTGGATGTGTTTGCTTCTCCCAGCTGCCTATAATGGGAAGCAGTGAAAATAGCTGAGAGTTTGGAAACTAACTTTTTGAGACCTGAGTGAGATAGGTCCCACACCTGGCCTAAAGAAGAGTTCCTCCATGACTTAAAAATACCTGAGCTAAGTTTTGTGAAAAAAGGAGTGTGTTCTCATGAGCTTCTTACAGGTGTTGGTAATGAAGTTACCATTGGCTGAGTTCATATGAGTTATGTCCATAGTGCAAGAGACTTCCTGGTGAGTGAGTAGATAAACTGTCCAGCTTTCCCCTTAGATAGTCTCATTGTTCACTTCTTGGTGAAACCTTGAGATGGCTGAAGTGGAAAAGCTGGATAGGATCACATCTACTGGCCCTGGTGGCAAAGTGATTGGAAAGATGCACCCAGCACAGGGAAAGTAAAATAGCTGAACCAGTTTTACTGGAAAAGGTGTATGTCTGTTATGCAAATACATCAAAAGGGAGAACTTATTGAGGCCTTTCAATATTTAAAGAGTCCTATAAGAAAGATGGGGACAGATTTTTTAGCAAGGCCTGTTGTGATGTGACAGGGAATTATGGTTTTATATTAAAAGAGAGTAGATTCAGATTAGATATTTCACAACCTAGGTGGCAAAACACTGGAACAGATGACTCAGAGAAGTGGATCCCCATCCCTGGAAATATTCAATGATGATGGAGGCTCTGAGAAACCTGATCTAGCTGAATATATCCCTGCAGGGGAGTTGGACCAGATGACCTGTAAAGGTCAGAGGGTGTGGAATAGATGATCTGTAAAGATCCCTTCCAACATAAACTATTCTATGATTCTACGCTTGTCTCTGGGGCTTAAGACCCAACTGCTATTCAAAGTGTTATTTCCTCTAAGAAATTTATGACAGTAAATGTCACTTTGCACTAGTGTAAGGAGGTTATGATAAACTGGTTGTATGTAATTCAAATTATACAAGAATACAGACAAATTTACTATCAGGCAGAGCTGCTTTAGCTCAGGCAGCTCTGCTGGTGGTGAGCAGCAAGGTATGACAGTAATGCAGAGGTACCCAGTTAGCAGCACATTATCTCAGGAGAGTAGCACAGCAGTGTATGTCACTTGAACAATATTGATGGCACATGCAAAAAAGCTGGTTTAAGTGACTCTGCAGATGAAATAGGTAAAAATCAAGGAATAAAATAGTTTTAACTAAATTTTGTATTAAAAAAGATTAAAAGACTAATCCTCCCAGACTTGTGGGTGAGCTCCAGTCAAATTTAAGCCCTATCAAAACTTTCATCAACAAATTCTCTATGGACTTTTAACTTAATTTGAGAGATGCCTGCTATGGCTTGCCATGAAACCATAAGAGAAAAAATAGTTCCTGGATACCATTACCCATGTGTTTCCAATGTATCTGCTTCTTGGGGTTGGCTCCCTTCAACAAGTCATCATGCTGATGAATTGATGTTTGATAGCATTTCTGCTGGTTCTGATGGTATTTTTCATAATTTTCCTTCTTAAAAAAATTATTTAAACTCTTAATGTCTTCATGGCAGATTGTCTCATTGAAAGGATGCATTAAATTCACTTTAGCTAAGGACAGAGAAGAAGATTTAAGGAGAGATAGATGCCCAGCATAGTTCAGTGATGCTTTGTTTATCTGCATCTCTAAATCTGCATTAAATCTGCACCTGGAAAATGCTGCACAGAAAACGGGTACAACCCCATATCTTATGAAGATGATCTTGTTCCTGGCTTGGTGCTCTGGATCCAAAGCTTGTCTTTCCAGCAGGTTCTGGCTGAGGTACATATGTGGTAAATCCAGTCAATTTCTAACATACACATGGGATTCTAGTACACTGACTTATCCTGCCTGATGCACTTCCACTTCAGGGTAAGAGGTGCCATATCCCATCTCCAGAGATATTGTTCTGTTCTACACTGTTTGGAGATTACCCTTCAGGTTAATCTGTTCTACCTTCAGTTCTTCAGGTAGAACCTTCAGTGGTTGTACACTGTTTGAGACAGTTTGCCTATTATAAGACACCTGTTATTTCTGCAACACTATTTATGATAGCTCTTGATATGTCTTAGTTGCTCAAACCTCTCCTGTAAGGTGACACATGACCATGTGACTTTGCATTCACACTTTTTCCTGAATTTTCATTCTGCATTAGATTCTGTTCACCTGGTGAAACAATGAATCCCCAAAGAATATCCAGTAAGTTGTGAGACTTTTATAGTTCAATGTACTATATAGCATACATAAATGGCATGTGCTTTTTTATAGCAAAGCATCAAGTCCAACTACCCAGTGAAGAAACCAGAGCTGTTAGCACAGCTTTTGAGTGGTAGGCACATCTACCACTTGCCAAATATTTGTTCTACAGCAGTACACAACTGCTCAGCCAAGACTCAGTTCTCCAGTATGGTTCTTCACTGGTGCCCAAGCAAACTCTAATCCTTGCCCAGCCCCAGAGGCAGTGCAGAGGTGGGAAGAGAAGGGAGATCATGTGAGGTGCACACATTTTGCTTTTTAGAGACAGTGCTGGCACGTCAGCTCTGATTGGAAAGCAGAGGGTCTTTGTCAGTTCTGAGGGAGCAGTGCCATGGCTCCTAGCAGAGATGCAGCCTCACAGGTCAGAGCCAAGGAAGAGCAACCTGTGCCAGGGCCAAGGCACTGCGAGGCCATCCAAGAAGGCATTGCAGAGGCACTGAATACATGGCATTGCTGTTCACACTTTGCAGACCAGGAAGAGGGGAAAAAAAAAAAAAAAAAGAACCAGGTATGACACTTTCAGTTCCAAATTTGTCCCAACAGCATGGAATCCTGATGTTCTAATTGCCTTGGTGTTTGCATTACTTTGTAGGCAAGCAGTCATGAATTCAGCCAGAATAAAGGCAAAGAAGAGGTGGTACACAGGTATGCATACTGAGGAAATCTGATGTCATGATTTTGCTGGAGAAATTTTGGGCTTTTCTGCATGTTTTTGTTTGGTTTTTATTGCTTGCATAAGCCTACACTATTTTTGTAATTAAGTTTACAGGCTAATACCTTAGACAGACAATTATTTCTGTTACATGTTCTGAGTTTTACTCTATTAGTCAGCCCTAATATATCCTAATATGCAAGATTAATAACCCCAAAATAAACACACACATGTATAAATACTCCTCTCTCTCCGTGTGTATACATTTTCCTCTTTTGTAAAATTAGTTTTACTTAAAAGATTCATAAAGCTGTTTATTTTGTGATTGAAAAAGGATATTCTGGTGAGAATAGTAGGAAGCTAAAATAATGCTTCTCTGCAGAGCTTTTATTCCTCCCAGTGCAGACAACACTGAAAGCAGCTAGCAGAGGTGAGATTTGCTGCTGAAAAACAGGCTCTGATCAGCACAACCTGAGAACGTTGCCCATAGCCGATAATAGATTGTCAGCGTTTGGACATGTTAGATATTGCAAAATATACTTCAAACCACTCTGCAGAGAGCCTTCTTGTCAGCTTATCGTTTTGGGGACTTTTTTTCTCTTTTTGTTGGTAAACAGAACTTTCCCTTCACTCTTCTTATCCTAGCTCTGTTTGAATGCTGAGACTTAGGTGTAGTACGTTCAGCGCAGCCTGTGCAGGACAATCGTTATGTGAAATGGCACAAAAGGTTTTCTTGTCTTTCTTTTCCTTCTGTCCTTCGTGTGGCTGCAACACACAGAGGTCTTCAGGCTTTTCCACTTCTTGGGGCTCTGCTGAATGAATGTGCCTGGGGGAGCAGTCCTTGCTCCTTGTGTCAGCTGTCACAAAGTGCACACCATTATGCAGTGCCGCCCCAGTGCAGCAGTGCTCAGCTTCTTTGTGGTACTTAGCTCCAGAACTGTTTGACTGATCTTATTCCAGTGAATTGCAGGGGATTCCTACTGGTGTGCTGTCCAGTTACTCCCAAGTACTTGTTTAATCTAGCAAGGACAAGGGAGAACTTGGATTATGCCTGTGGAGACTCCTTATTCAAGAGTCATGTGTCTCTTCATAATTTAAAGCACCGATCTTCCAGGGTTTCACTGAGTATTTATTCCAGCCTCTCTTCCTGTCATTTAAACTGATTTCCCTTTTGACTGTACACCCCTTCAGATGAAGCACACAATAAAATCTTCTTCCAAATTCAGCCTGTTATTTTTCTGCTTTTATTTTGTTTTCTCCGTGCTCCTAAACTTTGCTGTTTCTACTTTAGAGTGAAACCCAAAGTACTTCACAATAAAAGTTTTAGTCAGCAGATTCAGGGAACCTTAGAGAAGAGAGGGGAAAAAACACGTTGCTATTTCTACCACCCACCTGGTTCTGGCTGAGCTCAATATTAAAAAGCTGCTCAAATCAGAAGGAATAAATTAGCACAGGAAACTTACGGAGGCTTCACATTAGTCAGGAAGTCCCAGGCTAGCTTTTGCCTTGGCTGGAAGCTAATCTTATGGGGGAAGATCTCCATGTTTACAGTCCTGCTTGAAAAAGTTTATCTCAGAAGTTTTTCTGAGGACAGAGCAGGAACGTGTTCCAAAACAGGGAACTGCCAAATCCTAGCATGTTTCCACTGTTAAGCACAAAACTGTAACAAATTCAAACGAAACAGGAAAACATTTATGACCTTAGAGAAGGCAGAGGCATGAACAAGCACTTTGGTGCTTCTCGTTCTGCTCCATTTTGGGATCTGCTGTTAGGGGGTTAATTGTGAGGACAGTGCACTGTCTCTGACCTTTTTCTCTTCAGTGTGCATGAATCATGCAAACTCAGAACATCCTCTGTCTGGCTGCCTGTCTCATAGCACTGGGCAGCAAAATGCTGTCGCTCTCTTGTCTAATCTATCTCCAAAAGAGAATGAAAAGTAAAGAGTGATAAAAGGTTTCACAGGCAGACACTGAGCATGGAAACACCAGTGATCTTCAGCTCTCACCAAAATGAAATCTTTCTGTCCTGTAGAAGGACAGCAAACCTAATAACTTGGACCTATAGTCAAATCAACAGTGTTATCCAGAGCTTCAGGCCACACTTATTTAGGGATTTCCATGTGAATCTAGGTACCTAACCTCAGGCATCAAGGCAAAACTCAAATCACAAGCAGGCATCAACTCATTTTTTTATTAAGGTAGCAGCCTTTTGATAAGGCTATGCTTGGTTCTACATTTATAAATGAAACCTCAATAAAATAGTAATTCTGATGTTACCAAACATTTCAATACAGCAGGCTAAAAATATTCCCAAATCAATCTAGGGTAGGAAGGTTTATGAAGATACCAAACTTTCTACTTTATTTTTTTCAAAGGTTTATGTGCTGTTCTCATTCAGAAACCCAGTGTGTATCAGAAAGCAAGATAATTATTAAAATAATCAGATATGGGGGCAAGTGAAAAATAGAAAAAGACAGTTTATGTAGGATGGGTTGTACTGCAGCTGTATAACATAAATTTTTTAAACAAAAAAAAATACAATATTGTATTTTGGATTTGAAAATATATATGATATAGTTCTGAGTATTTACTGGTTTCATCAGTAAATTAAATAGGAAAAGAAAATCATGTGGCAAGGAAAACTGCTGCTAATAAAAAGTTAGCAGTGCCAGCACTGCAAACGAGGATTTGAATATCAAATAAAGAACTTGGCTGAGCCTTTAAATTGGAATTGCAGAGATGGGAGAAAATTTAATAGGAACTTAGAGCAATAACTGCCATTATAAACCTGAGATTTGCCATTAGAGAGGAAAGAAGAAACATACATGTAATGGTGAATCATACTCAATGAGATGCTCTAAAGAAGAAGAGAAAAACAAGGCTAAAATCTACTGGCTTCCATATTTTTCATGCAGATTAGCAAGTATGAAGCCTGTTACAACCTCTTTAGAAAACTGAGTGCAACCTTGGACATGCAGCTAAAAACAAAACAAGCCCACAAATAAAACCCCAAACAAATCAACAAAAAGGGGGGATTCCAGCTGCCGTATGTGCAGAGGAAGGTCACTCAGAGGGGCAGGGGCTTTCTGTCATGCTGGGGGAGATTGGAAAGAGCTTGGCTTGCTCCCTCTGGCAAAGCAAAGTTTGTATGAGGCTGGAAAGGCTGTTTTGATGCTGTCTGGAAAGGTGGGTTAGTGCTGTACAGAGTGAAGAACTAAAGAAAATGGTTCCCTGCCACAAAACCGAAGGGTAAAGCTCTCTGTGAATAAAGGTTAAATGCAAGTTTGAAGAAAGTTTCCATTCTTCAGATGGAACTTAAAAAGACTTAGAAATTGGGCGACCATCCACAAAATTCTTAATATAGAACAAGATAGATTTATGAAGTGGTTTGTGTGGCGTGATTGCTGGAGATAGCAGGGGTCTGGGTCTGATGACTCAAAGGTGCAGTGTACCAAAAGTTCCATCTATATGCTGGTCTCAAGAGGTTCAATTTATATCATTATTTGCTACAAAAATACATATTTCAAGTTACGCAGCAGACTGCCTCGGAGGAACAGGAAAAAAATTATACTCTCCCCATGTTTTTTTCTCTCAGGTGTCTTAGACCAAACGGTGTGGGATTACAAGGGAATAGACTGAGGCTTTACAGTGAGTGAGGTCCTTCAAGCACTGCTAAAAGTCACCTTCCACCTCAGAAGCAGGTTTGAATACCTTGATTTATTTTAAAGCTACATCACTTCAAGTATCTCAGGTTCTCACCTCTATTTTTAAACTGTGTTTTGGGTTCAGCACATTTTATTGATCTGCCTTTATTAGTCTCCTGTTACTGATAGATTTCAAGAATTTGGGTTCTTCATCATCTCTTTTTACCTCCACTAAAGCCAGTGGTTTCCTCTGTACTTTTTTGCATTAATAAAACCAGGTGACTGAAAGTGCCTAAACTGAGTCTCTCTATGAAGATGGAAAGGAGCAGGGGTAAGAAATTCACAGCAGGGAAATATGCACTTTGCATAAGATTTTCCCATTTTGCTTAGCAAATGCCACTTAGCATTTTGCTCCTTTTCTCACAGCAAGGTGAAGTTTTTTTGCTCATTATTAGTGGACAAATTCATAACATTATCTTCCACTTTCTAGGCCATCCAGTGACCACATATTCTCATTCTTTTAACTGTATCCCAAAAAACAATAGGAGGCCAAGATGTAGTGGGAGAAATGAAGTAGGACTTCGGTGTGTGAGGGAAAAGTGGTGACAATGAGGAGTATATCCCAATAAAACTTTGACTTCATGCTGAAATATTTCCCAGTGTATGTATAAAAGGTGTTTCTTGATGCTGAGCCTTTAGAAGCAGAGCCCTCTAGGAATTAAAGGGATTGTCTCCTGTGGCTCAGCTGGCCAATGGAGGTGCCTCTTTTGCCTGCCATTTCTGCACTGGAGTTGCAGCAAAGACCTATCTGAGCCAGGATTATGTTAAGTGCCCCCAAAACAGCAGGAATCCATCTAGGGCAACAATGTGCTTACGCAGATGGAGCCCACACTGAGCTCCTTGCTATGGCAGCTAAGCTGCCATCAATCACAGCACAGCTGGAGCAGGGACTGTGGCATAGACATTGTCTTTGTTTGTGAAGTGTGATAAAGTTGGGCCCACAGATGATGCTGGGAGGCTGGTTTTTTAAAGCTGTGATGCAGTGTGGAGCCTCTAACCCCTCTGAATTCCAAAATGATGAAAGGGCAATACCATCATTTGGTATGGCTTGGTCCTGTGTGTGATGCCATATAACAATAAATCTAGTTCTGCATCTTCTGGTTGATAAAAGTTGTTTATCTCCAGCTGAGCTGCTGGACTTGATTTCTATTAGACTGATTTTTCTTTTGTATGAAGGTCAGTCTCATAATATCTTTATAAGGACTCTGGAAAATGGATCTAATTGGGACTGTACTGTAGCCCAAAGTTTTCTGTATTTTGCAACAAAGGTCAATAGTAAGCAAACAGAACTACACTCATATAGGACCAGATAAGATATTACAATATATCCTAACCCCTCCTATGCAGAGGTGGGTTTGCCTTCCTACAGACTTCTACAAGTTGACTGCAGTACTGAAACATTAAATGCACCTGACACAGTTCTCTGGCCCTGAGACCAAAAGGCTCAGGGAAATATACTTTGAAGCTGTCCTATCTTGCTGTCAAGAATGCTCCCATTAAGCCTGTCTGTTTGGAATAGTCCATGGCCCATAGGAACACCAGGCCTGTACAGGAAGCGCTTATGGACACAGAACAAGAGATGGTTTCTCAGGGAGGGTGACTGAGAGCCCAGGTCTATGTTCTCCTATTGCTAATTGCTGATATTGACATAACCTGTGCATCCTGCACTGCTGCAGAATTCATAGTCTTCTGTGGTCACCATGCTACCCTCTCTTTACTTTACTAAGAAGTCCTCCCTAGTATCTGCCCTGAATAAAGTTAGCAAGAAGAACTTGTAAAAGCCTTTATAATGATGCAAGATTTCAATTTACTTCTCTGTCCTCACTCTCCAAACTGAACTACCACAGCTTTTTTTTTTTTTTTTTTCCTCTGCAGATTTTCTCTTTCAGACCTCTTGCTGCTCTTATTGCTCATATTTCCTTGCATTTTCTCTGTCTTATGTTCAAAAACCCAGGCCAGGATGCAGTGCTTGAGGAAACCTTTCACTGCCACTCTGTGTGACAGAAGAAATGTCTTGTTGCACACCCTATTTCTGTAATGCTTTCCAAAATGAGTATTGTCTTTCTTCTGCAGAGCTAGATTGCTGCATCCATACCAGTTTTGTGACTCCTATACACCCAGCTCATTCACCAGCACACAGCTGTCTAGCTGATTGTTATCCCCATTGATTTGTTCTGTAATAACTTGCCAGGAATAAACCCTTCACAATCCATTTGAAGCAAAGACAAGCTAAATTAATCTTGTTGATTCTGGACAGCCACATCACCAGTTCATTTCAAAATTTGTCCTGATCTTCCACAACTTTTGTCACCTCTATAACTTCTCATTAACCACTTAGCCCTATATAAATGAAAATATTGAGTAGAATGAGCAGAGGAGACAACTATAATGCAACTCACTTGAAATACCTTCCCATTCTGTTCCTCTTGGGGTATTTTAATGACTATTTGTGGACTGCTTTTTTGATACTTGTAGCTAGCTCTGATGCCCTTAGGTAACCATGAGAATGGTGTGCAAGACAGTGCTGAGATCCTCCACTGAGCTCAGATATATTTTCAAGACAAACTTTGTCCTTCCTTTCTCACTAGGCATGTATCCAATCTTGGCAGGGAAATACTTTTCCTACACAAGAGTCAGAGAGAGTTGATCTGGGCATGCAGTACTGGTTCAAAGGGGGGAAACCCTAGAAAACGTGTTCTTGGGAGTTTCAGTTAATGCATGTTGAGCTGATCTGCCACAGTGTACAGCTTCTTATTGCAGAAAATAGCAAGGTTGTGTTTCTCTGTGTGTAGAAATGTTGCAGTGGGAGCTGTGACCCCCTGGAAATCAATAATTTCTGAATTACAGACCTTGCTTGCCCAATATAGGTGACATTTTTAAACAGGGGTAATATCTTATATGAAATCAGCTGGTGTAACTCCTATTTTATATAAATTATTATCATAACAGTAAAATGAAAGGAAGAAAATGAATTATTCTATTGTTATTATGGTAATGAATGCATTAGAAATGCATACAGAAGCATCTCAGTGACCTAAGCCACTGCTCATATTAACTGTTGGCTCTCAGGTTTATGTGATAGCTTTTTTGTTTTCTCCACTGTACTTGAACAGCTGTAGCCTCCATTTATTGAAAGGACAGAAGCTCGGGCCTGTGAACTTCACTGCATTCAGCCCTCTCAGAACACAAAAGACAGGGTGCTTGTGACTATTGGGTGCTCATTCCAGGCAGAAATCCATTACCTGAGCAATGACTCACAGTGGAGTGTACTTCCAGTTTTGCCATCTGTCCTGCAGCTGTCTGACTGCATTTGGGAAGTCCACAAAGCAAAAACCAAGAAAGAAGCGGATTTGTAGCTTGGTGCTAGCTGAGTTGCATGTCAGTTAAGACATGTAGGATGATATGGTTTTCTGATTATTATCTGGATACATAACTCAGAATGAAAATCAGAGCCAGCCAAGGTTCTGAGACAGTGGATCCGGAAGCATTAGTCCATCATGCAGCAGAAGTTTGTGCTGCATTATCTAATCTAATTTCCATTTGCTTATTGCTTGTGAGATCTGCCTAGAACACTAATTTTTAAATGCATGAGTACTCCTGGGATCTGTTTACTGCACAATTTAGACCAAGAGGGAATATTTTTATTCAGCTGCTCCTCAGTGTGTAAATCCCTTTGACTGAAATATCTATCAGCTCAGCAGAAGTGAAAGGGCTTGATTCTGAAAAGCACTGGTGGCTGAGTTGACCTTCTCCAAACAAGGTTTTAATCCATTTTTCTTTGACAAGACTAAATGACAGTAAATATTTCTTTGCCTATTTCTATTCATTTGCCAGTATGCAGAGCTCACTATGCAGCATATGCTATTTTTGTTCATGATATTGGTACAAACTTAACATTACTACTTATAACTAGTTTGTAAAATTAATTTCCATGCCATCACATAGAAGGTGATATATTATGCCTCTTTTTAATTAAACCAGAAATATAGATTTAAGACCTGCTACAAAGCAGGCTTTAAAAAAACTCCAAAAAACAAAAAAGAAGGCAAATTAGAAGCAAAACTTGCATTTAAACTCATTTGTTGTTCAAGTCCCACACCTGCAACATCTGAGATGCAATTATGAGATACTATGATGTAAGTTAATGACCTTTATTGTTCAGCCACTATGCCATAACAAAAAATTACATCTTACAGTGTCTTTATAATTAATTTTTTTCCCTATGTCTCTTTTCTTTTTCAAGAGGAAGAACCATCTCTCTTGTTGGAGATTCAGGCTTGTTTAGAGTTCTTTGTGTGACTACACATGAAAATATAAAACACTTTTCAATTTGGAACTGTGTGCAAGTAGGAGTCTTCTGACAGGGGCAATCTTCCATTCCTATCCAGGCAAGGTCTCTTCATCCTGGTGAGAATTCTGTGTATGTTGTCTCTTTTACAGAGACATATCAAAAATTTGCATGCGCTGATGCTCACACCAGTGGCCTAGAACTTGTGCTAGTTTTGTATCCCAAACATGAGAAATTTATATATTTGGAAGAATACTGTTTGAATATTTAGCCAGAAGAGGCTGCTATTGAGGTCTTTGCTAATCAAATATAATTTCTATGTGCCTTGTTCCTCATTCTTGGAAATTAAATTGGGTTCCTCAATAAGTCGGGAAAGCAGATGATGGATATTTAAGTCCCACCATGTGCACTCCCTTGAAAGCTTGTGTACAGCTACTCACTGTGCTGTGCATAGTGGTATGACATTCATCATGCTGGTTTTTATGGTCCTGCATTGTGCTGGAGTAGACTGCACATTTTTATGTTTGTAGATGTTTCAGAAACGTGTCCATTAATGGTGTGACTTGATCAGAAGTCTTCCACTCCTCTCTTTTTTCTTCCATGAGCGATGAACCTCTAGCCTTACATGACTGAGGCTTTAGAGCCTGGAAAAAAACCCAACCAAACAAAAAAAAACAGCCAAGAGGTCACGCTGAAGCATGCAATAGCATGGAAAAGGCTGGAAACTGTTTATAGTTCCTTCTAATACAAGAGTGAGGGGCACTAGGTACAGCCAGAAAATTGCAGGTTGAAATGAATTAGAAAGGAGCCACATACACAGTGCAGAAGGACATGGAAATCCCCATCAACGTGTGTTGGAAGTGTTAAAAGGTTGCATGGGTCTATAAAGTATGGGAAACATTTGTGTTAGAAAATTCCAGCCAGGATTCCTAATTGCAAGCATTTAACTTGAGAATTTCTGGGTCAGAAAAGTTCCTAAATCACAAGGTTCTTGGTCTAGGAAGGTATTCTGGGGAGTCATTGTTATGGACTTAGATGTTGTAACACTCTTCACTTGGCATTCACTTATGTCTGCCATCAAAGACAGATAGTGGGAGGAATAGCTGCACAAAGGATGCTGAGGCTGGTACATCTGCAAAATGATTGATTAGGAGCATCTGAAGCTGGTGGAATATGTTGCTTTTAAAGGTACAAATCTAGTCTTAGGAAAAAAATGAAAAATAAAAAATCCAGAAGAGAGAAAAGAAAGGAACAGAAAAAAAAATCTCCGACTGTCTCCAACGCAGCCAGGATCAGGACTGAAGATGACAAGAAGGAGCAGGAGTTGTGCTATGCTATTTCCCTAGAACTACATGTCTTTCATCAGAACCTGCCCAAGATCCCTGCTGGCTGTTGTTGTGAGTGATGTTGTTAGTGCTGAATGGAGTGTGTTTATCAGATTCCAGTGCCAGTCGTTAGCTGACCATTGGTCAGTTGATAAGCTTCTGCACATTTGCTGTTGCCTCTCCACAGCCCCAGCATTACCTGAGCTAAGGCTCAAGGGCACTTTGGGCACTGGGCAGCAACAGGGGATGGAGCAGGAGTGGAGATGACCACCTAAAGGAGAGCTGCCAAGAGAGCTGCCAGCAGGCAAGGAGATGTCACTCTGAAATTACCTCGTGTTCAAGTTTTTCAGATACCAAATTATATCTCAAGGAGAGAGGGAAAAAGCCCCATGCTTTTAAAAATAATTAAAAAATACTAAAGAAAAGAGAGCTGCGCAGTCAAAACCAGTATGTAGCACAGGATTCATTTAAGCTACAGCACAATGATTATTAAATATTTTTAAAATATAATAATACATTTTGAGGACTAGTTTGCCTGTCATAATGAAAGAAATTAAGTGTCCCCATTCTTTCATAGAAAGACAACTGCTTTTGGAGCAACTCAGAATGGAAAATACCAAAACAAACCAAAAAAACAACTAGCCAGCCATGTCATTTTGACACTGTGTACACTGTGTGAGCCCCTAGATCTTATCAAGTGTTTATAATTTCATGTTGAAAAGGCTGACAGACTTTCTACTACACAAGTGCTACCAGGTGCTTAAAAATACTTCAAAATACAATCTTATTTCAAGCCTGATGAATTTGTAGCTTTTTCAAATAACAGCAAGGATGAAATTGCACCTTCCCACATCTCATGTGTACCATTACTCTCACTGAGAGTTCTTTTGCAGCAGAGTACATTTGGTTATGAGTGCTGAAGTCAGTGAGATAATTCATGTAAGTGCCCCTGGAATAGCAGGTGCCTGCCTGTGTTTACCACCTGTGTTTGCCTGAGCCCTGAGTGGACGTGAACAGAGTTGCATCCACCTGGTATCCAGGCACAAGTGGTGTTCCCCAGGGCTCAGTGGTGGGCCAAGACCAGTTTAATATCTTTACCAATGATCTGGATGAGGTGATCGAGGGCATCCTCTGTCAGTTTGCAGTTAAAACCAAAGTGGGCATGAGCATTCATTTGCTGGAGGACAGGAGTCTCTACAGAAGGGTCTGGACAGGCTGGATTGATGGGCCCAATTACATGAGGTTGAACAAGATCAAGTGCTGGGTCCTGCCCTTAGCTCCCAACAACTCCCTGGAGTACTACAGGCTGGGGGAGGGGTGCCTGGAACACTGCCCAGGGGAAAAGGACCTGTAGATGGTGGCTGATGGTGGCTGAACATGGGCAGTGTGTGCCCAGGTGGCCAAGAAGGTCAGTGGCACCTGGCCTGTGTCAGCAATAGTGTGGCCAGCAGGGCCAGCAGGGCGGGAATTGTCCCACTGTACTGGGCACTGGTGAGGCCACACCTGGAGTGCTGTGTCCAGTTCTGGGCCCCTCACTAGAAGAAAGACACTGGAGGGCTGGAGTGAGTCCAGAGAAGGGCAATGAAGTTGGTGAGGGAGCTGGATGTGGAAGCTGGGGGTTGTTTAGCCTTGAGAAAAGGAGACGCAGGGAAGGTCTTAATGCTCTCAAGAAATGCTTGAAAGGAGGGTGAGGCCAGGTGAGAACTGGTGTCTCATGCTAGGTAACAAGTGATAGGACAAGAGGAAATTACTCAAATTGTGCCAGGGCAGGTTTAGATTGGACATTAACAAAAATTTCTCCTCTGAAAGGGTGGTCAGGCATTGCAAGAGATTGGCCAGGGAAGTGGTGTAACCATTTCTGGAGCTATTCAACAGATGTGTAGATATGACCCTTAAGGACATGGTTTAGTGTTGGACTTGTCACTTTTGGGGTAACAGTTGGTCCTGATGATCTTGAAGGTCTTTTCCAGTCTAAATGATTCTCTGATTCTATAGTTCTGTGGTAAAAGAACTAATGGCTGGAAGCTCAAGCTTTTAAAATACAAATGAAAAATGAAGAACACTCATTATTTGTAATCAATGAGAAACAAATTACCAGTGTTGGTAGCAGATTCCTAGTTTTTAGATAACTTCAAATTATGCCTGGATGGAAGATGTACTTTAATGGAACACAAGCTATTTGGCTTCATATACTCAATCACTCTTTATTTACTGTTTTTAATAGTAGTATTAAATCTTTACATTCACTGAGGTTCCAGAATGATACACTATCTACAGACCTTATTCCCATTTCTTTTTCTATATAATACTAAATGTAATTTTATTGTTTGTATGGTTTTTTTTGTTAGTTTTGGTTTTGTGTTGTTGAGTTTTTTTAACAGCAACTATGAGAGAAAATACTGAGAAACTGCAATATAATAAAAAATAAATAGAACATATTAAATACATTTTCTAACATGCCTCTACTTCCCCTCAAGAGGCTTGAATCTAATATTGACTCCAATCTCAGCACTTTAAGTCCTTCAAGTCCTTCAGCAAAATTCATACTAATAGATCCAATATTGAGTTTTGCATTCTGCCTCTATTGCAGTGAAACACTCAAGAATGTCATATTAAAACAGCAAATATAAAAGTAATTTCCATTATTATTCCAAGCAAACAAATTGCAAACAATTTCATTGGAACCCATGAAACTAACACAAATGCCTTCACAGAGATTTGTTTTCTCCATTGCCTCACTTCCTCCCTACAGCAACTCAGCACCTTCCGTACCCCTTGCCACGATAAGACACCAGCTGTCCCCTTGTATCATTGCCCAGCTTCCCCTGCATTATGTCCATTTTGCCTCTTCCTTTGGGCTTGAATGGCCCATCATCCCATGCCCATGATATCCCTAAGTCTTGGTTGTGTTCCTCTTTTTCCCTGTCTGGGCCAGGGGCTGTGTGTGGGTCACAGTAGCCCATGTGCCATGAGCCAGCCGGTGCATGTGAGGAATTTGTTCTGACTGGGTTGGTCTCTGCAACCTTCCTGTGCTGTGTCTCAGCACAGGACATTATTTAGCCCTCTCTCATCTGCCTGGCCACAGACTTTGTTGGAATTTGCAGGAAATGATTTGTCATTGATATCTTGCCTTTCTGTCAGATGGGCTTGTAGTTGTCATGTGATAGATGGATGGACAGAGAGTAAGATCATGTAAGCTGCACTCTCCTGGGAAACCAGACTGAAAACTCATAAGGTGTCTTACAGAACACACTGGATTAACTTTTCTGGCCCACAAATGTGTTTAAACCATAATATTTTGATCAGAGACATGCAAGTTAGTGAGCAGCAGAACAAAGTGAACTGCAGATGTGGATGACACACCAAATGTTTGAATTTCCAGGAAAAAAAATTATATTTCTTTCCACAGACAAGTACTTTCTTGATTTTTTTCTTTTTTTTGAGTAATTGGTTACCATTAGAATTTTCTAGACATTTTCAAATGGACTTTAGAACTTAATTTTTCTACCATTTATAAACTGGAAATTATTAGCAAGTTCTCATTCAAAAATTTGAAAAGTCTAAGCTAAGTGTAGGGTTACATGAAATCTATTTTTTTCTTTACATGCATATTTCCTGCATATCCATGTCTGTGCTAATGTCATCAGCAGGTCCTAAGGTAACACTACGGAACAATTTATAAGACCAAGTGTTAAATATGCAGTGCTGCTACCTTCTACTTTAAAAATATTGAGGCAACAGGAATCTCTGATTCCCTTTATAAACTCATTTAAATCAACTCTAAATTAATTGCTACAATTGCACGCCATTAATAAGTGCTTCTATATTATTCAATGTATTAAGAATGCAAACAATGACAAAAAAGTCAAAGATAGAAATGTCTGAGGTTACATGAAGAACAACTTTTCATGGTGGACATCTTTCTGGTAGGCCAGTCGTTGCAGATTTCCATGTAAAATGAATGCTGAAGGTATTAAAGTAAACATAATGAACATCACTCTGAAGTCCAGTTCTAAAGCACTCTTAATTAAGCCCCCTATTCCCTGAGGCTTTTGGAGGAAGGTATTATAAAGTAGATCCTAGAAAATCCATATTTAAACATAATTTGGATTTGAACAGATAAGAAATAATTATCACTGTGTATAAAAATACCAGCTTTCCAGTTTCCTACACAGGATAATGGGCATACAAAACTACATGGAGCCAACTAATTTTTGGTACTTCATATTCACTTCCACATTTTTACATGGTTGTATTTTTAAGGAACTATTGACATGGAAATTAAAATTTATTCCCCCTTTTTATTTGACCTTTTTTTCAGAGGCAATATTTTAAACTAGAATTGGTTTCTGTCTGCTCATTAACCACTTCTTTTCTCTGCAAGACTCAATGTCAGGTAGGAGGACAAAAGTATTGTATACTAGTGATGACAGGTAGTATGTCTAAAGAAGCTGGCATGTTGGATGATGCTTTCCTGAGAAAATTACATCCTCTGAGGACAAAATCAGGTATTTTTTTTTAATTGGAGAGATGTCTTCTGTCTGGCACACACTGAGGAGTTTTGGTTATTTAAATGCTTATCTGATTCTCTTTATTTAAAGCATTTAAGGATAAAAAGCTAATTTGATTGCAGCTGCTTCTGGTGGCTGAGTTTGAGGCTAAAATAAGGCATAAAGAGCAGATATAGCTGAAATTTGAGATATTCTACTCCCAAGCGAATAGAAACTCATTACTCCTCTCTCATTTCCACATAGATGCAAAATACAAATGTTGGAAGAATCACCTGGCAAGAACCTTCTACAAAGTTAGACTGAATTTAAAGGGTGTAAATGGACATGCTTATGGCTCTTCTGAGAAGAATAATGAGAGTTTAAAAGATCTTGAAACAACTGTAGAAGAATTAGTGAAAACAGAATTATGGACTTGCTCATCTGGGACACAGCAGACCTGTGACAATAGCCTGCGTGAACACAAACAGCTCCAGGAGCTTAAAGCCATTCCTTATGACTGAAGCAGAGGAAGTTCTTGGGCCTAGATGTTCTTAGCTCACATGTCAGCAGCATCTTCAAGTGACTGAGATGGTTTTCCCTCTTTGTCAGCTTGCTTGGGAAGAAGCATTTCCAACAGTGAGACACATCTGGAGAGCTGGGTGTGGTTCTGGGCTCCACAGCACGGTGCATGGGCATACTGGAGAGAGGCCAAAGAAGGGCCATGAAGACAGTGAAGGGCCTGAAGCATCTGACACACAAAGAGAAGCTATGAGAGCTGAGCCTGTTGAGCATGGAGAAGAAAAGGCTCAAGGGGGTCTTAACACTGTGCATGAATACCTCATGGGAGGCATTAAGAATGATGGGTTTTTTTCAGTGGTGCCCAGGGACAGCACAGACAACCAGCGCAAACTGAAATATGGTAAATTCTATTTAAGTGTAAGAAAAAAGTTGTTGTTTTTTTTTTTTTTTTTACTGTGAGAATGGTAAGACACTGAAATGATTTCTCTAGATGGGTTGTGAAGTCTCTGTCCTTGGAGGTACTCAAAACCTGACTGCACACAGCCCTGTGCAAACCTGTTCTAGCTCACCCTGCTAGAGCAGGGGGGTTGGATGACCCTTTGATTCCTCCTCTGGAGGCTTCTGATGGACTGGCAACAATGAACGTTGTTTTGCCTCCTGGCACATTTTTAATATTCCATAATAAATAATGTGAAATATAGTTTTAGAAATATCCTGTTCTTTAACATAATTTCTCTCTAATTTTTTTACCAGAGATTTTTATGTGGAACTTTCAAGTCAACACCAATTACTCATGTTTCAGGAAGGGAAGATGCACTAGGCCTAATGCAACACTTTTAATGTAAAAAGTGTCAATGAGTAGGAGCTGACAGCTACCCTTGGGAAAATATGGAAATTTGGCTTAGAGCTGCAGTTTTGGAGTTTGCTAGTTAAATTCCCAGCAGGTCAGTTATTCGGTGTATGAATTCAGCTAACCAGAGATAAGATATGCTAAAAATGACACCTTACTACAGAATGGGAAACATGGGATGAGCTATTAGCTTTCCTTCCACTTCTTCTTAGCTTATCTACCCCATTTTTAACTCCTGTATCTATCAAGGAATGAAAAAAAAGAAACAACCATTAGACACATGCTTTCCATTATCATGGCTGTGACGTTACAAGCACATGCACCGACTGGATCATCTCATTAAATTCTGATGGCAGGATGTGCTCAGATGCCTCCTGCTTCTTCACAATGCAGAAATGACCTTTTCCAGCCACTCACCGGCAATGAATACAAACTGGTATGAAACCAATACCAAATAATTTAAAAAGGATTAGCAAGCCTGCATGTCCTGCTCTATGGGAGATGCAAATAAAATTTCCTTTCATGGAAGAAGGCTACTTTTTAGTGGCAACCTTGGGAGCACTCTCCATCATTCCCTTCCACTGCAAACTTGACACTTGTTCACAGAGAAACTCATGTGTTTCTCCTTCTGAGTTCTACCTTCCAGATACTAAAACTTAAAATTGTGGGAATTTTTTCTTTACTCCCATATTATGTCAGTTACATCACCACCCTCTCCCTACTGCTTAAACACTTGTTTTTAAAGAACTGGGCTTATGAAAAAGAAAATGAAACCAAGAGTTTAATGAATAATGAAATGAACCAAATTGCAAATATTTTATTTAAACTTTTGGGGGAAATTCTCCTTCTATAAGATGTGAAAGTAATGAAAAATGAATAATGTATAGAAAAATATCATTAAATGCATTGAGTGAGGTATTTGAGGAATATTATTCAATAATCCTTTGGGAAACTAATTGTCCTACATGTCTTGCTTCTAGCTTGACATACACTGGTTTTTCACATACCAATCAAATCTTTAGATAGCATTGGAGATTGTTATTGCAGAATATGTCAAAGAACAAAAAGATAGGTTGGTAACAGCTATTACAGGGGGTGATTGTAGAAAAAAAATAAGGCTCACTCTCCTTGAAGGAGATTATTTCTTTTCTTTGCATTTTGCAGACTGACAGAGCATTATTCTGAGTGGTCACTCCTACCTCTGTTCACAGGATATTTGTGAAATGACCTTGGTCTTAAACCTGGAAAATACTGATTCCTTCTATTTCAGTACATGGGTTATTGGCAGACTCAGGACATTTTCTGGAATGAGAAAGAGCAGGAATACTTCTTTGAGTGCACTTGGAGGTTCTGTATCTTGAAGTATTGTCTCCCTATATCTCAGCTTTTTACTTGTAAAACATGCTCAGCAGCCCTTCCTTTCTGCAGTCCTGTTCTCTTTGTCTATTCAAACTGCAACAATTCAAGGTCAAGGATCATCTCTTTTTTGATGTATTTGTGCAGCAATGGAGTGCTAGCAACCAGGAGTTCCACAAGCAGAGTGGGCAAACAGGGAATGACATGCTAGTTTGGGCAGCCATTCTAGTGGTGGATCATGCAGGAAAGGTGCTGAATCCCTGCTGCTTTGACCATGGAGCAATGACAACCACCCAGCAGAAGCCATGGCTTGTCTAAGATGCACACCCATGACTGACACAGCTGCCCAGACAGAGCTCTGGGGTGAACTTGCTGCCCCTCAAGTGTCAGCTGCTGGGTGTGCCCTGCTCTCAGGCAGTCTCACAGCACTCAGGCACAGGGTTCAGTGCTGGATGTGACAGTGCTGGGTTAACTGTTGGACTTGATGGTCCTAAGGCCTTTTCCAAAGTAAAAGTTTCAATGATGCCATGAAACCATTTGATCTCCCAATATTCTCTTTGCTTTCTCATGCTTCTTTTCAAATTCAGCCTGCTGACTTGGAGTCTGAAAGCACCCTTCTGACATCAGAGTGCTCTCCAGAGCATCAGCACATATGATCTACAATTAAAGCAAAAGAAACCAAAGGGGTTAACAGTAAGAATTTAATTTGTGCCTCAGGATAGAAATATATATACTTCACTATTTCTGATGTCTGTTCCTACATTTCCTTCACTGACACTCTTTTTTTTTTTTTTTTTAACTTTTCTTGCTTTAAACAAGACATATATTTTCTTGATGTACCCTTGGAGACCCTGAAGGAGGCAAAGAACGTTGTGGTCACTGCTGTCAGCTACAATCCAATCTTTATTTCAAACCTACTTTTGAAGAAAGAGTCCCATTTTTTGGAGAAAACCCAACATCTTCAAGTAATAAAAATAGTACCAAACTTCTTAATAGTTTGAGTTTTTCTAAAATTGATGCTGAAAGCTATTGTGACACTGTCTTGCTGTTGCAGTGTGGTGTGATGTGTGCTGCTCCACAGGCAGGTCACTGTAGCTAATTTTCTCTAATGTTTTTCTTTGGCACTGACAGCATCCTTCATTACTTTCTTTATTGGTACATTTAAATACCCTTGTAGCACCATTAAGTTTGAAATGGCTTTATTCATTGTTCAGCAATATTTGTGTTTAACATATTTTCTCAGCCCACCCCACAAGATTCCTTTCAACAGATGTTATGGTGCAGTTGAAGGAATGTGAACCAAATTGTAGGTAATGGTCCAAGTTTATTTGTTTTGTGTAAGCTGTGGTTTCTATAGCTACTGTACATCTGCTTCATGCCATTTGCTGATCACTTTCTGTAGTTGCCTCAGTCTAGATATTTAAAGCACGCTGCACTGATTCTGCTCAGCACAGCAATCTGACAATGGCTCGATGTTTGAACCAAGCTACAAATTTGGAAAAATTTGAAAACAGCTGTTAGGTCTACATATTCATTCTCTGTTTATTTCTGGCACAATGGCCACCTAACCAAAAATTGAAACAGACAGTGGTCCAGTCTCAGCAAAAGACTTGAAAGCACAACTGACATTGGGCATGGCTTTAAACTGGTGTACAAATTTGGCTCCAGAATGGAAACCCAGAGGCAGAGACAGCAAATCCCTCTGTATTCTCCACTTTCACCAAAATTAGAAAACATTCCTGGGTGATAGAGATCACTCTGTTAAGGCTGATGAAATTACCTGAGAACTGCACCAAAGATAAGTGTAACCTACTGTTTTTCTATTGATGACTTTCCTTCTGACATAGAAGCAGAGTAGCAGCATCTTGGCTTTTCAAACTTTGCCTTCATTCGGGGATTTCGTCTTTTGTCCTGAAAACTCTGTTTCTGTTATTGAAAATAATGCCATTTGGTTAAAACCCTGCAGTTAAAGAGTGACAGTAAGGGAGAATTTTTTGCAAATTTTACATCATTTGTGTATGTTTTTGTTTCTTGGCACCCTCTATCAGATATACCAGCTGGTTTTTTGTGGATTTATTTTTTAGTGTGAGTTTGCTGTTCTCAGTCTAACAATGCAGATGCAGGGAACTGCATTGGTCCTTTCTGCCTCCATAGCCTACTTTCCAAAAGGACTTGGGCTTACATGATCTGTTTTTCAGACCTTGCTTTACAATTGTTCATTTGTCAGCTAATTTCAGCTATATTTGACCAAAAGTGTAGAGATCTCAAAAGTTTAACAGGCCTGCAAATGAATTCTCCCTGGCTCCATTTCCCCATGTGAAACACCCAGATTAGCTCCTTCAGTGATGAAAAGGCTGCAATGCTCAGCTGCATTGTTAGACAGCAGAGTCCACCTGGGAGACAGCCTCTGGAAACAGGACCTCTGAAGTGCTGCACCACATGGATATGCCACTTTATAGAACTAGATAGAACTAACTGCTGCTTCAGCTTTCCTGGTAAAAAATTAGAATTTGTGTCAATTTTCAGCATTTTCTTCACTTTATTTTAAGGTATTTTTGGTCTTGATGGCAAAACAATGACACTTAACTCAGTTAAAGTTCTTAAAAATGTCTCTATATTTAATTAATAAGCTCACTGATTTAAAGTATAAGAAGGCATCCAGCACACTAATTGCCTTCAGCAACACTCATGTAGTAATGGGTTTTATTAGTTCATAATACTGGATATTCTGTCATAATCTGACATTATGGACTTTCTAAAAAAAATTTATAAGAACAAATGTTCTATTTCTCTCTTTTCAATTTTTCTCAACTATTAGAAATTACTTATGTTTTCTTTCAGATTCTATATTTTAGAAAAGGATGAAATGAATGCTTACTGTATATGAGAAGTTGTGGCTCTAAGATAAGTGTAAATTACATCTATTGGAAAAAGAAAAATCAGCTTCTTTACTCTGAGAAGAGTGTGAAAATTGGTAAGAAAAGCATACTGAGATCTTACTTCCAGGGCAGAAGTGATTTTCTGGGTTATAGTAGGAACATTTTAATAATTAAATGGATGAGTTTAAGCTAAGTATGAGCTAAGCAAGAAAAGCTGAGCCTCTTTGAGACTGGGCTAGAAGCATTCAGGCTTGTTTTACTCAAACAGTGCATCACTGTGGGTCACAGTTAGCTCCACAGACACTGCTGCAGCAAAGTACATACATAGTTTTCCCCAGTTTCCTCAAAAAAAAATAAACAACAAAACAAAACCAAAACCAAACCCAAACAAAACAAAAAGTTTAATTTTCCATTTAGAAGAAGTTTCCATGGCTCTGTTCCAGCAGTTCATTACTTTGACATAGCAATAAAATGGTTTGTGTGCTTCTGGCAGGAACTTCTTGCCCTCCAGGAAGCAGGGAGCTGGTGGCTGCAGAGGGAAGATAAAGCCATGCTATGGCAGAGGTGGCTGGGAGGTGGCTCTGCAGGGCACAGCGGGGCAGCGCCAGCTGGGAAGGAGATGGGTGACAGTCTCCTCCTCCTCCTGGGCATGGACAGATTGGGCACTGGGTCAGGAATGATGCTGCTGCTGCTGCCAAGCTGTTTGCTCCCCTCAGGAGCATGGGCAGCTGGAAGGAGTCATTGGCCAAGCATGGGCAGAATGGGGCTCCTCTCCAAACAGAGCCCAACCCAATTATTGTCCTGTTCGCTGTTCCAGGAGAAGGAATGCTAAATGAGACTAATGGAAACATGTCAACCAGTGCGTGGTTCGATATGGCAGATCAGAGAAAGGGGTGGGTACTGCTAATAAAGAGTATTTGCTACATGAGGCAGCAGCATTGACCTGGACATGTGGATCAGATTTAATATTCAGTCTTTCATTTTTCTCCTCCTTTAGCATCATTGCTTCTAATCATAATATATAACCAGTTAGCCCAACACGACAAGGTGTTAAGTTAGGGAAAAAACAATATTAGTGAGTTGGGTTTTTTTATTTCCTTGGATGCACAGAAAATAAGGGAACTCATAGCTATTACAAGAATAAAATGCATCCTTGATGCTATAGCAGCACGACCTGATTTTATGGCACTCTCTAAACCAGAAAACAAGTAGAGTGTTTTTATATAAGCAAATATGATTCAAAAATCTGAAGGCAAAGTTTTTTTCTTTCTTGCACATAACTAAAGGATTTAAAGTAATTGCTGAGAGGCGTCTGCTTACTGAATTCCTAACCTCACTGTAGGTTCAACCAGTCAGATTTTTTTTTTTTCTTCTGGTTTTTACAATATTTTACAGAGTATATAATTAGTTTTATAGACAAATGATACAGACTGTATCTGTTATATGATGTATCAAAAAAAAAAGGTATATTACATCTATATAAAATTCTTCTTCCAGTGCTGAGCTAACCCTTATACTTTCCCTACAGGCAGAGAGGCAATGATCCAAAGCATGAACAGACTTAAATGCATTTACTTCAAGCAAAGGGTTATGACCTGGTTTAACTATGTCCTGGAGACTAGTTTGACTGGCAAGCATGTTGGAGTTTGCAGGTTTAGTGCCTTAATCCTCCAGGCCTTTCAGTGATATCTGACACTCTATTCACTCTGTCAGGGCTAATAAATGGCCCAGTGGGTGATTATCTTTAAATACTATAGCCATTGAAAGCGAATTTTTGATGGACATTACTTCATGTCTTTGAAAGTAGCTTTTACTTCTATTACATTAAAAAAAATAAACTAAATAACAGATGGATATCATATTTTTTTTTTCAAATAAAAAAAGGTAAATGAATATTGCTAATGCATTCACATTTAAATACATGCAATATGTTGCAAATGTGTCTGCATTAGGACACTATTTTTCATCATTTTTTTATTCTTGTATTTGATTTTGCAATTAAATCAATGCACTTTTTTTCTAAAAAAAAGGGAAAGAAAGACCACACACTTTTTGCTTTTGTGAATCATTTGATGAATTAAACCTAAGAAGATGTTGTATAGCTTAATGTCAATATTGTCTTTGTGGTGCAAAGTGGTAAATTTCTTTAAGCGGGTGATTTTTCTTCCTCTTGTGTGTTTGGAAGAATGTAAACTGGGCTTAAGTGGCCACAAACACAGAAGAACATTGGCGAAGAGAAAAAAAATCTCTTTCTTACTGGCTGTGAGAAAGAAGAAAATGGTTTGAAGCAGTCAAAATTTCTACCTTTATCTAATTTGGAATACAGAGAAGGATCCAAAACCCCTTGTCCTAGAAGCAGAACTAAATAATTGCCTCCTTGCTTGACTGCAGGAGGAAAGTGAAAATCTTCAGTTATTTTTGAAAACAGCTTACCTACTGAGCACCAAACCTGCCTGATAAGAAAACAGGGAAGGAGAGCCCCTCCACTTCTTGGAGATCACATGCCTGACTCAGAAAAATGCCTGTGGAGAAAAATATAGCTTCACACCACACACCTTCCTTCCTAGCATGTGGCTGCAGGCGCAGTACTCAGCCCCAGCCTGGGTTAACTCCCGCCTCTCCTGCAGCAGGCAGAGGCTGGAGCATGGGTGAGATGCTGAGCTCTGTATGGAAATGCTGAACACCCAGCATGGTGGGGTTTGCACACAATTACTGGGAAAGCCTAGGGAGAGCACCCAGTTCTCTATCAGCCATGGCACCAGGCCAGCTCATGTCTCTGTTTCTGTGGCCCTAGGGACTCTGTATCCCTTCCCAAGCCTCTCTGAACCTCTTGAGCAGTTCATGCTCTCTACTGTACACTGGAACCAGACACAGTATGTCCCAGTCTGCTGCTCTGGGACAGTGCACTTCATGATTTTGTACCAGAAGTACTGCTCCTTAGCAAAGTGTAGAGAATTGAGAATTATGCTTCTGTATTTTGAATTCCTACTCAGGAGGAATTATCCTATAAGGAACAGCAGGAGTACCATTAGATAGAGAAATTTCCCCTTCTTCCCCTGCCAGAAGCAGAGCAAACCTGTGCTGCTTTTATCCATTGAAGAATTCAAGGCTTGCCTTTCTGGCTTCCATGCCTCCCTGAGACCACTGATAATTTTCAGAGTATGTCACATGTACGTCATTTGTGAAGCACTGAAATAAACTCTGGCATTCACATTGGAAAGCTGCTGTAACTGGGGTTTCTGCTCCCAAAACCTGCCCTCCTCAGTCACTCTGAGGGACCTCTGCTTCAAAGTGGGCTGAAGATGGAGAGGCATGTGAGGAATGCTGAGCTGTCAAATCACTTAGCTCCTTAGTTCATTCTTGGATGCCTGCAGAACACTACATATAAACTAGAATTTTGGTGTTTACATTTTTAATTTTGAGCTAATTTCTGAATGTAAGTTTGTTCTCTCAAAAAGAAAATCCATTAACAATTTAATCCCACGGTCTAATTCAGGCCAGAGCATTTGTGTGTAAATCACACCAGGCTTGACTCCATTAATACATGATAGTCTTGTCACTTCATCCCAGCAAGCACTGGGAATCTGCTGATGTGGAAATCATCATAGTGTGGGGACCAAAGGACAATCAGACAGGACAGAAGCACAGAAAATTTAATTCCAGAGATGTTTAACTATAGATAGGGATACAGAGAATTCTCTGCGTGTACATATTTATAGCCACAGGCATAAGCAGTTTGTTTTTATGAGGGGGCTGTCCGTCAAGCACTATTTTCCATTTACATGATGAAGAGATGCATGTTTGCAGTAAGGCTGCATGAAGAAAATCTGAGTGCTGCAGTGCTGTTCCAAAACAAGGGGCTGAGAAATGGGCAATGGCTGCTTCCTCCTCAGCTCTTCTCCTGCTACTGCATTATATACAGAGAGCAATTACTGGTCACTCCATCTGTCTGCTTCCCTGATTAATAAACAGATGGTCAGGACTTGAACCTACTGCTGATGCTTGGACCGGCGATCACAGGACTTGGTGTTGCCATATTGCAGGTGTTAGGACTCAGTGCCAGTGAGGCACCCAGGGAAGACTTGGTGAAATGGTTGGGCAGAGCTGCATGGTCACTCTGTTCTAGCAGCAGCCAGTCCCAAATATCACCTACCCTGTACCCTGGTCTGGCCTGAGAACAAGCACTGCTCTCTTGGACAAAAATCTTTAGCAGTGGACATGTAGCCACAGAGAGAAATCGTTCAGATGCTCAGATCTGTCCTCTGAAGGTGTCCAACCCTTTTGATATCATGGGAAGTATAGAATAGCCAGAGCATAACAAAGAAAACACAAGTGATTGAAGAAATATTAGGTCTCACCTCCCTTCTCTGTCTGCATAGAGATGCAGGCAAAATAATTTCAAAAAGATTGATGGAAACAGAGAAGAAATTGCCTTTTCATTTTTGATTGACAATGGGAAATTTCTAGGCAGTTGTGCTGAATTTTCAGAATAATCTACCTAAGGTTATTTATTATTAAAATAATTAATCAGGCAACTAACTAAACACATCTTTGCCATTGCTTCCCTTGATACATTTCTTCTGGTATTATAGCCAATTATTTTCTAGAGAGTATAATCAAGGTGTGCTGCCTTTGGTCACCTCTTTCCCTCCACTTAGTTGCTGTAAGAGATTAGTAATGCACATCTCCAACAATGTGTGCAGTTCCTCATAAGGGTACTGTAATTTGGCTGTCTGTTCTGATCTCTCTGCTCTATTTCTTTAGATGTCAGAAGCAACACCTTATCCCTCTGCACAATCACAAGTCAAGTAAAAATCTCTACTTTCCTACCTTCTGGACATTGATCTGGTTGCTATTATCCCACATTTCTTCAATTTTTTTTTGCATATCAGTACATACCCCAGTTCTCCTATCCTATATTTGAAACACAAGTAAAAATGCAGAAATGTTTATCAGGACCACAGTAATGATTTTAGGCATTTCTCAATATCTGCAGAAAGAGGCACTAGATTCAGTTTTTCCTTAGCATGGCAGCCAGGTCCCCTTCTCTCAAGGCAGCAATTTCTTGATAGAGATTTCTCAGCTGCAGCTGGAGAGTGCTCAAAGGAGAGAAAAAGTAAGTGAATAACCAGAATCAAAGTTGGAAGTGGTTGCTTCCCTTTGGATAACACCTTACCCATCAGCAGATCTGGGCAAAGCAGCGGTTCCTGGCCCTTGCTGCCCTCCTGCAGGTGCTCTGGCAAGGCCTCCCAGGAGCTTGCCTTGCTGGGCTGATGGCTCACACCCCGGCCATCTGCAGCAGCCCTGCAGGAACCTGCTGGGAAGCACTGCCCTGCCTGACACGGCCTGTTAGCTATGCCTTGCCTCTCAGCACTGCGGAGCGGGCTGCTTGTTCCAAACCTCACTCTTCGCCTAAAAACTAGACAGGGTGGTATGTGCTACCCTTTGTCCATCTCTGAGCATTGGCATAGAGGATTCAGCCTGTGTGAGTGCAGGAAAGTCCTTGGAGTTGGGTAAATTGTTCTAAGGCTACTGAATCAGAGGAGCTATGTCTATCTCAGTTCAAACAATGAAATTCTGAGCATCACTCTCCTGGTGTCCCAGGATATAGTCTTCCGGTCACTTCCTCAGCTGTTGCTTATAATTTATGAGAGTATATGCTCTTTTGATTAATAATTCAGGAATTACATTTATTACAGAGCATTAGGCTCCCAGAGGAGTTCAGAAACTCTCTCTCAAATTCCCAGAGCAAACCAAAGAACTGTCTCAGATCTACTCTCCGTTAACATCTCCACCCTAAAACTTAATACATTAATGATTTAAAGATTATAGAAAATTAATGCATATGCAATAATATATTCAAATTTAAAAGGATAATTTTTTTTAATCCCTATTATTGAATTCCCATCAATGGCATTTTTCTTTTTCTTTTACTATGGCTTTTTCAGACTTGTATTAGTTGTATTGTAACTTTTGCCATACGGCTGCTTTACCTTTGCTTTGATATTTTATTTAGTTAGTCTTTGAATCAATACACTGTTCATAAAACCAAAGGAACAGGGTAACTAGATTGTCCTCAGACTAAGTGAGAAGAGAGTGAACAATTACCAGGTAGCAATAAATTTCTCATTATGAATCTGAGTTTGTGATTCTTCTCACACCAATATCAAACAAAACTAGCTTTGCCACTCTTACAGGTTCTTTTGAGGAATATAGTACTTTATCTTATGTAAAATGGATTAATATCAAAATAACCAGTGGAAGAGAACTCATCACCTAACGGAAAAGTAGTGCAGTAAGCAGGGCTCAGGGCTGCCCTACGGAGCTATCAAATTCCTCTATTGCCATGACACATTTTATTGAAAATTACTGACTTCAGAGACTCTGGAGAAGAGACGTAAGGTCTCCAAAGTCCATATCTTCAGTTAGAAGCATGGGCAGGATAGAAACATGTTTGTATGCATCTCTGCTAGGTTTATTTAGTCTGAGATGGAGCAGAAGCATTACCTAAAAATAAGGCTTTCCTGTACCATGTCCTGCTCAGTCACCACAACAAATCTTTCCTTGAAAATTTCTGTCTCTGGGGCAAAATGAGCAGTGCCATCAGGAAGGGAGGTTCATAATTTACTTTCAACATTATTGCATTGGCCTAATTGTAAATACTGATAGTAAAATTTACATGACTTTTCAGAAAGGATGCAATCCTTTTTTGTTTTTCATTTTTTTTCTGAGATACCACAATGTATGTGTTTTATTCTGCAGCAGCAGACTCACCTTGCTCCTGTGATGAGTATGGAAGAGTTAGAGGACATAAATGGAAAAACACATGCTAAAGGGCTAATTGCCTCTGTCTGGTCCCAAAAGAGTGAGACTAATATTGTACAGGAAATCTCCTGCTGTCGCACCAGCAACAATCCCTCTTCAGTGCGTCACTGGCAGCAGGGCTCCCCTGGACTGGGAACAAGGATTCCCACTGTTGTGCTGTCTGGACCAACCCTGTGCTGAGTTCTACAAACTTGTGGAGGATATTAAGGGTAGGTTTTTGGGTATAAAAGGATGTAGAAATACAAGGTGGATGGGGAACTGTGGGCCTCCAGCCAACTTTATAAGGAGAGCAGAGTTAAATCTTCCTAAATCTTTCTTGAGTTTTCTCAACAAAACTAACTTAAATTTTCCCAACATAAATTCTTTTCTAACTTCAATTCCCTGCAGCACCTAGTACCATAGATAATATTCATGCATATAAGAAATACCCTGTATGCTATTTTTTTAGCTGAAGCAGTTCACTGTGCAGTTCACCAGCCAGTGCTGCTGCCTTGTTAGAAAAGGGTAGGGGCACAATGACAGGTCACACTAAATAAAGCTCTGTGGGTTTCTGTACTTGGGAGTACTATGTGCTCTTACTGTCCATCACCATCTGCATCAGGAAACACATAAACTCAGTATTTTTGTCCACATTCAAACTAGTCATAAATTTTTATAGCCTAGTTTACTGAACTTTCCCATACAAATGCAGCAAGCAGAATAATGAAGCATACCAGCTCATGTTTCAAATGCAACTCAATTCAGCTAGCAATTTATCATGGGATCTTTTGCAGACCTCTTTTTGCAGGTCTCTTTTTGGTCTGCTCACAAGGCACACACCCTTGCTAAAGAATCCCATGTGCTCTGGCTCAGAGGGATGAGATTTGGTGGGCATTGCCCTGAAACGAGTGAATGTGCTCATTAAAAATGATTTCTGGTAAGAAATGGAGACAAGTGGCACTTAGAACATCTCCTTGTTGTGACCCTTCTTCTCCCTGAGGAGGTAGGATGTGCAAACATGGCTCAGAGTAATGATAACTTATTAGAAAGAATGAGTACAGGCTGGAGGCAGGAAGAGGATTTTTTGAATTTTGCTCTATTCAATGTATGTTTCTACATACTTGACTTGCGTAAGTGAAATTGCCTGATGAGACTCAAAAATTTGCATTTCTGAGTATACAAGAGGAATGGCCTTCAGCTAATCAAATCAATAAAATGCAGCATCTCTGTGGGTGGATTAAAATGCAATTAAAATGGGATTTTTCTTTCAGAACTGTTCCTTTTAAATACATGTCTTCAGATGGTAAAATTCAGCATGAAGTTGGACAGGTTATAAAATTCTTTCCTCAGGAGGCTGGATTACGACATGCAACTAAATGTAAATAATTTGATTTTCTATTAGGCTTTTTACTTTTACACCATGTCATTAGATTTTATTAACTTTTCCTAACAAAATTAAATAAAGTGAATATCCTGTCACATGTCACAGACCATACCATACCAAGTGAGGAAAATCATGCACTGTATATGTTATTTAACTGTTTAAGTACAGAGTTTACTGGCAAATAAATGAAGTTCATGTTTTCCCCACCACTAAGTTATATCAGATATTCTAAATGCTTGTTAGAATGTGTCAGTAGGCTCTACACTTGAAACATGAGACTTTGTCTGTCTGGTAGTTGCAGAACTCAGTTTGAAACTCAGAATGGCTGTATATGATGAAGTTTGAAAAACATTTTTAACATAGCATCTATTCCTGTTTTAAATGGAAATTACTGTTTCTATGTATGTTATTGCTTTGAAATAATTTAGTTTGTAGAAACGACCTAGGAAGTTGCTAACAAAAAGCCCTAAAGCATGATAATTACTGCTAACTTTCTCTGCTTGCCCCTTTCTTCACGGTGTATTTTTTCCAGCAAAACACTGAAGCAAAATGGAAAAGTTGAACCTTCCCCTCTGGAAACCTTTTAAAAATGAGGCTATAAATGTTTCATATTGCATCTCAGGGTATTATGCTGCTTCCCCAGGAGGCCAAGTGTTCAACAGGCAACCATCAAAGTGCTTTGGGTTAGTTACCTGCTTCCTCATTTACCTGCATGATCCTGACATCCCTTACACTAACCACCAGTAATGAGTGGCAAGGAGAGCAATGACTTTGGCTGTATGAACACCTCTCTTGGAGACAATTATACCTGCAAATGAAGCAATCTTTCTGTCACTGGTATTTTTCTACATCTTGTCACTGCTGATCAGCATGAAGAGCCTTTACAGAGAACTCTCATTTCCGTCTTAAGGGGTCTTTTTCCATGGTTATTTTCTCTTTAAAAGATACCTGCCTACCATGCAACTGGAGGCATGTGTAGCAAAGAAGTCAACTTAGGTGTCTGCCTAAAAGTTCCTCCTGGAAAATCCAGGGCGGCCATGTCTCCATGTGATGCCAAAAGGCAGCTTTCCACCTCATGTGAGACCTAATTGTGCAGCACAACCTCCAGACCCTGGTCCCTCTCACTTCTGCCACATTAGGCTCTGTGTTGATATTTTTATTGTCAAAAAACCTACAAATAATTATACTGTAGAGGGCTAGCACAGATTTTGGCCATGATATTTGCAACCCATGACAGTCCATAAGGAACAGAATGGCCTTGAATGCATCATGGATACAGCTGTGTTCAGGGTAAGGAGAACTTTCACTACTTGGAAAGTCACAGGTAAAAGGTGATTTGATACTGCTGTTCAAATTTTAATAGTATTTGTTAAACTTCAGAATTAACATCTACAGCTATTAATGAGGACAGTTTCCATCTCTTAGAATTACCACCAGAAACTCCTCTGTCAGAATCTGAAGGTGACCTTTGTAACTGTAGAGGTGAGGTATTAATGAAAGCTAATTCATTAACTAATTAATGGAAGCTAATTATGCCAGAGCTTAAAAGGAGTTGTGGAACTACATATTGTGTTTGTATTACTGCATTAAACATTGAGCTGTGACTAGTGTAAACAAGCTTAGGTCACCAGACTATAGGCAGCTCTTGTTGATGAAAAGTGAAATGTGATAAATTTCTCCATCCCAGTAGAATTTCTTTACTAAGGTTAGTTTTAATGAACAAACTTTGTATCAAATAAATCATATAGATGATTAATGACAGCTTCATATGATATAAATAAGAATATAGCTTTTACAGTTTCCTTTAATAATTACTTTACAAATACTACCAGTGAAAAACTCAATGAGAATATATTTTAATGAACTGTATTTTACAGTATGAAGTAATTTACATTACTGTTTCACTGCTCCATAGAAGCATTTTTTTCTTGGATAATAAACAATGTAGAACTGGTGTGATCATTTTAATGAGGAAGGCCAACTTTAGCATTGCTAAATAACTATAGTGAAAATTGTGCTGATTGCCAGAGCTCAACTGGAGTTGAAGCTGGCCAGAACTGTAGGAGAAAATAAAAGATATTTTTCAAATATACTAATGGCAGCAGGCAGTGTAAAAATAACATCAGCTCATTACAGGGTGAGGATGGTCACCCCACAAGCCCAGACACAGACAAGGCACAGGTGTTTAATTCATTCTTTGCCTCTGTCCTCAACATGGATGATGGACCAAGAGGCTCTCAGTGCACTGAGCTGGAGGATCATAACTGCAAGAATGATCAACTAACAACTGACCCTGTGTGGGATCTGCTGCCCCAGACAGATTCCTGCAAATCTACAGGATTCATCCAAGAATCTTCAAAGAGCTAGCTGATGTCATCCTAAAGGCTCTCACAATGATTTTTGAGAAGTCTTGGAAATCTGGAGAGGTCCCAGCTGACAGGAAGCTGGACTGAACCAAATGCTTCCCTCTCTGCATGAGGAAGAAGAAAAGTTCTTACCTGAAGGTACTTTCCAGAAGGGACAATTCTTGTCTTTCCAAGCCATGAAGGGCACATAGAGCATCATGGTAGATTGGCATATGGACCAGGCAAAGTCATTTGGCTTCAGACATTTAGGAAGCTGATGTTTCTATGACCTTAAAAACCTGTGAACATTCTCCAACCTTTCCTCTTTTCTCCCCTGCTCTAGGAGATCCTGCACCACAGACTTTCTGCTTAAGTGTTCACCCACTTCCTTCGAAAGATGTGTCTATAGGAGCAAATCTGGGGGAAAACTCCAGTCACAGGAAGGACTTATCCAAGGGATGATTCCTTGGCTTGGCAAGCAGGGGCTTGTAGTTTCTTGAATTAGTTTGCCTATTTCCTGAGCCAACAGGTAAAATAACTGCAAACTGCATTACGTGTTCTCTAAGTCACAATGTCCTAGAACTATTTCAGTCTTTCCTAAAGGGGTGTATGTATAATTACATACATCAGGGATATAAATGTGAAATATATATGCAAAGCAAATTTGTGTCATAATTTGATGAGCAAATCATATTAACTTTGGATATTTACCTGCAGTACAAGATAAGCCTTGGGATTTACCAGGGCCTTTGGCTGATATAAAAGTCTAAAAATCTGACATAAATCACACCATAAAAGAAGTGTACTAGTCTCATTTTGCTAATAAAGTAATAACTATTTGGTTTAGCAGATCTTTGTATTAAACATCTTTTCTAGAGATGAGTTAGAAAAATGATGAGACAAATCACAATCTGCTCTCAGAACAGATGTCAGTCAGTCACCTGTCTCTCCAAGCCTTTCTCTCAACTCATGAATTAAAAAGCATCATTGATGCGACATGATCAGAAGCAGAAGGTAGCTGAGCTATTTCAAGGAGCCAGAGGCACAGTGTCCAAAGAAAGCACATCTACTTGTTTTCCTTTGGAGCAGAGTCAAAATTTACAAGAGAAAAAATGCTTGGGAAAACTATCCTCTACCTCCTGCTGCAGTGTGTTAAGGCTCTTTTCCTTGTAAAAACAATGCATTACTTTGTGAATGAGTTGCTCAGAAGTTCAGGACATGCTTATTTTGCTGGCCAGGAATATAAATAGTTCGCTCAGAGAAATCACCTGCTTGAAGTACTGGACAGACATTTCTGAGCTCTCAGCTACTTTCAGATACTACACATGCATCTCCCACTGAAGCTGATTAATTACAACTCCATACACAGACTCAGACCTTGGGAAGTTCAGCTCTTTTGAGAAGGGTAATGTAAGGTGGCCAGCTGGAAAAAAACCAGAGGAATGGAGCAGCTGAGCACCTGCCTTCCTCAAATGCCTGCTTTACAAGGGCTGCTGTGTACTCAAAAGAGCTCAGTTCCAGCAGAGGATAAATATTTGTTACAGCTAACAGACATCTTTGCAGAAAATTAGCACATTTGGAAGCATGTAAAAGAAAATAAATGAAAGAGAAGCAGCACAGTGTTTATGTTACTTTGATACAAACACTTCAAAGCAAACTAGCCACAGTCCTTATGACTGATTGGGCCACAGCATCCCTCAGAGGTTTCTGCAAACTCTCTTGCACAGATATTTTTATCAATTTATTTATTAAAAGAAATATCATGAGAGGGTTCATGGCTGTCCTCCTCCACAGGGAATTTGCTATGAGCACAGGTGTTGTGCTGAAGGACTGGGCACCTGGCTGTCCCCAGAAAAGATGGCATGGACTGGCTGGGCTCTGACAAGGAGCCCTGGGCAGGCACTGATGATATTCACAGCAGCACGGATTCCAGCAGAAAACTTGCTCAAGGTAAAATCTAAATCATCTGAGATGATTTCATCCTCTTTCACTGCAGTCTTCTCACAACCTAATTCTTGTTTACTAAACAGGATGTCCCTTTTCAATTATTTTTGTATAAGAGATCTGTCCTGTGTTAATTTTTCGATATTCTTTTAAAGAATTGTTATGGCAGAAAAGTAGTATCTTTCTGCTGTTGTTGCTGTAGCCTTGAAAGAGGCTGTCTCTCTGGCAGAAAAAATACTCTTGCAAAGAGAATTTTGTATTGCCACAGCTAGAATTCTCATACACAAAGCAATGTACTTAAAGCCAACTCAGGAATCTCTGCATTACATTGGAGCCTTTCCCCCAGTTTGGCATGCAGTGTTTAGCTGTTTTAAGAATTCTTAGACCTGTCTCAAATTTCCTTATACAAAAATCTCTTTCCTGGCAAAGCCCTCTTATAATATTAAGTACTTTTTACCCAAAGGTAGTATTTAGTCCATGGTAAGTATTGAAGGAAGAGGCTCAGGCATTTGGGGGATTTGTTATACCATGCCAAAAGAACTGGTGATGTTAAAGTAGTAAATGTTATTGGAGAACTAAGAAAGGAAGTTAAGTGTATTAGTCTGCACAGCATTACCACTATTTATTTCTAGTAGCATTTGGATGCTCTTGACAGAGAACAGTGAACCAATGTACCAGGCAATGTGGAAATACAGAACAGAACTACTCCCTGCTCCAAAATGTTCACAAAAAAATGTCCCTGGGTGGCCAGGAAGGCTCAATGGCATTCTGGCCTGTATCAGTAATAGTGCAGCCAGCAGAACCAGGGCAGTGATTGTCCCCCTGTACTCTGCAATGGTGATGCCACAGATTGAGTGCTGTGTCCAGTGTTGGGCCTCTTTACTACAAGAAGGACATTCAGGTGCTGGAGTCCAAAGGGCAACAGAGCTGGAGAAGGGTCTGGAGTGCACATCATATAAGGAGTGGCTGAGGGAGCTGGGTGTGTTTAGCCTGGAGAACAGAAAGTTCACAGGTGACCTTGTAATTCTGTTTAACCCTCTGAAAGGAGGGTGTAGTCAGGTGGAGGCCAGCCTCTTCTCCCAGACAACCAGCATCAGAACAAGAGGAAATGGCCTCAAGTCACGTTATGGCAGATTAAGGTTGGGAATGAGGAAGAATTTCTTCACTGCAAGTGTTGTCAAGCATTGGAATGGGCTGTCCAGGGCAGCTGTAGAGTCACCATCCCTGGAAATATTCAGGATATAACTGGACATGGCACTCAGTGCTATGGCTTAGTTGGCATGGTGGTGTTTGGTCAAAAGCTGGACTTGATGACCTTGGAGGTCTTTTCTAACCTTAATGATTCTATGGTTCTCTGATGGCATAATTCTAAAAATATTGTTCCTAATGTAGGCAGAACACTTACCTATTCCTCCTTCAAAATACTTTATTGTTGAGTCATAACTTTGACCTCCACAAACTCCTCATTTTTGCACTATCACAAGTTCTACTTTGCACTATCCACTAGTAAAAATAAAGTTTCAAATGAAATCAGGGTAAGTACCCTGTCTTTTCCCTCCCTTTTTCAAAGGCAGCCCACTCTGTTACTACTTTGTGCTAACAGGAAACTGGCAACTGATGGACTGAAAAGAGCTGCTTGAGCACCTAGCACAAATTACACCTTAGAATATTTTTCCTGTCACTGCTAGAACTCTGCCTCCCCAAGCAAATCTAAATTATCTCTGCCAGGAACAATTTATCCCCAGAGCTTGAGGAAATACCTCTGAAGCTCCCTTTCTCCTTGTTGGAATGCCCCAGGTCACACTGCAGATCACACATTTTGTGATTTTTGGAATAAGGATGGAGGTCTAGTCCTCCCCTGTAATCAGCTTGGTTTATGTCTCTTTGCCAGTAAAAAACAGCCACCAAGCCAGGATAACTGTCCACAAAAGGATTACTGGCAGTGTAGAGAGACTAGATGCAGGAAGACCAAAGAGTTGCTGCATGATGTCCTACATGACCTCCTTCACTACAAAGGTCTGGAGACCTGTGAGGTGCTGCTATAAGAGGAAGGGCTCTCTCCTTTAGAGCCCAGAAAACGGGCAATCCAGGACAAAAGCAACACTGGATCTTACACCATCTTTCACAGAAGTGCCCTCTCTCCCCTATTACATTTGAAGATGGAGACCTTTTCACATTAGACAAGCAGGATGTGACACCTGCACAGTGTACCTGTCACACTGACACTCTCTCACAATGCACAAACACCCACTCTCCCGCTGACAAATTGTATCATCTCTTGGTAATTATCCTGTCGGTGTTTTGACAAGAAAATTCAAGAATATCCCAGTCCCTTGCTCTTTTTCTCTGAAGGCATACCGTCAGAGAGATGCAGATTTTAAGGAGAAAAAAAGTGTCAAAATATTGGCAGCATCCTCATGCTGAAGGAGCAATAAAAACAAAGTGAAGGCAAGGGAGTATTTTGTGCTAAACTATTCACCCAGGATAGGCTTCTGTCTGACTGTTTTACAAGTTACAGAATTCTGAGCTACTCAGAAGACTTAATAGATGCTAAAAATTGCCATGCTAGCCTGAACCATCATTCCTGTTACCAAAAGTGTTTATTGCAAAGCTTACTGCAATAATTAGTTCTAAACTAGTAGACTCCATTTCTTTTATCTACAAAAGTGAACAAAATATAAATAGCTTTCAATTAGCATTATTTGCAAAAGCCTGAACATGAGATAAAACTGAAATGTTATCCAGCAAGAATAGCATGGCCTGTATATAAGAAACGTATGTTTTTGTAAATATCAAATACGCAACAATTCTAAAATGTACTATATAGATGTTCACGTGTATATATATACATATTTATATATATGCATGTACATAAAATATTGAAAATGCAAAAAATGTATTTTATTATTGTGTCATAATGAGGTGAAGATATGAAGAGCAAAATGTATGGACATGTTTCCACTCATCCTTTAAAGACAGTAAGAGCAGTTCACAAGCTGACCAAGTTGCATGTACATCTCCAATTTACCTTGCATTCTTCACTCACTTAACTGGAAAGCTCAGATCAGTACACGCTAAATTTTGGCTGATGTAGAAAAGACATTAAGATCAACTGGGAGTTGCAAATATTGTTTATCAGGAAGGTAAGAGGATGACATTCATGTCCTTTTAGCTGGATGGTTGGACACCGTTCAGCCAGAACAACACAGGCTACAGGAGAGGAGAGAAAGAAGAGATGAAAAAAAAGAGAAAGAAGAGGGGAGAGAGGAGGGAAAGGGAGAGAGGAGTGTTCACAGGGTACTATGATGCCCACATTTGAGAGCTTCGCAGGATCCTTAGGGAGGGACCTTATTTACTATGATGTACTTTAAAAACTTATTTAATTGGTAGGATCTTTACTCATTTTTTCACTGTTTCTAAGCAATAATTTTCCTGTGGGCTCCATCATGGTACCGAATTTATGCACAGCTGACCTTCTATTTCCTGATACAAAACATAATTTTAAAAGTATTTATCATATTCCTTTGGAAAGATGAACTTCTTGGACTAAATTAAAGAGGAGAAGAATGTCCCTAACCTTTTCTTCTAAAGCAGACAAAAGGCTTATTGCATGGGAGACAAAACTTTCTCCAAGCTGCAGGCTTTGCAAAGGAACTTACTCATCTGGGAATTAGGGACTATCATAAAGCAAATCCACCTTTAAGTGCAAGATGCTTTACTTTGCTTATGCCTTCTCTCAGAAACATAAGGTAAGACAGTGCATGCAGTATCCCTCAGCCAGTGTACACACTTCCCTTGGGAGGGAAGGAGAGAACAACAAGCACTTCATGTATTACTGGAAGGCACAGAGTGCTGTGTAAAAACTACGGGAAGAAAATATATAGCACATTCTGGCATTGGTACTTTCTGGTGACCTAGATTAAATGTTAATGCACGAATTAGCTCTGGCTCTAACAACATAAAACCCTGAACAAACCTAAATAACCTTAAACTTATGAAAGAAACCATAGTATCTTCTACTACTGCATCACTATTGCTGCCACATCCTTCTTCAGTAAGTATGAAAAGGACAGTCATTACAGGAGATTTTTGGCTCTACCACCTTCCTTTCTTATACAGTTTGTTCTGTCAAAGGTTCTCCCTTATCTACTTCTTCCTTTCACATGGCAGAATAATGGAAAATAAAACTGGGAGGGTCCTCAGTAGCACTGATGTATTATCCATTGATCTCCTTGTACTAAATATACCCTCTGGAAATTTATGTGTTTTCACTGTTGAATATATAACAATAAACAAACATGTGAGGCAAATATATTTCTGTCACCAACATTTATTGAATTCTCATCAACAATAAGATCACTAACTATTATTATTTTGAGAGATGAGATTTTTGTCTATTAATTTGATTTACATCAACCAGTTCTTGTTTACTTCAATTTTCCTCCTAAACCACAGAACAGACACACAGATTGTGAATTAGTATATAACTTGTATACAAAGAGCCCCAGAACTGGACATGCTTCACACCTATAAAAGAAACCTTTGGATATACTATATTCCGTATCAACTGCTAAATGCTAAGCATAGTTTGTATAGCTCTCTGAAGTGACTAATACTCTGAGTCCTTTCCTGCCAGTTAAAATGATTTTAGCTGGTGAAAGCACTAGTACCATCTACTTTAAGCTGGTGCACCACTGCATCATCTGTGTGTGTTTGAAATAGGTCACTTCAATTCACATTACTCAGTGTCATTTATCAAATCCTATCTGCTATCTCTGTGATTTTGATCAGAAAAATTGCTAAAACTACAAAATCTAGAGAGCTTTATTAAGAACAACAGTAACCCCTACTGGATTGTGATTGTCTCCCTGGAAACCTAGGAGAAAAAAAACACCTCGCACTGCTTCGTGAAAAAGGCATAGTCCGCATAACTGTGATGAAGAATGAGTTATTTCTCGGCTTGCAATAAATTTCTGTGTCATCATTTCCTGGATTAAATTGGAAATCCTGCTGAATTTACACTCAAGCTTGGTGAAAGACATCTGTTCCTCGCGAATTCAAATTCAGAGCATTTTTTTTGTATTTACAGATAAGTTATGAAACCAGGTGTATGCCAGCTACTTTTTTCTATGTAAAAAATTACAAGTACTAGAATATATTTCTTTATATACTTGAAAATAAAGGGACTTCACATATGATTAATAATGTAAACAAATTACCACAATTTGCTAAATGCATGTCCTTAACTCATCCGAATCCTGTTGGAGCACATCAGTGTGTGTGTGTTTAGCTGCAGGGAGGAGAAATCGGAGCAGAGGTACCACAAGCTATTGTAACAGAAACCTCACGGGCTCGTTAAACAGCATCTGCATCAGTATCACAAATTCAGCATTCCAGCCCTTTCTGCACATGTAGCATTTCTGACAAATGAAGAATATGTTAGCTGAGCTATTTTCAGTGACATTTTACTATCCTGTCAGAAAAGTTCAAGCAACTGTTTCTGCAAGTTTTTTTCTAAGACTATCATCTCAAAATAAGATCTCCTTGTTCATCAGAGAGTTTCTCTGGGCTACCACAGAACTTTTTAGTATGTCGAAAAGCTAAACATAAAGGGACTAACAGCAAAAGGGAAAACTGGAATGAAGGACTGTCAACAAATATAACCTTAATAATAATCTTGTTGGTGATAAATATTGAATATTTGATTTTATGCATGATTTGTTTCCTAGGAATGCTACCTTTGCTTACCAATGTGAAGTAATCAAGTTTGGTCACAAAGGTGGTGGATAAAAGTAATCTGGATTAGGGATGATTAAATAAACTAGAGAAGAGGAAAGATATTCTGGATAGATGGTGTTACAGAGATCTCAATTTGAGAAATTACATAGAGAGCAAAGACTGGGGAATATCAGGAGTTCTTACAAGTATTTATATTTTCTCTCAAGTGTATACCAGACATACACCTTTTCACAGTGAAAATTGTTTTTTCTGCATTTTGTTTAATTTACCTTAAAAAGAAACAAGTGTAATTTTCCAAAAGGCATTCAAAAACTTTTGTAAATGAAGTCCCTTTAAGCTACTTTGAGAGCAGAACCTCAGACTGCAGCCACTTAGGATAATCTTGACCACTCAGCACCAGGTTTTGTTAACTTGCTAATGGTCACACTAGGTGTGCAGCAACATGAATCATGTCTTATGTGCTTCTCAGAGGCATATCCACTCTCTTTAGGCACTTAGGTCCCCTTTCCAATCTGTGTCTTCTGTCTCCTCTAATTTTATATTATATATATTTATTCATGTATGTGTGTGTATGTGAAATGCTTCTGTGTGCATATAAAATAAATATTTTTGTCTTCTAATATTTAAGAGTTCTTAGTCCCCTCCAGGCTAGCTAAAGCACCCACCTCTGCAAAGATGGAACCAGAAAATCACGGGGGTAAAACCCCTGACTGAAATGTATTTAAATGTGTAACTATCTGTAGGATTCAGTTATTGCTTGTTCATGAGCTATTAATGAGAATTAATGAAGACACCTACCTGAAGAATAAAACTGTTAATGCAGTATCTTCTTCTTTTTCTTTTTCCATCTTCAGAAGCAGCTTAAATTACTCAAATGCTCCAGTGTGGTGTCATTTCACGACTGCTTACAGCATTCTGGTAATAAATGTTATTTTTTCTTATTTTGCTATTTCACTACCGTTGCTTGATGAAATATACAGTTAATTATGTTGAAATGCCCATTTGACTTTTGATAATGTCCATTTGGCAAAGGAGCTCTTTATTGTGTACATGCCCATGACATCATACAAAGTTACCCTGGGCTATGGCACAGAAGAGAATTTCTACTGGAACAAATGGAATACCTGAAGCAGACTGTGGCCAGATACTATGACAGTTCAGTTCTGTGACAAAACTTAGGACAGATCAATCTACCATGTGTAAAGCCAAACATCCTTCTGTGTTAGCTGTTCTAAGAACAAGCAAAAAATAATAGCAAACAATTTAGACACAAAACTAAGTTATCAGCTATTGCTCCTGGGACAACCCCAAAAATTGTTCCTACCTAATAAAATTTTGGACATCTGTATTAGCTAAATATGACAAGATAAACCACCATTCTTCCCTTTGATTTCCATGAGGTTACATTATAAACAATTTCATTAAAAGAAGTTGCAGGAATAAAAGTTTGTCAACTGAATGCCTTTTTGTACCCCTCTGGTTTTCACCTGTTTTCTCTGTTACAGCAGCATTTTTCCTTAATAGTTCCATCAGTAATAACAGTGCCTTTATATTTCACTATGTAAATATGTATTTGAAGACTTTAAAAGACAGTCTGAACTGGTAATGAAGAAGATGAAAATATATTCCTGTTAAATTTATAATTGGCACCTAACTTGAAAATCAATACCCCATATATTCTAACCAAAAAAAAGCAATCAAATTACATCTGTAATAAAAAGAGCAATTGAAGCACAATCTCTTATATTCACTGGCCAAATTTCTTTCTAAGTAAATCAGTCAGGCCAATTATATGGAGCTTGCTTTTTCATTATTCTATCATGCAAATTCATAGCCCAAGCATCAATTTGGGCTAAAAGGAATACAACTACACTTTACTTAGTAAAGACCTCAATATCTGTAAGGATTTATAGTAATAAAATAAACAGAGTGAACACATAACATATAAATGTATAATCTGGTAAATATTTTATTGGGGTTTGCCTCAAGAATATTTTTTTAATTAGGAAACCAAACTTCAATCAGAAAAAGTTACAGCTGTTTCTTGCTCATCTAACATTTCTATAACAGTGAAACATTCTAGAACACAAGATTTCTAGCATTTTCATCACTGTATGTACTGAAATATTGCTAATTTATTCAGATGCTTTCATGCATAATTACTAGAAACACAGATCTGTTTTTCTGCTAGTCTACCATCAGATAGGAAAAGCTATCTAGTGAATACTTCGAAAAATGTAAGTAATTGCAAATATTAAATTATTAACCATACCACAGATATGCTGTCTAAAGTACTGGTTTAATTTCCTTAATAATTTGCTTTTTCTATTTAGGCTAACATTGGGAATGCAAAGACTGATTTCAAGCTTTGCCTACGCAACAGATGACTTCTGGCATAGCAAGGTTTTCCAAGGATGTGACAACACATAAATTGTAACACAGTTGAGAAAGTGAAAGTCCTTTTTGAGGACATACTTATACTGCAAACCTGTATTCTTCCTTCTAAAGGCTTGGTAGTTTTTTTTTTTTCAATGTGGGAGAGAAGTGCTGTTAGGTTTATTGTGTTGGTATAAAGCATCGCTTTTCTGCTAGTGCTGTATTGACTTGGGAAGCTAACAGAGTACACTTCTCCATCACCAAAGGACCCTCAGCTCCCACGTGGTTTCTCTCTTTTCTGAGTGAAGTACCTGATAAATGCTGCACTCTCCAAATGTTCTGCTTTCTATCTCCCCTGTTTTTTTAATTGGGCTTTTATTGTTTGATTTTAAGTCAAGGTCTTTTCCCCTTGTAAGCAGCATATTTGGAAAAAAAAAAAAAAGGATTATTAAGTTATGAGCCCGATCTAGTCATTATTAAATCAGCAGGCACTGAACTAAATTCAATATTCTATTATATTCCACAAGAAACTCACAGTGGAAACACCTGCACTGCAAATATTGTAAGATGGGATGCCACATGTTAATAAATGTTTCTATTTATAGCAACAGGAGGAAATTTGAGCTGAACCTATAAAAATGACCAGAACATAATGGACAGATTCAATCAGGAACTGTTCCTATCCACAGCATTGTGACTTCCAGTGCTGACCCATTACGAAGAGATAGTTATTTCCTTTACATAGATAACTGTTTCCTTTACAAGCTTCTCCCTTCCACTTTCTCTCATAGAATATAAATGTCATTTGGAAGCTTGAAACCAAAACATTTTTCTTACCAAATGCTATTTTCCTTCATCATATGCTGAGAATGAATGGCTCTTCTTGAACATTCAGCTGCTAAAGAGAAAGAAAAAGTGCATATCAAATTTTCATTCTGTCCACTTTGACAAAGGCTCTTTTCCACATTAAGGCTTAAAGAAAAATAAAGATGCTAAACCTCAAAATATTGGTGCAGTCAGACTGATTTCTCTACCTGTGCAGATTCATGTTACTCTTTTTAATGGATTTCTTGAGAAAATGAGGCAAAAAAGAAATTATGCAGATGCAGAAAGACTGGAGTATACCACAGGGAAAATGTTAGAAGAATAATGAGAGTTGGGATCCTAGTTCAGTCATATTTTGAATAATTTTCCATGCCTGTTTTCAGTGACATCTCAGTCAACAACAGAATGTGGGTCTGAACAGACTGCTCTGCTTGCTGCCGTGTCACTGGGGACTGTCACCAGTGCTTAAAAAGTAAATTACCCTGAATGAAAAGATTTAAAGCAGTTGTTGCAAAACTTCAAACCACTTTCTGGATGTCAGAATTACTGGTAATATTGTGGCTTGGCAAAATAAAAAATTACCTAATAAAATAAAAATGATCTAATTTAAAGCTACCTTGGTTAAAGAAGGATTTTTTATCTGGCAACATCACTTATCCAAAGTGTTTTAATAAAATATATTGAACTATGTCAATTCCTTGTGCTATTTTTCTAAGAAAATTATAAGATTGTTACAACTAAAACTAGCTTTAACAAAGCAGCTAAACCTTGGAAAAACAATCCTTTCTGCTTGTTAGCTGTGCAGCCTTTCATGAAGATTTACCCCCTACTTTAGTCTGGACGTTTTTCAGCGGCAATTATGTCACACAGAACTTAGGGGATTTATGTATACAAAACACATTTTAGAGACATTCAGAACTACATGTGTCTTATTGAAGAATGAATGAATAAGCTGCTCTGGAAATAGTTAATTGGAAGTAGTTAACTGGAATCTCAGGTGTCAAAGCAGAGTAGGACTATAAAATGTGTTTCAGAAGAACGTTGAAACTAATTATTTTTTAAGTGTTTTGTTTTTAACCACATTCTGAAGTAGTGTGGGAGCTACTTTTATGTGTCTCCTGAGTACCACTGTTAATTTTTTTGTAAAAGAAAAGCAAAACAAATTTCAAGCACTGTTTATGGAAGGGAATTTAAGATCAAATAATGCATTGTACAAAACACCAAAGCATTCACTGTTTGTCAAACACTGTAGGGGAACATCACCCAACACAACACTGACACATGCTAAATGTTACATTCTAATAAATATACATGTAAGCAAATTACAAAAATGATTTTAAAGTAGCCATCACCAGATCTCTAATAAATTTCTATTACATTGACTAAGATACAAAAATAATAGTAATAATATTCTTTAGAATAATATGTGTAGTAACAGTAACAACAGTTACACTTGCCCACTATACAAACACTCGCTCCATTGGTGAGAGACTGCAATTAAAGTCATTGCCTGTCCTTACACAGCCCTACAAATGCACGGCCATTACATTAACACATCACGGATAATTGCTTTTACTGTAGTTACTTTAAAGTATCTGTTAACAAAACTCATGAAATTGCCCAAGAAATGATTTGGTTTGCACATATTTTATCTATTATATTACAGGAGCATCTTAAGCAAGGATGATGCTCTACTCCTCTTGGCACTGTACAGGTTGATAATCTCCAGAATAACTGATATAACAAAGCACACTGCATAGCTACCGTAAATTCTAGCTTCTTACATAAACTATCTGATGTATACCAAGTATGAAGGGTTTGCATAGTGGCAACAGTAACAGTTCTTCACACGGGGGGGTTTTCACACTATCCTTAAAATATGGGCAGCTAATATTCAGATGGGCAGCCTGCTTTGTAAGGATTGACAAATTAATATGCCGTTAACCAGATATTGCTCATACATTTAAATTACAGTAGGAAAATATGCTATCACTTATTTCACATTAATTGCAAAATATACTGATTTACAAAACAATAGTTGTACTTAATATCCATTCTTTTTTTATTGTTAAGGGTAAATGCACATAAGTACATAAAAAAAAAATCACTGCTGTTAAATCCAATTTAAAGCAGTAGAAAATTAATGAAAAGCAAGGTGTGCTACTTGCTTTATCCGAAGTCGCAAGATGAAAGACACTTTTGAATAATACTGATGCCCAAAATAGATTATATTTCTTCTGGTACTTTAAGGACTATTTTATATTTGAGCTCTTACCAAAAGTATACATCTACGAGAAAACTGTCACTTTTGAAAGCAAAAGGAATTAGCCAGCAATTCGTAAAATTTGAGAGATGCTCAAGAGCTTCAAGTAACAGTGACCATGGAAAAAGCTCCACAGATAAACTGATATATATCAAGTCACATCACACTTTTACAGCTGGTGTATTTTTTTTTTCATTAAGAAACCATAAATATATTAGAAAAAGTGCACTAATTATTGGCAGCCTCTGCAAGGTTCTTGCTAACCTTTCTATATGTGGTCAGAGTTGCATCTTAAATTAGGCATTCTGAAGGGTTCTTTTGCATGCTTTACCTATTTACAAGAAAATGCATTCCCAAGCAAGTAGCAAGCAACATACCATACTGAAGTGCACCTGTTAAATGCATTAAGATAAATGTAAAGTTCCATCAAGTTATTGGATGTAGATTGCTACAGAACTTCACAAGTACCAAGACCTTAAAAAGGAAGCAGCAATCTAATAAATGCTGTAGTGATGCACAAGCCTAGAGCTTCCTGACCGCACGATTGAGCTGCATTTAATTTAGTTCAGGACACACAAGTATGGTTTTTTATAATAAGCCATCCCGTTCAGGTAAATATTTCTTTAGCTTACGAACTCCATGATTTAATTTGGTTGTTTTTTGTTTGGTTTTTTATTCTTTTTTTTTTTTGGTAGAGAAGACATTATGAAAATTCTATTTGCTTGTACCTTCCCAGGAAAGTGGACCCTAGCATCTGTCTTGACATTATGCAGGTGCTTTCAGAGAGCAGTCTGAGGGGTTTGTGCCAAGTGAAACTGCTCCTGTCATTTAATTCTCAGTGTAATTAAGCTCAGCGTAATTCTCCTAGCGTATATCACAAAATTGTCAAACATTTATGGTTCTAAGCTACACATTTGTAAAAACTTGTATTCATATTACTACTGCAGGGCAATTACTTCAGAGACTACAGCGCTATTCACATTCTTAGATGTCCATACTTTTCTCATTGAACAGCAAACACGACAGTTCTTGTAAGACTGTTTATTGAATTTAACAGTTCAGACTGAGTTTAGATGGAGTTTAGATGCAGTTTGTATAAAAAATTCTGCCAAGTCACGTAAACTGCAATCAAAAATAACTACAAAATAGTAAGAGACTTACTGAGATCATAAATTTCCTAACATGTAAAACTATACAGTATTTGTGCATGCTCGCTATTTGATTTCCTTCTGAAGAGCTGTTAAAAGGAGTTCGTTTGGTTTTTAAAATCTCAAGGTAGTCTATGAAATGTAATCATCGCATCTCAATTCAGATATACAAGATCAAAACTGGCACAGAGGAACATAACACTTTTTTTTTTCCCAAAAAGTTGAGGCAGCTTTTGTTGAATGGCGTCTGCATCAGTAAACGTTTTATAAACTCTGGTGGCTTTGGATCATCAGAGAGAATCCTTTTTTTCTTTTGACATCCTGAAAAAAAATTTCCCACAAGTGCAGACAGGTAAAGAGAGGAGGAAAATAAGTAGCAGCTTGTTTCCTACACACAGCTGAACGCCATGCTCAGCAGTCCAGTGTCTCAAAACAAAAAATTAACTTGACATAACAGGGAGGCATATCCCCCTCAAGTTACAAGCATGTCTGAGACTTTTCAGGGGAGATGGAAGCAAGCATGAGGGTAAAGCGTAAGTCTACTTTTCATGCATAGGTGCTTTGCACTGCCCTGCATCCAGGGCATTTTGTCAGACATCCGAGTTGGAGCTGAGGTTTGTTAACCTGGGGTCTGCATTGATCTCGTATCTGTAGTGGTAGCCCTCCATGTGATCCCTACAGGCATCTCTGATGTTGTGCATCCACTTTTTGATTCCTTTTCGGTTCAAGTACAAAACCAGGAGGAATATGGCCCCAATGAGAGCCAAGACTATCCCCAGGAAGACGTATGAAGTCTGTAGCTGGGAAGGCAGGTCTATGGGCACGGAGCAGTTCATGTCCGAGCCATTGATCTTCAGCAGGGCTTTGCCCAACATCTTGTCAGGGGAGGCACAGGTCAGGGCTTCTTTGCCCTCCACCTGGTCGCTCTCTTTAAGCCAGGCCACCAGGTCCTCGATGGCACAGTCACAGACCCAGGTGTTGTGGCGCAGGACGATGTGCCGGAGCGCGGGCAGGCTGCGGAACTGGGCCAGGGTGCTGTTCCACAGCACACCCAGGGAGTTGTCGCTGAGGTTGAGGCTCTGCAGCTGGCCCAGTCCCTGGAAAGAGACGTTTCGCAGGCCCACCAGGGAGTTGTTGCTGAGGTCCAGCTGCCGCAGGGCCGGCAGGGCAGTGAACATGCCGGCGGGCAGCAGCAGCAGCCCGTTGTCGGCCAGCTCCAGGCGGCTGAGGTTGCGCAGGGCCCCGGACTGCAGCAGGGCGGCCAGGCTGAGCAGGACGCCGTGGTCGCGCAGGGTCCCGCGGAGGGCCAGCTCCTCCAGCGGGCTGCCGCCCTCCCCGAAGGCCTGCGGGCTGAAGGAGACCAGCGCGTTGCCGCTGAGGTCCAGCTGCCGCAGGGCGGGCAGGGCGAGGGAGCCGGCCTCCACGGTCCGCAGGTGGTTGCCACTGAGGTTGAGGGAAGCGAGGTCGGGCAGGCGCTGGGCGGGGAAGGCGCCGGCCGGCAGGTCGGTCAGGGGGTTGCCGGTGATGAAGAGGCTGCGCACGTAGGGCGGCAGGTCGGGGGGCACCGCCGTCAGGTTCCTGTTCACGCACTTCACCGTCCTGGCCGGCTCCGAGCACTCGCAGAGGGCCGGGCAGCCGCCGGGCTGCGCCGAGCCGCAGCCCAGCAGGACGGGCAGCAGTAGCCCCAGGCAGAGCGCGCCGCGCCCCGGCATCGCGCCCGGCCCGGCCCCGCACGCAACTTTTCCCTCCGGGCGCCTCCGGCTCCGGGCGGCGCGGCGCGGCGGGGGCCGGCTCCGGGCAGCCCTTTCTTCGGGGGCAGGCGTTTCCCCTCGGGGGCTGGCTCCGCTCCGCTTCCCGCAGCGAGACCTGCGGCAGGGGAGGAAAGGGACACGGCAGCGGCGGGGCGGCGCGGCTCCTCTTGCCCGCGCCCACCCCCCTCCCTCGGCCCGCGTCTCGTCTCCCGCCCCCGATACGCGGTTCTCCCGGGCGGCCACGGCCCCGCGGCAGAACACGCGGAGGAACAAGTTTTCCCTCACTTCCAGCTCACGCCGCCACCTTCCACCCGGCCGTCGACTCCACCGGCGTAGCACGGAGGGGAAGAGGAGGGTCTGACCCGCCACCGCCCACCGTGTCCCGTGGCTCCCCACCTGCCGTCCCTGCCCCGGGGCTCTTCCCCTCCGCTCCGCGGCCGCTACAAACTCCCGCCCCCAAAACCCACCGCGGAGCCGAGCCCGATGCCGGACCCCGTCCCTCACCTCCCGCCCCGCGTACAGAACAAACTCCGCCGCAGCTCGCCGCCGACTGCCCCCAGCCCTGCCGCCAACTCCGCGCCCACCCTCGCGGCGCCTGGCCCTGCCTCCGCTGGCAGGAGAAACCAAGCGCCGCCCGGCCAGGGGGAGCCGCCGCCCGCGCCCCGCCCGCCGCCCCCGCGCTCCGGCTCGGCCGCCGCTGTCGGGCTGCCTCGCCCGGGAGCCCGCAGGACGGTCCCCTCGGCGTCCCGTCCCCCGCGTCCCCCGGCCCAGGTGGTGCTGCCGGAGACTCACCTTGCCGCCGAGCGGGGCCGCGCCATGTGGAGCCGCGCCGTGCGGGGCTCCAGCTCGGCTCGCCGGGCGCGGAGCGGGTCCCGCCCGCCGCTGGGAGGGAGAGCCCCGCGCTCCGCTCCCGCCTCGCAGCGCAGTACTTGTGCCTGCCCCGCCGCGGCTCCTGGGCGCCGTTCCCCGCGGTTTCCACGATGGGCGCGCTCAGGCCGGCGGCAGGATGGGGAATCCCGGCGGGTTTCGAGCGTCGGGGTGCCGAGCCGACTGCTGGCGGCCACTGCCCCCGCCCGCCTACCCAGGGATCGTGTTTCGGGAGAGGAGGGAACAACAGCAGCCACAAAATACACCGAGTGCAAAAAAAAAAAAAAAAAAGAAAAAAAAAAAAAAAAAAAAAATCCCCAACCAAAATAACATCAAAACTACACTTAAACCCACCGGGAACTTTAGAGGTCCTAAAATATATAATAATAGTGATTTTTAAGAAAAGAAATGAACTTGCAAATCGACAGTTCAAGATTGATATTTAAACTTTATTACGGTGAGGAAAAGCCTATAAGTACCTGTCTGCGTGTCAAATGTTTACCAGCTTCAGTCGCTGTGGCTGAACCGTCCTGGCAGGGCTGAGCAAGCCGGGTATAACAAAGTCTGGTTTGCAACTGAGTAACTCCCTTTCCTTACCCTACAGAGGGGGTATTTGAGGAAGTCGTGCATGGTGTGAGCTGCCATGTGGGCTGTTTTTGGCCACTGGTCCCTAGAAAGTGCTTCAGACCATTAAATAACACCTAATTAACACAAAAGATCCGCCAGTGTATACAAATAACCAGTTTCAGCAATGTGAAACAGAAAGTTTTGAGGCGATGAGTCCTTTGGGCTTTCCTTATCCTTCTGTTGACTGCCTACACAAAATTTCCTTCTCCCGTATGTCAGGCTTACACTCCTTCTGCCTTCCTGATAAACTATGTTCCTTTTTTTGGTAGAGTCAGCAGGAATCTCAGAGCTGCCAAAAGCCGTAGGGGAAATGGAGAGATGAATCCAGTATGAAGTCTTGATAAAATCAGCCCCAGAATCTGGAGAGTAATGAATTAAAGCACCAGTTTCTGTAGGATTGTTCTCCTCTCTCTAGCCTGACAGTGGTGTTACAGTGCAGCAAACTCTGGGGCTGGGGTGACAGGCAAGGACTGTCCAGCTGATAGAGCAGCATGCTCTTGACATGAAGATTATGGAGAAAAGAAAATATGCAGTGGCTGAAGTAATAGTGATACAAATGAGATCTTGGACTCACAAGCAGTTCCAGAACTTTGGGAAGTTATTGCTTTGATGATGAGTTAGAAAAGCAGTGGCACTACACTGCAGGAGATTTTAGTTGCTTGAGAGGTTGTTTGTTGACATGCCTCTTAGTATAGTGCTCAGAAAAATAGATAGATAAAGATATCCTGCATTCTGTAAGAGAAAGACTTGTTCTCCTAATCTATGAAAATTATTTGAAAAAGTCAAAGAAACAGCCCTGTCTCCAAATTGTCCAACTGGACAACAGTAAAATTCATCAACCAAGAAATAGTTTCCAAAAGGAGATGGCCTTTAAAAATAGGTAGCTGAATATATTATCAAAAATAAATCATACAAAAGCCACTAAATTATAACCATAACCACCTTTTATAAAATGTTTAGATACAATGTCATTTTGAATTAAATAATACAATTAAGAGCAATTACACTGATCTGCTCATTGTCCTGACCATAGTTTTCCTAGCAGTTTGGGCTCTTCATGACTGTCTAGATGGGACTGTGCCTCTTGTCCTTCACAGCAGGTTAGCTCTTTGGGCAGGAGACATGGTTTCTTTCCATCTCTGTGAAGTGCTCGCTGACAGGTGCTTGAATGTGCTTCAGTAATGCAAATAATAGATAACAAGTATTTTCCTATTCTTTCCTATTATTCCAGTAGTAAATTGTACCTGCTAAACCTGCTTAAGCTTGCAAGAAGAAGAAAAACACTTGTAATCTGATTTCTTTTCTTCTTGTTTAAATAAAACATCTTTTCTTAGAGGCATACTCTGAAAAAAAAACCATGGTACTTTCTGGTGAATTAATCTATACTAAGTGGATTTCCTGGATGTAATGTAGGAAAATGAAAAAACCCCAGCCTTGATGTGTTTTCAGGTCAGTTTTGGCTATTATGATTGATTCATTTGTGAATTTGCATTGCACAGCCCATGGGATCCTATATTTTTTTTCATAAAGGTTATGCAAAACTTCTGCCTGAGTTAAAGTATAGGATTAAAAAATAGATTGTCTTGGCTAAAGGGAGCAATCTGGAAGTTAATTTACCATTAGGAAACTGTTCCTGTGGCTGATATTTCCAGAGGTTGACTGAGAAGCTCATGTTAAACAGTGTGGGGGTTGAGACAATGCTTCAATTTGCTGCTCCAGGCTGAGGTTGGATGATGTGCTTCATCTGCAATAATGAAGGAAACCTCTGACCATCCTTCTCCAGAAGATTAAACCTTGCTTCACGTGACAGTGATGAGATCTGTTTGCTTCTGAAAATCCGTACTCCAGTAATTCACCTTCCACAAAGTGAAAACCCATATAAGGGGCTGCAGTGAGTCCTGGGGACAACCTCTGATTACTGCATTACTTGACCATTTTGGCATTGCTGTTCCCCTTTTAAGGCTCTCAGCTTAGAAAGGAATAAAGTATCATTTGTACATGCTTATGTCACTCCACTGTCCTTAGGAAAATCTGAAAGATTATTTTAGATACTGAAATTTAAGGCTGTTAATTAAGTTCATTGAGATGGATCCCATCCTAAATGATCTCAATGCCCCCTTGGACAGATATTAAACAATGCTGGATACCCTTTTGAGTGGTCTGACTGCAACTGATGTCCAAGGAATTGGAATAACTTGGGGTAGGACTCAATGCAATAGTGGTCTTTTTTTTTTTTTTTTAAATTCTATTTATCAACAGGGAGATTTTTGTTTCATCTGTGAAATATTTCTACTTTGCCTCAACATTGCATGAAGATACTCAGCACTTCATAGGAAGTGACCTTGAAAGGGTGTTTTTATAATGTGCTAAAGATAATAAACCAAGTGAGCAATTGTACAGAGACCAGAATTCTTTTCTTCTACCAAAATATCTTCCTACAAATGTGGAAGAACAAGCTGCAAGTTCTGTCTGCTTCCTCACATAGAGAGATCCAGCAGGTCCTCCAAGGGACCCCTGTTGCCCTTGAGGCTTGGCTTCCTTTGAACAAACACCATCAGATTCCTTAAGATTGTGTCACAAAACTACTTAGGCAACCAAATTCTTGTTTGAATTTTATTTAGCATTCACATGTTCACAACCATAAACGTTCAGGCTTCAGTTTTCTTTTTAGGTGCACTTAAGTTCATGTGATAGCTTTTGATTGAAGCTGTACAGAAGACAATCTTCAAGGAATCCATATTTGCATTTTCTTGTATGCTTTCCATTTTTTTATATTGAAAAAATGAAAGTTAATTTAATACAGAGAATGTTGATTTTTAATACTATGAATACAGTGAACATAAAGCTTGCCAGAACTAACAGAAAAAATATTTTAGCTGAAAGTAACCTTTTTTGGGGGTCTTTAAATATGTTAATTGGATGTCAGGGCACTCTTTTAATTTCTGGAGACTCCTGCATGCTCAGCTGGGAATAGAAGGGACCATAGGAGACCAAGTAGCCCCATCTGAATGCAAGCAATGTTGAAAACTGCTGAAACTGAAGATGGACTCTTTAACTGGTCCCCAGGTTCCCAGCAGTGCTTTATTGTTAAAACCTTTTACTCAAATGAGAAAGAAGCAATGGTGACTTCCTCCAGCAAAACCAGCTACCAGACCTGGAGTCAGGAATGTACTAGGAAAAAAGCCTGGGGAAGAGGACTTGCTGTATTCCAGATGCTGTATTCCAGAAAAGCACTGTGTGCTTATCCCTCTGCCTGTACTCCAGCTCAGCATGTTCTGACATGTAGAGTATCTACAACATGATCCAAGCTGAATAACTGCTTACAAGTTCATCACAATATAACTGAGAATTTAGCATGCTTAAACAGGTCAGGCTAAATTTTCAATCATACTTTTATTCTCTCTTTGCTCAGGAACAATGCATGTCTTACTTTTAATCTATCTTTGATGGACTCCTATATGTATTTTAGAATGGTAATTTCTTTTTCATTTTTCTAATTTTAAGTATGCAGGTTTAGTTCTTAGACCTAGGCTATTTTCCAAATAAATTCTACATAGAGTAAATCACTACAGCGAGTAAAACTCTTCTTTCTACTAAGTAAGCCTTCTGATTTTAGTCCTTCTTGAATGACACACTTTCTGATTACTCCTTATTACTCTGATTCACAATGCAGAGTGGATAATATGAGTAGGCTTCAGCTAGAAATCTTGTGTATTCGTGTCCTCTTGGGATGTCAGTCTAGATGTCTGAAGGCAAACCTGGGAAATTGGCTGAGCAGATTACTTGTTGGATTAGCATTGCTCTGGGCCATGGTGACCTGCCTTGCTACACACAGTCACTCCCAGCTGATGCTGTACTGAAAATCCTGGTTTTTTAGCCAACTGGCAATGCTGTCTTCCTTACAGTGCGTAAGGAAGGCACCATGTTGTATTGAGGTGCTAGTTTCCAGGTTTTTTTGAGGACTCTTAAAGGATGGCATAGGTTGGGGCCATCCCTGAGCTGTAGTGGAGAAAGGAAGGGAGAGCTGAAATATACTGCTTTCTTCTTTGTCTCCGAAAAGCAGAAACCCAGATCTGCAGGGAATTTGGGCCAATGTGTTCCTCACACTTCTCTTGACAGTCCCACTCATTCCTCACTCCGCAGGCAGTGCTGTGCCAAGGTTTTGCAGCCACTCGTGGTGCCAAGGGTGTTTCCTGGTTTGCCCTTCCTTCCCTAGCAAGTAAGGGTGGCTGACTCCAGCACTCAGGGTTATGGGAGCTCTAACCACAGAGGACTGCAAGTTGGGAGTATTTCCATGGAAAGCCTTTTTCATGAAAATATTTTCATCTGTTGAAATTGGAAGTCTTTGTAGGGAAGAGTTGAATTTTACAAATTCCCCATTAAACAAAAGAAAAAAAACCCCAAAAAAGGCATATAAAAGACTCAGCAGATTTGAGAACATATGGGGTTTGATTCTTCCCTGTCTTACACATTGTGTTGTTGTTTACAATCTGACAAAGCAGACTTAAAATGCAACCTCTCTGCCTGGGTAGGATTCTCCTTCACAAGTATGATTGAATACACAATATTAAAAAGCTTGGTGAATCAGTCCCCTGCTTCCTCTCCTTTATGATTGTTGATCATTTGTTACCTGCATTTGAACACTGTGACACATGTAGGTTTATAGAATCCTCTTCTACTGAACTCTTTGTTTTTCTTTGCCTTCCCATCCTTCTCCATCTTTAGCCCAAGACTTTGCATCTTTCTGGGTTACTGCATCTGAAATGCTTTAAAAGGAATGCATTCTTAGGGATAGGAAGAGGGTGGGAGGAACAAGGGATGCAGTAATTTTTTTTTGTGGAGATGGCATATTCTGTCAACAAAGGAGGAAGATGATACCTTCCTTCCCCTTTAGCATCCATGACTACCCCTGAAATACTGCATTCCATTCTGGCATCCTATGACTGGAAAAAATGGCAAGATGAAGAGAAGAAAATAGAAGAAAAGAGAGAAGGAAAGAAAGAGACAAAGAGAGAAAGAGAGAAAGAAAGAAAGAAAGAAAGAAAGAAAGAAAGAAAGAAAGAAAGAAAGAAAGAAGAAAGAAGAGCAGTAAAAGTGATTTGGAGGCTAGATGTATGCTGACTTATGTGGAAAGACTAAAATAAATTTTAAAAGCTTAGGCAAAGACTTGCCCAAGGAAAAAGCCTACAGAAGATACCTCTGTTTCAAAACAGGCTAAAACTGAGTGAAGACGGGACCTAGTTGTAGTACTTCAAGGTGGGTAGAGGCGATTGGATGACATTCAGGAAACAAAAATGCATGCTTAGTACAAAAAAACCCTTGCCTACACTATAGAATTCTGCCCTTAGTACACTGAATTAGTGGTAGTTTACTGTACCTTTTTATAGAAAGTACATCACAATTCATAGTAAGTTCTCTGTGCTGCAGTCACCTAAATGAGCTGGTGAAGACATGACTCTAATACATGCTTATATTTCTGTCATGCCTGAAAAGAGTCCCAAATATCACAATGGCCAGTGGGTGTATGTGAATCTGTCTGAACAAAAGACAACTCTTATTTTTTCCTGACTGCTTCTTGTAACTTTGGGAATCTCATTCCCTTAGTTCATGACTGTGAACACTTACTGATTTTGTGCAATTTCTGGCTATTACTTCAGTCCAAGAACCTCTCACTAGTCCAATCTTTATATACCTTGGCAGTTCTAAATCTATCTGTCAGTCTACTATGATGACAGATGAAAAGGTAAAAGGGATTTTTCTTTCTCTGTTTTTGTGATATCATAGCCAAGAATCACAAGATCCTCTGCAATTATATGTAGAACATATAACTGTAGTCTGTTCTGGCACTCTTTTTCCAATAAAATTAAAGTCCAGATCAAAAGACCTCAGCTTTCTTTGGCCAAATTTGAATGCTTAAAAATATGCTAACTTTAATGATTTAGTGCAATAGTGAAGCATGATGCATATCATCACCAACTAGCCACGGAAAGTTAATGTCACTGGGCTGAAGTATTTTAGTATCTTTTATGAGTAATATAATTTATTTTACATTACAAAGTCTCTTATAATTATCAGCTCAATGTTGTATAAAGTTTGAGGTCTACCCCATTAGGTTTCTTATTTCTGAATGTAAACTGGAAAGAATTTCAGTTCCAGAAAAAGAGCCAAACTCTTGCTATGGCATTACAGCAAAAGTCTGCCTAGTCCAGCGTATCATTTCTTATTGTGGCCAACACATGTTGCTGAAGAAAGACATTAAGTTCTGTTCACACATGAACTCTTCAATATTTTTTCCCAGAATCTGCTGATTTGTGGCTAAGGGACTTTTGAATCAGAGCTTAAAAATCTTCAGTACTATGAACTTGAGTACTGTTTGCCAATTCGTTTCACTTGGAAGATTTTACAGTGAAAAGATTCTCTGTTAAAATATTCATTTGTTTCAGCCTAAAGTTCGGAAAAAAAAATGCATCCTTAGTATTTTGATTATTTTTTTAAAAAACTAAAATAGTTACAAGTTTACATCACCCCTTTTCATTTTCTAGCTCTGAAAGATTTCAATCATAGGATGTCAAAGGAATGGGAAAAATGGAAGTGAAGCAGTGGTCTTAATTAGTCTGTTTACTTTCTGGGGCAAAACAGAGAGAGAGAGATGAGAATAACGGGGACAAAATTCTAAAATGTCTAAATTTGTAGGTATTGAACATAAGGAGAAACAGAAAACATTTGATTTTTTAGATCTATTTCTGATCCATCTTTCCATACAATACTATTAACAAGTGACAAGAAAAAGTATTTCAGCATTTTCCTGGGAGAAATTCTATTTTTAACCAACTTTTTCTAGCCATCTGAATATGTCTATTAAAATATTTATTAAGAAATTCAAGATTTTCTGCCTTTAAAATTCAGTAGCTAATATAATGCTATACACATTAATTTTAAATTTCCATATATTTGTAATACACTTCAGGACCATTGCATATGCTTGATGTTATTAAATAAACTGTTGGAAATGCACTTGCACAATATACTTCCTGCAAAGTCCTTCAGAAAAATTTGTTGGATTGTTGCTTTTTTTCACTAGGGCTTCCCTGTGCCATATTCAGAGCAAAAATGCCCTATAGGGTGTAACGTGGCTTTCTGAAGCTCTTTCCCTTCTCTGGGTGCAGACAGCCTCTACAGAAAATGGGACATGGACATAGAACATTTTGAAAGGAATGCTAGTTTGAGAGTGAACCATATATACCTGCAATTTATTTCATGGATATTGAGGGCAGCAGAAACTGAGACCGCTCTGACTCACATTTGGGACAGAACAGTCACAGCCTACAGCTCAGACTTAGACTCTCAGTCCCCATATCCTTTTTTCTACAATTTGTACCCACAAAAGGGCAAGGTAAAAGAAGTAATTGGAAAAAACAGCTTCCAGTTTTGTATAACCTCAAGGCATTATGGACACACAGATATAGAGGTTCCCCTAAGTGGAAGAAATGTATTGCTGGAAACATGGAAGGGTGGGGAAAAGATGGCAGCGCCACAGCCTGCAATGGAGGTGATGCAAGAAACATATCAAACATGTTCTTGCTGAGGATGTCCTGCTTGAAGAGATTTATGACATGAAATTAGACCCAGGATGGCAAGAGTTGTTTCTTTTATGACTAGGTTAAAATATTCAGCAGTTCAGGATGCTAATACCAAGTATATAAACATGACACTTGAAAATTAATGTGCTGCTGGGGAAAATGGCTGGGAAGCAGTTGTTATGATAGTTAAATCATCTTTAGGTCACACTGGAAAAAAAAAAAGCGCTGAAATTTTCACTGCTGTATATGCTTTATTGTTTCTCATATAGATGTTGCTGATGGTAATTTTTTACCATAACTGACAATTGATCACAATGGGCATGGAGGTCGTGGCTGCATTTAAGCTGGACTAAATTATACTAAGCTATGAGTGCTTTCTTGAACAGAAATCACTTTCAGTGTTTAATAGTAACTTTAATGTGAAAAAGAAAGTTTTTAGTATTTGCAAAACTGAAGGGGCATGAATTGTTACATTTATATATTCCTATTCAAATGAATGGGAGCTGCAGAACACCTAGGCATTTTTGAGGCTGCAAGTAAAACTTTTCTTTTTCTTTTCTTTTCTTTTTTTTTTTTTTTAATTTACCTTAATACAGTGACAGAAAAGTAGCTTTCTCCCTTTTGTGTACTTTCAGTATTTCATTTATTCCTTTCAGTCAACATGTTCTTTCTGACATGCTTAGACAAACTGCTAACTCATGTATCTCTGCAGAACTGCTGCTATCCAGGAAAAAGCCAGGGAAGTTGGTAGGGGAACCAAAAAAGGACAAGATAAATTCATTTGTTCTTCACTGTGTTTTTGACCGAAATACAAAAAGTATTAGGAGGATCATAATTTATTGCTTACATATAGTAGTGGTAGATTTTCTACATGCCATGAATGCTAAATCTCTAGTCAGATGGCATTTTGTCCATTATTTAGTATCAGTTTGAAAAATGCCTTCACTTTGCCAATCTCACATTGCCAGTTCACAGTTCAGAGCCTCATTAGAACAAAGGCAAAGTCAACTGCTGGAAAATTACAAGAGAAAAAAGACTGGCCTCTTTTATTTAATGATTTTAAGATTTCATTCAATGCTGCTAGGACATCTACTGCTGGCTAGATCTGTTCTAAGATCCTCTATTCTTACTCTTCCTTCAGGAAACAGTATTTTAGCATACCTTGAATCCAGTGGAGCCATCCGATGGAAAACTAACTATATAATGATGGAACATTGCTTGTTTATATATTTATTTGCCCTGGATAGCGTGTGGTTATTTTTAAAAAGTGTTGGCCAGTGTAGAAAATGAGCCTGAGTAAGTAGAGAGGGAAAACATATTTGAAAAGCTGTCACAAAAGACTAGGACCAGCATTTTAACCAGATGTACATGAGACAGATGATGTAAAGTTTTGAAAGCCACAGGTAATGTGACACTCTGCAGATGTTTTTAATGGGAGTGGAAGCTCTGTAGAAATTTTTTTATCTGATTACAAAGTTACTTATGTTGCACTTCAGAATTAAATTGTTTCCCCATTCAGACAGGACAAAGTAATACCCAGGTTCTATTTTTGTCATTTACACTAGCAATAGTAAGTGTGAAGGCTAGAACAATCATTTTGTTTTCTCAAATATTTTTCAGGTTTTCAAAAGAAGTTTAACTCATTTCTTCCTCAGTTTAAGTCCTTTTTTTATTCATGATAATTGATAATAGGCAGATGAATAATACATCAGCATGTGAATTCAGATTCTGTCTGACGATGAATTGTTTCATTCAGAAAAAAAGCAACACTTTGGCAAATGTTAACCTTGTTGTGGTTCCAAGCATTTCATTCATTGTATGTAACTAAATTCTCAAGTCAGGGCACTTTGTAGGACTTCTAATTATTTCCTTGTTACAGAGATATTGTCCTCAATATCCACAGTTGGTGTCTCTACAAGGTAAATATATACTGTTTGCAGATTTCTGATAAGTAGAACAGCACTACTCAAAAAATAAAGGTTCTAGATATAATATCAAAATATCTTCCTTGGGAATAGGGAAAAAATAGAACTATCAATTTTTGTTATTGACTAGTTTTTTCTATCAATATATAAGGAAAAAAAATTAATGCTTATTAAATTTCAAGTCTTACCTTGCTAAATGTATTCTTAAAGAAGGTTTATTAATTGTACAGGCAATGCCTTTAATAGTGAAACATGAATGGGGAGCTGGTAGCTTCTTCCTGAAAGAAAACTAAAAGCGCTGTAATTATTTAATCTAAAAATAGTTTGTAAAAAGCATTACTGAGTGTGTAAAAAGGTCAAATGTTGAGCTTCAAAATAAAAGAGAGATAAATTTGTCAAGGCATGTGCTAATTGTATGTAAGAGAGGTCTTTAGCTGGATGGGGAAGAGAACTAATTTTTCATTCAATTAATTAAAAAAATAACCTTACATCAAAACATAGACTAGATTTGAAAAAATAATATTTTTTTCATTTAAATTATATTTGTTAAAGGCTTGGACTTTTTTTGCTGAGCTGTCAAGTGAGTTTTGATAGGAGTATTTTTAGTTTGTTAAGGCTACAACTGACTTTCTGTATCTCAGTGGTTTATGTGCAATAATGAAACCTTTCTGGTTCTGGAAATCTAACCTCTCATATATTTATACACTGAGGCTCGTTTATATTTTTGGTCTAGTACAAAATCACTTTCTCATGGATCTATGCTGCCTCTCTGTAAATGAGCATTGGCCATGAATATAACTCCAGCCTGTGGGGAAGATGGGAGATTTGTAGGAGAAAGCCTTTGCATTTGGCTTTCTTAGGCTGCAACCTCAGCCATTACACAGATTCCTTTTTTTTTTTTTTTTTTTTTTTACTAACCATTTCCTCTCTGGCAGTGACATTTGCCCACCTGGTCATGATGTGTAATATGGAAATGCTTTTTCGTTTCCTGTCGACGACTTAGGTTGGACTGTTGCACACGCTGTCAGATAGCATTGGCAATCAATGAGGCATTCAGACTCTGTAAATTTTAAGTTAATCAGAACTTTTCATTTTATTCAAAATTCAAAATTCATCACTTATGTTGGCTTCTTTTGTTTCCTATACTGGTTGCTTCTTATCAACCTGCTGTAGCTATTTTCATTTCTTTTGCATATGAGATTGCTTTGACTGTGTTAATATTATGAGACCTGCTATTTTTATAGGAACAGAGTATATTTTTTATTTTTGCATAAGATTGTTATATAAAACACCTGGCAGCTTAAGAAACCCAGAGATGAATTATGTGGAGCTGAAGTAAAATCTGCCTTTGTTGCAATAGGCAGAAATTATTTTGGGTACAATGCTAAATGCATTATAGAATATATTATTTTGCTTATGAGATAGTCTTTGTAAAATCATAATAATGTGAAAATAAGTAAAACCATTATTTTTCAACAGCTTAGATGACTTGTTAACTGTTTCTTTTTGTAAAGTTAACATATTTGATCATTTTCCATTTTTGATGAGGCAGCTTTTATCATGTTCATTTTTGCTAAAGTAACATTTCTTCACCCTCAGATATGGTTCCTATTACAGTGATGATAATTAGGTTTATCTTAAGTTTAATTAAGAACAGGAAAAACTCTGCTGGGTCAGAACAAATTTAAAATTACAAAAGCTGCTTGACTAAATTTCAATGCTGATTCTACAAACAGCTCCATATGTTACATTCCTGTTCCTAGCCGAGTCCCAGGAAGGGAGCTGCACTGCAAACTGGGCACTGTCTATACAGAGACAGAAAAAAAAATCAACCCTGTACTAGCATTTGTATCCACTGAAATATTCCTACTTGCCTCTTATTCAGTGTTAGAGTAATAAAAATAGAGATCCTTGGAATAAGGCAGTGCTTATTTCTCAACAACTTGAGATAAGTTTAATTTATGAAAACAGGTAATGAATAAAAAAGGATTCCAGGTACTGTTTTTTTAAAGAAACCATCTTTCATTTTTCCTCTGGAAGGCACTTATTCCATTCAAGCAGAGTTAGTGCTGAGTTCTTTTAACCCATTCATCTTCCTTACTAGTTTCTCACTTCCATTTCTGGATTTTTCTGGGATCCTGGTTTAAGTTATTCACTAGATTGCATCTCTTAGATCACACACCATTTTAATAATGATGATGTTCTTTTTTGGTACTTTGGTGTCTGAAATGTATCTATAACTTCCATGGCTGTCTGATACTCTCCTTCTGGACATAGTAGCCCTACAGCTGTTAAAAAGCTTCTGTGATAATGTGTAGAGCATCCCAGAGATGTCCAGTGCTTTTCTTTAACTCACCATAAAGAGCAGTCTCTAGGCAGTGTAGCAGATCTATTTAGTGTTAATGTTTCACAGTAACTGTCAGATTTATGAACTCAGCTGGATCAGGTTTTTTTTTTAGTAGCATCATTTCTCACAGGACAGCTTCAAAACTTACATTTTGAACAAGCTGACTGTTACAAACTTGTGCAGGCTTTTCCCCCAACTTTTTTCCATTTTTATCTAAGTCCTTCATAAGGAGAATTGGGATTTATGTGTTTATCTTGCTTTAGAGAATGAAAATGTATATATAATTTGGCAAGGGGGATAGATCTAATGGGAGACAAAAAAGTATTCTGAGGTAAAATGGCTTGTGAAAGGGATCATATCTGTCATGCCTTGAGCCAGCCCCATTTGCTTAGCAGCATGTAGAAAGTCTGACAAGCACTGGTATATATGTTTATTTTATAAGCTGCACATGTGTGTCTGAACTATGCACAAACACTATAAATGTCTACTGCTGCATGTACAGAACTACAGATATGGTAAAAAAGGACCAATTAGATACATTACAGAGTCACAAATCTGAACTTTTTCCAGCAGCTGTAGTTTTATGGGGAGGCTGTCATGTGCCCCAGGAGACAAAGGAATGCTTTCCCCTCTCCTTGTGCAAGGGGCACAACGGGCAGCTGTTGATAGCCTGGCCTGGTTTCCTCGTTGAGAGCCATTAACATTTTCAGTACTTCTCTCACAGCACGAGAGATGCACTGGTAGCATTCTCTGTTGCACTAAGAGAAGAAATTACCTCCCCACCAGCTTTTCAGGTGCATGAGGCAAATGCCTGGCACTTCAGCTATATTGTTGTAGGCATTGCTGTACCTGCTGTGCCAGGCAAATGTGCAATAGAATGAATTGCTGCTGTTTGCTAGAGTGACTGAGCACTCTATTGAAGGTAACAGGATGACGTTTGTTCATATGCTTTCCGGAAAAATTCCTTAAAACATTTTAATGGACTTTCTTTCATTATGTAGCTAGCTACATTTTAGAATCTGAGAAAAGCAATCCGAGATGAAGTGCATGAGGTCACACTGGAATTTTTTTTCTGCTTTCTTGACTGATGGAAGAATAATGGTTTTGTTTATCTTTTGTCCTAGCAGGTGGTAATTCCTATTGTCCTTTCATCTCTAGATTGTTTTCCCTTCTGCAGGACAGATTGGAAACACAGACCTAATCTTCTGCTACTTTATATCCTATGCAGCCACTTACAGGTGTGCGTATAGTTCACCTTACCAAAATGACAATGCTTTACAGAGACATAAATTAGAAGATACATACAGTGGAAAGCAATTTAAAGAGCAAGGCAGGAGATAATCAAGTCCCAAGGAGACAGAGAAACTATGTTTAAGTCTTATGCCATCTGGACACAACTTTTTGTGAGTGCTTATGAGTTTAAAATATCTGTAGGTGCTGAGGCATCTGAAGGTTCAGCGACATATGCCATTTTTATGCGATGAGCAGCTGAGTCCCAGATCAGAGATTTACTAGCTGTTAAAGAGAGATACTCCTTTAAAGACTGCAGCAGACAAATTAAGCTTTTTAGTTTTCAGAAGCTGCTTTTATAGAAGTTTTCTGTATTTTCTTCCCCTTCAGCTTGTCCTTTGCATAAAGCTGTGCTGGCTTTGGTGTTTGGCTATGTGTGAGACATGGCAAATGCTGCTGCGCAAGGGTAGTGCCTGTACTGGTAATACAGAACTCTTTGTTGGACAGAGTTGAGAAAAATCTGGCTGTAATCTTTCAGGCTGAAAAAGACTGAATACAAAGATTTAAGTCATATAAAAGCAGGCTGCAGAAAGAAAAGGACCCTGAGGAGGACTTGTAACAGCAATGTCCTTACAGAGTAACCAGTGAATCATCACATTGACTACATGATATCATTAAATCCCTCCTATTTAGGCCTGTTTACTGCAGAAATTGTGTTTTGCGTCTCATCCCTTTCACAGCTGTGCAACACCAATCACTTAAAATTTTCTTAATGGGTCTTTTACCTCAAAATACCATCTCTGAGTATCTTTCTCCAGCATTGTTTTTCTGTGCTTTGGTGAAAGGATAGCATCATGCCATGTAGTATAAAACATACCTGCATTGGTAAGAAGATTATAAAGACTTTGTTGTGCTGCCATATAGGTGGGCCAAGACATAAGACAGAGACATTGCTGCAAACTCTTTGCTAAGGCAACTAAAAGACAGAAAAAAAATAATTTTTCACAGGCTGGTTCTTTAAGAATGCTATTGAATTATAGGGAAAAACAGGCTCCTTCATTGCTTTTTTGCCTTTTTGTTGGAAGCTGAACCAAGTCTGCTTAATGAGCTTTGGCATGAAAAATGATCTTTCTTTCTTTCTTTCTTTCTACTATTTTCTATAAAAATAGAGCTGAGAGAGCAAGGAAGAATACCTGAAATACAAATGGGTATGTTCAGAGAGAAATGAGCAGTTTTCTCAAGATAAAGCAAATGTCCGGGCACAGTGGGGCTGGGGACTGGAGTGGCAGGGTCCCCCACTAGAGCCCGCAAGGTCTCATAGCCATGGATCCCACCACCACAGCCAGCCAGCAGGGCAGGCCCCTGGGGTTTTCTTAACCATGTAATTGGTGAGTAAACTGATACGCAGCAGCTCCAGCTGAGAGTTGCTTCCAGTCCTTCTTCCTTTTAAAATCCATTTTAATATGTGATTTTTTTTTTAACATAATCTTTTCATGTACTATTTAGCAGGACAAGGAGTCTGTACTTTTGTCAGTCCCTATTCCATTCACACTCTCATTATGTGAAGGGCTGAAACAGAGCTAGTATGCTGAGCCAACCTGCAGCTTTCTGGCTCTCACAGAGGTTTTGAAGTATTTTCCCACATACCTCGGAAATTTACATACCTCTGCTCAAACACCCATTTGCAGTCTGGGCAGCATTATACTATTATTCCAGTGTCATTGCTGATGAGAAAGATGTTAGAATTGTGCTGTGAACTGTGTAACAGACTATGGTGTATTCCACATTTTCTTTCTTTTTGCGTAGCTGGCCCATGAGATTCCTACCTCTCCATCCTGTCCTCTGTTCTACACATTTATTGCCATGTCTCTGCTGCAGTTGCTCTGTTTGGCTCAGGCAGGCTTGTCAGTCTCTGCTGAAAACAAGATCTGATTTGATTTGGATTAAAAAGAGGAGTACTTTTGAAATCCACATCACTTCTGTGTAGACCTAGTGATGTGGGACTACATTACCTTTACTGATCTGAGGTGATACTTACTTTGGATTAGTAAAAACTTAATCCAATCCTCTACATAATATGCCCTGAAAACTTTATTCTGTTTTAAAAAAAATTAAAAGCAGCAAGCAGAAAGCTGATAAGGTTGTTTTTCAAGAAATAGCAGCCACATGTTCTGCAAGCAGTTTACTGCTGACCAAACTCTTAAGCAGAAACAGCTAGGGAAGATGTATGCATGGTAAAAATTACTTTTAAAAATGAAGAATGAATGAATGAATGTTTTTGCATTTTTAACATAATTTTGAATTTCAAATCCTACAGGTTTTAATTCATTTTTCAAAGTACTGAACATTCACTGAATTGCCACTTATAGATTCTGAGCACATGCCTTTTTATTTCACTTCCAAATGATGTCAAATTAAAATAGTTCCACGTTTGATCAAAACAGCTTCAGAATTACTGCAGAGTGTCACTCTTTCTCAGTTGATGCTTCAGGTCAGTCTCCCTGTTCTGCTAGTCTATCCAACCATGTGGAAATGGTTCTGCTGCATGCAAGTACCTTGGGCAGGAGCTGAACAATATTTAGCACAAGGATAGCTTTTCAGGTAACTATAAAACCAAATAAATGTGGGACCATGTGAACACATTCTGGGTCAGGAGAACTGCACATGATTAGGGATAACTTCTGCTTCAAAGAGATAGCAATAGGATTGCAAGTTTGCTTTAGTCCCAATCAAATAGCTGGATGGAGTCCTACTCCATATTATACCTTCAGAGTAATGGGAGATCTCTTATTTCCTTAATCACTGGAAAAAGAAGATGAAAAAATGGTCCAGCTTATCAGTGCCTTTTTTTTTCTCCTGACTGTTATTAGCTGTTCTTATTATTCTCCTTAGTTATTAGCTGTCTTTCACATGAGAAAGAATATAAGTTTTTCAGCTCAGTGAGGAAAGCATATATATTTCCAGATAAGAGGACTGGCAAAACTGGGGAAGAACTAACAATTTTTCTTGGCCAAATGAAATAGAAATTTCACATGCCAACTTCTCTTCCTAGTTTTGATTCTGTGATGTTTGTGTAGGCTTGCAAGTGGCTGACAGAATTTCATTCTACCTCTAAATAGTACCATAACTATTTAAACAGCTAAATACAACATGAACTCGTTTACTTGCAGTAGTTTGAAAATGTTTCCCTGATTCTACTTCAGCAAAGTATACCATTTGCGATAAAAATTTTAGTTTCTTAGACTGTATTTCCCCCTCATGTTTTAAGAACAACGCTATCCAAAACACTACTTAGAAATATATCTTGCCATTCTTTTATTTATTGGATAAGCGGGATCAAAGACCAAACGCGTCTCGACAGTGGCATCTAGTGGCACAATACGTGCGATGCCCTTGAGACAGCTGCAGCCTCTTCACACTAATTAATGTTCGGTCCATAGATTGGTACCTTGGGAGCTCTCCCTGCGGGCGACTTGAAGGCTTCTTCCATCCAGAATAGATGAGGAATACATCTAACAGTTTGCAGCTGGGATGATGTTGCTCTGGGGGAAGAGGTCCATGCCTTTAGTTCAGTTGCTAGGAAAGATTTGCCCTTTGCACATCTGAAAGGATTTCCTGTGTAATGAAACCATAAAGGGAGATTGGTATCTTCTGAGAAAGTATTTAAGCTAGTTTGACACAGCAAGTCAAACTACAAGAGCATAAGGTCTATGAATTTGTGCTGGGGAACAGCAGAAGAACGTCCCAGCAGAGCTAACAGGAACTATTTAACCACATGGGTACATAAAAAGGAGGGGGAAAAAAAATCACTTTTTTTCTTCCTGTTTCTAAACAGCTTCACTTTACTTGTGTTTGTGCTGCTGTACTTACAGTGTGTACACTACATTGCAAAACTCCAGCCTACTGTCATGAAGATGTGGACCATCACTTTGAATCATGATCTGGGACATGAGATTTACCTTCCCAGTCAGAAGAAGAGAGAGAGGCATATCCTATAGACAGCCATGATTATCTACAGCGGTGTTATCTGTACGTAATCCTCAACTCCCCAGCTCTGAAGAGTTTAGAAGGAATGTAAGGATAGGAGCTGGCTTGATTCTTCACAGAAAACGTTTACAAAAATGAGATACAGGTATGAGTGCTGTGAGATACACTACAATTGTATTACTTGGACCCCCATTTTTGGAGATCTTAGTCCCAGGGAATGGAGGCAGGTAGTTGAATTTACTGTTCATTTGGGAAGGAAAGCAGGAGAGAGTTGAGTGGCTTTCGGTAGTGTTGTTGTTCAATCCATGCTGTCTCAGAGACATTAATGATCTTTTGGGCTACAGTACTACTAAAACACCCCTTTGTACCTGTAGTGTTGTACTGGATCTCACACTGCATAATCAATTCTAGAAGAGGAGACAGAAACCTAATTCATACCTGGAAATTAAAAACTAATCAGAAACAATCAAAAACAAAATTAAAAACTAATCAGAAACAATTACATCATACTTGGGATACTTTATTAAAACTTAGAAATCAGCATGGTGTATGAAATCCATCACATCTTGTGCATCCTCTTTGTGAAACTAGAACAAATAATAGAATTTATAATTTCCATTTATGCTCATTACAATGGCAGAAATGCTGCTGCTTAACTTCTGCTATTAGAATTCTTAGCAGAAACTCAAAGAGTTATATCAAAGTTACTAGACTTAATGTTGGAAACTATTAATCAAAAATTCATTAGAGGTGTTAATTGGAAAAAAAATCTATATGTTTTCTGAGATATTCTGTCTGAAATACAATGTATTTATGTATGATCTACTTACAATGAGCCTAAATGATAGCCGGGTAGGTTGGATTTATCTGTGAGAAGAAAAATGAGTATTTTCAGTTTTACTGTTCTTTTCCTCCTGCAATTTGGCATATGTTGGACCTCTTGGAGTGAGTCCATGAAGACAACCTCTCCTATGTTCACAACCTGAGAGTGTTTGGGCTGTTCAGCCTGGAGAAGAGAAAGCTCCAAGAAGACCTCATAGTAACCTTGCAGTACCTAAAGAGGCTTATGAGAAAGATGGAAAGTGATTATCAGGGAGTGATAGGATAAAGTCTCATGGTTTCAAACTAAAAGAGAATAGGTTTAGGTATTAGGAAGAAATGTTTCACTGTGAGGGTGGTAAGGCACTGGAACAGGTCACTCAGAAAAGCTGTGAATGCCCCATCCCTGGAAGTGTTTGGTCAAGGCTAGTCTGGATAAGAGTTGATCTGGTCCAGGGGAAAGTGTCTCTGCATATGGCAGGGGGCTGCAATGAGATGATGTTTAAGATCTCTTACAACTCAAACTATTCTATGATTCTATGTGTTTTAAAAATTGTTGAAAAGGGAGACTCTAATCACCCCTTTTATAGTTTTACTTGTATCTTCATTTGCACTTTCATCACACACCAAAACAAAACTGAATCTCAAATTTTAGGTATTGAAATATTTACTGTTTCTTATACAGCCTTTCATTCATAGGTTTCAATCCATTTTAGAGAGTCCTATTTTCATTCCACCTGTTATTTCCCTCCTAAAGGGAACCTGCAAGAAAGAAGGACAGAGACTATTTACAAGGACATGCAGTGACAGGACAAGGGGGAATGGCTTCAACCTGAGAGTAGATTAGACATCAGGAAGAAATAATTTATGGGAGTGTGAAGAGGCCCTGGAACAGGTTGCCCAGAGAAGCTGTGGATGTCCCATCTCTGGAAGTGTTCAAGGCCAGGTTGGATGGGGCTCTGAGAAATCTGGTCTAGTGGAAGATGACATTTATTGTTCCTTCCAACCCAGTCACTCCGATTCTGTTTTGTGGGGGAGTCAGTGACCACAAACTGCTTCATGCAAGGAACAATTTAAACCAGAGAAGATGAGTTCCTGTTTTCAGCAGTCCCAGTAGAGGTGCTTATTTAGATTGTACATGGAGACAGACCATGGTGGGAGTGAGGAAGGATGAACATTCTTCCCACTGCCTGATGCAATATCTAGCAAGCCACTGCCACAGCTGAAACTAGGTCAAGAGAAATGCCTCGAGTTCCAAGCCTGCACTCTACAAGCTAAACTTGCAAAGAAAACTGTGGTGTTGTTTTTTGTTGCAGAATTGCCTGCTAACTGAACAACACTGAGGTGTCATCTGAGTGTCTCAAGACAGACTGTAGATGGCACTGCAAGGTAAGTGCAAAGGTGTGTCTCTAGTAGCTGTGGAGATTTTATTCTCTTGAGGGTGTTTTTTTTTTTTTTTTTTTTAATATATATATATATATATATCAAACACAGAGCATTTTATGACTAAAGACCTACAAAGAAGTAAGGTAAAGCCAGAAGAGACCTGTCTGGAGGTGATGGAAGGCAATGCCATGCTATCTTTTCCAACATACTATTTAATGCAGTGCTACTGGGAACCAACACCTTCCACAACAGCGGTGAGCTGCTACAGGGATGGACATGAGTGGTACTTCCAGCTGCTCCTGGCATCCCTGGTCATGCAACTGGAGCAAGACAATTCACACAGAATCACTAGGTTGGAAGAGACCTTCAAGATGATCGAGTCCAACCCATGACCTAACATCACAACTATGGTTGTGGTACCAATTCCAGTCTCCAGGCTTCATTTCAGCTGGGCCATGAGCTCCTGGAGATATCCCACTGGCACACTCAGAGAGACAGGCTGCCTCCTGCTGTGCCTAGTGATGGGAGACACGTTCTGACCCAAGCCTCTGCCCTCTGCCCGCCAGCCTGTGCACACAGCTTGACACTGCCAGCACAGCCACTGTACCTGGGGCTCAGTGCAAGAGAAGGGGTCAGATGCCTTGTCCAGGGATAGCACCAACAAAGCTGCATCGGGGCATGAAATGGACGGGAAAAAATCAGCTGTACCATAAACAGGATGTTTATCTAGTCTTTACAAAAAGTTTGGTTTTTCTTTGAATTTCTTTTCTTCCCATCATCAGAATAAGGCAAGAAAGGCAGTTTCTCTCTGTTCCCACAGGGTCAAAAGAGAAAAATAGATCCTCTTTTTCCTTTAGGCACGATAATCTTTCCTCTCCCTTCTCTGTGAGACTGCCAAAGACCAGTGTTATTTTCCATGGCTGTGGACTCTGAGACTTGCACTGGAAAGTCTGTATGAAGCCTAAGAGAATGTCCTTGATTCTCTTGTCTTTTCGTCCATCTCTCCTCTCCACAGAAGGTTGATGCTCTGAAATAATCTGCAGCCTTGCTCCTTCTATTCAGGAAGATAAGGGTGATGCAGGAAAGACAGGCCACAAATTGAATTTTTTGCTGTATTTGTACAATAAACTTCCCCCAGAATAAAACCCCCAGCCCAACAACCATTTTGTTTAAAATCATGCTCTTCTGCAAAATATTTCACATCACAACAGATATTACTACAATAACTTTACATGTACTGCAGTCTCCACTCTTATTGTAGATTACATTCTAGTAACTGTCCCTTTACCAGGTCCCACAAAAGTTCTATTAGCACCTGTGGGATGCCAATATGATTTTTGTTTCATGTATGTTAGGCCCTTTATCACAGGATTTTACAAAACATTTTTTTTTAAAATATGGGAGTTCTGAACAAATGGGGGACAATGCATTGTCACCACACACACTGCATATCACTGATAACAAACTATCCTTTTTGTTTGTTACTACAACATCAGAGAGGATCCCAAGGTGTAACTAGAGAGCTGGAAATCTTGCAAGTTAAACAGGAGATGTTGGAGTTTCTGACATGGCACAGCTACACAGAAGTTCTCCAGCCATGCAAGATGAAGAACCTGCTTTTCTGGAGCCACAGTTTGCTGAGAAAAAGCTCATGGAAGCTCACCACATCTCTATTTCCTACTTCACAGGGGAACTCTGAAGTAGATGGATCAGTTTGGGAAACCCATATCTATCACCATTGTCATTTCCATGCTGCTTTATTCTTGGACTTCTCCACACTTTTCTTAGATTGTTATACAACAGGAATTTCATGACCCTGTCTGTTTGAGCAAGAGGATAAGCTTTGTTAAAGCAAGATGCACATAATTTTAGTAAATTTGGAGACTTTTTTTTTTGCAAGCTTTCCCTTCTAATGGAATTTTGCTTTATTAGTTCTGTAATACAAATTTTCTAGCATATTTTACTCTTTTTTTATTTCAAAGTTCATTAAAGAGAAGGATCATGAGAAACTTTTTAGTAGCAGAATTAAGCCTGATTAATATTTTCTTCAGCAGAGCATTACTGCTGCCAATAACAGTTATTACTCAAGGCTCCAGAGGACACTGGTAATAATTAGGCCAGCTAAGGCACATAAATAGAACATGTGAAGGCAGAAATCTGTCACTTGACATTTAGTATAGCCGAAAAGGAAAAAAATTAATTATTTTAATTTTTGGTATATAGACTGAACTTTTTGATTAATGACTTAAAAATAATAACATCCCCCCCCCTCCCCATTCAGGATCAATTTCAGACAGAATAAAGCACAAAGCTCTTTTTTCTCTTTCTGTCACTTAAATCTCCCCCTCTAATTCCTCTAGTAGCCTAAGTCTGGTGCAGACTACAATGGATGGATGTATAAGATTAATAGGTCACTAGAAAGCTGCCTAATGGGGTAATGTCCTCCCTATAGCCTAGATCTATCTTCCCTAACTTAAATGAGTACACATTAGAGCACAATTTAGAGCACAGTCAATTTGTAATTCTTCAACAGTCAATGAACTGAGAAGCATATTAAGACAAAAATACACTCTGTATGCTAGTTAAGTTGCTCAAAATTGATGTTCCTCCTCAAATTCTGAAGATGGCTAAGTATACTGGTTTTCCTTTTTGTGTTGCTCTTCCTTCCTTTTTATGGATTAAAGTCGTGAGCTTCTATAAAAAGTAACAACAGCAGTTAGAGACATATTTTTTTCCTATAATTACTTGTTTATTTCTGATAATTCAGATCTTTTCATCACAGACTGAAAAAAGCCAGATGAACAGTTCTTTATTGACAGACACATGCTATGTGTGTCAGGAACTTAAAAATCTTGCTGTTGGACTACACAATTAAAAATACTCTTCAGTGACTTGTTGCTGGCTTTTCATCTCCACATCTGTAATTTTTTTTCCAGAAGACTTAAAATAGTGTATTTTTATGCAACACTGTTGCAATTTTCCACAGTAGAAAAACCCAAACCAAAACAAGTAATTTAAACAGAGGCTCAAGTTACCCTGTTTGAGCTACTTTTGTTTTACAATATTACTTTAGCACCTCACCATAGCTCTGCAAATCAAGCTGTGGCATCCTGGTTCTGTGGATGGTGTTTGCTAGTTTGCTGCTGCTTTTGCAGAGGCAGTACAAGATAGCAGGAATTTCTATTACTGACCTGTAAGCTGGGGTCAGTTGGAAAAACCTAAACAATAAACAACAGGCAAAACAGTTAATATCTTATTTTTCCATGAATATATTAAAAGTCCTGCAACGATAAAACTGTTGCATAGAAAACAATTGCAAAAAGCCTTTGGTTATTATGTCAAGGTTTTGTCTGGCTTGGACTCTATCAGGTCTTATTAATGACTCTTATTTTCCCACTTTTCTGTGTTGCTTGCTGCAGTTTTCTATTCTTGACAGTAATATTTATTAAGAAAGACACGAGGGGCAGTCCAGCTTTCAGAAATTATCTTTTTCATATGGAATCTTACATGTTATTCTACTTTAAGCCTCTTCATCTTTCCATCACATTCTTTGCTGCTCCAAAGCCGGTCCAGGCTATTCACCTGAATTTGTTATTATGCAACAAAGCATTGCTCGGAACTGACTTCAGCCGTATTTGGACCTCCTCATGTCCCCAGATGGTCATCTCTGTCCTTAGGCCAGCAGACTTGGAGCACAGCCACCTCCGACCTTTATTTGTGACTGAAGCACTAAGAAACTATCACTGGGAAAATAATGCACAAACAAATTTCACGTAGCTTGCAGTTTTAGTTACAGTGGTGAATGGCTGCTGGCAAACTAAACATTTATACAGAGAAAATCAGAGAGCAGATTGTACAGTTCACAATAACTGAGTCAGATGGCACGGGTAAAAATGCTTGAGATTCACCCAAATACAATTCATACTGAATCTTTCCCAAACTGAACTGCTACTAAAAAACATGCATAACTTTTTTATCAACTGTTTTGTGGTTTTAAAGATAGCTATCTTGTTTTAAGGTCATAATGCTTGCACCGCATGGGATAATGCTGTGGCTTTAAAAAACACTTTGGAACTCTGCCGTTACATTAATATCAATACATCATTAGTGTATTTCTTGGGAAAATCAATTTCCCAAGAAATAAATTTTATTTTTTTTTTCGGTGTTGTGTGTTTGTTTTACTCTGTATTTTATTTTGGGTACTGCTTGTCTTGGGTTCAGCTTCCTGCCCTTAAACAGTACACCCTAATCCTGTCCCGGATTTCGTTTGTAATCTGCGCTGCCTATTGCATCACCCAAGGCATCCAGCAGAAAGGACGGAGCCCTCACGGTGCCCGCGGGAGTCACAGGAGCAGGTGTGCAAATCCCTGGGCACACACCAGGCTCATGAGGCTGCCCCGAGACGGCGCCAAAAGCCTCCCAAAAAACCAAGCTGTATCCGATGCATTAGACCACTTGCTCTGTCAGAGAGAGAAACTCAGCGCAGTCTGGATGGGCACAGCCCATCTCCCTGCTTTCTCTCCGTTCCTTTCAGGAGACCCACAGGCTGCGTTTTTGACTATTTGCTTTTGAGCCCTCCAGGAGGGAGGCGTGACCTTACCAGAAACCCATCCCACCCTTCGCAGCAAGGCACGGTGCTTCTCCGGCCAAGACGGCGAGAAGGAGGGCCCTCAGCTCTCCCCCCTTCCCGATAACTCCAGCCCCTTCCCTTGCCCGACACAAGGACCGATACCCCCAGCCCACACTCCCTCCGACCATCTCGGTTTAACCCCGGCCACGCCACAGCCCGGGCCCGCCCCTCGTCCCCCTGACCCCGCCTGTCAGTCAATCCGGCCCCGCCCCCTTGTCCCCTTGACCCCGCCTGTCAGTCAATCCGGGCTCGGCGTGAGGGGCGGGGCCGAAGCCGCAGCCGCAGCCAATCGGCGCGCGAGCGGCGGCGGCGCGGCGTCCAATCGGCGTTTCGCTTCTTCGTGGGTGCGGCGGCCGCTGTCGGTGCTCCCCGCTGAGAGCCGCGGGCCCCGCCTGTCGCCGTCGCTGTCGCCGGCGGAGCTGCCGCGGTAACAGCTGCGCCCTCAGCCTGGCCCTGCCCCGCAGTCACTGAGGATGAACCCCCGCGCTGCCCAGCGCGCGTCCCGCCCTGCCCGCCCGAGTCCATTCATCTAGCGACTGGTGAGGGGCGGGCCGGTGCGTCCGGCAGGGGAGCCGCTCGGGGGACGGGTCCCGTCGGAGGGGTCGGGACGGAGGCGGTGGGCGGCTGAAGGAGTGGGGAGAGCTCCGGGCAAGGCAGCCAGGGAGGGTAAAGGACAGCCGGCCACGTAGAATGGGAGGGGACCGGCTTCGTGGCTCGGCCGCCTGTGTCAGTAAGGTCTCTTGTGTCGCTGCTCGGCTACGTTGGTGCTGGGAGTCAGAATGGCCCCTGGCCTCTCTCTGGCTCCTGGAAGCACTTCAGACACTGAAGACACCGCTCTGACACTGGCAGGAGCCTCTTGCCAGGTTTCCTTAGCTGTGGATTCAGGGAAAGCCTGGCGTCTTTCTCTGCTTCTTGGTGATACGTGTCTGTTTTTGGTAGCAGCTCACAGTGCTGCTGGGTTAGACCAGCACCGTAAGCACTGGAGAGCCACGGTCGCGTAGTTATCTTAAAAGGATACTTCCATGCAGTCTTCCTCGGAGAAATACAACTCTTTTTTTGGTTATGTGGCCAGTGTAGTTGTCTGTCTTTGTGGAAATTGGTCACAGTTTGTGGTTTACAAAAAACAGTAATCGCCTACCAACATCTGGTGTGGCTAGTCTACAATAAAACTGTACCCGAAGTTCACAGTTAATTCAAAAGCGTCACTTTTTCCCAAGATGGAAAAGTCCTTGATGGATTTATTGGGCACAGTTTGAAGTGGGGTGAAGTTCTAGTGCACACTTGTGGTTTGTTGTGTTTAACTTCCCTTCAGCATTATCTGTTTCAGTAAAGCCTGTAGCAAGGGATTGTGGAAGTGGCTGTACCTGCACTCACTGTACTTTTGCCTATAGCACTTTGTCCTAATTTTTTTAAACAGTATTAAGTTATTAAACACCAGCAGTCCTAAGTATTTCCAGATAAGTGCAGCACAGTATTTCACAGTTTACTGTTTATGTACAATGATTCCCAAGTGATAGATGTGCTCTGACGTTTGTAGCTGAATTTAGCTACCAGTGGTACTTTGGTCTTTTTTTGACAGATGTGTCAGCCTTTAATTGGCAGTGCTGCTTAGCTCAGCTGGGAGCAACTGAATTAGGGTTGTTGGATTGCAGAATGTCTCATTCTGATAAGGATTATGCTGTTGTTGTTGAAGGAGAAAGTGACAGAAAATCTGGAGAGAGCCTCTAAAGGTCACTTGTGCTGGGGTGTAACTGTGCTGTGCTGAGTGGTGGCATGGAGGCCCCATCCCAGTAAAAGGAGCAGCAGTGGCCCAAGGGACACAGTGGGCATGGTGGAATGTGGTGTCTTTCAAAGCAAGTTGGTTTTCCTTCGTAGCTTTTACTTCTGGGCAAGTGACATCTATTTGTAAGTTTGCTTGTTGTCTAGCTTGTTTTGAGAGCCTCATGTGCATTCAATTTGTCATTTGAAAATCCTTCCTGACATATAATCTTAATCTTTTATGGAGTTGGAACAAATGACTGCTTTGTCCACTGTCAGAAGTAAAATGGACTGGAGTTTTGATATTTCTTCTTTGTAGCTTATTCAAAGGCTCTGGGTGGTCTGCTGAAGCCACAGCTGAAGGAGGAAAGAGATCCAGTTTGCTGGTACTCAGGGGATGTTCCATAAACATTCTGAATCCTAGCGGCTCTTTCCAAGTTTTTCTCTACTTACTTGCTTCTCTTAAACCTTGCTATCTGAACTAGAAGCAGGACTCTATCTGATATTTTGTGCGTTGAGGAGAGCAGAACCCTTGTTTTTTGTGTCTCATTGCTCCTATTATATAGTCAAGAAGAAGCTGCCTTTTTAAAGGTCTCTCTGTGGGAATTCCAGGCAGCTGAACCACTCTTAGCTACTGCATAGCTTAGGTGTACCTGGTTTTCCTTGTACATTCAATTACTATTCTCCCCATAAAATGCATTTTGTGTTCAAGGGGTTGGAAAGTGTAGATTTTTGCCTATTCTTCAACAAATGTTCAAGGAATTTCTGAGCAGGTTAAACTACCTGTGAATATGTACTTTCAGCAGGAATTAATTGTCTAACTGTTCTTTAAAGGCTAGAACAATGTGCTACCTGTACCTGAAAGGTGTACTTGCTTTGTTTGTCTAGGAATTCATCTGTGTTTCCTTGAGATCTTGCTTAATGCCAGTGCTAAGGTTGTTATATTACTACCTAGCCTAAATTTTCTAGTCACTTTTGACAGATTCTAAACTGTTAGTCTAATATGTATTAGTGATAGTTGTCTTTAGGTAAGAATATAATCAACAGAAAGTCCTGGAAAAGTGCTAACATGACAGCAAATTCCCATGGTTTCATCTCTGTAAGACTTTTTTTATTAACTTACTAATCAAGTAGTCTGTTTAGTGAAGTTTGCTTTATTTTAAGGATTAAGTTTATTTTAAGGATTTCTGTGCTGTTATGGTTACAGGTATTTTGTGATGTTATGAAACAAATGTGAATGGACCAACGTGGACAAATGTCAGCATGCTTGTTTAAAAAACAACCCCCTTCCATTCCACGCTGGAAATATTTAAGATATTGCAATACCCTTATAAGGATAGGCTTAACCTTCCTGAAATGCATAGTGTTGCCAGTCTCACTTCACTTAGCAACTTATTATCAAAGGAAAAGAAAATTAATTTAGAATAATTTTTTTTACTTTTTTTTTTTTTTTTAAGGACGGGTGTTAGGCTTGACAAAGAAAGCTCTATTCTTCTATATGAAAAATAGAAATCATTGCTTAGTTCTGTTTTAGGAGAGTCAAATTAGGGGAGCTAGGTAATTTTTCACCATGGGCATGACTGGTATTTAGCAAAATTAGAGACACTGAAAAAAAAAGCAGTGAATGGAATGAAGTTATGCCTTTTTTTTTACTTTATTTTTTTTTAAAGGACGGGTGTTAGGCTTGACAAGGAAAGCTCTATTCTTTTTTTATATGAAAAATAGAAACCATTGCTTAGTTCTGTTTTAGGAGAGTCAAATTAGGGGAGCTAGGTAATTTTTCACCATGGGCATGACTGGTATTTAGCAAAATTAGAGACACTGAAAAAAAAAGCAGTGAATGGAATGAAGTTATGCCATTGTTAAGGTCTTGAGAAATATGTTTTTGGTAAAGCAGCCCGAGGATGGGTTTCAGGGCCATGTGACTAATTTGACAGTTGAATTACTTCAGTGCAGTGCACACTGAAGATGCAAACCCAGCAATCTGTCTTTGAGTGGTACTGAATTCTGAGTAGCTGAATGTCTTCTGTGTACTCTTTCACTTCCATGTAAGACCATTGAATGAAAAAAGGCACAACAGCAGCTACCAGCCACTTTCTTGGTACCAGTATCCAGATCCATGTTAGCCAGGTTTTGGTAGCTCTAATACCTGAGTGTAGGCATTCAGGAAGAATTGGAAGGAGCACAGATGGCAGCTCTAGTGTCAAATCAGACTGGATGCTAGAAACATACATTGACACTACCAACCATGAGGTGAGGGCTGGTTGTTGTTTCCTTGTACCTTTGAGCCAAGAGTACACAACCGCTGTGGAAATGCTTCCTAGAAAAAAAGAAAATTTGGGATGCATTGGTAGTGAATATGACACACAGAGGGAGGTTTCTGGAACTCCACAGTGGGAGGCTTCTGCTAACTCTGTTCGCTTTTCCCAAATGTTGAGATTTCTTGTCTGCTGTTTGCAGGAAATGAAATATATCACATCATCCTTAGTCACTAAGGTATTTGTAGAATCTTTGTTCACTTCATACTCAGGAGAGGTGTGACAGCTTTGATTTTTGTAGTGACTTTCCGAGAGAAACAGATTTTTGGTAGGTACAGAGCTGCTTTTTCAGCTGTAGGAGTTCTGCCTCCATAGGGTCAGATGATGCATCTGCCACACTCCTTCGTGGAGGGTGTCTGACAGCTCTGGTGCAGTGGTGCTTTGCCTTCTCTGAGGGGGAGAGCTGAGTAAGACAGCCCTGCCTACCCACTTGCAGGAGGCAAGATACCACAAACACTTTCTTGCTACTAAAGAATTGCTTCCAAATTGGTTCCAGTATTTTAAACTTTCCTGGGCTGTGAACATGTGTAATAAATAGCTCATGTCTCTCAGGGTTAGAAACCCACTTGCTGCTGAAATAAAACATCTTTGGGATACTTTGAATGCTGCTCTAATTCCTTCATTTTTTGTGACTTTTTTCTATGTTAATTAGGAATCAGTTTTTAAAAATAATTTGAATTCCAGATAATGCCTACTGTATCATAAAAGTGTTAAAATATTATAGCCTTATTTAGCTTTTTATGTCTTTTAATAATTACAACACTAAGCAGATACTGGTATTGTAACATGAATGTGACTCATGCTGAGGAACCTACAGAAATATCTGCAAATAAAAGTGGAGATACATAATCAAAATGGCACCATGTTCTAGATCATCTTAATTCAAAATTTAAAAAATGCTGGTGCTACCTGTTTTCTGCTTGTTTTAGGTGCTCACTGTTCAGCTGGGACTCTGTATACTAAAAGTAAGCATTTCATAGTGGAAATGCTTTCACACTGACCTGACCTTCAATTCACAATTTGAAAGTCTTAAGGTTTCTCTTAAGGGCTTCTTTTGTGTGATGATCTGATGATCATCCTTTTTCAGATTTTGTTATAAGGTGGCAGTGTTTGTTGCCAGTGTGACAGTCTTAAGTGAAAACTTGATCTACAGCCTTCTGTCTTGAGCTCAAGGTGTATATATCAATATGCTAATGCAGTATTTAGTTTTGTAATGTTTACAGTAAGGAAAGGCTGGGTTTGAATGACTTATAAAGAAATAATTCAGCAGAGTCAAGTTTCACATAGCTGAAGTAAATGTCACTGTGATGGAGTTAGTGTGTGATAGGCAGGCTTTTATTTGTGTTTACTAGCAGACTTTCTGTTCTTTTAATATTTGATTTGTTATTCACATTATTTTGGTGTTTGGTAGGCTGGAGCTCAGGTGCCTTCAATAAGGTTTTGTTTGGCCTCTTAGTCCTTTTCTTGTAATGGCACAAGTCTCAGGATTTGCTTTCTTCTGGATCATTTTATCATGCAGTTCAGTGCCTTAGGTAGGTGTGGATCTGCACAAAGGAAGGTATGACACAGGGGACAGCAGGACTGCTTTCTTGGGTGGTGGTGCCATTTCATACCAGTTTAACAGATTAGTCAACCTTATGTTTCCCCTGAGTGATTTTCCTTAATGTTCTTTTTATCCTTACCTTTATTTTCCTGTGTAGCAACAATAGTAATGTTTAAACAATGAGCTGTATTTAAGATGTGCATTACAAGGCATGCATAAAATTTTTACTTCTTCCATGACATAATTTTATTGCCTAGTGTCATATTGGTGAAATGTAATAAATTTTTTCCTGTAGATCTTGAAATGTTTGGGGGTTTTTGTAGATTTGTTTTGTTTTGTTGTTTTTTTGTTTTGTTTTGTTTTTTTTGAGGGTGTTTTGTTTTTAATTATTAGTTTTAGAAGGGTGTTTGATGTGCTGGCAGTCTGAGTGTGCTAATAGTTACCTATCACACTTCGATTCATTGGAGCAACAAGTCAGGTTGTATTCTTGAAATCAGAGCTGTTTTCCAAACCTGTTACAGTGATTTACTTCTCTTTATAATCTGAGGCTTGGGAAGGTCAAAGGACAAAAGCCCACACACATATATGATAAATTTCTTGTGTTACTGCAGAAGTTTTTATGTTGTTTGGAAAATGCTCTGTAGAGTGAACTGAAGCTTGCTGTGACAAATCTAAGCTGAACGGTTGTGGTCAGTTCTAGTCTTGTAAAGATTTCCTGGTGCTACCCCCAGTCAGGGATGAGGGACTAAATTGTAGTGAATAATTGTTGGAGGCTTTATTATGAGATATTTAAATGGATACTCTGGACTAGATTTTTTTTTCTTGAAAGTTTAGGTTCTGTTGCTAATGTTTGCTCTAAGCTGATTGCTTGCAGCTTTATGGAAATAGTGATTCTTAAAACAAGAGGAAGACTGGGATTTATCTTTCCCAAACAGAAACATATTTTTCTGGTATGTCTTTGCAAATAAAGATGTTAAGAAAATGTGGTTATATATTTAGTGGCTGAAAAGCAATGGAAGCTAAGCTCAACCATTTTGATGAGGTTGGGGTCAAGGAGTAGGATGTGAACATTTATAATGACTGCTAAGCTGAGTAGGATGGGGAAGTTTTGTGTTTTGTTGGGTTTTTTTGGTGTGTGTCCCTGTCTTATCCCCCCATTCCCCACTTTGAGGGTTTGTTAATATTTTTAGTTTTATTTTTATAGCTTTCAGGATGGCATTGCTCAACTTCTCTTGGAATATTTTAATTGTGGGTAGAACAACTTTGAATTACTGTTTGCACAGCAAACAAAAACACAAACTGAATACTGTTTCACTCAGTTTGAAACTTACATCTAGAAGACTGAATGTGATTTTTTTGGGGTCTTAATAGTTCACGCTTAATTAGTGATGTACATAGTGATGTATGTAGTTCACTTTTCCTGTTTCCTGAGTTTGTGTGTGATTTTTATACTGCAGTCTGCACTTCTTTTGGCACCTTCTGACTATAACTGCAGGCATTTCATGGGCTAGGTGAGTGCTTCTGTCAGGCCTCCTTTACTTTTGAGAAAAGGAATGCCAGAGAAAGATGTATGTGCTAAAGACAAGTATGCACAGCTAAGCAGAAGAGCTGCATGCCCCAGACTGTGAATATACTTTCATGAAGAAGAATTCTTATTTTTGCTTCCTTTTTCTTCTTCTTTTCATCTTGCCTGTTTCAGGAGCTTTAGACCTTAGCCCTGTATGAGTGCTAGTAGCCTGAATTCATGTCTCTTGTACAAGCTGCTTTTATTTGCTTTGATGCCGTCCTCCGACCCACCTTTGTGAGCAACTCTGGGAGTGGTGGAGAGGAGCCTTCCTGTTGATTCTGCAGATTAGAATTGGTAGAGACATGGATAGGTATTCGGGCCAGGGAAGACAAAATGGGACATAATCCTTTTATTGGAGTGGTTGTGAAGATTGGTGGTGTCTCCTTCCTTCTACCATGTTACTAACAATGCCTCTGCTAGCCATGGTTACCAGCCATACTCAATAGCTGAGGGGATTTTTTTGGCGGATGGTTTCCACCCCACCCAGTCTTTTAGTTCAGTTCTTGCTTCCTGATCACAAAGTAATGACACAATTAGACACTAAACAGTCAGGATGCTGAGGACCCTGAGGTTAGGAAAGCAAACTTTTTTTGGATGTAGTTTACTTTGTGGCCTAAACAATTTATGTCAGAGAAAGGTAGGAGGTGCCTTTGGAGGCTGGGGTGGGGAAGGGAGTAATGCTTTTTTAATCTGACTGAATGTCTGAGTATAAGCTCAGATGGCATGGGGCAGGTCAGTCAGCCCTTGTCACATTGTCTTGTCCTGTACTTGCTAGTTTGATATGCAATTAAATCAGTTGCAGGGGTAAAGTGTTTTTGTTTACTAATCTGTTCTGGTTTGTTCTCTTTCAGGTCTCCCTTGCAATTATGGAGTTTTAGAAGAATAAGGTAGTGTGGAGGGGGAATCCCCCTCTGCACTCTAGAGGTAGTTCACTTTTGGAATTTTCTATGGACAAGATTATTTGTTATATAAGATGGTGAAATAAGACTTCTAAAAATATATATTTATAAATATTTATTTGGATCAAGTGCCAAACATAACAGTACAAAGATTTCTAATGGCAGCTCAGTAAACTTGGATTTACATCCTTGGAATTACAATTTTTCTAAGGCACTGTGTTGTGTACTGAATTGGAGTGCCTTGATACACTTAAGGGTTGTTCCCCTTAAGGAGAAGAACAGCTTTAGAACTGAAGATGAATTCTTACATGCCAGAGTGCACTTCAAAGTGTCGATCTCTACAGCATGCTTTGGATGTTATTTCTGTAGTTACCAGAGGAAGTGAAGGCCAGATCAAGGCCTTTCTCTCTTCTTACTGCTACAATGCTGCAACTATCAAGGATGCCTTTGGTAGGAACGTTATACATCTAGCATCGTCCTGTGGCAAAAAAGGTGTGCTGGACTGGTTGGCTGAGACCAAAGGAGTGGATCTCTTGGCAAAAGACAAAGAGTCTGGATGGACAGCTTTGCACAGAAGTATATTTTATGGATACATTGATTGTGTTTTGTCATTACTGAAGGTGAGTGATTTGCAACTGTAATTTTCCTTGGCATCTACAATTTTTAGAGTTGTATTGCTTATGTAAAAATGTGTTTTTAAACTTGACTGGAAGCCTCTTGAGGCTTGGCTTAATATTGTGTTCAGATTGCAGTGCATTGATTTACTTGAAGGTTGTCTCTGTTCATGCAGATGTCTGCCTTTGCCCATGCAGAAATCAGCATTGAGAAAGGATCCCTGATTAATTGTGGACTTCCTTGAAGACTTGTTTGTGTAGATGATATTCAGGCTCAGGATCTTAAAAATAGAGAGTGGTCAGACTAAGGATACTCTGAAAATAGACCTGCAGTAATTGTATCAATTGATGTTAGAGAAGATAAAATAAGGGGAAATTAAATGGAGTTATAATTAGAAATTAATCTTATATTTAAGAGATAAACAACTCAAGATATAGAGTATTCTGTTGAGTCTCCATTTCATTAGTATTTTAAACCAGGGCTGTTGCTCAGTCCCCCTTTTTCCTTTCTTACAACTGCTGTTTCTTCCCATCCAATTAGCAAGTTGTATGTATTTTTAATTAATTTTCCTTCTGTTTCTCCTTTCGCAAGTACAGCAAAGGGAAGAGATGTTTGTTTGAGATGTTCAGAGTCTCTTTAACCATGTGAGAAAATGAAATATTTGTGGTTCAGGGTTGTTTAAAAACAAACCTTTTAAGGCAGAGAATGTTCCATTTTGAGTGCAGTCTTTTAAAATTTCAGTGACTAGCCATTTGTAGACATAACTCTGCTTTCTACAAGACTTTTAACAGAAAGATGGTGGATGATCTGGTAGGATCTGATAACTGTTAAATATTTATTTCATGTGGTGTCCCCTTACAGAGAGGGGACGTTTTCATTACATGTGAAAAAAGTAGATGTTTTTATAAGCATTGTACATATGATTCTGTTCTCTAGAAAACTGGAAACTGTGTACATGATATATCAAAAAGTATTCAGTCCTCTAGTGCATGTGTGTATATCTGTGTCTTTGATATTTGCTTACAGGAGGCCTGTACAGCTTTTCCCCAATGTCTTTTACTTTTCTGTCAGTTCCGTAAGTGAACGAGATTTTTTTGCTAGGCGGCTCTGCTGATATTCTTCAAAGATGCAGAACAAAACAGTTCATGGAGGGTGCTCTCCTTGTTCCTTAACTGAAGTCTGTCTGCTGTACTGTGTTATGAAAAGGATGTGTTCTTAAGGTATTATAGCCACAATAGAAACTGATTCTAGAATGGAATTATGAAATAGGTGAGATAGAAGGAGATTCTCTGAAGGCTGCCTTGTCTAGCCCCCATGCTCAGGCGAGGTCAGCTAGAGCAGGTTCCCCAGGACTATGTCTGTTTGGATTTTGTACAGGGCATCAGACATCTTTGTTCCAGTGTTTTACTATCAGTGCAGTAAAAATATGTTCTAGATTTAAACAGGATTTCTTATGTGTTAGTTTGTGCCTATTGCCATTTTTTCTGTTACTGGATATCACTGTGATCCCTACCTTTCACCTCCAGTTGGGTATTTATTATGTGTAAGGCATACATAATCCCAGTCCCCCTCCCCCATCCCAAGGCTAAGCATCCCAGCTCTCTCAGCTTCTCTTTCAATGTCAGATGCCCCAGTCATTATCTTCATGGTCTTTTGCTGAGCTTGCTCCTGTCTGTCCTTATCTGTCTGGGAGTCCAGACCTGAGCCCAGCACTCCAGCTGTGCTTGCCAGTGCTGAGTAATGCTTGCTGGCAGCACTCCCACCTGCAGCCCTGGGTGCTTTCAGCGTTCTTAACTCTGAGCTTGCTGGCTTGTGGTCATCTGGTGGTCTACAAGACTCCCTAAGTCCTTTTCTACTAAGGTGCTTTCTAGTCATTCAGCCTCCAGCTGTATCAGTTCACCGGGTTATTCCTCCCCAGGGCCAGGATTTGCATTTCCCTTTGTTGAACTTTATGTGGTTCCTCTCAGCCTGTTGCTCCAGCCTGTCAAAGTCCCTTTGAATGTCAGCACAACCCTCTGACTTATCAGCCACTCCTCCTGGTCTCCTGTCATCACCTCTGCTGAGGGAGCAGCACTCTAGCCTATCATCCAGGTTGTTAGTCAAGATGTTAAACCGTACTAGCTCCAGAATCAGCCCCTGGCTTCCTAAACTAGTGTGGATGATGGACTTCTGCTGTGGTCTGGAGATATTCTTGGCTTATTCTCAGACTGTATCTAACTACAAGATTTGCCACTCAGCAATTCGAGTTTGTTTGCACAAATTCAGACCATATGAATATCCCTACAGCCTCTGTCTGCTTGTGAATATTTTAAACAACTTCCAGAAATGAAGAATATCCAGCTATCTTATAGCTATCCAGCTATAGTTCAGTCATAAAAATAGGTCAGTTTTTTCTGTTATATGGTAAATTAATCCCAGCCCTGTTGCACTAGCATTGTCTTTATAATGTGGAGAATGTGTGCTGTTGTTCTTCTGGGGAATGTTTTTCCAAATAAAGTTGTATTTCATGTGTTTACCTCTTAGGTGTGTAGTAAGGTATCCTTTGTATTAGCCATGACCTCAGGTATGCAGGTACAGCTGAGTTGGCCATTAGATTCTCTTTGAGGACATCTGGAGTTTTTCCCTTTTGGGAAGTGATTGATGGCACTTGACTTCCTTCCTAAAATCAATGCTTCTCTAGCAGCACTCTTGTGTATTGAGAAAATGGTATTGACAGAGATTGTCTGTGTCTCTCTAAGTTCTGAAAGAATGACCTGTACACGCTTTATGCCTCTGGAACTTCCCTAGTGCTCTCTTTCCTGGCTGTCTGTGTCCTCTTGCCTTTTCTCAGCAACTGTGAAACTGTTCTTGCTTGTTTTCAAAATAATGTTAGTTTGGTTTTTTTTTTTATTTTGTCACTTGTCTAGTTTGTCAGAGCTGATTCTGTAGAATGCCAGTTTAAGAAAATGTATCCTTTGAAGCTGGTAAATTAATTTCTGGTGAATAGTTGACATTCCTAGATGTCAGTGCTTTATCTTCACATCTTTTACTTTGTGTTTTGCTGGTTACAGTTTATTACACAGTCAGTGTTGAGACAATAAAATCCATGTTAATATATCAACAGGATGTATACATGGCAGAACAGATTTGCAATGTTTTTGGTTTATTTTAGGTTTGCTTACAGTTTACTTGAAGATTTTATTTTATCAGAATTAAACTTCAATTAAAGATCTGTTTTGCTCCTTAAAGGTTTATCTGGTTTACTTCAAGCTGTGCAGTTAAAATTAACTTCAGTTGCTCTCCTCTCCTCTTTCAGCATGGTGTTAGTCTGTATGTTCAGGATAAAGAAGGCTTATCAGCCCTGGATCTTGTGATGAAAGATAGGCCTATCCATGTGGTGTTCAAGAAAACTGGTAAGAAATAAAATAGTCTAATTTGCATTTTGCAATGAGATCTGTTTCAACAATGTACTAATGTATGTACCAGTGTATACAGTATTTTCTGGTTTTAATTGGGACTTCATAAATTGTGAGATGCCTGATGCTAATGTTGATCATCTGTACAATATTATTGGAGTATTTTGTCATGATATCTTACTTCTTATAATAGTAAATGTTTTTAAAGTTCAGTTTTAGGTAAAAAAAATATTTCCTCTTCAATATTTAGATAGAAATAGCAGCTGTTTTTTTTTTTTTTTTTGAAGTCAATGTGCATAATACTGATAAATTTACAAGCTTCAGAGAGGATCTTTTTCATTACAGATCCCACAGAAGTCTACACCTGGGGAAACAATATAAATTTTACTTTGGGCCATGGTGGTCAGCAGGGTAGACATCATCCTGAATTGGTGGACCTTTTTCCTCGGAATGGCGTGTACATTAAACAGGTATTCCCAATGTATTACATAGGCATGTTTCTTGATGAGGGGTGTGTAAGGGGGAAAATGGAACCAAGGAGTTAGCAAGTGTTGACGATTTCCATGGAAAAACAGTTCTTGGAGCTTTCCCCTTTCTGCCCACCTCCTTACCTCCCTGCACCCCCATCACTGTTATTGAAATTGTGGTTCTCTTTTTCGTGGGGAGAACAGGGGTGTTTATATTATTTACTTTGGATATATGGCTTGTGTGCCATTAAACACATTCAGAAGCTTGACACTTCTGTAACTGTTTTGAGCTGCTGACTTCCTGTGTGACTCTAGTCACACTTTGAACTGAAGTAGAATAATAAATGTGCTTGGTACATGTTGAATTAAAATTCATCTTGTGTTCAAAGCAGCGTATGCTGTTAAGGACATGTCTCTAATAACTTCTTGTGACTTCAGTTTGAGAATATTTGAAAGATTAAAGTACAACTTGAGCAAACATTCAGGGCAGACAATCTGTGCTGCAGTCTTTACATGTTTTCTTTAGCATTTCCGAGGCAGCATCATAGACCTTAAAACTCAGTCTTTTGAGTTTCTGTTAGCCTATGGGGCCATGCTTGATCTTATTTTAATAAACTGAAACTGTTGATCTCTTGAAGTAACTTAAGGCAGTACATAATATGTTTAAAGCAAGTATTTTATGGGGCCTATGATTAACTACCACTATCTTACTTCTGTTTTTATGAACATATCTCTATTAAAGCAACACTTCTTTGCAAAGTAGTCATGGCAGGTGTTTAAGATTATCCAGGAGAATTAATCTGTCCTTTATTGCCTCTTCCCCATCCATTTTTTGCTCTTTTTTCAGGTGGTACTCTGCAAATTCCACTCTGTGTTCCTTTCCCACAAAGGCCAAGTGTATACATGTGGACATGGACAAGGAGGGCGCTTGGGTCATGGCGATGAGCAAACATGCTTGGTATGCTGTCTTGTGTAGTAGTATGATGTTTCCTTTATTTCTAACAGCAAGTCTAAAAAGGAAATTAGAGTTTCTGTCAGTGTACTTTCAAAATGAGTTTGTTTTAAACCAAACACCTTGCTTCCCACCAAGTGACAGAAAAACTTCTGCAGTGCTCATAGTGAGGTGGCAGAGAGTAGAGGAATGTGCATTTAATTATAGTTTAACTTCATAATAGATAGCTAGATGCTGTGATCAAACTTGAGTTATGGCTGAGTTGATTTAAAGGCCAGCTGATGCTAGATAAGTGGAAGCAGATGTTTTTTGGCTGGGCTTTTTTGGCAGAGAAACAGCAGTACAGTACTGGGAAGCTGTAGTGGCAGCAAGAGGGACGGTAGGGTTGCTTTTTACTAGACTCATGCAAATTAAGTGAAAAGTCACTGGTCGTTTTCATGTGAATAGTACATTATTGCAATGCATGCAACTAAAATTTGAGAAGACTAGGATATGATGACAGTACTATTCTTAGGCTTAAGCATCTTATCCTACCTCAAAGTGTGCATTTATCTTGCAGCACAGTAATTTTTAAAAATTTCTAATATCGAGTATCTGGTAGAACTTGATATTCTGTTGCTAAATGCTGTAGTGGAGACGAGCTCAAAATTTCTTTTTTTTTTTAGAAAGTAATTCTGTTAAATTAGGATTTTTTTCACATTGCTTTTCAAAATTGTTGTGTTATGTGGTTGAATAAAGGAGAAGTCATGTTAGAATGCATGAAGACTCAAAGGTACAGACCTGCTTCCTTATTCTGTGAAATTTCATTAGGATTATCCTGTGTTGGAGGGAGATAGCTTTAGTGTTTGTGGTATTTAAAATACCACATGATAGTTAATATTTGTTCACCTGTCCTGAAGATGTAGTTTCCAATCTAATTTCAGAACTGGTGGTTTAAAATTCACCTCCCCTGATAGAAAAGGACATTTCCCTGATAACGTTTCAAATGAAAGTAATACATCTTACTGTGCTGGATGTGGTTATTATGTTAATGAGTGTGTTGGAATGCATTTTATCTATTTCAATATTTGGTCGTGACTTTCTGTTGCTGTAATTTTAGTTTCATAGATGGCCACTGGTTAATAACAAAACAATATACCTTTATATTAACTTTTTTTTTCCTGATTCAGGTTCCAAGACTTGTCGAAGGCTTAACCGGTCATCAGTGCTCCCAGATAGCTGCAGCTAAGGATCATACTGTTGTTCTGACAGAAGATGGATATGTTTACACTTTTGGTTTGAATACTTTCCATCAATTGGGTATTCTTCCTCCTCCTTCTAATTGCAGTGTTCCTAGACAGGTAAAAATAACATCAGTCAAAGCTTAATTGTTTGGTGTTGTTTTGGTTTTTCTTAACAGAAAGTAAAATGTGAAGATTATAAAAATAACTCCTAAACTTTTTCAGAACATCAGAGTTTAATGTGAGCTCAGATAAATCTTGATTCTGTGTTATCAGATATCTCAGGTCTTAACTGTGTTCTGATAAATGTCTTAGTTTGTAACCTGAACAATACCAAAATTTGTAGTGTAAAGTATGATATGAGGCACAACTGCCAAAACCCTTTTCTTCCCTCTTCCCAAATGGTTCTGTAGCTGAGGTATTAATAGGTATGTATCACTTGAGAATCATGGTCTTAGCTCCTTTTGAGTCATTGGATGATGGCTCTGAGGGCTTGATCATTACATCCTTTGCTGGAAGCGCTGAAGTCAGTGCTTTGGCAGGGAAGCATGTGGCGGGGAAGATGGGGTATGGGAATCAGCAACTTTACAATATTGCAATGCCTGATCTCTAAATGTAATTCTTTCTGTAACTAAAGAAGCTTTAATTTCATCTGAAGTAGAGCAACATGACACTATTCATGTTGTGAAAGTAAAAAAGAATGATTGGCCAAAATGCAACAGGATAGTGTTTTGGGGTACCATGTGTTCTTCAGTAGTGTAATGACAGCTCTATATCTACAGTATTTGCTGTGATTTTATCATTTTAGTATGGAAAAATTAAGCTAAATGTGAAGTGTGGAATTAATAGTGTAGTGGTCTGCAGTGTGTTCAGGCTGTTAGGACTTGCAGGTTTAAACTTCTAGCTGACATTTTGCAGCACCTGAGTCTTCTGTGGCTGTGCTATGCATGTCCTGTTCAGTCTTGTTCAACATCTTACATATGAAGACAGCCTAAGGAGACTTGATTCTAATTCTGATTAGCTATTACAAAAAGTTTAGTTCTTTTTGTCATTAGTGCAATAGTGCCCCACTTGACAAACTTCTGAATTAAACTGATTTATTAGACTCTATGTGGACTGATACTAGTGCTTCATTCTTAATGACTTTAGAAATTAAATGTTGTCAGAAGTTTGTACATGTGAAATTCACCTGTTGCTACTTAATATTAAGATGTACTTTGGATTTGTGCTTAGGTTCAGGCAAAAAACCTGAAAGGTAGAATGGTGATTGGAGTGGCTGCAGGCAGATTCCATACTGTGCTATGGACTAAGGAAGCAGTGTATACCATGGGGCTGAATGGCGGCCAACTAGGTAAGGTAGAAGTGTTCTGAAAGTAAAACCCAGCCATTGAAAGATGTTCATGCTTAACTTGTCATCTGCTTCTGGGAGCAGAAGCCTAGGTGAAGCTTTTTTCTCTCTCTCTTGTTTTTTGTTTTTTTTTTTTTTTTTTAACCAATCTTATGATATCATTCCTTTACACTTCTTTCAAAGAATATTTTTCATTCCTACCAGTTATTTTCACTTTTTGAGATGACAGGAGCTTGTCAGATTTAGCTCTCATTTGAACTCTTTTTAACTTTTACCTTCCATGTATCTTATGTGGTTTTGCTACTGAAAGGGAATGTTGCTGTGTTGGAAATTACTCCAGATTCCTTCCAGCAATCTGGCTGGCACTGCCTTTAATAAATTATAAACTAGCCTCCAGCTCTCCTGCCTGTGTCCTTCTTTCATCAAGCACTGTAAGCATGCTACTGATAACTTTTTCCATACTGACTTTTTAGAGTGAAATAGCCCATATCTAGTTTTTCCAGCAATACCATTACCAGAATCTTCAGTTAACTGGAGATTAACTTATTTTGAAGTCAAAATAAGTTAATCTTATTTTGAAGATTATGTCTTATTTTGAAGTCAAGAAAGAACTATTTAAAAATATAATACCAACTAGTGAACTTGATTTTTTTTGTATGAATGGGACATTTTAATTGTTTTTGTCTTTTTTAATAAACAGGTATTGCTGTACTGGTTTGGATTTGAATTTTTGCAGTTTTGGGTCTATGGGCAAACAAAAGTATTAGCTATCTCTGGTACTTAATCTGCATCACCTCTGGCTCAGGTTCCAGGTAGTTTTGTGTTTATGTTAAGGTGTTCAAGGTATGTGAAAAAACTTGTCTTTGTCAGAGAAATATCTTACTAATGAGTATCTTCTTTTTGTTTTTGCCTTTTTTATAAGCACCCATCATATAAGCTTTTTTAAAGGTTGCTTATGTTGTTGGGATTATTCTGGCTTGCATGTGACCCAGTGCAGTACCATAGAGGGACAGTAATTGAATCTTCAGTGATATTATCTGTGTCAGCTGGGCACCCTGGTAGACCTGTGGTGGTAAACCTTGCCCCCATAGGATGTTTGAGCACAGCCCCACATTGTTCTGTGGCAGGGCTGCTTCCAGCTGTAGAGGCAGCTCTGCTGCTTGTTTCTTGATATCTGTACCCCGCTCTTCTCTGTGGTGCAGGCATAAGTGCCCTGCACACAAAACAGGATTATGCCTTGTATGACATTCCTGATGTTAGGTTTCTTGTTGCAACAGAGCAGCAATGACTTGTTTTTATTTATTTTTTTAAATGTTTTCAGAGATCTTGCATTACAGCTCCACCCTTTTCTGTGTCATGTAACTGCTGCCTTCATGCTTACCTGCAGTTACAGTAATTTTTTGACAAGCTTATTTTTTGTATTCCAGTGTCCAAAATAATCTGTAGTTTATGCCAGTGTTAGGGTATTTCTATTGTGTTGAATTTTCGTATAATGAAATAAATACTCTTTTTTTGGAATCAAAGCAGTACCACCACATTTAGTAGCTTCCCCACTGAATATGCCTTACTTCATTTTTATGTGTCAGGTCTTGGTTTTCAGGTGCTTGTAGTGGGCTAACAAGTAGGTGTGGTGGGTCTCATCTGTCTAAATATTTTGAAGACAAATTGTCTAACTACCTAAAAAAATCTTCTGGAATTCAAAGGTTCTTCAAAGTAGTGTCATAAAGTATCCTTTAAATACACAATGTGTGAAATGGTAAATAATTTTTTGGGTGTGTTGTATTTTCTAGGTTATCTGCTGGATCCTAATGGAGAAAAATGTGTAACTGCACCTCGCCAAGTCTCTGCTCTACACCATAAAGACATCTCTGTGTCCCTGGTCTCTGCAAGTGATGGCGCTACAGTATGTGTTTCTGAAAGAGGAGATATTTATTTACTTGCAGACTATCAGTGCAAAAAGATAGCTTCCAAGTATGTGTTACTTTTCTAATTTGTCATGAAGAACAATAGGGGAAGATTTCATTGTAGTTGTGTACTTGCAAGCTATTTTAAAGATTTTTTGTGCAGAAAGTACAGAAAATACAATGGCACTGTGTGTTTTCGTCGTTCTTTCATATGAACTAGGACTATCATTTTTGTTTGTTTCTTCATTTGGTTTTTGTTTTTTTTTTACAAGAGGCTAGGGTGCCATTTGCTGTTTACTAAAGATATTTAAAAAGACACATTAGGAGGAAATATTTTGTGCCATAACTTTAAAAACATTGAAACTGGTATTTTTTTTTCCTCTGCTACCCTGAATTTGTCTAAGTACATCTTGGTAGAGATGTTGAAGATCTGCTATTCTGTTTATTTATATTGTTATAATTTTGAATCAGTGATTTGGGGTCTGAATTTCCTAATTAATGTGTAGATATAGTACATTATAAAGAGTAATTTACATTGCAAGGAGGATGTTGTAAAATCCTCTGGTACATATGCTAAAACCAGGATGTAAAACCTGTTGAAGAAACTGGATTCTTGACTCAAATTTAGGAAAATATTTAATCCTGTTCTCTTTTACTCAGTTTGCAATGGCAGATTAGAATAGATTTTTTAGATTTGATTTTGCCCACATAACTCCCCCGTAGTTTTTCAGTTTCGCTTCAAATTCTAACAGTATTTATTGACATGTTACAGCTTAACGATTACCTTATACTTAATTTCTACATGGCTGTTAAGTGAAGGTGTTGACTCTTGAGGAACCTTGATGCTGTGTCCTGTGCTCTTATGCTAAGCTGCTGAAAAAAGATAATGAGTATTATTTTGATCACCTTAGAACCAAGACTTAGCAAACCCCTGAGAAGTGACTTGCTGGGATAGGATAGATGTTTTAATACAAACAGCTGAATAAATTTTTGGAATGATGAAATCAAAGCTACATAATCTACTGATTTTTCACTCACGGAATTTTGTGAAGAACTTATAGATATACAATGTGATATATTTAAAAACAAACAAAAGTTACAGTCTTCTGTAATAATAGCAACTATATTAATAGAACCAGTAGGATGAAACTAAGCATAAGTAATTTTTCAGTGTCACTGCATCAACTTTACTTTTTTAATGCTTGTGTAAATGAAAAAGGTAACTGTCATAGAACCAACATTAAGTACACAATAGGGAGATACTAATTTAACTTTTTGTGTTCTTTCAGACAGCTGAACCTTAAAAAAGTTCTTGTCAGTGGGGGATATTTGGAATATAAAGTAGATACCCAGCATCTTAAAGAAAATGGGGGTCAAAAGACTTGCATTCTGGCACTGGATGAAGCTGGAAGGGTAAGTTGTCATAATTATATAGCAAGCTGCATATTGATTGATCAAACTTCAAACATAAGACAGGACAAAATCATGCATAGAAAATAACAAATTTCACAGAGTCATAGAATATGCTGAGTTGGAAGGGGCCCACAAGGATCACCTGGTCTAGCTCCTGGCCCTGCACAGGACCATCCCCAAGAGTCACACCAGGTGCCTGAGAGCATTGTCCAAATGCTTCTTGAACTCTGTCGTGGTTGGTGCTTTGACACTTTCCCTGGGGAGCCTGTTCCAGTGCCCAACCACCCTCTGAGTGAAGAATGTTTTTGTATCAAACCTCCCCTGACAGAGCTTCAGGCCATTCCCTCAGGTCCTGTCACTGGTCACCACAGAACAGAGATCAGTGCCTGCCTTTTCTTGTCCCCTCACAAGGAAGCTGTAACTGCAGTGAGGTCTCCCCTCAGTCTCCTCCAGGCTGAACAGACCCAGTGCCCTCAGCCTCTCCTCACAGCTTCTCCTCAAGGCCCTTCACCATCTTTGTTGCCCTTCTTGGACACTCTCTAATAGTTTAATGTCTTTCTGTTTCAGGGTTGGCTGGGAGTGGATCATTCTCACAGTCATGGTCCTCCAGCTTGGGGCACTGAGACCCCCTTGTTGAAGACAGAGGCAAAGAATGTGTTAAACACCTGTACCTTTTCTTTGTTCCTGTTTGTGAGGTGACTATCCTCACCCCATAATGGGCAGATGACAACTCTTACGCTGCCTATTGCCATTAATATATTTGAAAAAGCTGTTTTTATTGTTCCCCAGTCAGTTTGTTTATGTAGAGCTGCTGTTAACTTTTTGTATATTAGGGCCATGGGAGGATTACAAAAATAATGTACAGTAGTTTATTTTTAAGTCTATAGACTTCTAATGGCTTTTCAGTGAAGGTGTAAACTTTGTTTCTGCATATGCATTAGTGGTTATATAGTGTATGTGGTTTAGGTTCTTTTTGTTGGTGGTTGCTTTTTTTCTTCCCATCTCTTCATCCCACTTATGCCAGGCACCTTTACATCTTTCAAAGTAGTCTCTGGACTTGAAGTTTTAGAGTCTTTGCTGGAACACAGCTGTTTGGTAGATAAAATGTCTGTTTTATTGTCAAAATGTTGCACCTAAACCTGGTGAATAATTTAGTATTTAGGTGTAGTCGCTCTTTTGTCTTGGAATTGGAATGCCATGGTGGATTTATTTTTTAATTCCCTTGCTCTTTTTTAAGTGCTGGTTTACAGGACCCTACTAAATCCCTTTTTTGAGCTGCTCACTGAGAGATCACAACCTTCACTGCCATCTAGTGGTGTTTACAAAGAAGCTTTTCCTACTGAAATGCCTTCTTAAAGAATGTTGAAAAAGGTGCTTGTATATCAAAATAAGGAGCAATGTGGTTATTTCCTTTTCTTTCCTTGCATTTGGCTGAATTATGTTTTGTGATGATCTTATCTTTTCATTAGGTCATTAGTTGTCTCAGAGATGATAAACTTTCAATTCAGTATTTGATCTTATGACATGTAGCCTCTAGCATCTCTAGTATTGGTAGTGCCCCTTCAACATCTTTGGGACACTGCTTCAGCAGTAAGAAATTACTTGATCTTCCTGCATCAGAGGAAAAATGTCCATGTGCATTTCATATCTTTGCATGTTGAATACTGACAAGTAGTGGGATCTTCAGTGCTTTCAGGCATTATAAATTATTGAATAAGGAGAGGGATAGGATCTTAACACTTGTGTTTACTGAATCAGTGCTTCCTGGTTTGGCTTGATTGCACTTTATTGAAGGGAGTACTGTTTAGCCTAGAAAATAAAAGTCACAAGGGGAATTTTGTATATACATACTTGAATAGAAGATGGGAAAAAGAGTCAGTGGTGCCCAGAGGCAGTGGGCAAAAACTGGAATAGAGCAGGCTCTGTCTGAATATTGGGAAGCACTGAGGGTGGTCCAGCACTGCCACAGGTTGCCAATTAAAGTTGTGAAATCACTAGCCTTGGAAATAGTCAAAAGCTGTCTGGACACGTTCCTGGGCAGCTTGCGCTGGGTAGTCCTGCTTGAGCAGAGTGTTGGACTAGACAACCTCCAGAGTTCTCTTTCAGTTTCAGCATGCTGTGATTCTTAGGGCTCAAGGCAGGGAAATGAACTAGGTTACTCAAGTTCTTCTGTTCCTTCCTTATGTGGATGCTAAGAGACCTGTGCAGTTCCTTCAGTGGGAGAAAATGAAGCCTGACTTTAGCACTGCTAATGCCACATTCAGGTTTTACCTTGCCTGGGGCTGTTTTTCAGAAATGTACAGTGTACCTTGTTGGGGTCTTGCTGTGCATGCAGTGCTTTGTATTCCTGAGGGTTTTGAAATTTGTGTTTGGTCATGATCTCCATTCCAAACTTAGACTGGTGCAGAGAAATTGGAGATTTTTGTCAAACAATTAACAGGAAATGGTTTAAATTTCCAGTGTGCTAGCTTTGAATTTTGACTGATTTATAAGCAAACCAGTTGGACAAATCTGTAAATTAAAAACTAGATAAAACTTGTTTCTTGACTTGACACCTTTTACTCTTGTTGTTGAAATGTCAGTAAAAACTGTCCTATACATGACTGCTGTGAAGATATTTCAGTATTTGGAGAAGCTTTTCAGATGCTGTTCATGAGCAAATGGATATTGATATGATGATAGATTTTCCCTGTGTTACTTGTGGATTTTCTCTAATAGATTCTCATAACACTTTATCCTAAAATTTTGAATGTCTTTCTCCTTTTATATGCAATTTTGAGATGGCATGTTCTTATGTTTAAAAAAATAGTATGTAATATGTAACAGCTTTTAAATGATATAAAGATTTTCCCTTTCTTTAAAAATTTGATGATATAGGTGTTTTGTTGGAAGTCATCTAACAACTCCATGAAGCAGTGTCGTTGGGTGTATGGCCGGCAAGTCTTCATGTCTGATGTTGCATTGAATGGGAATGAAATAATGTTTGTCACGCATGATGGTGAAGCCTTTACAGGGAAGTGGCTGGAAGAAGGGAAAAAAAACTCAGAAAAGAAAGGTTAGCTGTGAATTCTTAGCGGTTTTTAAGTACTTTTAAATCAGTAAAAAAGTTTAATTGAATCTGTATGATCTCTAACAGTATTATGTGGCAAGTTTGTTCTTTCCTCTGTGACTGACAGTTTTTAGCATTGACTGCTACCGGACTCTTTCCTCAGTAACACTGAGATTGACTTTGCAGCCTCCAATTTACTTTAGGTGGAGATTTCTGGGAAGAAAAGTACTTCTGAAGAACAACAGTAGCACAATGGTCTGATGTAATGATCTAGTCACATACTAGATGATGAGTTTGAAGAGAATTGGTATTGAGCAAGAGAAGGAGCATACACTTGCTTGCACTGCTAAGTCTCTTGAAGCCTGTTTCCCAGTCCCTTATCTGGGCAGAATTCAGGGTCCAAAGTAACTTCACCTTATTAACTTGGCTCATATTACTGTAAGTGGGTCCTGATGGTTTGTTTTTCTGCAAGGAACATACCGGTCTCATACAGGACAAAATTTTACGTGAAACTGTCAGCTCTCCTCCTATATATTCTGTAAATAAGCAAGCTGAAATCTTCAGCATGGTTTAGTCTTACTCAATTACTCCGTCAATGGATATACAGAAGTCATAGTCTTGCCTTTTTGTTGTATTAGTTGTATTTTAATTCGCTGGATCTTTCTGTGATCTGTATTCACTTTGTGGTTTTTTTTAACAGAACCTGTATCAAGCCTTCAGCATCCTTCATGTGATGTGTCTTGTGAACATGATACAACCAGTGTGTATGAAAGAATTCGACTTCAGAAGCTGACTTTTGTCCACCGAGCTGTCAGTATTGCCACTGATCCTAGTGGTTGCAATTTTGCTGTATTGCAATCAGATCCTAAAACCAGGTATATTTAAGATAACAACAGTTGTAATTTTTCCTTTTTTTGTGTGTGATTGAGATTGAATAATTCTTTTCCAAACCATTTTTTGGCTCATACAGAAGTCACAGTAAATACAGTTATCCATACTGCTAGAGAACAGTACTTTGTTAGTAATTATGTTGAAGTTATCTAAAGGCCTCGGCTTATGTATTTGCATAATAATAGACAGTATTGATGTTTTATCTGAAGTGTTTAAGGCAAGCATTTGCCATGTATTTCCTAACACACTCTGAGTTCTAAATACTGTAGAAATTTACCCCTTCAGTAATCACCAATAATCAGCTTTTAAATAAAAGTGACAAGTTAATTTTTGTTTGGAAGAGATGTATAAAGTAAAATAAATAAATAGAATACTGGACCATGTTTCTTATGCTCTTATAATAGTTTCCAACATTTGTGATAAATAGCCAAACATTAGCTTTTCTCCCTTATTGCTTTAGTTTGTAACATGAAGTACAGCAAGCATTTCTGTGTTTTCATGTTGGAAAAATGAGATGAAGATAAAGTAGTTCTGATAACTGTTACAGTATAAAGGCAAAATACTATATACTGTAAATATACTAAAGCTAGACAGGTCTTATTTATGTAGTTCAATTGCCTAAATACCATATTATTAGTTATTTTTGTAAAGAACAGGACAAGAAATGTTGAGCAGTTCAGCAATGTAAGAAACAAAGAAACCGAATGGAAACATCATTGTTCTCTTCATTAAACATACTGTGTAAAATGTGATGAAGGTTTTAAATAATGTTTGATTATGGATTTATTTTTGTTTTAGTCTCTATGAAATTCCAAGTGTGTCACTATCAAGTTTTGGAATGGATTTTGGCAAACTGTTAGATGAAACAGATGAAATGGACAGCATCCATGATGTGACTTTTCAGATTGGCACAAGAATGTACCCCGTGCACAAATACATCTTGGCCGTACGCTCTGACTTCTTCAAGAAGCTCTTTGTTTCCAGTGACAGCCAGCTAGACACTCCAGACATCTACCGTAAAGATGAAGATGCTGTTGGATGTGATCTCTATGTAATTGAGAAGGTCCATCCAGATCTGTTTGCATACCTTCTGCAGTTCATATACACTGATACTTGTGATCTTTTGACTCATGGTTATAAGCCAAAAATCTCATATAAAGAAAAATCAGATGAATATCAAGATACTTTAATTTCTAATCTCAGCAAAATGAGCTTTGATGAAAATGTCAATGGAAAGTCTGCATTTGAGATTTATAGAAATAATCAGGTGAAAGTTATAAATGAAAAACAGAAGAGCAAATCTAAAAAAGGCAAAGCTGGTGATGAAGCTAACCTCATTAAAATGTTGCAAAGTGCAGCAAAGAAGTTTGGGCTCAGCAATTTATGTGGAAGGTAGGTGAAAGGAAATGCATTTCTATTTTGATGAGCTCTCCATGGAGTTTTTTTTATGTAAGCTGATCTAACTTGAGTTATTATGACAATAGTGGAAATTAAGACACTGATGTTAGAATAGAAACTAGTGGGGGAATGGTGAGGGGATGCTACTTAGGACCTGACTGCACTTATTTCCAGTTCTTACAGGAGTTTCAGGGTGGTGGGTGGTGAGCTATTCCATCGCTGTTGGGGCATCACTTGTTTTGTATCTGCTCATTCTGTTAGCATTGTTACTATTTTCCATTATTTTTCTGCCCTATTAAAACTGTCTATCTCAACCCACAAATTTTACTATTTTTTCCCCTATTTTCTCCCCCATCCCACTGATGGGTGGTGAGGGCAGAGAGAGTGAGTGAGGGACTGTATTGTCTTTACCCAGATGAGTTAAACCACGACAGTATCCTCTAAGACATGAGCTCTGTGGGATTTGATATCTGGTATAAATCATATGACTTTCCAGAAAGACTGATGTAAAACATCAGTACTGGTTAGACAGCTGATCTAACGGAATTTTGGACTGCATAATTTCTGTACTGTGGTCTGTAGTATAGCAGTTTTTTCACGAGACAGCTGCGTCTGTTTTAGTATAAAACACCACAAAGCAAATTTAAATTCTTGTTCAAGAGATGTAATTTTTTTGTTACATACTGAAACAAATGGAATTGAGATCAAATGTCTCTGTAGAACTCTATTAATCAGTTTGGGCTTTTTTTTTTTTTTTCCTGCGATTGTTCTTTTCAAAGAGGGATATGAGCTTTTTCAGGGCAGTTTTCTTACTGTACTTCCTGCATGCAGAGCCAAGATGTGAGGCTGCTGCTAAAACTGAGTTCCTAAGTAACATTTCCATGGTAAAGTACTTTGATTTAAACGTCTATTACTTTGTAATCCACCAGCAGCACTCCTGTGTCTTTACCATCCCATTCACAAGTCTTCTTGATGAATTAGGATGCTGAAAAAGCCTGTGCTGAAATTTGCATCTCTTCCCAACCACTGTCTTTGCTCAGTTTATTGACTGGTACCAATACGTATTTAACTTCCTGGTTTTTGACCCTGTAGTATTGAACTTCAGCCTAAACTATACAATGTAGGTTTCATATAAGGTAATAAATACATATCTAAGATGAGGAAAGAATGTCAGTTACATTTTGCATCTGCCTTGAAGACTTTTCAAGTAACAACTGGCTTCTATTTTTGTATGATGATTCGTTTTCATATTTAGAATATGAGCCCACTGAAGTACTGTTACTTTGTGAAACTGTTCTTAGTGGTTTGAACTGTATATTAATTATATTGCTTATTACTAATGTTAATAATTTGCAGGTTGGATGGAGTCAGGTTAGAAAATGGAAAAATTAACGTTGTCAACAAGAAGAATGGGAACAAACCAAAGTTAAATCAGAAGAAATGGTAATTTTTTTAAATCAAGTTTTCCCTACTTTCCTGCACCATCTTCCTCTCTTATGTAATTTCTTTACCTGTTAAGTAAGAGCTAAGGTTGATCCAGCTGCATTTTGACTTCTGGTATGCAATTGTCTCTGTCATAGTAACCCAGGTTTGAAAGTTCTCTATAGTTACTTATAGACTTGATCTGTAAATCAGTAACTGGGAATAGATTATGTGTGGCATATCCTTTTTTTACTGTACCTTAATGTGTTCTGTGGATTAACTGTGTCATAGAATACTAATGCCAGAAGAAATGTTATGGGTAATCCAGTCAAAAACAATTTGACTTCTATAAATCTGCTTTCTGTAACAATAAGACTACATGGATTGGAAATAAGCAAATGCGTACTATGTTTTCTAATTTGCTTTTAGCAAAGTAATGTGTGTTTTTTAATTCCATTGGTGTGATCGAATTATTTATGCCCAAAGTCCTGAATAGTCTATATAGGAAAAGCAACATTGCATAGAAGTTGCTGTTTTCACAGAATTTGGGTTAATTCTTAAAATGCATCACAAGGCCTATGGTACCTCCTGATATTGAAGAAATAGGTAACTTAACATAGACCATTTAAGATTGGCTAAAATTAGCCATAACTAATTTATTTAATCATAGCATTTTTAAAACAGTAATTGACTGAGTTTTGAAGGAAATATTTCAGATGGAATTTTTAAAGCTTAACTTTGGACAAAGTAATTCTCCCTGGAAAGTATTGTGCCTGTTCTTTTGGGTTCATGTTCTGTGGTATTATTAAAGTTCAGGTGTGTTTTATTTCAAAGGATAAATCCTAACTTGCTAGAGTTAAGGCATTTAATTGTAGAGTTTACAGCTTGTAACTCTTCTGAGTAGTCACAGTTCTGATGCTATTAAATATCTTCTAGTTCATACCTCTGCGATGTGACCCTGAAATCTTTAGATGGAAAGGAATTCCCGTGTCATAAGTGTGTACTTTGTGCAAGACTTGGTATGTGTGTGAATTTTTATATAAATTTATGTAACATAAGTTATATCGTCTTTTTTAACTGTCGTTTTATTGCATCTTGAACTGAAATGCCTTTCTTTACAGATTATTTTCACAGCATGTTAAGCAGCTCGTGGATTGAGGTAAGTTTGCCAAAACCATGTGTGATGATATGTTTTATTTTGCATCAAATAAGTAACAGCGTTTCAGTTTTTCCTGTAATAACATACCCTAAATACTAGGGAAAAGGAAGGGTTGGATTCTTTGATTCCATTTGCAAGAAAAATACCCCACAAGCTGCATTTTTGGTTATTTTGGTTACTCTGTATTTGTACTATTGAGATTATGTATTAAATGAGAATAATAAATGTAATACTGTATATTGAACGAAATTGCTGCTTTTGTTTTAGGGGTTTAGTTTGAACTAGGTCATGGATTTTTAAAAAACACTGACTGGACTGTTCTTATGGGATACTGCTGTGGATGAATTTTCATTTTCTTTCTCTAAAAGATTGTACATTTCAAATAGTATGCAGTTTGGAACAGCTCATCATATCTACTGAGTGCAAGAGAGAACAGGATTGAGGGTCAGTGTGTAGAACTCCAGCTGACTTTTGCTGTTAAATTAAATAGAGGATATCAGGGACTATTCTACTTGGTCACCAACTGCTGTTTCAAAAGGTGTAGATCTTTAATTTGTCTTGTTTCCTATTTGTCAGCTGTGTGTCAACGCCCTGGTTGTTCCTGGACATTGTAATTTTTCTAACTGTGTCTGTTGAACTACCTGAGCACTATTGGTAATGTTTATGGAAAGAGAGGAATGGTCTAAGTGGAGAAGCATTTTTCTGAGACTGAAAACTAAAGCAGTGCACAGGAGTTCCTCAAATTTCTTAGCTTTCTGGCAATACATTCAGAACATTAAGTACTCAAGTACTTCAGTGAAGTACTGGCAGTTCTGTTCTGCTGTGAAACAGCACTTCACCTGTCCTCCAGGTTACTGTGCTGCTTTTTCCTAAGTCATCCCTGAAAAAACATTTGCAACACTGTGAGACAAATGATTGATTGAAGGGGTTTTTTTAAGTGTTGAATGTCCATTTGTATAGTGGTTTTGTATATCAGTAGTATGTATTTAATAAGTTGCTTATTGTTTTTTAAGTAAACCTAAATCAACCTAAATTAATAAGTAAACAAATTTTTGAAGCAAGGGCTGTAGATGTTACATAAACACATTAATGTCTGTAAGAGATTTTTAACCTTTAGAAGGAAAACATCAGTACCAGTAGCATGTTCTAAAGCAAAGTAAACATTTTATTATGAAGCTTTACTTGGGTACCACCTGAAGTAAACCAGAGTTGTTAAGCAGTGATGTTGCATAAACACAAATGGTGACAGTTGCATGGTTTAGTGGCGAGTGTTTGCTCTTATGAAAGCTTTTCCTTAATGCTTAGGATGGTTCTTCAAATGGAGGGCTTGATGAGGATCTTGTTTTCAGAGGCATTAACAGTAGTGACTACTTGATTATTATTGTTATTTGGGAACTCGTGATTTCATTAGCTCTTTCGACCTTGAAAAGAAAGCAGTTCAGTACTTGCACAGAGGGTTCCCCTAGTTCTACTTGTAGGCAATTGTTGATAAAGTAATATAGTCAAGGAAGATTGTTAGATAGATGATCAAAGTGATCAAACATGAAACTGTTTCATGGGTATTTTTTCAGAAGTTTGAACAGATTTTAATTGCTTTGCTACAATCAATTCTTGATTGAGAAACTTGGACCGATTTTGTACAATGCTTAAGTAATTAACTTTGAAAATATGACCTTCTGAGTTATTGTCTTAATATAGGTACTGTCTTAATTTTGTATTTTATTCCAAGCAGTCAGCCTCCCTTACTTTTTCTATTTCTTCTTTTTTTTTCTTTAAATACTTCTGCCTTTTAGGCTACCTGTTCAGCTCTGGAAATGCCCATCCATTCTGACATACTACAGATAATTGTGGATTACTTGTATACAGATGAAGCTCTTGCCATAAAAGGTACCATTAATATATTTTCAACTGTAGCTCCTGCAATTTTTGTATTTTTAAAATAGAAATTCAAAACTTAATATGCTTGTGTTGGAGTTACATTTAAAAAAATTAAAATTCTTGACTCTTTCTTTGGAGTTTGAGGGGGTAGCAGTACCCCAGGCCTTGTTGTACCTTTTCTTTAGTTTGTCAGACTGCAGTTTTCCTTTTCCCTCCTTCTGTTGCTTCAAAAAGTGGACTGTTGGTGCTCTTCTAAGCTTTTTCTTGTGCTGTGAAAATACCATCAAAATTTGCAAAGCCATTATATTTGTACTTTGGTAAACTCTCATTGAAGCTGCCTGTTTTTGTTTTTTATTTGCCCCCAGTGTTTACATGATGCTTTGTTTTCCAGATTCTCAAAATGTGGAATTCATATGTAACGTTCTTGTGGTAGCAGACCAGCTTCTTATATCCAGACTCAAAGAAATCTGTGAAGTAGCCATTGCAGAAAGATGTGAGTCCTTCCACATGTATTGTAAAGTTTTACAGAACAAAAAATGCTATTTTTAGATGTTCTTGCCTTTTGCAACACAGAATTTGTGTATCTTCCTTTCAGGTGATTATGTTTTGATGTTCATTGCATGTCTGCTAATAACTGCTTCTTTAGTCTGAGCAATATTCTAGGTTAGCATGATCTTCCATTACTTATGCTCATGCCCTTTAATAAAAAGGGGTTTAAAAAAAAAAGAAAAAAAGCCTAACCGAAATGAAATCTTCATTTCATTGAATTGAAATTTCTTTTCTTTAAAATATGATAAAATCAATTCTGTTTCTATTTTTGTTGTTGTATTTAGTGTTCCCACTCTCCTCCTTCACTCTCATAGTTTGAAACATTTGAAAGTTTAACAGTTGTTTATGCTATTTATGAAACTTGCTATTTTTATCTTTCTTTTTCCTTTTTGTTTTGGACTGCTGGGTTTTAATATTTTGAAACTGATCTGTTTGTAGGCAGGGCTTTTTAGTTCTGTGAAGCAGCCATTGAATACAAGCTGCTACAAAGTTACATGGAACTTCCTATAGTTTACGGCCATTTGAGCATTAGCATTTTTTCTAGGAGAGTATAAGTATAAGATACAATTCAATAACTAGATCATGCTGCAGATTAAGTCTTAAAATGGCTTGCTTGATATTACAGCCAATTATCTAGTTTAGTTTGTTGTGCTTTGTTTCTGCAGTGACCTTAAAGAATGCTGCTGAGCTGTTGGAGTTTTCAGCAATGTATAATGCTGAACAGCTAAAATTGTCCTGCTTGCAGTTCATAGGACTCAATATGGCAGCTTTGCTTGAAGCAAGGTAAGCTGGAGTGCAAATGTATTCATGTATTAGTTGTAGAATTTAAATATCCCTAAAAGGTAAAAGGATTGGAATAACTAATATAGACAGTTTAATGCTAAAATGCAGCTGAATAGGCTCATTTTTGTCAGGGAGAGAGAAGCTAGTTAAATATCTGTACATACTGTACCAGTTCTATAGTACAAAACCATATGTTACAGTCTGGCATGAAGAGCCTCTCTGGAAGTCAATGGGCTTTAACATTAAGTCTAGTCTTTTTTGGGGTTTTAAAAGCATTTTGGAAGATGCATAAAACTGCTGTGGGTCTTTTCATTTGGAGGGGTTTTTTTTGGGGGGAGATGGAGATTATTGTGTTTTTTTTTTTTTTTTCTTTTAGGATTTGTTTGTTTGGATGTTTTTTTTAAAACATGATTGTTAACAATACATGTTTGATTTGTTTTAAGTGGATGTATTAATAGCTGCTTTATTTTCCAAAGAGGTTGGGCCTGCCCTCTGGTAGTCTTTTTGCTTTAATGTCTGTAGTGAGAGCTGAACAAATTAATTTATTATCCTTGCTTTCCACAGTGGTTCTAAAGTTCTGAGAAGCTGAAGGTGTGCTCTGGCCTTCCTTCTCTTGATGCTTTTGGACAGGCCGTCAAGTTGTTTCCTAAGTACATATCATCTTCTCAGAGCAAACCTTATCAGTACTGATTGAAGTTCTTTTCTTGCAAAACCTTAAGAAAAACACCAAAAAAACCCAGCCAAAAAAAAAAAAATCTCAGTTGTGAGTTCTCGCTGTCCTTTTTGTCAGACTTCTTTTCACTTACAGAAGTTCTTAGAGATCTGAAACAGTTCAGAATGCCAGCAGTTCATTGCCACACAGTGGCTTCCCTTGCATGCCAGATAGAGAAGTTAATTCGTATTACCAATTTCCCTCTTCACCTCACTATAAAATATGAACATTCTAACCTTTGATTTTGGAGAGAGGAGTAAAAATCTAGTAATGTTGCCTTAAATATTATTTGAATTCAGACTTGTTTCCTCTTAAGCCTACATGCAATATTCTTACTACAATTAAGAGTCTATCTACATTTTAGTGAAAATCTGAAAATGTTAGTATTGGGTAGAAAGACTTTTAATTTGAGAAATGTGAAACAGAGCTAAGTCCTGACAGCTTTTTGCAAGAACTACTCACATGGACAAGACAGTTCTGTTGAGTCAAGTTTGTTGCTGTAGTATTGTTTATTGGCATAAATGTCTATGTTGTATGTTGTGTTTGAGTTTTATGGAGAGTTTACATAGATTTGGAGTATTTAGAAACATGTCAGGATGACAGTATGCAGAAATAGGTAAGGCAATGACCTCTTCTTGTTAGCTTAACTATATAGGTCTGTTTTGGCTGTGACCTTAGGTAAAGGTACGTGCGAAGGTGGTGTATTTAATCCTGCCCTACAACAAAGGTATTGATTAGCTTTTATTTTGTGTTCAGTGTCTTCCTTTAGACTCTGACCACCATGAATAGGTGATAATACCTGTAGGTGAGATTCATCCAAAGTGTTCATTTGAATTTTTCATTAATGTGATATTTTTATAAATTGCTAAGATTAACTTGGTATTTAAGGATAAAGATAATTTTTTTTTTAGGACTCTGGATGTCTTAAGTGATGAAGTTGTGAAGGATCTTTCTGTTTATTACAGGAAAATGGTAAGTTGTACAACTTGAGTGTAAGCTGATTAGGTGTAAAATGAGAATAGATAAAGTTGTCTACTGCTATTATCACTCTCAAGGAGTTAATACTTCATTGTTCACTAGCTACTGCTGCAACAGTGTCTTTTAAATTAATTAGTTTTACACTTTAAACATATTAATGTTCTGTAATTAACAATTGTTGCATGGAACAGTTTAAGCAAAACCTATGGAAAAGAGCATCCATTACTTAGAAAAAAGGAGAAGAAAGCTGAAAAGTTCAGGGTGATCATATAGATGTTAACATCACTAAGAAGAATAATGTGAAAATTGAACTGTAATACAATGGTGAAAGCCAAGACCCATTATAATCCAGTATTCACTTACTGTAAAAGATAAGTGTTTGCAAAATCTTTAAGTTTTTTTTGTTTTTTTTTTTGCCATAAGTTAGCAATAGATGAAACATAGACATTTTGAGTCTGTCACTTAAGATACTTCTCCAATTTTGCTTAAAGATATAATTTAAGTTTATAAGCTTGTTAAGTAATTAATTACCTGATCTGTGAACGTGTTTTAAAAGAGAATTGGTTTTGGCCCTCTTACATAAATTTGCTAGCATACAACTTCAGTGAAACTTAAAGTAAGGACTTTTACAACTGCAGATTCCAGCTATGGTCAGGAGAGTAATTACTCCATATCCAGATGGACCTGACATAAGTTCTTTTGAGCCTGAAGATGGAGAGAACTTCGTAATTTTAAGGGAAGAAATGAATACAGAACAAAATTCTCAGTAAGTGTTTGTTTTTCATCAATATTTTTCACCAGATGAACTGTGTGTGGTATTAATTTGCATTGGTGCCTGACTACGTTTAAGTTCAGAATTGAAAGATTAAGAAATGAGATTTCAAAGACCATTCTCAGTTTCCTTAAGTCTTTGAAAATGTTGCAAAACTACATCAGAGCACTTTCAGTTTATAAATAGCATATGAGTAAAGGTTGCAAAATGAGCATTCACAGTGATGTTTGGGGGTTGTGCATGTGATGAGAGTATCTGTATATGTGTGAGACCAACTGTGTAGTTCATTGTATTTCACTGCATTAGGAGAGATCAAAAGAGAAAAAACAGACTTGAATGTACTATAGATCTGCTTGAAAAATTGTGATAATCTAAATCTGTCAATATTAACAGACTTGTCAAGTGAAATACAGAGCTTTGTAGTATGGTAGGATGGCTTGGTAACAGGCTTCCAAATAGTGGGATAAAATGTCAGCCTGCAGAAGAAAACTCACCTGCAGTATTGTGTACTGTTCTGAGCGCTTGTGTTGGAAAAGTTGCACTAAATAAACTAGTGTAGGTCAGAACTAGTAGATCAAGGAAACTGGAAGGCTATTTTGTATTCAACATCAAGCCTTTCAGTGTTTTTCAAGGCTGGGTGGTAGCATCTAGAGAATTGCATAGTCCAAGGATTAAAAAACAGACACCCCAAGTACTGTCAGGTAGTGCTGCAGCAGTGATTAAGTAGTTATATAGTTACTTAACAAAAAGCTGCTTAAAGAAGCCTTGAAATAGTGCACTATAGCTGCATTTCATGTAATCATGAATATCTAGTAGTTTTGTTAAAATGAAAGATGTCTTTTATTTGATTTCACTCTTCCTAATAGCATAAAGAGGAACACATGACATTTAGGTTACATCACCCTGTATCTGCTTTATTGTAAAATTAGTGTTATCGCAATGGCAGTGTTTATAATGGGGAGAAATTACACCTACTGTGGCATTTATTGAGCTTCAGTAATTTAGGAGAAAGCAAGAGAGACAAAAGTGGAGAGTTGTCTGTAGTTTGCTTTACGTCAGTTGCTGTGATTTGTAGCAGGTCTAATCTGACCTAGGTGGCAGTGCCAGCCTGTGCAGCAGCTGCATTTTCCACTCTCTCAGCAGAAGTCTGTGTGGAGTATAGTAGTCCAGAGGCTAGATCTAGACTGGAAAGAGTTTTTTTCTTTTCCTCCTGGCTTGTTCTTTTCCCCCAAAATGATTTATGAAATGATTGTGCCAGTACATAAGCAGAGCAGGAGCAGGCAGCTAGTGCCAGGTGCTGAGATCAGGTACTACTGCTTGAAGGGCAGCTGCTGCTGCTGACTGAGAAAAGTGACATGGGTAGTTCTGAAGCTCAGTTTCTTTGGCTTTAATGCATTCTGTGGTTTTGGTTTTTTTCCTATTAGGGAAGCCCTTTTCAAAAAAGCAAAAACTAAGGCAAAAAAGAAGCCAAGAAAACGGTCTGACAGCTCTGGAGGATACAATCTATCAGATATTATTCAGAGTCCAGCCTCTACAGGTCAGTAGAAAAGACATTCCTATCAGGTATAAAAACAGAACATAAAGTGTAATATGCAATGCAATTTCTGTATTTCAAGAAGGAAATCTTAGATTATTTCTTTCTTAGTGAACACTATAATTGAATTTAAATAGTGAATTCTTAAGATTAACGGTTTTTTGAAAGGGTGTTTGTCATTGTGCCCAAAGTTCAGATAAAAACATGTATTTCATCAAATGAAGATAATGCACATTTTCTCACGTGGAACATTTCTGTTAATGTGTTGTGTTTGGGGGGGTTTTTTTTTTTTTTTTTTTTTTTTTTGTTTGTTTTTCTTTTTGTTTTTTTTTGTTTTCTGAAACATAAAGAGTAAATTATCCACTTTTTATTGAGAAGATGGTAGAAGAATTTAAAAGAAATTGTTATTTGTATATTGTGAGACAGAAGAAGAAAACTGGGAGTAATGTTATTCTGAAAAAAATATTTAGGATAGCAGAAAATTTGCTTATACTTACCACTGGCTAGAATTCTGGACTAGGTAAACTTCTGATTGCTTTATAGTCATCATATGGTGTGAATAATTTTTGTGTTTGTTAAGCATTGTTTAGTCTAGTTCTCATGATTTAATAGTTCTACTATCTTTTCTTATTTCTAGGTTCAGTAAAACTGGATAAAGCTAACTCAGTAGACTCCCTTCCAGAACTCTTAACATCTGACTCTGAGGGCAGTTACGCAGGAGTGGGTAGTCCCAGAGACTTGCAGTCCCCTGACTTCACAAAAGGATTTCATCCAGAGAGGACTGAGGTTCGATTTTTTTTTTTTGTTTGTGTTTATCTAGTCCATCAAAAGCAGAGTTTGTATTTTATTCTTTCTGTGAAGTTGTTGTACTTACGGTGAAGTAGACAACTTTGGGGAGTTGTTGTTTATTTGATTAAGAAAATAAAATTTAGTGCTTGTAGTGTTTATTCAACAATTTTCTACCTGATCTTTAGATGAAGGACAAAGTATGCAGTCAGGGTATGAAACCCTCTCACCCTAACAAGGAGATGAAGTCATACAAGGGAGCATCAGCAGTGACGCAGTCTGTTCCACAGTCCATTCCCAGTGCCAGACACAACTGTGCAAGCTCTCCCAATTGGGTAGCAACCAGTTTCAGGTGCAGTAATACTTACAGTCACTGGTTTACACTTGGTAGTGAAGGCTAATAATGTTCTAGTCAGGCTAAAAAGCTATCTGCTCTTCAAAATGATCATACATTACTTGACATGTGAACTCAAGATCTTAATTTAATAAAAGGAGAACATTTTGTAATTATTCATTGAGAAAAGCAATGCTGTATACATTATTCTTATTTTTTTAATTGCTTCCATCTGTACTTCTACCTGTTTTTCTAACACCCATTTGGTTAATACTGTGTAAAATACTGAGGAGTTTTTTGTAGAATCATATCGTGTTTGAAGCCTTTAGAAACTCCACTGTACTTTGAGATTTTTTAGGCCTTTAGACTTAAATGGGCTGTAAAAATCAACACCACAGTTTTAACTGGTACAATAATAAAAAATTGAGTATTGTTTTTATTTCTATGGAGAGATGGAGGAAGTGCTTCTTATGTTTTATTCCAAAGCTTGTCCTTGAATTGAGTTGTAATGCAGCTTACTTTACAGATGTAAAGTAAGATTTAAGCAAACACATTTTAATTTATAGTTTTTTGTAAAGCTTGAGAATGTATAGATTTAATTCGTGTTTATTTCTGTGGAAGTTTAAAATTAGTTTGTGTATGAAAAAGAGACTGATACCTGAGGTTACTGATGTTTGTGTAGCCCTCTGAGTGCAAAACCTGTTTTATCATGTGAAATAATTTGAATCCTGCACTTCAAAGAGAGATCTAATTCAATCTTCAGAGCTGCAAGCAGTGCCTCTCTATAACTTAGCATGAGCATTTGACTACTAAATAAGTATCCTTATTTAGGCATCTAATTTTTTTAAGTAATCATAGTTTTTGCATCTGATTTTTTAGGGTTCTAATTTTTTTAAAGTAATCACAGTTCACATCTTTTTGTTTTGTACTATTATGAATCTTGAAAGTATTTTTATAGTGTGCTTTTAAATATGTATATATTTATAAAAGTTTTGTCAGAAACATTTTATTTGAGGTTTGCCATAATTGAGGAAACAGACATAAATTATACAACCAGTTACCAATCCTATGTATGATTTAGAGGATTTCAGTGAAGGAAACTGTGGAGTGTAAGTAAAAATCAGTGCCTTGTAAGGTAACTTTTTATTTTTCATTTAGCCCTGCCAGCCCTCCTGCTATGGATCTCAGAACCATCATGGAAATTGAAGAAAGTATGCAGAAATGTGGAACCATGCCAAAGGCAAATTCAAGGTTGGTAAAAAACCAAAATCTATAAAAAAGTGTGATAGGCCTAGGTTGTTATGAATTTACTTAGTGGTTTAGGCCATTCAGTTTAAAAAAAGCAGGAGAAAAGTTGTCCTATTTGGTTTTGAACAGCTTTGTTTACTTCATTATGTTGTTTTTCTTTGAGCATACAAAATGTATCCCTTTATTTTACTCTAGTCTTTACTCAACTACTGCAAAAGAGCAAGTGAGCTAGTATCTTAAATAAGTGGCCTGTCCTGCTGAGCCTTTCTGTTTCTGACCTAAAAGAATTAATTCTTCTCCCTAGAACTTTGGAAATTATTTGTGCACAAGTACTGGATTTGACAAGTTCATTTCTTTACTTGCATTCTCTGGCCTCTCCCAGAAACCATGTCTGGAAGTTAACAATTCTTCAGACGGAAGCAAGTGTGGTTCCTTCTTGTAAAAGCATCCCAAAAGACACAGGGAAATAAATGTGCTTTTTTACAAGGCAGTGTGTTAAAGCTAGTGTTGTTTAAGTGGCAACATATGGAAGAGAAGACAAGAGGAAGTGACTCTCATGACCTTTCAGGTGTGGCTTTCTTATAAAGAAGAGTTAGGACAGTACTCGTGGAACCTGATAAAGGCTAGCTTGATAGATAGATTCAGAAACTGCAAACAAAACAGCCAAGACTGAAGAATCCAAATAGCTTAGAAAAGAAAATTTTTACAGATAGAGAAAATGGCTCTATGCTGTTGTATACATTTTTTTAATATATAAATATTTTTGGTTTAAGGGAGCTAAGCTTGACAGTCTCTAAAAAAATCACAAGATTAGAATAGTCTTCATCTGGTGGTAGTCCTCTTTTGGTGACTTGTTTCCTACTCTGCGTGTTTTCATTTATGGACATCTATGTGAAGAATATTTCTATGATGTTTTCTTTCTGTCACTCTTGATATTAATTGATCCTTTTTTTTTTTTTTTTTTTTTTTTTTTTTTTTTTTGCTTCTCAGCCATCTGAGCCCTTGTTACCCTCTTGCCTTTTGGCTCTCTAAGCAAAGTATTTTTGTTTAGGAAATAAGTTACTTCTCAGTTTAATTTGCAGGTTTAAAGGTGAGTCATCTCAAAGGACATGGATCTTACAACTTCTTTCTTTGCAATGTCCATTCACAGCAGAATGGTGTCTCATGGAATCAAGCTTTCTCAGAAGCAAAGGAAAATGATTGCCCTGGCAGCAAAAGATAATGGATCAGCTAGCAGCCCAGAGCCTACCACTCTAGTAACTGCACCACCTCCACCCACAAAAGTTGCAAAACTAGGGAATGTGTGGTATGTTATAAATCAAATATCAATTCTTTTTCTTTGGAGAGTTTTTACTTCGAATAGGCAGACTGAACTATTTGTATCTACATTTGGAAGTAGTCTAGAAATTCAAAGGGGGTAGGGAAATGTGGTGGTTGCAGTTTAACAGTTCTTTGAAATTTTGCTGAGTGAGAAGACTGCATCCCATCTGGTCCTTTCCTGTGTACGATGTTGTATTTGCAGATGGTGTTCAAGTAAATCATAGAAGAAGGAGAACTAGCTCTGAAACTTAATTAGGAAGAGGTTATTGCAAACCATTATGAATGTTGTTTTTTCTCTGTCAAAACCAAAGGAAAATGCTAGCCCTTCCTGGGGGAAGGTCTGGAATAACTTTGAACTGGAGCAAAATTGACCTAAATTAGGGATAACAAAGCTAGGTGTCTCAGAGCTGGAGGGAGCATTGGATGCTCCTAGAAGTTTTTGTGGTGGAAGGATGCATAGAGGTTTAAAATTACGTTGAATGCTGATCACATACAATTTAAGGGTTTGGGTTAATATCATAGTATCAAATGCAAAAATCGTTTATTATCTATTCAGTGAATTAGGTTTATAACAAATGTAATGAAGTGCTAGCCCAAGTCATACTTTGTTCTTCACTTTTACTGTTGGTATTGGATAAAAGCATAAACAAAACATGTAGAAGTTTCAGCTATGTAAATTTAATGGGTTTGATTATCAGAGGATTAATACCTATTTGCATGCTCTAAGCATGAAGTAAATGTTCATTTAATGTTCATTTAAGTAAATGTGGCCTTTTCTCCAGTTTTCCCTGTTCAAGAAGGTCTAGACTTTTATTGCAGATTACATTTGTACCGTTACCCTGGAAGAATTGTCAGTCTTCTCTCTCTGTAGCTTACTTGGTTGTACCTCAGTGGGAGCAAAGGTTTCAGCATACTCATCACAGTCACTCTTAAGCTTTCTGTCTTTTCAATTGATTTTCATCCATGTACAGCTAATACTAAAATTTAGGGGCTCATTTACTCCCCCCATCCCTTAAATTGGTTCTGATATAATATTGGGCAAAGCCCACAATTTTATTTTTAAGAGGAAAGACAATGAGTTGGTTTGCATTTCAGGATTCAGACTCTTCCTGATCTCTGAACAATAATTGAGACCTTAACAAGGTTTGCATGATTCATCTTCTGAAGTCTAGTGAGTGGATGAATTTGTGTCCTTAAAACTGGTCCTCTCAAGTGCTTTGAAGAACATGCTACCTGCTTTACGCAGGTGATTTTGCAGGTCAAGCAGCAGGTTAATTATTTGCCTTAGCTAATGGGGGTGTCGCAGGGCTGTTACAGCTCTGAGGCTTAAAATTTGCTAGGATAAACTGATGGTTGAATCACATGTTGATGAGCACAGTAAACACTGAGTCATTCTATCCTATTATATTAAAAAAGTGATACTCTATCTACTATTTTTAATCTCACCACTAATGTTGTAATTATTCATAAAGGCAATTCCATATCAGAATTCTAAAAAATAAAGACAAAATTGTTTATAGAAATACAATGAAGGTGAAGGAGACTCTCCATCCTTTTATCAGGTGCCGTGGCAAAGTATGAAGTAAATCCTGAGGCACCTGATGTCTTCTTTGCCTCGGTCTTTAATAGTAAGATGAGTCATTCTCCAAGTACCCAGACCCATGGGCTGGAGTGAATCCCCTATAATCCAAAGGGAATTATGTGCTATATGATGTGCTACACCTCTTAGACACACACAGCTCCATGAGGCTGGATGGGATCAACCCAAGGGTACTAAGGGAGCTGGTGAAAGTGACCACTGAGCCACTCTAAATCACTTGCCAGCAGCCCTGGCCAAATAGAGAGGGCCCTGATGTTTGGAGGTGAGCCAAAATGACACCCATCTAAAGAAGGATTGGAAGGAGAGTGTGGGGAACTATGGGCCTGTCAGCCTGACCTCAGCTCCAGGGAGGCTGACGGGGCAGATCATCCTTAGTGCGTTAACATGGCATATGCAGGACAACCAGATGGTCAGGTCTAGCCAGCATAGATTTAAGAAAGGCAGGTTCTGCCTGAGCAGTTTGACTTATTCATACTATTCATCTCCTCTCTGATAGATAATTCTTTACCTATTGAGTGTTATTTAAACTGCAAACTGCCTATGAATTCTTCCTTGCTTTTAAAAAGCAAATAAAGACTGATTTTTGAATATCCCTCGATAAATGTCTCCAAAAAGTATATTGTGCTCTTAAGGTTCTGATTAAACCGTTTTTGGAAAGAGCTGGGCCTACTGTGTTACACAAACCATCTTAGATGGAAAGGCTAGGGTATATTTCAGGAGGATGGAATCCAGTCTAACACTCATGTGGTCACTGTGCGTGATTCCACAAGTTCCTCCTGCGTTCCTCTGGCTGCTGATCTGGAAAATGCCAGTAGCTCAAAAGTTCAAGCACAGAACCAGTGGGAGCTATATGAAGTGTTAAAATTAGGCCTTGCTGCTGGAAGAAAGCATTTATTGAATAAACTTCAAGCTGCTTTAGGCAAGTGATCAATTATTTGATTGCCCCTACTAGTTGTTCAAAGTATTTTTGTGTGTAAGGTAGAATGGTTGTTACTCATTTACTCTAATATTGTATTTGCAGAGTTAGTCTGTAAATTCACAGTGGACTATTAATCGACTGCATTTGGCAGTCGATTGAGCTTTCCACGCTTGCAGTATAGTGAAAGCCATAGAAGTTGTGTTCCAGTGAAATCAGATATTCAACTTGGATGTTGAATGCAGTGAAGCACACTTGCCAGAAGGGTGTGGGACCTTCTGGGTTTTTTTGGTTGACTGAAAGTCTGTCATACACTATATCCTATCTTTTCCACCAAGAGAAACCTCCAGTTTCACAGTTTTTTGGGAAACCGAACCTTTGTTTCTTCCTTTGAAGAAAACTGAAAATTAGAAGGGAAAAATAAAATGCTGCTCTAGTAATACTTTGAAAAAATGTCTAAAGTTAACTGCATGTTAACTTTATTAGTTCTCTAAACCTACTTTGGTCGAGGAAGTGGGAGTGTTGCTTACTTGTTTTGGGCCTTTTTTAAGCTCAAGAGAGTCTATGGCTTTTCAAGACCAGTGGCATGACGAAATTTGAAGTCTCTCTTGAGAACTAAAAATTGTGTATCCTGATGTCTAGGTTGTCAGTTTGTCTAGGTTGACAGTATTCCACCTTATACTTAACATCAGCTGTTTTGGAACTTCATGCTTTGATGGTTTGCGGTTACATCTTAGAGAAACATAGTCATATTCAAAATCTTTTAAGAAAAAAAAAGTATAAATTAGTTTTTCTAATTTTACAAATTACATAAAAATGTCAATACATCAGACAGGATAAGCTGAAATTTAGAGTTTTTACATGTTAGGAATATTTTGTACCACTTTTCAGACAAATCATTTTAAGCCACGAATAATTGTTTTGGTAGGTTCACAAACTGAGAATGACACAGTTGATTTTTTTGGGAGATGTTGTTTGTGTGTTGCATTTTTTTTGGCTCTCTGTTACAAGTGGATCTGATTGCAGTACAGAATTTTCATGGAAATGGGTAAATTAAATCAAAGTAGACTACTTCTAAATGTTGCTAGCAGAAACAGCTTCTGTGACAGCAGATCCCATGGACCATATGCCTACTCAGTCGAATAGGTTTGGGGGAGCTCTGGTCAAACACTTGCCTGAACTTCTGTGTGCCAGCTGGTGGTAGGAATACAGGATGTACAAAATGGCTCTGAGCCCCTGTAGCTGGAGGTTCTCATTCTGCTTTCTGTCTTCTGTGCTGCTTATCCAATATTTAAATAAAATAAAAGGATCCAAACTTAAGCCAGGATGGTTTAATATCACACATCATACATAGGTTTCAGGCTCTTTTGTTGTAACATTCCAGATACAATGTTACACTTCTAAAATTCCTTCATCCTTGTTACCTCAGATTGTGTCCCACCTACATGTAGCTTTAAAGTCTTTGACTTGAGATGCTGCTCTTCTTGTGGCAGTTGCACAAACAATTGGCATTGTATAAAAAGCTTGTTTTACTTCTGTAGACTTTATGAAGAATTAATTCCAAAGCCTTGATAGGTAAGAGAAGGACTCATGGTAACTGCCTTGAATTCTGTAAATAAAAAGGTTTTGAGTTTGGAAAGTGTTAATGATACTCAAGATGCTAAATTGCTATATTTTCTTACTGGTTTATTTTTGAAAGATAATGTGCAGGCTCTAATTCAGTAACTTGTGCTTGGACAAGTAAAGTAAAATTAAGGATATCAGTTTTATTGAACTTCACTGTGGATTAAGGGATTTATAGAGCCTCAAGCAGGTATGAGTAACTCATTCAGTATTTTGGGAAGAAAAGATCAGCTGTACTTGACTTTCATGGTGGTCAACTGCCTGTGTTAGACCAACAGTATCTGGAGCATTGTGATTTTTGAGAATACTTTTCAAGGACTAGGAGTGTTAGAAAAGGTACAGCTTGTCTAAGATAAGTCATCTATGAAAAAATAAATTGCTTTATAAGAGGATGAGGTGGGGGGAATAGGTGGAGGGGTGGGGTTTACTTTTTTTTTTAAATTTTATTTTAATGAAATTTCAAAACTTCTGTCTTCCTCTGTTTTCACAGATACTTATTTCCTGTTCTTTATCTATATGACCCAAAATGACTTATTTTAAGAGATGAGGTCTAGCAGGATAATGGTAGTAAACAAAACCTAAGTAACAGTGTATTTTTAGTAATAAATGTATTTTTATTTGTATATTTAAGTGGAAAGGCCTCTTTGCTATCTGAATCACAGAATAATATGGGATCTTGGAAAATGCAAGTACCAAGTGCATTTGTTTTGTTTCATTTTTGTTTCTAAAAAAGGTCATCTTCATTACATTCTGCTTTGCCAAAGTCATTCCGTGATCTTGTGATGGAAGAAGAAAAATGTATGAGTGTGAATAATTCACCTGGTACTGGTACTAAAAGATGTGGATATAAAGGAGCTGAGGATTCATCTGTTCAAAACACCATAAGGTAAGAATGCATTTTTTTCTGATTGGTCAACCATTGTACAAGAAGCATAATGACCTGCAAATTCTGCTGAAATAAGAATAAAATTGTCATTTAAAAAGAGCATTCTTTTGATGATTCTGTTAATAAGATTTTATGAATGAAATATTCTTAAGAATAGAAAGCTTAAAGACTTAACCAATTTAATGCCACTGATAATACTTTGTTTGAGTTTCAAAGTGTTTGTATCCATATAGAGGGATACATACATGTTTATATATATATATGTAAACTTCAATCTCCAAACAAAACAAATCTGAATTTGTTTGCATATGTATCTATGTATAAAGTGATAAACCAGTATTTTCTAACCTCTGCAGTAATTAGATACTCATGAGCATTCAGATATGGCATCCATGAAACATTTTGCTACGGAGTATTTCTATGTAAACACTAAGTGAATAAAACTATTCAAACACAGTTTTGGCATTTCCTAATCTGAGTTTTCTTGTAAGATGACTTTATTGTTTAAGTGCAGTTTTTAGTGGATTAAGCAGGCTTATGGAAACATTGATGCACTGGTTATGTCTGTGAATTATAATTACTGTGGGGCTACAGTTCTCAGGACAAAAATTAGGTACACGTGAATTATATCTCTAGTTATTAGACAATATTGCTCTTTGGTCAAAATGTTGTAGCCATGTATCCTCTTGCTACCCCCAACAGAATTGCTGTTCTGGGTTAAAATAACTGTGTAAGCTGAGGAAAGAATCTCATCCTTATTCTTGAAGGTCTGAACTGAAGGACTGAACTGCTCACCCACCTGCATCTCTCCTCCCTGTCATCAGTAACTTTGAATGTTACATGTTTCAAATATATTTACAAAACAGAGAGCCTGAAAATCTTACAGACTCTGCCACCTACTCTCTGGAGGTACTGCAGACCTGCTGACCCACAGTGGTAGGGAACCCAAGTGTGACAGCACAATTGGCTGGCTGGTGACTTCCCTAGCAAAGGCACAGCCCCAGTGTGCCAGAGGGAGGTGAGCACTGCAGGCTTTGTGGCAGAAACCTGGATGAGCCACAGTCAGTGAGCACAGACCGGTGCATTGGGATCAGGCAAGGATGATGTCAAACCTGCAAATCAAGTCAGGGTCAGGAACAGCAAAGCTGGGCTTGGCCATAGCTGCAGCATAGCTCAAGAAAGGCCTGAGGGACTGAGCTTAAATGCAGCTCTTGAGTAAAGAGGGGGAGCTTCTGTAATCCTTCACACAACTCTTCTTACAACACAACTTTAGAGCAATCTGACTCAAGTTTACACAGCTGTGCTGAGGGAGACGTTTGCAGGGCTGTTGGTGCACAAGGAGCTGTGTCATTATCTGGCTGGTTTTTTTATGAGCTCCTGTTCCTCCAATAACTGACTCCTCTGTGAGGAAAAGAAAGATCTGTTGGGCCTCACTTTTGGTTGTTCAACTTGTATAAAAACTGGTGTTTCCCTAGGACAGAAGTAGTACATTTTTCACTGCTATATAAAGAATAAAATGAGGATAGAAATGTAGGAACATTGTGTGTGGGATAGTGTCTGAGGAGAAAGGTAGGAGGCATTTGGAGTGTGTGTGATGCGGAGGCATTCCTCAGGAACAGAGTGATAAAACTGAAGTTACTGTGGTGAGTGGAGGTGTGGGGATATGAAACACAAATCTGCAGAACAGGTATTGTGCATTTTGTTGCTAGGACAAGAATAAAACTTTTCATCATATGGCTGATGCCAGGGGCTGGTAGTAAGAGAATTTGCACTAGATGCTATTATTAGCTTTACCACAACAGCTCTGTAATCTTCATGAAGTCATTTCTTTTCCTTTTGCATTGCCCTGTCTCATCTGCACAGTCTGCCCAGTCTACATGCTCTCAAAGTGGACTATTAGAGCTGAATCCCGGTCTAATATATTAAATGTCTGAAGATGATACATTAAGCTAGTGGAAGCCTAGTAGATGGCTAAATTGACTATCATCACTTCGAAAAGATGGCCCCTCCAAAGCGATTTCAGGTTGTTTTTGAATTGTGTCTGAAGATGCTTATTCTTTTCTAGTAGGTGTAAAGACCCTAGGTCACTGTTCCTCCATCTGAAACTTAGGAGTAGAGTTTCTAGTTTGAGGTAATTTTAGTTTTTGACTGTACAGTTTTGTCACAGTAGGCTCTGATTTTTTACCTGTGGCATTTAAGGGCTATTTCTGTGAAGATTAATTATCCACACCCTTACCCCTTCCTTTTTAAGGGGAGGAAATTACACAGGCGTAGAGCATAAGCAGTCCTCATCTTTTGATGTCAGACTTGGTGATGGGACACTGAAGGTACTTACATGACTTAACGTTCCTGCTTTGTCTTCCTCCTTTGGATAAACTGTGCACTAATTAAAGTGACAGGTTTCTCTTATATAGCTGGCTGAGGGTATTTTGGATGGTGATGTAAACATGCTTCTATTACTAACACTTTCCAGTTTTTGCAGTACAGATTTTTTTTTAGGTAAACCATGTTATGAATTGTGGTGATTTGAACTGCATTTAATCCAGAGGCAGATCATTCCGAGAGATGGGGCATGTGGATGTGGCTGTGTTGTTTCCAGGGGCACCTCTGCCTTGGGAGTTATGCTGTGCATGTGTAGCTCATAGTGCAAGCTAAAAGCATAGGCCTAACATGACTTAACTTAGTTGTGGCAGCCTGAGTTGTCTTCACGGCGTTACTCCAGGGAGCAGTGAAGCGTCTTAGTGGAAACAAGTATTTGCGCCTTTGTGTGGGAATGGCCTAGTTCTGTCGTGGCTAATAATGAGCTAATATGTAGCTCATGACTCAAATGGTATAGCAAAACCCAGGAGGGTTCTGCAGGAGACCAGCCTTTGTGTTCTTTTCCTGAGAGCAGTTATTAGATCAGGGGGGGCACCAAATCTGACCTGGCGTCTCAGGAACAAATACTCAAGAAACATTAGGGAGCTGAGGGCTGGGACTTTTTGGTGGCTGCACGAGAGTCATGGCAAGTTCAGCCAGCTGAGTTAATCAGTTTGGTTCAGTACTGATGATACTTGGCTGGTTTATTTCCATGCAGAACCATTTATGTGTCTGCATCAGTCTTAATTTCTAAGACTTCCAGATTTCCAAGTTCTATATTTTTGTGGCTCTTTTTTCATTTTTCTGTATATGCTAGCTTCACATTTCCTGTGTATTCCATTTCTAGTCATTTTGATGCCAGCTGAGGAATTAATTTAGCATGTTGAAATATCTGCAATTGATTTAATATCTGGACTGAGTGTCTCGTTAGCAAGAAACATAGATGTACGTATGTACCAACAGCTTTAAAATACCTGGACTTCTTCCTACGTTTAAAGCCCCATTGGCTTTAAATCAGGGGGATGATATAGGTATTTACTTACCTTTTAATTGATCAGTAGAGTATGCTGCGATGCTGGAGCTATTAATTCCAGTTTTGGGAAATTCCTGTTTGAGGTGATTTTTTTTTGGTTGTTATTTGGGCGTTTTGGCTTGTTTGTTTGTATAGAAGTCATCAGGTTTGTTAAGTGTAACAGTTCAGATGGGCTCATTTATAGCAATACTGTGAGTTCTTTGGATTGGGAATGGAAAGAAGAGTGTAGCTGTCAAATCAGGTACTGTGAAATGTGCTGGATGGTGAGTATTATTAAAGCAGGTGGAAAAAGAGATGAAATTGAGAGTTAATATCAGTATAAAAGCACAGAAAGCTGCCTTCATCTCTTCTTTGTCTTCCTTTTCTTTGGTTCTTTTCTGCTTTTCAGTGTTGTTATCTTTAAGTTCAGTAAAAGCCTTGAACACTTGCAGGGATGGGGCATCCACAGCTTCCCTGGGGGACCTGTTCCAGTGCTTCACCTTCAGAGTGAAGAACTTCATCCTAATATCTAAACTAGACCTGCACTCTTTCAGTTTGAAGCCTTGTCCTGACACTACATGTGTTTGTAAAACATCCCTCTCCACTTTCTTGCAGAGTCCCTTCATGTATTGGAAGGCAATAGTTAAGTCACTCTGAAGCCTTCTCTCTTCTAGGTAGAACAAACCCAATTCTCTCAGCTTTTCCTTGGATGGAGAGGTGCTCCATACCTCTAATCATCTTGGTGGTCTGCTCTGGACTTGCAGGAAGGTCCACATGGTTTTTGTGCTGAGGACCTCAGAGCTGGATACAGCTAAGAAATAGTGCCCTGCTTTGAAATCACAGAATAATTTTGGTTCTGTAGTTTAGCCTTCTACTAAAGTAAGTGAAACTAGGACATGTTACTCAGGACCTGGTCTGGTTGAGTTCTGACTGCTTCCAAGTGTGAAGATATCCCAGACTTTTTGGGCAACATGTTTCAGTAGATAATCATCTTTGTATAATATTTTTATTTTTCCTTTTATCTATCTGGGATTTACTATTCTGCCTCTTGTGTATGTTGCCTCTAATCTGTCATCGTGCACCTCTAAGAAGATTCTTGATTCATCTTTTCTCTGTCCTTCAGTTAAGTAGTTGACAGCAGAGAATCTCCCCTTTGCTGCCTCCCTTTAGGATTAACAAAACACATTTTCAAAATCCTGGTCTTGTTCCAACCTGACAGCATCCTTCTTGTATCGTGGAGCCCAAAATTGAGACTGATACTCTGTATGTAGATGAAGAAATGCAACATAAAGGGGAGGAATCACTTCCTCTGCCTGCCTTGCTATAGTATTGCTAGCACAGCCTGTGTCTGCTGCAGAGGCGCTTGCTGGTAACTTCTTCCACTTGTCAGCCAGGACTCTGCAGGTTCTGCTTTCTCTCTGCTGCTTTCTAGCCAGTCAGTCCTGGCCTCTACTGCCTTGTCTTCCAAATACAGGACTTTGCACTTGCCTGTGAAATTCATTGGTTCTCAGTTGCCCATTTTTCCAGCCTCTTGAGGGCTTCTGAAAGGCAGCCTGGCATGCAGAATGTGCACCATCCCCAACCGCTCCACAGCCAGCTGTGGCCTGCTGAGGGTCTGTTCTGTTCTACTGTGTTCTACCAAAGATGCTTAACAGGATTGGTTCCAGTATCAGTCCCTGAGGACCCCCACTAGTTGGTTTCCCCTTGGACTTTATACAGCTAATCCATTTCCAGACCATTTTCCACCCATCTCATAGTCCATTTACTCAGTTCATATTTTTCAGACTGAGTACAAAGATGCATGACCTGGCAATGTGCATTGTTTGTTTTGTGGGAAGAATTATGTTTTGTGACAAAAAGCTCAACACAATTAATTTAAATTCATTTTTGATGATGGATGTTGGATTTCAGATATTTTGAGATCTTGCCCTTACTACTTAGCAGTAGGAATCATGTTTTTTGTTATCCTTGGAATTGTGTTCTGGGGAAAATATTTCAGAGAGAGAACTTGGTAGTTACTGGAATTCTCTTAACTTTCTATAGATTTTTTTCTGTTTTATCCAAGAGCTTGTGGTCACTTACAAAGGATTACCAAAGTATTAAAGAAAATTGAGAGTGACTTATTGAAATAGCAACACCCTTAAGAGTAGTTTGCAGTGCCATAGAATAATTCAAAAAACGTTTTCCAGCATGTCACATTATGCTGTAACACTTTTTTAAGGTTCTGGAAATTGCAGAGCTATCCTGTCAAAGATAGGTATCAAGTAATGACAATAGGGTCCTTTCTTCCTACTGGTGTAAGATTTTTCTGACAAATATACTTGTCTCTTAGTGAATACAGTGTAACAAATGTGAAATTGTTTTTGTGGAGAGGTTAACATTTTGCAGTTGAATAAAATATCTTCCTGTTGGCAACTATACAAATATTTCCAGATTCATTTTTCTATTCTCTTAATTTTAGTTTTACGCTGTTCTTGTGAATGTGAGAGGTGGTTACAGAATATGTACTGAAAGTCCATAATTTCTGGGTTTGCACTCAGAGAATTTACTCTCGTAAGATTGTAGCACTGACTCTTTTGCATGAAACACTTTGAATTCAGGACAGTTCAGTTTTTTATCTTGAATTTTCATCTTTTTAACTTGAAATTTTTGTTCTTTCATATTAATTGTGAACTTTTATAGGTAGTGTTTTTATTGCATAACTCAGTTGGCCAATTTACATGTAAAAAAGCGAAAGAGCCTTTTTTTTTTTTTTTTTTAAAATAATCAGAAATGAAACTCCTTTTTTCAAATCCTCAAATGTTAGAAAATTCCAGAATTAATGCCCAGGATGAAATTCTGTTAGGGTCTGGTAGTTAGAAATGAGAATCAGTGTCTCTTTCAGTCTCAGTATCACACTTAAAAACAAATTCCACATTATATCTTAATGCCTTTCCTCTGTAAAAATCCTACACGTTTGTTGTAATTTCCTACTGCAATTTTGTATTTCACAATATGATGTAGGACAGTGCTCTGCCAATGTCTTTTTCTTTCCTTTCCTACCTCTCTCTAGGTGCAACACTAGAAGTAACCCAGGTCTGGAGGACCATGTTCTGGATTCTCCACAGCTGGAGAGTCATAAGTAAGTTTGGTAGTGGCTTAGGTTCTGGAACTTTTTTACTGTGTCTTGTGCTGACCTTGATGTTGCCTCATAATGTTGCTTGGTTTTTTGATTTTTTTTTTTTTTGCAGTCCTTGGTCAGCAGCATCACCAGCCAGCTCTCCTGTGATAGCACCTGTCATGTTCTCAGCTATTGTAGAGGAAGAACTCCAGCAAGAAGCTGCTCTTATTAGGAGCAGAGAAAAACCTTTGGCGTTGATCCAGGTAAAGGGCTAAGTTACTGCTGCTCTAAAGTAACATGAGGAGTTTCCAGTGGCTCTTTCAGAGATCAGTTATTAGTATTAATTATGTATTAGTACATGTCATTTACATAATAATATTAACTATAATTTAATAATAACTTCACACTGCTATTTGATAAGGGCTGTTAAAGTCAAAATGGATGAGTCTGTGATAAATGTATTTGCAGCATCAGAGAATGGTTGAGTTTGGAAATTGTCTAATCCAAACCCCTGCTCAGAGCAGGTTTAGAGCAGGTTTCTCAATACCAGGCAGCCTTTTTTTATCTGCAAGGATGAAGACTAATAGCCTCTCTAGAAAACCTGTTCCAGGGACCACTCTCACATGAGAAAAGATTTTTAAATGCAATTTTCTGTTTTCAATCTGTGCCCATTGCCTCTTCCATCTTTGGGTATCACTTAGAAGAGCGTGGGTCAGTTGTCTTTATTCTCTCCTAGCAGATATTTATACAATTTGATAAGATCACCCTAAGCCTTCTTTTATCCACGTTAAACAAGTTCAGTGTGCCTGGCATCTCCTCAGTGTCAGATGCACTGGGCTCTTAATCATTTTTATGCCATGTCACTGGACTGTTCATTATATCCATGTTTGTCTTGTACTGGGAGGTCAAGAAGTGGACCCAGGACTTCAAGTGTGTCTTACCAGTGCTGGGTAGAGAGAAAGTATCATCTCTCTCATTTTTCTGGCAGTGCTGCCCCTCTGCGGAGGAGCACAGGAGGCTGTCACTCTCCTTTGCAGTATAAATGCACTGCTGGCTAAAAGGCTAAATTGTCCACCAGGACCCCAGCTCCTTTTATGCTAGGCTGCTTTCCAACTTTTCAGCTCCCAGTGTGTACTGGTGTCTGGAGTTTTTCTTCCCAGGAGCTGGATTTTGTGTTTCCCTTTCTTGAACTTCATGAGATTCCTTGTAGCCCATTTCTTCAGCATTCTCTGGGTCTCTCTGGCAGTACAGCTCTCTGGTACATCAGCCACTCCTTCCCATTCTCTACTGCTTGCAACCTTGCTGAGGGTGCACCGTGTCTCTTTGTGTGGGTAGTTGATGATGTTAAACAGTACTGGCCCTAGTCTCAGTGTTGGTGTGGTGGACTTTGTGCCACTGGTCACAGCCCTTTGAGATCATCAGTTCTGCCACTTTTCAGTCTGTCTCACATATGAGGTCTGTTCTTAAGCTTATCCACTTAAACTCTTAGTTAAAATTTAAGCTATACCATTTTCCCAGGAATCACCTAGTGGTCATTCAGATCCTCTTGTCCTTCTTGAAGGTAGGAATGGCATTTGATTTCTTCTAGTCCTCAGGAATCAACCTTTCTTACAATAATTTTTCAAAGGTTTTTTTGAGAGTGGTCTTGCAGTTGTTTTGGCTGGCTCTGATCTCCTGGGCCTGGCTCTACTAGAGACATGATCTTTACACTTAAGACCAAGATGAAGGTCCCCCAGCCTTTTCCACGTCTTTTTCATTCAGTAGTGGATCCATGTTGGGGTTTTTTTTGCTGCTGTAGCCTGTTTTTCTGCCCTTTATATTCCTTGCCAGATTTCAGTACAGATGGATTTGACTTTCTTAGTTATTGTCCTGTGTGGTCACACAGTGTCTCTGTTTCCTTCTTTGTCACTTTTCTCTGCTTCCACATCTTGTATACTTCCTTTTTGTTTGGGTTTTGTCAGGAATTAACTGTTGTTCTTTTCAGCTGTGCAGTTCTCCTGCCATTTTTACTTGGCTAGGAAGCTCATTGGCATGGCCTTTTCTTGAGCTTGGCAGAGGTGATCTTTAAACCAGAAGTCCTGGACCTTTCTTCTTTCTGGGGCCAAATCCCATGAATTTTTCTAAGCAGATGTCTTCATAGACTTCTCTTCTGAAGTCCCAGATTGTTTCCTATTTCTCTTGTTCCCAGCTTTCAGGATCCTGAATTCCAGCATCTCATTGTCATTGCAGCCAAGACTGCCCTCAACCTTCACATCCCTGATCAGTCTTTTTTTTTTTTTTTTGGAGTATGAGATCCATCAGAATGTCTCCCTTGATCACCTCCTTCATCACCTGTGTTAAGAATTTTTCACCAATGGGGAGACGTCTTAGAGTGTTTGTGTCCAACTCTCTTGCCTTTCCAGCAGATCTCAAGGTACCTCAAATTTCCTAGGAGGAGCAGGATCTGAAAACATGAGGTTTCTTCCAGCTGTCTGAAGAATGTATCATCTACTACTCCCTCCTGATTAGGAGGTCTGATTCATTCATTCAGGACAAGTAAAGCCAGTTCACAACCATGCCTCTGGTGTAAATGCAGATCTGACACTGACCTACATGCTCTTTTTTTCCTTTCAGATTGAGGAGTGTGCTATTCAAGACTTATTAGTCCACTACGAAGCTTTTGACAACCCTGAAGAATTTGTGACCGTTGAAAGGGCTCCACAGGGACCTATGGCAGCACCTATGTGGAACAAGCACTAATTTGTACTCTTCACAGTCTTCTCTTCCACAGTTCTCACAGCTATGTGTGCACTTTTGAAATTGTAATTCTTCTTACAAGTAAAACAGGACTGGAAGAATAGGAATCGTGTAATTTTTAACATCAGCATTAAAACACTGCCCATAATCACTAGGTATTTGTTAGAGAGAATGGAATAATGTGTTCACTGTGTCCTTTACCCACAGTATCTATTGTATGTATGTTTTCACAGCATTTCTTTAATGACATCTAAAATTAGTAATGTTACGTGAGGCTGTAGATTGGGAATGTATTTGCTAATCTTAAGTTGTAAGGGTTTTTTGTTAAATTAACAGGTGAAAAACAAGTGTTTATTTTGTGATTTAACGTGGAATTGAATGTGCAGAATTAAACACCTTTAAAGTTTAGGGGTGTGTCCTTCAGACCTTTCTTGGAAATTGGGAATATTGGGAAAAAGTTTGTGCTTGAACTTGAACTGTAAAAGTACAGTTTGACAATGCAGTTTTTCTTAAGTTTTGTGTGCAAGTGCTGGTTCTCTGGTTGCTGTGGCCAGCACGTTCCCCTGTTGTGCCCCTGGCTGTGCCCGGCCATGGCCTGTGCTTGGCTCAGCTGTGCATGTTTGTCACTGCTGTGAGTGAGCCCCGCCTTGGAGCAGCCAGCTCTGTCTTGAAGTAAAGCACACAGCTCAAGAGAACCTGGTGCCACTGAATTAGCCCATCTATAGTCTTACTCTAGTAAATATGGGATGGTTTTAGAGCCACTGTGTTTGGGGATGATTCACTTGAAGTGCTGAGGAAATAAAAGATCAGTGTATATGTTGTTGAAGCTGTAGGGGCGAGTGCTTGGCTGGGAAATTTGCAAATACCTGAGCTGCAAAGATTATCATAGATGGCTTTCAATATTGTGTTCCAAAGTTCTCTGTGCCTGGTTGAAACAAATTTATAGATACAAAAAAAAAAAAAAAAAAAAGAAAAAAAAAGGTAGCCTTATCTGCAATATTTTGTCTAGTTTGTCTTGTTTGTATAGGTGTGTTTGAACTTGTGCTTCCTCAGTAATATCAGTACTCATGAACTCTGGAAAACTGGAATGGAGAGATCTACAGAAAATGAATGTAAAAAATTGATCACTGTGTGATAAAAGAATCTTGAAAAAAGTGATGTAGATATGTCTTAATGATTTCAGGTCAAGCTACACCAAAAAAAATTCCCCACAAAAACTGTAAAAAAACACAATAAACCATAAAATCTTGATTTATACAAAGTTAGTGTACTTTTATGTGCTGTCTATATATCATCATTTATTAAGGTAACTAGAGTAATTGATAAGTATTTCTTTTGTGTCTGAAACAAGAACTGCAGACATTTTGAAGCTACACAGGCCAGGAAAGATGTAGGTTTTAGTTCTGTTTTGAATTCTACTGGTAATTCTTTCACTAAACTGATGGTAATACTTGCATTAAGGGCTTTACTTGATGCACTAAAGGGTCTTAGGGCCTGCTGAAACTATCCTCTAGTTTAAAAGAAAGCTTATGTAAAGTGAGAAATAACTAGAAGCAGCAGGCCTTTCCAGGTGGGAACTAATTTATTATCAAGTGTAAAATTATTATAAATTTGCTAATTTGCTTTTTTTTTTTTTTTTTTTTTTCAAAATAAGCCATTGAAAATCTCATTCTCCTGAAATTTTAAGAGGATTGATGTTTCCACCATGCCAAAGAGCTTGACTGCTTTCAGGTTGTGGTGTTACTGTCACAGTTTGTTTAGGCATCATCATGGGTTATATGTAATATTCATAAACAAAAGTGAGGAATGGTCAGTGTACCACTCTTCTGGCATTGAAAACACTAAACTGCTGTGATTGAACAGCTTTGTTAAGGCTAAAATGTGTCACAGAAAACTGTCATTTTCTAGCTCAGATGCCCAACTTTGTGGTCTTGTTTCATTATGCCAAACACACAGAATTCAGCTCTAATCACATTTTGTCATTTCTGGGCTGTTAACTCCTTTCAGTTGCACCAAGACAGGGTTGAATTCCCAGGCTCTAGTGAACATAATGCAGCACATCAGAGTTTGCAGTAATAAACAATATTTCACATATAGATTTTTAAGGTAAAGAGATGCATTGCAGCTATTCAGTGTAAGAAGTACAATTTTAACAAAAGGATTCTGTGAAGTATTTGTTTTATCTCAAAGACAAATGAACCATCCTCTGAAACAGTTTCCTTGAATAAGCATTTTGTCTTTTCTCCTTCATCATTCATTATCCCCAACTTCAGTAACTTCTTAAAAAATAGAGGGATAAGTAAAACTTGTGAATTTTCCTCCTTCAAATGGAGGAAAAAAACCTATAAAATTTTAATAATACTGCACTACCTTCAGGACTTGCTGATACTGTATCAAGGCATTTGAGGAATGCATAACTTTTCTGCACTGTATTTTGAAAATGAAAATGTAAGTAAAGTGGGAGACTTCAGTCGATTGTAGAATCTTTGCTACTTTTGTTCCTCAAGGATAGAGGTTGTTTTTAGTGACTAATCTGACAGTATTGTTGAATGAAATTTCCATATTAGGACTGATTGTGCAACCTTTCACAGAACAAAATTGACATTGACAAAAAAAATACTGAATTCCCTATCCCCCACCCTGTGGTTGGCATCATTTGTAGGTGGTGATAGGATATTTTAGCTGCATGTTTTGAAGTTCAAAATGGTTCATTTTAAATGTGTCCATTTTTTTGTCCCCATACCTGCCCCTCCTTTTTTTTTTTTTTTTTTAATATGAAAAGAGACTCCGAGCTCTTTTGACAACATTCAACTTGATTGTATTCATTGATTGTTCTACAATTGAAATGTTCTTCTGCAGCTCCTTGGCAGCCTGAACTCTCCTCGTTATCCAAACAATTGCTAGCTCTGATGTAAAGACAAGTCAGAACAGAACACTGCTTTGTTAGATCATATTCTAAATATAAAGGTAAAAGATTTACACTGGAATAAATAATTTAAACCCTTAATCCTTGACTTGCATGATGTCACCAGAGACACTTTGTAGTAACAGGAGCTGTCAATTAAGGTATCAAATGATCCTGGAATGTATTCCATCGTTTTTACTCCAGGAAAAATTTGTAAAACTCCACTGAGGTGCCTGCTACTTAAACTGAAGGGAAAGGTTTTCTCTCTCTATTGCCTGATGTGCTGGAACATGGTCAAGTGAGATGTTGAGGCATACAAAATTAATCCCTTCTGTCAAGGCTCTAGATGTGGCAGACCTGAGAAATGCCAAGAGGGGAGGGACTATTTTTGTAGTGTTTCAGGTGTCTAACCTTAAGAAAAAACTTCATTAATTGTAGAAGGCCGACAAATTCACAAACATACAATGTGTGTTTGAAATGAAAGGGATTTAGCAATGATCCAGCAGAGAAGTTCTTCTGAGTTTGGGAGTCCCTCTGATGGCTTGTGTGAGATGTTTCTTGTTTGAGAGTGCTATCTGACACAAACTCTACCTAGAAAGTCTTTGCTGTCAGTAAAATTCTTCCTGAACTACAGTGTGTATCATGGAACAAAAAAAAAAAAACAAACAAACCATTTTTGTAGCAGCTTTCAGATACCAGAATGGACTCTAATTACACTAGTTCTTCAGAACTTGTAAGCTTTGCTTGGAGGAAAGGAAGCTGGATGTGAAGAGTGCTGGAGATGAAGATGCTCCTCAGGTGAGGTGCCTGTTCTAGCAACAATTCTGCTTTCTGTTCTCTTTTCTGTTTTTCTATATTTTCCACTCCTCAGGTGAGGTGTCTGTTGTTCTAGCAACAATTCTGCTTTCTGTTCTCTTTTCTGTTTTTCTATATTTTCCTCTTTTTCTGTTCTTTGGTTTTTCTCTTTCTGTTGTTCTGTTTTTCTGTTTTTCTTTTTCTATTCCTCTTTCATTCTCTGTCTTGATTTCTCCTTTTTTTCTCTTGTTTTTATTTCTAATGAAATAGAATACTATTTCTTTAGCACGGTAAAAGCATTTCTGTCTTTTATCCCGTTATTTTGTGGCACCTGAATAACATGAGAAAAGAGAAAACTTTTGCAATGGCTTCAGATAAGGACTGGCAGGAACTAATATTAATAGTTGAAAGTCTGCTCTTTGGTTCAGCCTTGAAGAATGCACTCTAGTTTATCAAGGTGTTGCTTAAAACATGCTTTATTTCTTGTGATTCCAGTGACTGACTGTGTTCTGGTTCTGTACAATACATAGATTTCAGCTCAGGCCTGAAACATGAAATTGGGCCTTGGTGGGTGGTGTGGGACTGAGCCGTGGTCGCAGACAGTAAAGGCTTGGGCAGTCAGGTGAAGGCAGCATGACAGTCCTGGGGTGACTTGTGAGGATTCTGCTGGGGAGTTCTCTCCAGGGTCTGCTGTCTGCCTGGCCTGGGTCTTCTGCACCTCCATTCAGAGCATGTGCCTGAATGTGCATGTCTCAACCTTTGCAAAGAGGGAGAGAAATTCCTTGGTTCATGTTTTCATGGAAACACCATGAGTCGTCAAAAGCATTGGCTTTGTGCTGAGTGCATTTTCTTTGCGTGGCTTGTTTTGGAGGATGCTTTTTACGGGAAATATCCAGTCAAAAGCAGGCCCCTCAACAGGATTCATAATCTCATGGAAAGGGAGAACAATGTTCTTGTTCAACTGCAGTTTTCTTGGAGGAAACTGATCAGGGAGATAAGAAAGTTTGAGTCAAGTGATGGTTTAGGACAGATCATCACACTCCTTGATCTTTGTTTAAATGAATTCTTTGTGGATCTACAGAGTTGTTTTAAAACACATAATTCTAATGTTTGGGGTCAATTCTTCCAAATCATGCATGAGGTTTTCACATAATGAATGAAATATAATTGTTCAAATCCTGGTTACGCGTGGGGGATTTTTCTGTGTTTCATTTGCATAAAGGATGTATGAAAAACAGATAAACAAGCAAACAAACACATGCAAGTTGACCTTGCAGCAGACTTAAACAGATCCCCTGCATTTGCTCTCTAAGCAAGCAAACAAACAAAGGCAAGTGACCTTACAGCAGACTTAAACAGATCCCCTGCATTTGCTCTCTAATAAAGTACTTGAGGGAAAGCTGAGAGTCAGTTCTCTCCCTAATAATAATAATAATAATAAGGTAATAATTTTCATAAATAATTCTCAAATAAGAACATGAGCAGGGAAAATGGATACAAAAGTTTTTATATCGTTCTCAGACTGTAAGATTTCTTTTTTTTCCCCCTTTGGTCCCTTCTATATTATTTTAAAGTTTGTTTCAGGAAGACAAGGAGAGTGCAGCACCTGAGCCTGGATTCTCAACTAATTCCTCACAGTAGCAAACTGTTTTCAGATTTGTCTCCTCAGATTGTGTGCCATTAAAGTAGAAGAGGGGTCTTTCTTCTTCACGTAGTCATTTCACCATCCTGTAATTCTGTAGGAACATGTCACGTATGTTTGCCAGGCAGTGGACCCTGACTACAAGGAAATAGCTGCCTGTGCTGTAGGTTACGTGGCTGGGAGGGTGCCAGCTGCCCTTTGCTTTAAGCACAGCCACTGTACAGTAGGTGAAGAGGTCGTGAGAGCTGTGCAGGGAACACAAGCTGCCTGCTCCTGCCTCCTGCTCATCTCTCTGCAGTCTTCACTATTCATCAGCTGTGACTGCCTTCAGTGACTGGGCTTCTAGGCCAATTTTTAACCTACTGCTATAGGTTTGTTCTGAAGGGGACATCACCATTTCTGCATATGTCACAGATGGCAACACAGCCCTCAGTGATGAGAGCTGTGCTCGTGCCATTTGGTGACACAACACTGGGAACAACTGATATGTTAGCAAAAAAGAAAAAGGCATAAAGGGTGTATTAAAGTCTATTTTCTCTTTTTCTTATACACACATACAGGTATTTTTGTTCACCTGGCCTTCTTTATACTGCCTCTATTGCAATAGGAGGGAAAAAAGTGCAGAATCTAAGTCTTTTTCCCACTATGTGTTTTAAGAGCTTTGCAAGACACACTGCCCATGTTCATGCATACTGCAAAGATGGAATTGGGCTGTGAGTGCAGCAGGGTTTCCAGGATCACATCTTTGTGTTACACAAATAGCTGATAGCACATGGGCTGAAGGAGAATGTGTGTGCATGCACGTGTGCATAGCTGTATTTGCTTATGGTTGTAGAATTGAATTATATTGCACCATTCAGCAAATACAGGTAATGTGTTATCTCTTCCCTCCATCTCTGTGTACTCAGTGGTAGTGAACCTTTTCATCTGAACTTTATCTACGTGCTTTGCAAATGTTAACGATTGCGTCTCACTGTATTTGTGAGGCACACTAACTGTGGACTGCTATCCAATTTCCAGGTGTTGGCTGTCAACACGCAAGTAGGAAGCTGGTTAGTCTAAGGCTAAGCAGTACATTCATGGTCATGTCCTGAAGGAGAATCTGGAAGTTTCTCCTTCTTTTCTTGCCCCATGTGGAGGCTGTAGCTCTTCTGGAATCAGCTATATAGGTGAAATGCTGAAAGCCTGAATGCCTTTCAACCAAGACTTTATCCTCTCTTTCTCTGACTCTCTCTATGAAACAAGTGCATCTGCTGCCAGAACAGGCTTGCACCACAAGAAGAGGTGGAAATTTCACTCCCAGGGCACTCTCTCTTCCTCACTGATGGCATAAAAAAATGAGGTTTTGGCTGGAATTTGGCTGAAAGCCCATTGTAAGTTGCAAGATGCAATTTTTGGGCTACCTTTTATTCATTCTCCATTCCAACATCTTCTTTCCTAGAAACAATAAACCCAGGTTTTACTTAGTTCTTTTCTCCCTGCTCCTTTGCAGCTTCAGAATGAGCCGCAACAACTGAAGGTCTAGTACTGATAAATCTGTGGTGGACAAGGAGATGGAAAGATTTATGTGCTACTGTGCACTGCAAGCTTACTCTGTGAAGTGCTATTGGATGTATTAGAAATGCACCAATTGCATCAGGAGCTATAAGGCTTTTGCTATAAGTGGCAATGACCACATCTGTGTGTGATGTTTTGGTTTTTTAATGGAGTGCACTTAGTATAAATATTCCTGATATTACTAATGCTTATATAGAAAAGTCTTGCCTGCATAGCAGCCATTAACTTGTACTGTTCAGAGCCCAAAATGACCACCTTAATTTCAGTAATGTTTAAGTTCATGTAGTTTTGAAGCTGAATTTAATTTCTCCTGGGTTGTTCTTTCAAACCTCATGTAACTTGGAGCACAAACAAGTCTGTGATGATAAAAAATTTAGTTCATTAAGGGGTGGAGGTTTAAAAAATTCCACCTGAAAGGAGCTATATAGAGTAAGATTTACACTAAGTACTGAAAAGGCTTTATGAAAACTCAGTAGAAGAAAACTGGCCATATCAGAGGCATCATAACTATGTGCTGGCTCTCAAATGTGCCTTTCTCCTGGTGACTGTAGTGCCCACAGCTTTGGCACAGTGGCTGCAGTGCTGGGTGTTCCAAAATGGATCTGTCATTGTGAATTTTTTTTCCATAGTTTTCTTCTGAAATCTGTGATGCTTTCAGTCTTAAGTACGGGAGGTGCCTGCTGATTCTCAAGGGACTGAGGCAAAGAAATCAACCAAGAAGCACACCCAGTGCATTAAAGGGCAGCTCCTACCTTGAGGATAGTGAAATCCATCCTCATCAGAGTTTTATAAACTCAGATTTTTTTCTGTTTTCTTCTGTCTCATGTGATATGCTGTTGTAGTGGCAGACGGCAACAAAGATTTTAAGCCCATTGAAAGATAAACCTAACTGCTGACCTGGTGCAAACATTTGTTAGAGCATGAAATCTCTTTTTGTAAGATCCCACAGAAAATCTTTACTATCTTTTTAACACCTTGCAGAATGCTTGGGTGTTTCTGTGCTTGTGCAGTAGGCCTCTGCAGATTTTGGTATCTACCCCCAAGCCGCTGAGATGCACTTGAAGCAACTTGGGCTGAGCACAAAAAGGAGTTAGAAGAGCAAATTACAAGGACTTTTATTGTTTCTTTGCTTTTGATCATATGGCAACAAAATATTTTCCTCTCCACAGCATAATCTTGATGATGAATTTTTTTTCTGTAGCTGTTTGTGTAGTATTGTGTTGTTCATTAAGTGCCTGTCAGCCCATTTCTTCAGCCTGTGGAGGTCCCTCTGGATGGCAGCACAACCTCTGGTGTATGTCACTCTCCCCAGTTTGGTGTCATGTGTGCTGACAGTGCACTCTGCCCCATCATCTGGGAACCTCAAAGTGACCCGCTCATTTGGTTTTTGTTTCCAAGTATGTTGGATGCTGCTGTGACCTTTGTGGGAATTATTATTGATTTTTTAATTTAATTTTTATTGTAGGTTGGATAATAAAAAATGTTTTTGTTTGTATCAGAACAAGAATTGAGGCCTCCAGCCTCTTTCTCTTGTCCTGTTTTGCAGAGGTCATCATAAGACTGGCTTCTCCTACTACTTTTCTGTCACACAGTATTGGAAATCACAGCAGCCACATCTGTAGCCTGGGGTTCCCTTTTGGCACACTAATTATCTCACCAAGGGAAAATTGAATGTCCATGCCATTGTACTGTTTAGGAAAATTTAGGTGACAAGCTTTCCCTTTTGACTGTCCAAGGGCCCCATTCAAACAGTGGGATCTTTGAAGTGAAATGGCCCTAAATTTGGGGACAAACACCATTTGACTGCTGAGATTAGCTCAGTGGGTTAGAGCATGGTGCTATTAACACCAAGGTTGTGGGTTTGTATCAGCCATCAAAAAGTTGGATTTAAGGATCCTTGTGGGTCACTTTCAACCCAGGATATCCTGTGACCCAGGAGAATAGGTTAAGTAGAATATAACCAATACCATTAGCCTGAGTACCACTGTCTCCTTTTCAGTTGCTAAGGAGTGTTTCCATTTCTCTTCATTTGGGGTGTGAGCCCTCTTGCCTTTTTCTTCCCTTTAGTTTGGATGAGACATCACTGATGGGTGAAAGAGGTCTTTACTGGCTGTATCCATCTCAGGCCTCACCACCTACCTGCCTCCATGTTTCTGCATTACTGAGATGTTTGGTGAAAAAAGCTGTCAGAGTTCACTTACTGGTGGTGTCTTTGTTTACTTGTTTCAGTTGTTTCATTAGTGGGAAAGGAGATTTCTCTGTTCACCACCTTCCCCCACATCCGCATCTGTGTCTTTCTCAGCTTTACTTAAAGGTGTTGTTGGTAGGGAGTGTCAGCATGGTCAGAATTATCCTTAAACAATAGTTTAAGTTTGATTACTTCAACAATAGTTTAAAGCAGATTGCTCATTAATTTTCTATATATAATATATATTTATTGCTATTACTGTGATTCTGTTGTTGCAACAAGGTCTTGACTAGATTCTCAGAAACTTTACTGCAGGAACAGAAATATGAAAGTCCCGTAAGCTCTTAAATCTTATTTTTTAAATAGGAAAGGATATCTGTCTATGAACTATGGCAAGCAATCTACTTTGGACAGGACTTCTTACTGGTGCTATGGTAAGATGTTTATACTGGAGATAAGGAACTCTGAAAAGAGAATTTTTACATCAACATTTTCAGGAAAGGAAAACACAGGAGCCTTATCTCCCCATGTAGCCAGTGCAAGGATTGTTGTGGATGCCTTTGAAAAGAGCAATGTAGTGGACTGAAAATCAGTGCTTTGCCTTATCACATTTAAACTCATTGCTCCTTTTTTATTTTTGTCTTAGTCTAACTGGGTCCTCCTGAAGGACTGTAAATCTGTTTGCTTCAGCTTTGTATCTGGGTACAAAGCTGAAGAATGTTTTGAAAAATGAAATGTTTTTGCAAAATAGTTCTCTGCACACCTCTCTGCTTTAGACTACTGCTTCACAAGTAGTAGTCTTTTCATTTTTCCATGAAAGAATCATGACCTGCCCCAACTGTAGGCATGTGGTTGTGTGGAAATAAACTTACACATTCTGCTCTTTAATATGGTCCTGCAAACAACTGTGACTGCTTATCATGGCCAGATATTAACTAAACTATGATGTATGGTTCAAGACTTTTTGGGTAATGTGATTGGGGTTTTTTTGCTGGTTCATGGCCTGTTTGTTGGAGCTGGTTTTGTGGTTTTTTGTCATACCCATTGCTCCATCCACCACCCACCCTTACCCCAAATGAAGTTACAGATGAGAAATGAGGAGTATAGAGACATTTACTATGGTTAGGGATTGTGGACAGGCATATGAAAAGTCTTTTCCTACTTCAGTCAAATAAAGAATTAGGTTAACTCAAGTAGGAGTAGAGTGCTGTGCATTATTATTTGGACACTTATTTTCAGCAAGGATGATGGGATCAGGTAAAAACTGTTGAAAATGTCAGTTTCTGTTTCATTTTTGTCAATTCTGACATTTGGGAAGGAGCAAGAACAGTTCCATGTTTTCATTCTTGAAATATTGCTAATAGCTCATAGCAGCTGGAGGAGTTGCAGTGGGTAGAGAAGGAAAGTACAAACACATGGCAATTAAAAAGATTTATCATAGAATAAAAGTTGATGATCTTTTATTTATTAAGAACATCAATCAATGTCCGTTCTGGAAGAAGGAAGATTTTATGAATAAGAATGTAATATTTCTCTAATTAACTTATTAGAAGTGTTCAGAGTTGGATGTTTGTAATGCTGCCTTGGACTCTGAAGCAATATGCTGACATCCAACAGAATCAAGAACTGGCTTTTTTACTCTTGCTGTCTTTTTAAATAACATGTCTTTTTTGATTCTACTGATGACAGCATAATGATGAATTATTTCACTTACTGGTTGTTGAATCCCTTTTAACCTTGCTGAGCAGTTCATGGGGAGAGAAACTAAGGCTTAAGTTTTGTGAAGTCCAACTGTGAGGAAGAACTGGAAAATGTCATAGAGTCCTATGTCCTGTTGAGCTGTACACATAGAGTATTTCCCTTGTGGCTTCCCAGGCTTTATCAGACACCAGTATGCCAGCCCTGTTTTCCCAAAAGTATCTGTGCCTTGACTATCTAAAGAAAGTATGGCTGCTTCTTCATGTGCTCTCGTGTGGTGGTGCAGCTGCGGCTGTCGAGGCAATGTGTCGAGCCTGAGCCTTTGCAACACTCCTCCTTCTATCAGTTTAACATATTTTGGATCAGGCTGAAAGGGAGGAAAAAAACCCAAAACCGATTGCGCTTACTTTAATGTGTTATGAGTCAAACTGACTGAAACATAGTCTTGCAGTAGTAACTTTATCAAGAGCTGTTTTAAAGTTTTATGATGGTATTTCATAGCAAGTACTAACTATATAGTACCAGAAAGCTTGCATTAAGAAAAAACAAAAACAAAAAAACCCCAAACAAACAACCAAACAAAAAACCCCACCAAAACAAACAAACAAACAAACAAAAAAAACCACCGAAAAAAAAAACCAAAAAAAAAAACCCAAAAAACCCCCCAAAAAACCCCAAAAAAAGGCAGGGATTATTTTCTCATTAAGCCATCTTATGCTCTTGATGCATGCCATGGAGGTTACAGTAACTTCTAGACAGTGCTATGCAGATACAGGAATGTAAGCAGTAAGAGGGGATGAAGAGCTGACAGAAATCAGGAACCAATTTCCTTCTCATGCACCTTTACATATTCACTTCCATGGTAGGAAGTGCTTCCTGATGAGCTGAGTAAATTTTGGGCAAAATTACCTTCATTCCCTGTTGCTAAAAGTGTTTCAAGCAGATAAATTGCCACAGACACTCTTTTGGCTCCCTCCTATTTTGTGTGAGATAGGAGTGAGACACAAGAGTGCAGTGTCCTTGTCCTGCTTCTTCTTTCACATGTGTTGTTCTCACGAAGTAAAAACTCCTGAAAGTTGTTTTCAGTTTCTTCATGTAAGATCATAGTGCCCTGTTCAGGGAGACTGCATCACTTTTTCCTCTGACATATTTGTTTGAGATGTAAATTTAAAAACCAGAACATCTGTTAGGGTAGATTAGCTGACTTGTTTGTACATTTGTGTCATGGTTTAATCCTGGCCACCAACTCAGCCCCACACAGCTTCTTGCTCATAAAGTTCTTCTGGATTTTTTTTTCTTCTTCTGTTTTCTTTTCTCTGCTTTCTTTTTTCCTTTTAAAATTTTCTTCCTTTTTTCATTTTTTATTTTTTTCCTTTTTATGTTTTTTTTCCTTTGTTTTCAATTTTTTTTTCCTTTTTTTTTTTTTTTTTTTTTTTTTTTACCTGCAAAAATTTCTCTGGAACTAGTAACTCTAAAATCTAAACCCTGCTGCTAGTGCTATGAGCTGTCATTATCTCTTTGGCTCTTAACTTGACTTCTGCAAGTACCATGGCCACTTAACCCAGTGTCGTGGGCTGAATTTGGCAAATCTGACTTTTCAGAAATAGCTTTCCCGCTGACAGTGGCTCAGACTTTTGACAACCCTTTTGTTTTTGATGATCCACTCATCTTTTAAGTGATGCTTTCAACCTGGCTCAGCTTTTCTCTGTGTTTCCTGTCTTTATGGGCACAGAGAGGAATTCCTCTCTGGCAGGGCCAGTCTGGCAGAGTAATAAATATGCCCACTTGGAAATCTCTGCTTTATTTCTTTGTGTCTTTCTAGTGCCTGTCTTAAAATTCTCCATTGGTTGAGATGGTGCTGTTTTCTGTTTGATTGTGAGGTCGAAGTTCTTGTTCAGTGGATGTGTTTTCACATAGCAAGGCCATTGTCTCAGCAATTAGCTATCCACCTCTCAGTCACTTTAATGAAGTACCTGTTTGAATTGTGATATTTTTATTAAAAATTAAACAGAATGAAAAAATACACCCCCAAACTCCCATAACCCAGAAATCAACCAAGTGGAAAAAGGAAAAAAAAAGCAAACCCAAAACCCCCCCTCTACTCGTTGGCTATTATCCTCTAAAACCTTTGCTACTAGTTTTTACCTACTCATAAAGTTCTGGCTGGCTCTTGTCAAGAAGGCATTTACTTCAAGATGTTCTTTCCAAGTATTTCTTGACCATCTCTTGATAATGAAGCTGATGTGCAATACAGCAGCTCACTGCCTTTTCCTGGAGTGGTATTTCTGCTCTGCCTGGCTCATCTCATGCTGTATGCTGATTGCCTCTTCATTCATGCTTTATTTTTCAGGATGTGGTAGCTGTCTTCCAGCTCCCATCAACACTCAAGCTGCAGTGTGCTGAGACAGTATCCTGTAGAAGCTTACTCCATTTGTTGTCTCAGGTGGCAGATGTACTTGGAGGTTTTTGAGAAAACATTAGGAAGTTCTATACCCTAGATTATTGCTCTGATAATGTAGTAGCATTTTTACCTCTTTGGAGTCAGTGATAGACAGTGTGTCACTTATATACTGTAATTGACTTGTAAATAACCTGGTTTTATTCAATTTTATATTTTTCCCCTATGTCTTAGTTTTAGTGTACGTCTCAGGCTAATTACCATATACATTTTTTTTTTATATATTCAGAAGCTGTGGCTTTTCTTCCCTATGTGAAATTTCAATCTTTTCCCCTTTTCATCAGTCTAAGTGTTATTTATAATAAAGTCCCCAGACTCATCTTGTTATAGGTTTAATTTGCATTATTTAGCACACACTTTAGCATGGGGAAAAAAGGTGTTGATTTTCTTTTAGGTTTCTGTTTTCCTGTTCCTTCACTGCTGTCTTTTTTGTTTGTTAGGGGTTTTGTTTATTTTTTTTTTTTTTGAGGGGTATGACTAACATTTACTTTTTACTTACTGTGTTTCATTAATGTCATCTTTGAGAAATCTCAAAATTATCAGCAGTTGAATATGCTCCTGAAAGCCCTGACATGAGGATTCTGTGCATAAAGTTTTTCCCTTACATTTTCTACATGACATCACTGCTTTTCTAATTTTATTTTTTCTCTATCTTGTACATTTGCTGTTGAATGAGTGCTGGTTTATTTTCTGTGTCACTTGCATGCCCATTTCTCTTCAGTGTTCTTGTTTGTGTACAAGCTTGTTTCTCAGGTCTGTGCAAGTCTCCACTGTTTGCTAGAGTTTGCATCTTTCTGTGCTTTCATTTCAGCTGTTGTCTTTTCCTTTTCTGTTACTAGTGCCATCTGTTCATCTCTGGAAACTGGGTAGTTACACAAGCCTGTAACATTTTTTGTAGCTTGACAAAATATTATTGTGGGGTTCCTTCAACCTCTTGATAACCCTGTTCAAAATGTCTTTCACACATGCCATTTTTCTACAGCTTTAAACTGCTTTTGGAAAGTTCCCAGGATTCCTCTCCCTCACCCCCACAATATTCTGTTTCATTTAGATGCCCTGGCATTATGTTGCACCAGTTTTTAATTGCTGCTCCTTGCTCCACTGCACTTAGCTTCCCTCTCCCAATGTTTTCTCTCTTCTTACTGCAATTGCATGGGGTCTCTCTTTATCTAGGGGAACACTACTTGTTATACATCTTCCTTTTAAAGTTCACTTGCTTGTAAACTAGAATCTGATCTACTAACAGATTCTCATTGGTTATTTTTCACTTATGCTTCTCTTTGCAATACTCATAACATCTGATTTCATGTCTGTTTCTGCAGTCTAAGTCTACATCCAGCTTTGCTCCACCAGGGAGCCACAATCACACTCCATTTTTTTTCTAGCCTACTTATTATTTCCAGATGCAAACAATTTTCTTTTTTAGTCCAGATTAAGGTTTTTTTAAAATACAATTTAGAAATAGGATTGAAGTTTACAATCTTTTCTGTGCTTCTACAGGGGCCTGTAAAACTGTGGTCAGACACATCTCTGGTAACAGTTTTCTGTTCCCACAGTGTGTTGCCAATTGTTAGCCAGCACATTTGGACACTAAAAGCCATTTCATGCACACCTGGGATTTCCCCTTATCTGATACCCTTTAATGTACTATCTCATATGTGAGTTTTCAACAGTTAGTGCTAGTGTTTTAAGAAGCTTAATTAAATATCTGTGAAATCAGATTCAGAGAAGTCAACAAGACTTGAGTAAGATAAGGTAAATAAATAGAGGGACTCTGCCAGACCAGGAAAATAAAAGTGTTCCAGCTACTTCCAGCAGAAAATGTCTAGTACCAAGCATGTCTCCTTTATCCTGCCTTGTGTAAACAGACACGTAATTTTGGAGAACAGGGATGCAGGTTTTCATGAGAAGCATGAGTAGAGCTTGCTGGGGGAAGCTCAGCAGTACATTTCTGTCTCAGGAACATATATGTCCAGCTGTGCCATGGGAGAGATGGTCAGTGCAAGGGAAAGTCTCCGCTGAGCTGTCCCTCCTTGTGGGCTTTACTACCAAGACCAGTGGGTCTTCCAATATCTAACTTCATATTCTTACCTTCCTCTTCTGTTCTGAACAAAGGAAACCACTTTATATTAAAATTGAAGACTGACAATAACCCTGTGAATTAAGAATTTCAAAACTTAGCAAGTTTTGAGATTGCAACATTAACTTAATCAAATCCTGATGTAGGTGCAAGTCCTTGACATTTAATGCACAGTCTTTACTATTCAAAAGGCAACTGACAGATCCATATGTCCAGTAAAACACTCTGAACAGTTTTACACTAGTGAGTTGAGTTTGAATCTTGGTTATCTTTGAATCTTAGCTTCAGCTTCCAACCATTTGCTTTGTGTGAGGGGCCTCAGTGTATTTATAATCCCAGAGGATGTAACTAAGTAACTTTGTGAACTAAATGTGCTGGATTCCTATGATGCTTTTAATCTTTTTAGTTATTGAACGTCTCTTTATTAAACATTTCTGGATTTTTTTATTCTTTTCTCCTTGAAGCCTTCTTTGAAATGTGAATATTTGCATGCTGTGATTTGCTACAGCACTCCACACATGTCACAGTATAACCAAATGCTGAGGTATATCGTTTCCCTGCTTTTCTCATCTGATTTGTTGACATGTACAAAAATCCCTTCAACCTCATACTCAGTGTTTATTTTCATGTCATCATCCCAACTTTCTCATCATCGCTGTTTCCTCGGTTAATCTCTTATTCTCACATGTGCCTTTCATTTCTGCCTCTATATGTCTGATTTTACATCAATGTGCAGTTATGTGTTAGCTGCACACACAGAGGCTGCCTGTTGCAGTCAGAGGTCACAGTGGGCTTTTGGAGCACCTCCTGCTCTGTCTCTGCAGTAAAGGGATGCCTGTAAAAGTGGGCTGGACTTGGTTTCCCGAGCAGATTTCTGGATGAGGTGAACACATTTCCTCCAAAAAGTTATTTCACACATAGAAAATACCACCACTGAAGAAGTTCTGGAAAAACTAAAGTTTTTTTAGCCTCAAGAAAAGAATAGTAGTGGATCTGACAAAAAATAGAAATACACCACACAGCTGGACCATTGAAGACTCAGCTTAAACATTTGATAAATCCTTGTGATAACAAGTATGACTTCCCTAGGCAGTCTTAATCACTGATGTCCTTAAGAATAGGCTGTATGAAGGCAGGTGTAACTAATCCCTACCCAGGATAAGGTGAACTGGGTTCCCATCCAAGCCATTTCTTCCATTTCGCATGCAGATAGCCTCCCGCAGAGTAGTTCACCTGAAATCACGATCAGTACTCTCCTAAAAAGGGAGCACTTTCTGCCACTGCTGACATCTGTATGAAACTGAGACCTTTATATAGAGACAGTTATATGAAATGTTCTGCATTAAAGGCTGTAATTACTGCAATGAACTTTTAGTATTTTTAGTGATGAGCCGTGATTAGTTTGATGTTCATGAATCATGCAGGTAAGCATTCAGACTTGCCACTTATTAAGAACACTAGCAATTTTTTCAGGACAAATTATGTTAGAGTAATTAATAACAACCCCAGAGAGATACCAAATCTCCAGAAATGAATGCTTGGAGGGAAAACAATTACAGAACTAATAGACATCAAAACATAAATCTCACGTGCTATGGCTGGATAACAAGATTTGACTATCAATTTTTACAGCTTGGAAATTAATTTTCTTTAAACATAGTCAGAAATTATTTTAATTATTCCAGCTTATTTCTGGAAGTGGCTTTTAATATGTGGCATCTATGTACTTAAAAGGCCATTCAAAGTAGTTAGAGCTTGCTGTTGTCTCAAAGAAAACAATGTATTAATTCTACTATGCCTGTGTGAATTTGCAAAAAACATCCTTTTTTAAAAACCCCATGATGTCCTTAAAAAAGGATAACTTTGATTTGGAAAGTTCAGTAACTGAAGCAAGAACCAGGTGCTTTTTTCTTAGCAATCAGAAGGAGAAGTGTAGCATTCATGGTTTTCAGTGGAGAAACACAATAGCAGTATGGATGTGCAAGTGTGCATGAACAAGTAAATCAGACACAAGTGCCTGATTTAATCTGCTCCATTTTCACAATTTGTAGTAGCTACACAGTCTCTTTAGCCCTGATCCTCTTCATGTAGTGTTCCCAGCCACCTTAGTTGCTCAAAAGTAATTTTCGGGCAGCTTCTTGGCACTTTCTTTTGTGTCAAGTCATCTACAGGACAGAAATGAAGCCATTCTATAAGAAGTGTTCTGCAGTGCTGAACCTCACAATTAGGTACAGTAGCTGTGGGTTTCAGTTTAAATTCTTTTTACCTGAGTAAAACAGAGGGCATGAGACTGTTTTGGTAGGAAATCTCAAGATTACTTAGAATATATACATAATAGCTGACTTTCTAGTGACCTTTTATTGAAAAAAAAAACCAAAAACAAAAAAAGAGAAATTTTTGTGAAACAGTGATCAAGACCCAATTGAACTGTACTACAGTATCCTCAGTTTAAGTGCATTTCTTGTGGTGATGGTTTCCCAAGTTTTTTTCTACTCACTAGTATTTATAGTTAACTCAGTCAAAGTAACTGTGGCTTGGCAGATTTTATTTTATTCCCCCAACCCCCTCTTTTGAGCGTCACTAAGAAGGTTCAAAAATTAAGTCTAAGTGAAAGAAATAAATTGGCATTTCTTGAGAAAAGCAGGAGCAACGTCGAGCAGGGCACAAGAGAAATGCAATGCTTCACTTTGGCACTGCTTCGGCTAGACCCCATTGTGAGACAGAGTGTGCAGCACATGAATTGGGTGCATAGGCTCAGATTTTACCATAACTACCATCAGTATCAGCCCAGAGTAACACAATCCACTTGTCTTTGATCTCAAGATGGGTGAGGGAACACTCACTTTGCAATAAAAGAGAATGTTTATTCTCTGTTTATGTCTGACAGGGCAGTGGAATGTGGCATTGCTCTATGGATAAGGCATGCACAAAACAAATCAGTTTTGAATAAAAAGCAAAATCTACTGTAAAAACATCCTCTTTACCCTGAGGAAATGTCTTTTGTGACTTCAGACCTCTTGTCCTGTCACCCATTTACCTCCACTACAACTGAACTTGTAACTTCCCTCTAAGAACATCTCCTGTGCCTGCATTTTGTAGATCTATTGTCTCCCCCTTACTGGGAGAGTTGTACCCACTGACAACTCTGGAAAGATTTGTTTAGATTCTAAGCAATGAAGATATTTTTGAAGAATGGTTACAAGGTGTGGTTTTCCCTGGTGTCCAGTCATAGCTTTTGTGCCTCCTGTTCTTGAGAGATTTAGTGGACCTCTGAACCAGGAGCTCCTACCAGTGAGGCTTAGCTGTGAATTTGGAGGTAAAGAAGATTCTGAGGCTGCGGCCAGAGCAGGAATCTCTGAAGGGTTTCAATCTCTCTGTGCCAACACCGCTGGCACATTCCAGTAGAGCTGAGAAATCAGAATTTTCTTTTAATTCTTTCTCTTAGACTTTTTCAAGCCAGCAGTGGATCACACTTGCTTCTTGGCCTCACAGTTCACAGCTCCATAGGACTTTTTCTCTGCTAATCATGACTACACAGATTGTTTCCTGAAGCCACACCACTTGCTGACACAGGGCAGGAATGTGAAAAACAAGAAGGCCAGACATCTCAGAAATGCCAAAGGTGAAAATCCCTGCATAACATGACTGCTTTTTATGGCAATTTAGCTAGTGGAAATGAGGAGGAGAGCCAAAAAGACTTTCACAAGTTAGGTTTCCACAGACCACGAACAAACAGTGAGTTCTTGGTCTGGAAAGCGCACTAGAAACTGGTTCAGACAAGGCAGCCCAGAGCAAGACCCTGTGGCTGTACTTTCCCTCATTATCCCTCCCCATTTCACACACATACACACACAAAAAAGCCCCTCAAAAGCCACCACCTCATTTTAACTGACCAGTGGTAAAAGGTGCAGCCTTAATTCATGGCCACACCCTCTAAATCATCAAAGGAAAGTTTTCGGACAGTCTAGTGGTTAAGATGTGGGTGGCTGTAGAAGCCTTGTGCAGGGGCAAGGCTCTGTGTATGGCAGTAGGAACTGTTGGAAAGAAAACTGGCATGGTTTTGATCTTTGTGGGTGAACACATCCTAAATACATTTCAAACCTATTTCTGCTCTAGCCTGACCATGAATGTTTCCTCTGGAATCAAACTTTCTGACTGTTGCTTCCAGTCTGAGTTCTTGCTGTATTTTCTCATTTTCCTTCCTGCTATATCTTTTTTCCCTGTCATCCATGTGATGCCTTTTCTTTTACAATTTCTCACCATTACAGTAAACATTTCTTCCTTGTTGTGCTTCCATAAATGTGTTTTAAAGACAAAAACCAATTTTTAAAGGTCCTTCCTTTCTGCTTTCCTGCTTGCTGTGTCTCATATCTCACACCTCCAGTCTCCCAGCAGGTGTGTTTAATATCTCCATGTTTAATATAACTAAAGGGTTTTTACCAAGTCTGAGGCAGCCACGTGAAACAGTGGGGCTTACAGCAATTTTGTGGTGCGCACAGGCACTGATGGTGGTTGCTCTGGAAAACAGCCTCCTTCTCTGCTGAGCTCCTTGGGGTATTATTTCGCAAAATGTACACCTACTTAAGAAAGGCCAGCCTGTAGGGGAGCAGCTGGAAGCCAAAGCATGTTATGACTCTTTCCCTGCTCAGCTGCTCTCTGGCTGGTGTATAGCTGGGGTTTGCAGCCACTCAGCTTACCACAAAGAGCACATGGAGCAGCTTGAGTGTCTGGGGGAGGAATGCTCTTTCTTTGCTTTCACCGCCAAAGGGAGTGACCATTATGTTTAATTATTATTATGTTTATGCCAATTAGTCCCCAGCTGTGAGCTCAAGGGGGGCAGCAACCTCTCTGTGCCTGCTGATGACTGTTTCTCAGAAGTGTGAAGTGGGTGGGCAAGTTTCCAGGAAAGAATGGATTTGTCTTTGGCACATGTCAGGTAACCTAGGATGTACCTAGTGCCCTCATCAGTAGCTGTGAGCAGGAGTAAGCAAGTGCAGGTCTGAAGATGCAGTCAAATTTCTGGAATGTTTCATGCCATATTGACTTAAACAAAGCTGTAATTCTGAATAAGAAAATAACAGAATAAGAAAATATCCCACAGATAAGGGGCAGGTCTGGAGACAGGGTTGGTTCCCCTGGGCTCCTGAGATGAGATGTGCAGTTTACAGTCTACATAAAAAAGGCAATATCCTATCTATCAATTTTGTTGGTTTTTATTAAAATGTGCATTTGGGAAAAAAATCTAAAAATTGGGTCATGCCCACCTAAGGCAACTGTGTTCACAAACTCTTTTTTTTAAAAAAAAATTCTTAACCAGAGTTTATTTTCAGTGTTTTGTCAAATGACTGATGGAAGACTAATGTTCAAGTAAGCTATGCAGCATAACTTTATTTCTTCACTACAAACGTTGATGCAAATGAGTACTGAGAGAGCACTGCCTGCTTTGGAGTCAGATTAATCTTGCTGAAGCTCATGCAGCAGAAAACCAGAAAGCAAAATCCTTGTAGGAAATCTATTGCTTGAAGAGTTAAGCCAGAGGAAGAACTTCACATTGTGTGGGGAAGACTGGGGTAATATGGTAAGCATGCTTTGGGGACATTTCTTCCTTAAGGATATTAGCCTTAAACATGAAAGGTAAGAAGGCTTCAGAATATGTATTTGCAACCATTATCTCAGTCAATTACCCATTCAAATTGAAACATTTAAGGATAATCTCCATTTTGTAATTAGAGGTATGAATCTGTTCTTCTATTTTTCCTGCACAACTCATGGCTCCTAGATTACTTTGAACTCTTCCTAAGGCACAGGCAATTTGAGGATCTCTTTTATTTCCTTATCAGATTTGGTGCTGTGTGGGGAAGTCTCTGTGTACACAAAGTTGGTGCTTTGCAGTTGGGTGAATGCGTGCAATGATTTCAGATCAACACTACTGTTAATAACACTAATGGAATCAACACTGAAGGAAAAAGAATATTTCCATATAAACAAAAACTAGCAGAGCCTGGGCAAACGTGGGCAACTGGCAGACGTATAGATAATATTTTCTAATCTCCTTTCCACACTGATTATAGTGCTCAATACTTGTTATTATCATGTGGAACTGGAGATATCTCTGCATTCTGCTTCCTCCATCAAAGGTATTTTTTCATTTTGTGTCTTCCATCAAAGGTATCTTAAACTTGGTTGTTTGGTTCCTTTTTCATACAATGTCTCATATTCAGTCGCCACCTAGAAACAGTTATTTTTATTATTTAAAACTACTCACTGTCAGTGTTATTAAGTAAAACACACTATAAAATGAGTATCACTCAGTAATGACCTTGCTGTCATTTTGATGTTTTGCCATTCTCTGCCATTCTGGCTTTATCCTCCGCTATTCACCAGCCTGTATCAGCGGTGACTGATGCCACTTGACAAGATGTGAGAGCTTTGCTCCCTACCAGCCAGCTCCACCAGTGAATGCTAATGACAGCACTGGGAAGTAACTTGTGGAAAAAGGGCTTGTGTTCTGCTTGCATTGCTGCAGGCATCTCTAAAGTTACCATTTTTATGAGATTGCTGAGCAAGTGATGAATTTCAGATGCAAAGGATATTTTACAGAGCACTGCTACTGAAGTGTGCTATGAGATATTTGTGACTCTTTTGATTGCCTTAGGGCTATGTCTAATATTGTGAGTCACTAATTCAAGTGCAGAATGTTCTAATGGCATATTAACATTAATGAGAAAATACTAGGAAATCTGAAGACAGCCTGAGCACACCAGTAATTCTCCTACTTGAAATTTTGATGAAGTAATGGCTAACTGGGCATTGAAAGGTTAGCACCAGTGAGACAGTGAAATTCTCTTTTGAGGAGTAAATGGTTTGATTTATTGGACTCTTTCTGTAATTTGGATATCTCTTCTTTTAGTAAGCAGATCCTATTTATTCACTCTTACCGTTTTAAATTTGCCCTCATTTTTACCTACCTCTGTATTCCTCTAACATGTTTAGCAAGACTGTGCTAAAATAGAGTAACTGCAGTAAAATAGAGAACATTTTAGACCCCCAAGCTCACTGTTGGGAAATTATTTAAACACAATTACTGGAGTTGTTACAGGCTATTTGTCATAGAAGATATTCAAACTATCACCTGGCACCTCAAACCTGGAAGACTCATGCTAGTTTTATTCTTAAATTAGATCACATTGCCATTCAATGCAACTGTGGTATGCAGCATCTCTTAGTTTTTACAGCTCAGTTGTGTTCACTGATTAGTACATTTCTTCTCATTTATGTGAACTTTCTTCTGATCATGATGTTGTCAAGATTATTTCAATATTCTACATATCATATCTTTTAAATTTAGACCTAGGTTTATATGTTAAATAACCTCTTTAGTAAAAGGGAAGTTCTTTAAAATGTTTTTCAAATAAGGTGATAGTCTTTCTTCAACCACCTGATCTTCCTTCCCAAGACCTAAAACCTTTCCATCTGATGACATACCAGCAGTGAGAGGCCATGGCACAGGAAAGCAACAAATTAAAGACAAGGAGAAGCTCCATTTTGGAGGTTGGATGGCTCTGAAACTGATGTTTTCTAGATTTTCTGAACATCGTAGCAAATTGAAATTATCAGGCAAAACAAACACATTAAAAATGTATCCTTTGTAGAGCATCAGTTGATCGGTTTGAAAAAAACTTGAGTTTCTGAAATTTCTAAAGCACCTGTGTGGGTCTTGGACCATACTTTGAATGCTTCCCATGTGGCCTGGTGTTCCCTGTGGATTCGGTGCCCATGTCAGAAGATCATGTTGAAGGAACCCTGCAAGGGCTAATTAGGTGTTCCAATAACTGGTAGGTGGGGTCCATGTGGTTAACTGCTGGAGAAATACAGAAGAGCTACTCAACCTCTAGCAGCTTTGTTTGGCTGGATTAGTAACTCTTTTTCCTGGTTTTAAATCCTTGTGCTTCTGGGCTCCTTGGCTCTGGAAGGAATAGGAGTAGGCCAGATGTTCTTACAGGGCAGGACACTCCTTTGGGCAGTGCAAGAGCAGCCTAATCTTTCTTATCTGAGCTGAATAAGCCCTCAAAGGTAGAGTCTAAGTTAACTTAGAGTCTCAGAGTTACTCTAAGGTGAACAATTACTTTTTTTCTTTTTACTTATTTATTATTTTGGTTTTGTTTCTAGACTGCAAAAGGTTCCATGGCAAAGGAAGAGCAGCTGACCATTTATCAAAGTGGTCAGGGCCATGACAGATTTTGAGCCTATCAAGTGCAGCTGGGATGGTGTCTGGGCCAGGGTGCTGCTGTACCGGACATGTGCATGGCTAGAGGACTCTGCATCACCATTTCAGCCCACGTTCAGCACAAAACCCTCTGAAAACTTGAACACACAGTGCTCCATCTTGATGCTTGAAAGACTTTACCCATTGTGCCAGAAATGCTTAGTGGTATTGAAAAACCCCATCAGGACTCACTGTGAGTTGCCTGCAGAGGCCAAGAATTTGTTTGCCACCATGATTGCTGGCTGAAGAGACTTAGTGAAACTGTGAGTAGAGACCATAACTCTTGGAGAATTAGATTTTCTCATGAATTTTCAGAAGTTAATAATTTCAGAAATGCTTGTGGGTATTTATTTAAGTAGACTCACCTGTTGCATCGGTCTGCATCTAAGTACATACTTTTAAAACACAAGTTCAAACATTTTAGAGGGTGAAAGTCCAGGTCAGAGTTGTCATATGCATAAAACGCTTAATTTGGCCTGTGAAAAAAAATCACACAGCATTTTTGTTTAGTCATCAGCTTTTTTTGTGGTGCAAAAGCTCTGTTTGCTCTGCCTTCCCAGGTCTGCTGGTGGCAGTGGGCTTTGGTGCCTGAGCGTCTGGGACATCAGGCAATGACCTTGGTGTGAAACACTTCTTATTGAGATGTGTTTGTTTGTTATGTAGGGGTTCTTTTCTGAAGAAGAGTAATAATTGTCTATTACATATCCAGCAACCATATCTGGCTATTGTTTTTTGACATTTAAACAAGAAAAGTAATATTTGTGCAGGGGAAAAAAATAGTCATCCCTGGTCCTCCATGTTGGTCGTCATTACTGTCAGAGGCTGCCTATAATTTTGGTTGTATAAGATTTTAAACCTTAGAAAATGAGTAATGTAAAACTTTGTGTTTTTTTAAAGATAAATGAGAAGAACTGAACACAGTTTTTTATTGCTTGCTAGGATCAAATATCTGCACTCAAAATATGGGAAAATGCTCTATAAAGAGCCCATTTGAACAGAAATAAGTTTCTGATTAAAAACAGTGATACCATTCATTAATAAGAAAAGTTTTAGTGGCTTCATAGTCTCATTAGAAAAGATTTGTCTTCAACCAGAATGCTGCATAAACTATGTTTACCACTAAGGTAAACATAGTTTATGATGACAACAGAAAAATTTTGCCTGCAGAAATTAATGGCATTGCAAGCATACACAAAGGAATACTTTACTAAAATACTTTCCTTCTCATGAACGAATTGAAAAACCATTACAATTTTGTCACTTAAGAAAGAAATAGATTATCCCAAGGTGACAGTGTAGTACAAAAACTGGTAAAAATTTGTAGTGCAGACCTGAAATGATAAAGTTGGAAAAGATCTCCACAGTACAGAGGCAGACAATTAGAACTAAAAATTCTCTTTTGCCTATATAAGCTACAAACCCCCTCTTTGTACAGCTTTAAAAACATACAAGAAATAAAAATGGCTTCCTATTTTTTTTTTTTTAATGGTATATCTGAGTTAGTTTGATCTATATTCTATATTGAGCTAATTCTTTTGAAAGCATTGACAAAGATGTGTGTGTTTTTGTTGAAAGATATTTGTAACATCACTACTTGATTGGGATTAGTGAATCAGAAAAAGCTTTTCAGCATGGTCTGTTCAGTATCACCCTGAGATCATAAAAGAATCTTCTGTGCATGCACCACCCCAGTTCCCCATAAAACAAAGCATAATGAGGTGAAATGTTTGTCTCTACATATTTATTTACCGCTCTTGGATGGTTCATATAAAGGCCCAAATAATGTTTTTCCTGGTGTGAGAGGTAGCTTTATTGTCCTCTATTGGAAAGTTCATGTTGGTCCAGGAAGCAGGATTTGGACTTCATTTTGTTAGAAAAACATGTTTTACTGCGTTCTGAGTAATTTCCGTTGGCGACGATTATGCTTTTGAAAGAAGGGTAAATAATGCTGTGTGGAGCTTCAGCACCTCTCATGGGAAACCTATCTCTTTTCATTAACTTATGAAAACATAAAACCAGGAAATGTGTCTATTGTTTGTGTGTGAATTGTTGAGCTGTTGAGGGTACAGATGTCAGCTGTAGCTCTTAACAACTCTCGGCTTATCTCCATTGATTTATATTGATACACCACCACGCTTTGGCCACTGAAGCACTGAGAAGGGGTTTGAAGTGAAATACTACTCTGTGTCAAAACAGCTATCAGCAGATTAAAGAGGGAGTAAATACAGAGAGAGAAACGTGCAGAACAATGCAGACTGTGAGAAGCTCTGTTTTGTTTTCTCTGAGACCTCTGCTCCCACAGAAGAGCAATGGGAGCAGTGTGGACAACTCAGCCTGTACTGGGATGGTGCTTCCACATGAGTTACAGATGCATTGCTTTTACATGTTTAGCACTCTTATCACTTTTTGTACTTCTCACCTTGTGTTTACAATTGCACACATATCGCGCTATGTAAGGGGGTTTGTGCTACTCTGAGGATTCCTATTCCTCTATGGAAGGAAACAAATTAGAGAGGAAATGGTTGCTGAAATGTTTAACAATGGCAGGAATGAGTGTGAGATGCCCCATCCCTGGAAGTGTTCAGGGCCAGGTTGGATGGGGCCTTGAGCTACTTGGTCCAGCAGAACCTGTCCCTGCCCACAGCAGAGGGTTTGGGAGTAGATGGTCTTTAAGATCCCTTCCAATCCAATCTGTTCTATGATTCTGTGCCTGTATGTGGGCCTTGACATATAGTCTTGACACGATACATCTCCTGCACACCATGGAAAATATTTTTTTTAAATTGGAAAGCAGGAATTGGCAGAAAATTACAAGCACCCAAACCCAGGGCTTAAAGTTTTAGACTGGTTAGCTGCTGTGAATCATTAGTAGCTGCTGCTGATTTTTTGTTCCTGGACTACTATATTCTTTTGAAGTAAATGATTGAGACTGACAATGGAATAAATTTTTCTTCCTTATTAGAAAATGTTTAAGTTTAGAAGATTATGAGGCTCCTTGGAAAGCTGCATCTGTGTGATGCTTTTGGCATCATCATTTTTTGCTTGTGGTGGATGATGACGGTTGCACCAGTGGAAAAACGTCATGTGATACTTGTCTGTGCCTTCTGCACCGTAGGGATCTTGTCTTTTTTTGCTTGACCACAGATGAACAGATATATGGTTGGAGCTATCTGCTGAGTTTTGTATGCATGTATGCATACTTTGAAATAAATCAAGTGAACAAGGAACAATAGCTCTCTGAAGCTGTGTTTTCCTTGGCTTTGCAGTCAGTGCCTGGAATGCAGTTTAAGCCAAATATCTGTAGGGATGTCCCTGAATGCAAAATATGGGCTACCCAGACACCCCTGTTGCTGTGTCTGTTCACAAGGCTGTGGACAAGCCATCTAATGTTTTTGGCACACTGATATCTAGTGGGCTTGCAGAATTGTGTTTATTAACAAGTGTACTGCTACGTGGTTTTTGAAACTGTTGAGCCTTAAGATGCAAGAGTGCCTTGCCCAGCAGATATTGGAGCCTTACTAGATTGTGAAATTGAACCTGTGACACCAAAAAAATTGTTAAAGAAGGAATAAATAAGAAAATAATCTTATACGCTGAAGGATCTCTCTTGGACTTGATGGATCTGGTGTGCTCTCTTGCAATTCCTGCCATGCTAGGTGAAACTTTTCTAAAAGGTTCTTCTCTCCCCTGTCTGTTAAAATGGATGTAGTACTTAAGGTGTTTGCCAGTTATCAGCAGGCAGAGAGGGCAGGGAGACAGGTGGCAACATTGCACACATTCTGGGAGATCTCCCCTCTTCCAGGATACCCACCTAGCAAGGTAACAGTGAGCATCTGAGTCACTGCAAATATTCAAATGTGTTCTAGCATCTCATGGCAAACATAAGGTAACACCATGTATCTAATGAAAGAGATTTCTAAATATAGATTGCATGACTTTCTTCAGAGCTCCAGAAAATCCCCAGGTGTGCAATGTATATAGATTGCATGACTTTCTTCATAATGCCAGAAAATCTCTGTGTGCAATAATCCAAATTATGTGTCTAAGATCTGTTCTTTTATTGGGGGGGAAATAGAAAAAAGAAGGTAAGTAATGCAACAAAAGCATGTGCTCAGTACTACTGGCACAGACCAGAATAGCAGCACTAAGGAGAGCATCCCAAGTGGGCAGGAATTGCTGGGTGTAATTCTTGCTGCCACAGAGGTCATCTTTACAGCACTGAATTCAGTGGGACCTTTGGTGATTACAACACATCAAGATTTCACTCTTTGTTCTTCCTCTGGCCCGCACCCACTTGAAAGTTAAATGTATAAACACTCAGATAAAGCCACTAATTTAAACAGTTCTATCCATGTGTGTAACCGTAGGTGTGTGCTGAGCTGGGATTGCCTCTCCCATGGCACCCACTGTGCTGCACTCTTTGCTACTGAGCTACATAAAATAACCTTGTTCACAGTCTCCTGGAATGTCAGTGCAGTTGTTTAGATGAGTGTTCAGATGAGATAATTTCATCTAAAGCCAAAAATGTATATTACTGATGGTAAAATGAATGATCCCAGAGTCCAATCTTTGGGGCTGAATTTTATTGGGATGGATTTTGAAGACTGTCTTATCTTCATGAAAGAGTTCTTTGAGTTTAGGTTGGTTGAGAAAGTGTATTTAGTCAAATGTATCCCATCCACTGTGTGGATACTGCAAATAGAATGAAGGGCTTCTCCAGCAGATTCTGTAGTGTAATCAAACTGCTTTTTGAGCTCAAGGAAACAAGACATGCTGGTCAGACAGAGCTGACCTGAGACCTGAATGAAATTTATTCAATTGATACTGAATTTAATTCCTTACTCTACTCTCTGGTTTCCTATGGAAATTTGAGGTATGCTTCAAACCTGACTATTTCACTTTTACCAGGATAGGGATTGCAGTGCTGTGGCTCCTCTGGAACTAGAAACAAATTCCATTTACCCTCAGCATTGCTGGTGCTTATGTCTATCTTTTCAGAATGGGGATTTCTGCTCTCAGGGATCTTGTAATGGAACACAGACTACCAGTAGTAAGTAGCACAGATACAATTGCCATACAACTTTGAAGACGGTTAAATTTGTGCATTTTGTGCATTTAGCTCAAATGGGTGAAACCACTGTGTGACAAGAAGAGCTCTGATTTAATGAGAAGGCCTGATGGATAGTGTTTACCTTTGCCTTTTCTTTCCAGCCGCCTCTTTCAGGAGAAAAACTGTCCAGTGTTTGTCTGTCAGCCGTTTTGCTTTTCTCCTCTTACACTTTTTGAGCTCTTGCAATCCCATTTGTCTGTCCATGCATGTTTCAGGCCATGATGGATGAATTGTTTGAGCATGATGATGGAGATGAGAAAAGTCAAGATTCAGACCAAAGTCCAGGAGAGTTTTTGTTTGCAAACCTTTTGGGAGTGTTTCTTGTTATTGTTAATGAACTATATAAAATCCAAATTACACTAGGAAATATGAAGAAGAGGAAGAAATAAGGAGGGAAATTATTGAGTGTGGGCAATTTAAAGGAGCCAAGATGGTGTTCATCTTCATATGAGTGAAGTTTCATTCTTTTCTAGCTTGCTTATGAGAATTTTGTGATGTTACTACCATGTGCATTCACTATTTCTAAAAAAAGGGGGCTGGGAGTTCAACAGAAATTCCCCATAGTCATTGCCGCTAGCTCTTATTTGTTTGGTTTCAGAAAGGGAGTCAAGCATTGTTTAATCAAAGGACAAATATCCAAATTTATCTTTAGTCCTTCATATTGTTCATATTGTCTCACTCTGTGCATGCTGCCAATAGGAAGGGAGGTTGTGTTAGCTGCAGAATAAAGAGATGTTGTATTTGTTGGCAAAGCAAATTCCTAGTTATTTTCTTTGTTCTGCTTTGGTATTCTGTTTCTGAGGTAAGCTCCAGAGAGATTTCTTGGAATTTTATGGACTCTTGGCCTAGAGTAAACGGATGTCTTGAGATTTCCAGCTCACCACTTGGATGAGAACATACAGGTCTGCATGTCAAGAGAAAGACCTGTCTCTTATCTGCTATGCTGGAGAGGATTTATTGCCTGGGAAAAATGAGAAGCTTTCTAGACAGTTCTCTTGGAATAGTGGCATTCCTAAGATTTCTTGTTGGCACCAGCCAAGCAAATGCCAGGAAACTCATAGTATACTTAGAGGCACACAGATTTTGCTTTGAATTTCCTGTAGAAATTCTTTAAAGTAACACCCTCTGTGTGATTTTACTGCTCTGAAAATTTAACTTTGTGTAGCAGGCTGGATATCTTCAAATAAATTATTAAGGAAAATCTTTTGCTCTTTCTAAGGTGAAGTTTATTGGTTTGGTTTTTAAAAATTTTTTAGGTAATATTTCTATTAAACTAGTGCTGCACTATAACTATGAATGATATAAAAAGTGCATAATTTTCAAACAGCATTTTCAGCTCTTTTCTTTACTCTGAATTATGGTTCTCTTACAACTCTAAGACCTGTGTCCAGCTTGTGAAAATATGTGAATTTTCGTAAACAATATCTCTAGTTTTTTTCCATACACTGTACTTTAAAAAGCTTGGAATTGAATAAAGCCAAGGATGTGGTCCCCAGATATATAATAAACTGCAATTTTTTTAAAATTTTTTTTTTGTATAACAATATAAATGCCTTTTTCTCCCAGTCTCACAGTTATGTGATTCTTTGAGCTTTTCAGAACATTATATTTAACGCAAATGATCAAGAGATGTGTATTGTGAAATGTTGGAATGATGGGGATTTTTTAATGTATATTTTTCTTTAAGGACTAAATATCCTTTCTGAAGAGGCTTTTAAGCACTTGATCTTTCCCACAGTTATTCGTTGCTTTTGCTCCTGGAATGCTGACAGAAAAAGAACCATGAACTACAAAATGCATTTTCACTTCCTGAATTTCATTGTTTAGTGGACCTAGAGTGGAACACTTGCTATGTTTTCCACTTCTGGAAGCTTTTTATGTCTGTATCCAATTCTAAGCATACATGAGCCCTCATATTGCTGTGTTGCAATGCTCTTAGCTGCCTTTCTGAATTACGGACAAAATGTTCAGAAATGAAGCCTCAATGAATATGTGTAACTCACCCATACACCTTCTTCCCTCCCAAAAACTGGCCCCTTCTGTCACTGAATATTTTGAGTATTATTAAACAAATTTCAAAAGCTATATGGGAAAAGCAAAATGACAGTGAATTCAAATCTACAAGTCTTCAATGTGTTGTCACTAAAGAGGCACAAGCTCATTAGCTACCTAATATTTAGAGGTGTGCTTCAACAGCAAGAACAGAATACTGATACCTGGATGAATAGAAGTTAAATGTATCTACACTGCTGCCTGGATTGACTTGCTTCCTTGCAACTCAATAAAATTTTATAGAATTAAATAATTTTCTTCTCCTAATGTTGTATCTGACTGTGCTCAGAAAAAAGGAGGGAAAAAATGTACAAACTGTGATGCTTGCATTTCAGTTTTCTGCAGAAGCATTTTGAGCACACATGTATGACAGCATATCTCCCCACCTGTGAGTGTAAATGAAGGGGTGCATCACTAACACGAGTTCAAAGCTCAACATCATCTAATTTTGTTGCTTGATGGGCTGGGCTAGATAGTGTGTTAGCTTTTCAAAACATATGAAAAATATCTAGCATGTTTAACAATAAAAATACAAACAGAGAACATTCAGGATTCTTCCCTAAAAGCTGTGAAGCTTTGAGTGGGCACCATTACAGGGCTGGGGAGTGATGAGAGACGAGGATGTGTCAGCAGATTCCCCCTCTTCCACTGAAGCTGCATTTCTGCTGGGACTATCAGCCTCATCCTCCCCTAAACTGCCCATGGCTATGTCTGTGTCACCCATGTCCCCATCTGGACTTCTTGGATTTCCCTGGCTAACCAGGATATCTGGTCAGGATACAGTCTGCAGCCCCATAGCTACAAACAGCCTGTGGCAGCCATGTCTTGGCTGAGCCCAGTGCAGCCCCATCCTGCCCCTGCAGTGGATCTGCTCTTGCCCCTCCTGGTGCAGACGGGACTGGGACCTGTGGCTCCTTTCTTGAGTAATTGTGCCACCTGGATAGGAGCTCTTCAACACGTGGTTAATTCTGCTGTAAGAGGTTGCAACTGCTCATAGCAGTTTTTCCTTTTGAAATTGAGGCATTATTAAACATTTGACATTTTTTCACTGTTTAACTGAGATTCTGTTACAAAATGCCAATGTGTGCAGGTAAGTGTGTTCTCTGGTGCTCATGCCCAAATCCTGGGTGGTAAGGTGTGTAGGGTAGTCACTTGTTGCTACATCACTGAGTCACCTTAGGAGCCCTCCAAAACAAGGAGCCCAGAAACTGACAGGACTGTATCGTTTTGCTTTAGTTCCCCTACAGAGATCAAAATGGGAAATATTGTGGTACCCTCAGAAGACTGATTTGATTTTTGACTTTAGCTATTGGTAAGGATGGATTTTACAGAGCACATTAATACTCCCTCTTCCTGAGAGAGATATCATGACATTTCCATTGGTTGTAATGGGTGATTTATTTTCCAGGCATAATTAGAACCAGAGATGATCTGTTTCAAAGGTAAAAAACCCTATTTTCTGGAGTCAGCTGTGAGCTACCCTGCAGTCAGTAGGAAGAGAAGAGCCTTCTTAGGATGCAGAAAGGGAGGAGACAGACAGAGAGGAGAAGGAAAAAAGAGACCTTCTCAGTAGTACTGCAGTCCAAATTTCTCTCCCCCTCCACCATACCAGGCTGTCATTAATTAATTATTTATTGGGAAATACTGCATTCCCATGGGCCCTGTCAGTGTCATCTTTGTCCCTTGTTGTTTTCTAGTAGCTGCTTTTGAGATTTCTCCAGTTGTTGCTTGCCTCTCAGTTTTATAGATGAGACAGCTGCAACCTGAAACAGTAGATATTTTCCTCTTCACTCCTGTTTCTCTGCTGTGTGGAACTCTGTTCCTCCTAAGGTACATCATACTATGAAGGACCTTTCTTGCAGGTATTGAAGGCCCTGCCAATGCCATTTGTCATTCCCAGGGAAGTGCTGCCCAGCCCTGTGCATCCTAACAGATTCTGGGGAGAAAATATACTTCAAGCAAAAGGTCAAGAAGGAGCAGCTGCAGCAGGCTGATAGCCAGCTGTGATAAGACATCAAACTCAGCTGAACAAATGCCAACATCCAAACAATGTGGAAGCAGCAGTTCATGATAAGTCATGTAAAGTAGCAGGGAACTCCTTCTGTCCTGAATGTTCGCTTCATCTTGACTCTAGTCTTTAATTCTTTTCCCAAAATTGTCAAGTTTCAGGTCTGTCATTTTCTATAACAAACATATGGTCTTGAGAGCTGATTCCAAGGAATAGAAAGGTAAAATTACTGTGTCAAGAGGGGACTTGAGAATCACATGAAAGAAAAATCAAGCCAACAACCAAGGAACATCCAAGCTGATGACTCCAGTGAAAAAGCAGCTCTAAGTTGTGCCAGAGTTTAGTGTAGAGTTGTAAATTTCAAATGCACCTTGAAATCTCTTTGCTTCCTCTGTTTGGAACATGGCCACTACATTTGCTTTGAAAATTTTCCTTTCCTTTAAAACTGTTTTTAAAAAGTTGACCATATTTAATCACAGCTTTTATAAAGTGCTATGGAAACAGAAACTCCAGTGTTGTTTTGTCTTCACAATGCTTGTCTTTCCTTGTTATTCCCACAGAAATACTCAGAGCTAAAAATTCAAAACAGAACTTATTGTTATAAGATAATGTATGTAATTTCTAGAAGTCTGCTATCTGTGTTTTTTTCTCAAACATCTCAAACAGCTGGTTAAAGACTCTGGCTAGCAAGCTTAGAGTTGGGGATGTAACCATGCTGTTCCTGGCTGCACAGCTTCTTAGAGGCAGGAGCCCAGCCTTAATCTGTGTCCCCAAGGGGTCTTTGGCCAAGTGCACATTTTTGACGTGGTTCCTCTTCACTGGGTAAGTGAGAGTTGATTATTATTTTATTTAGTGAAATTTTAAAGGTGTGAACATGCTGCTTGGTTTTAATAATCTCATTCCACATTAAAACAGCTTCAAAATGAATGAACTGGTGCCTCAAGCCAAAGCTGAGGTGAAACTGGAAACCTCCTGAAGAGCAGAGAGCAGTACAGTTTAACACCTAATGGTGACAAGCAAGGAGCATTTGGTTTCACAAGGCTTTTCCCCCCATTTTTTCCTACTTGTGTCTATATGAGCAGGTCTATATGAGAAGCTAGGGCATTGTCCTTTGATCATTGGACTGCCAGCATGCTCTCAGGCATGATTTTGGTCACTAGTGACCAACGTGTGTCTTAGTAGTGCTCTGACATGGTCCAGGCATGTTGTGGCCCAGGATAATTCCTGATAAAAAATTTGGACAAGAATACTCTTTTGCAGGAAAAAAGAGAGGCAGATGGGATATGGAAGGGGGATGAAAAGTGTGGTGCAAAATCTGAGTCAGAAAACCCAACTTTGTTGTAGCCTTTGATTACCAGGTTTATGTAAAAACATCTTGTTGCCTTTAGCAAGGGACACATCTCACTCTTAGCTGCATATTCACTTAAAGTGACTTCTTCATCAATCAACTCTGTTATTTGCAACCACTTTACTTCCTTTTCATTGTTTTTAGAGCTCTAGTTTCTTTCCATGACCTCCTTTCCTTGAATTGCCATGCAGTGTTTGTCTCCATGTCCTTGGCTGTAACTGCATCACTGAACAGCAATCAGCTGATTTACAAAATTTGTAGAGACCTGCAGTGAGGGCTGGTCCCCTTCTCAGCAGCCACAGCAAACTATTAGCACAAGCTACAGTTTATTAGTCAAGACTTGCCAAAAAGGAAACTGGGCTGTTTCTTAAAACCAATGTAATCACAGAGACCAAGAAGTTTCACCATCTCTCTTTCAGGGCATGATGGTCAACTCCTGTTGACATCAATGGAAAGATTCTTCATTTTGAAAGAACCACTGAATTGGACCATTACTCAGAAGGAAAAGTCACAGTTATTAAGTCACCCACGCCTTTTCTTATGTTTTCCTTGGAAATCTGAACTGTCAGACCTTCTGAGAGTGATCGTGTCTGAGGCTGATGGACAGACTGTCTAGTTGTTTAGTACACCCCTGGCCTGCTGCTCTTGTTGCTTAACTCTAGACTGTGTTGGTGCATTCATGACAGAGTGCTAGCAATGAAGTTGCGCAGTTTTTATATGGCAGATCCAGTATGCAGTATTTTTTGCATTTGGGGCACATGCAGGTGTAATTTGGAGATAGTTATAAAATTGCTAATTCTTTTCCAAAGATGAAGTTTCTTCTGAGGTGGCAACTGTGATCTGCTCCCCACCTACATCTCTAGCAACTAGTTTTCAAGTGCTAATCTGTTTTGCTGGATGCCATCCAGGCGTGACAGTTGTGGTGAGAACTGAGTCAGAATCTCTGATGGCTCGGAATTGTCATCAGATGTGTCAGAACTATACCACAACATCCCTCACTTCTCAGAATAAGCTTATGATGGTCTCTGCAAGGGTCACGTCCCTGTTTGAATCCCAGCAGTCAGGCCTCCACTCCACATTTGTGTAACTTTAGATTTCATGCTAGATTTCCATTATTTTCCCACAAGTACAGCAGGAGGAAAGAATGTGATACTGGGAATTATACTGTTGAAATGTTTTGTGTCTTAGTTGTGTGAATTTCCATCAACTTTACTGAGATGTAGGAGAGGTGATTGGTAAAAGCTGTTAAAACGCAAAGATAAGATGAGCTGTAACCCCCTCTGAGTCACTGAGCAGCAGGGTCAGCAGCAGAGCTCTGTTTTTCCAGCCAGTTTAATTAAAAAATATAAACTATCTCGGTTCACTTACTTCATCCCAAAGCCTTTGCTATAAAATTGGACAGCCTAGGCTTCCCAGAAGCAGAATTTTCCTCTTTACTAGTGTTCTGTTAGGAAAAAGACCATAACAGATTTTTACTCAAGGAAGAAAGAAATGCTACAGTGCAATTTGAAAAGCCTGACTAACCTGTGCCCTCCCCTTTTCTACTCAGCTAGAATGTGCTGGCCTCCTCTAAGGGTTGTGGGGTCCTGCTGGACGAGTCAGTCGTTACTCTCCATGCCCAAATGATCCCCACTTGGAGTCTGTGAGCTCCAGAGGATTTTGATAGAGAAGGGATGAGAACTTCTGGAGTCTCTACAGCACCCTTTGGAAAAGAGGAAAAGAGTCACTGTTCTCCACTGGGGGAAAAAGAGCCTTCTGAGTTATTGTTGAGGTGCAGTTGCATAGGGAGAGATTTGCTTGCACAGCTCTTTTCACTGTGCTCTTCCTCAGCTTGCAGTGTATTTAGAGGGTTTCAGCTCCTTGGATGGAGTGGGATAATAAATGGGATTTGCAGTGTGTCACAGAAATGTTGCTTCCTAAATTTTTTTTTTTTTATTCTTTTAAGGAAAAGGAAAAAAAAAATAAAGGAGAAAATAAAAGAAAATAAAGAAACAGTTTCTTTTTCTCAGCTTTGGTTGAATTGGCACCTACCCTTTGGGCATTCAATGTATTTGAGTTTCCAGCAGTTGCCTTTATATTTTTACTAATTTCACAGCTCCCTCCTTTCCTTTAAGTTTTAAGCAACCTGTTTCTCCTCCTAAGGATGTGATTGCAGAAACAACTTGAACTTGAAAAGGCAAAGATCTGTGATGAATCACTACAGTCTTTAGAAAATGAGACATCAGTGGGAGCTTTTGATTTTGGCAAGTATTTAAAATTAGACACTTTTTTCATCAGTAACCCAGATGCTACCCTTAATCTAACTGCTCTGGGATGTTCAGTGAGCCCGTCCCTGCTGTCTGAGAACGAGGACTAAGGATTTTTTAATAGTAAAACTCCCAAGAGCCTATGTCATGGGACAATTTTGCAATTGCACTTGAATTTAGTGTAGCAGCAGAATTTCTACTGGGAGTGTTTTTACATTGTGTTGAGGGTATCCTCACTGTTGGTTCAGTTTCCCAGTGAAAATCAAAGTCAGGCATGCCTCTTTATTTTAAAATATGTTTATGAATTTGTTTAGGGAGTGTTCACCTACTTTGATAGTACCTTCATCAGCTTTTAAAACCAGGTAAGCATTTCTGCACCATGACAAACTATGGTAGTGTAATAGTAATAATTTAAAGTGGTGGAAAATCCTAGGAGATTGCTACTGGCATGTATTTGGAATGAGATGGAATCTATTTTATTGCCAGAATTGTGTTTAGCAGTATCAGGTAAAATCAAAATAATACAGATGTGGCTGTTGAAGATGTGCCAGTGGAAGATGTGTGGTTGGATGGGTGCTTGATGCAATGGACATGGGAAAATCCATGGCAACTAATTTGACCAAGGTCTGAGTAGCCTTTTCTCCCATATCATGGCAGGACTGATGACAACATCAACAAGTCAGAGTTCCTTGTTATTTTTTTTTATTAGTAATAAGAAGAAGTAATAATAACAAAACAATTCTATGCAGGACACATATGAACTAGAGAATATGTGTGTGTACACCAACACATATGCACAAGTTAAGGTGACAGATTAGTTAGCAATTCTATGGCAAATGTAGGTCAGTGTCCAGAAGCCCTGGTCTCTGAGGTCTCCTGAGAGAATATTCTGTTCTGAATCACCAGCCAGGCCTTTTGCTTCAGCAGGGTTAGTCAGCTCTCTCAGTTGATGCTCCATGTCAGGTCGTGATCATCTGTTTGTGATAACAGGGGTGGAAATGCCAGAAGGCACAGATGAACTCCTCAGAAGAAAGCATTCTATTTCTGTATAAATATCCCTTGCAATAAAGAGAAAAGGAGGAGGAAAAAGGGCAAATCTGTTATACAGTATCAGCAAAACTGTTGCTAAATGGAATGTTTTTGTGAGCAGTCAGCAGATGCTGAGGCTCAGATATTAGCTTAGTGACTGTGTAACAAATTACAGTCATAAGACTCAGTTCACTTTCACCATCTTGTTCTTGTTTTTATGGCAAATAAAGATCTAGTTTTCAGGGGGGCGTTTTAGGGTTTTTTGTTTGTTTTGAGCTCGGCTTTTTTCAGTGAAAATTCATGTTCCCTTCTGGCATTCACCAGACTGCAACTTAAGTCAACAACAGAGACCTTTGCAATGACCTCATTATCTTTTTCTCATTTATTGGTGTGACTTTGCCCTCTCTCTATCCAGATAAGTTCCTTAAATCTCTTTGCAGGCTTTTGTGTTTAGACTCTTCCAAGGGCAGCATCTTAATCAATGTAACATATAGCTAGTCTAAATTTTACAATAAATACATTTTTAGGATTCTTTTCTTATTACCCCATCTAATTTTGGGGTTCTGTGGGTGTATGTCACAGGCTTAACTAACAAATACAAAAGGTGATGGTTGTGCCTGAGGTCAAATGAATTCCTGTTGTCCAATTCATGTTAAAGCAAGTTAGTAGAAAAGAATTTCCATTGGGCCCAGCAGAATTAGACTAGGCCCTACACTTTTGACAAAACTCACATGGCTTGAAGAACAGTGAATAAAATGATAATTTGCATTTTCTTGCAAAGCTGAAAAAGGAATGCATACTCTCTACAGCTGCTAAATGGAGCTTATGCTGAATTGTTTCTGGTTGGAACTGTCAAGGGAGAACACAGAATGCTGGCTACACATGGATCTAGTCACCATCTGCAATAATCAAGATAGAAAAGATTTTACGCTTTCAGATAATTACACTTCTCTCCAGACATCTAGAAGAGATAAAATAAGATCTGGGAGACATTTTTCATTATTATCCCACTACATTTTATCCTTTGTAGCTCTAATTTTAGGACAACAGCTCTTTCTGGTGGAGGGTCTATGTACCACTGCTGTCAGCTGAGACATGCTCTTATTGAGCAGAGCTTTTACTGTGCTCTGGGTTATCTTCTATCTAAAATGCTCTGGACTGATGTCATTTGTGGCAAACTAAAGTAGCCTGCAGAATCCAGCCTAAGAAGAGGTTGTGTCAGATCACGGGGGTCTGAAGTAGATCACATTTATATATATTGCATTCCCTGCCCATGTATATAGTTTAATGTTAATAGAAATATTTGTTAGCATGGTAAAATGAGTTGAATTGACTAAGTTTGGAGGTTCAACTTGCTGTTTTCACTTACAAGACACAGCCAAATGGGAAATATTCTGCTAATTTTGTGGCTGACACCAGGTTGGCTTGTGCAGTATGCTGGAGGGAAGGGATGATCCGGGGGACCCAATAGCCTTGAGAGGTGGGGCTGTGTGAGCTTCACTAAGGTAAACAGGGCAAAGTGCAAGATCCTACACCTGGGCTGCGCAATCCCCAGTATCAGTGCAGACTGGGGGTGATCAAACTGAGAGCAACCCTGACGAGAAACACTTAGGGATACTGGTGGAAGAAAAGTTGAATGTTAATCAGCGCTGAGCATTTGCAGCCCAGAAAGCCAATCTATTCCAGGGCTGCATAAAGAGAGGCGTGACCAGCTGGCTGAGAGAGAGGATTTTAATACCCCTACTCTGCTCCTGTGAGGTGCTACAAGACAGCAAATCCATAGGACAGCCACAAAAACAATCAGGGGGCTGGAGCACTAGAAAATTCCAGGGAGAACTTATATCATCCCTCCCCTTCCTCAAGGGAACTTTTGAGCAAGACAGAGACTTTTTATAAGGGCCTGTAGTGCTAGCACATGGGGCAGTGGTATTAAACTGAAAGAAGTGGGATTAGACTGGACACAAGGGAAATATTTTTTTTATGATGAAGGTGGTGAGGCACTGGCAAAGGTTTGCCCAGAGAAGTTGTGCTGGAAGTATTCAAGGTCATGTTGGATATGGCTTTGAGAAACCTGACTTGGTGAATGATATCTTTGCTATAGCAGAGAGGTAGCACTAGATGGTCTCTAAAGGTCTCTTCCAACCCAAACCATTCCATGATCCCAAGTTTTTCAAGTCCTTGTTGCAGAAGTGCGGGAAAGTGGAGTAAATGGCTCGGAGGTTTTTGTGACCTCCATACTCTTGTCACACCTCAGAAAACATTGAATACTTGAACAGTGTTCATCTTCTTTTGGAAGGCTGCATTTAATTTGTAACATCTGGTGTAAATAAGTAAATTCCTTTTAGATGCTAAATTCTTATTATTTTGAAATACTTTGCAAATTTTCCAATATTGTATTATTTTCCTTGCTTGTGGCATATGTGTGACTGCAGTAAATGAGTATTGTGTGTTTGGGATAGAAACACTGTCCTGTTTTATCTGAATGGAAATTACTCCTATGTGTGTGTGCCTTTTCAGCATGAGGTAGTTTATGGCTAAACAGCCTGTTTCCATAAAGCATCTTATTAACTGTTTTCCCATTTTAATTTTAATTAAAAATTACCTTACATTCCAAATGTATTTAATTATCTTTCAAATATATGGATGAATGGATGAGAGCTGCCCCATTCCCTCTCGAGCCAAGGATCTCACCACCCTGCAGCCATGTGGGGCAGCTCTCCAACTGCAGGGCCTGTTCCTCATGTTTGTATGGCCACAGGCTTGACTGACTTGTTTGTTCAGTGGAACAGAAAATGCCATGAAGGATACAGGAATATTTGCACTCTGTTTGCACTTTGCTACACTATGAAAATTAAGGGAGAGGGCATGGGGATGCATTCTCAGCAGGTGAAAATGGGCAGGGCTCAGGTGAAAAGAGGTGTTTTGCTCTGCAGCAGCTGTGGGGTTGCCACTGTCCACTAGGATACTGAACATTGAACAAAATCTCAGAGTAAATGTGAGGGTGAGTTTTTAGGGAAAGCTATCATCTTACCTCTGTTTGTTATTAGCGAAAGAATTGTGGAAAACAGATGAACATGAAGGGCACTTTCAGGGAGGTGTTTTTGTTCTTGAAAATATATCTTTTATCCAGTGGCTACAGTGTAAGTCCAATTAAATATATTGTTTCTCCTTAAAAGAATTTACTTGCTATTATATGCTACAGCAAGTAAAGTGATGTTTGCTTTAAAAAAATGTTGAGAACCAAAGATGAACTATCACTTATGCCTGTTTCTCTTCTACTTTGTATGTGGGTACAAACTTGCAGGCAACATTATCCCTAAATTAAAAGAAATGTAAACCGACAGGTGCAAATCAGAGCTGTACAATTTAATCCTCATTGGAGATTATGCTATTCACATGAATTTGTATGGAAACAGGTTTGGGATCCTCAGTTCAGATTTTTAATCAAGAATGAATTGCAAGTGATACTTGCTCAATTGAACAGAAATAATATTCTTGGCTGTCTGGCAAAGGCCTTGGTTAAGCAAAGTGTGTAGAGTAAATTACTGACTGGACAGTGAACAAAAATATTCAGCATTTGGACACAGCCAATGTTTCCACTTCTGTTTTAGTTTGATCTGATCCTGTGAGATACTGAGCACAATGAGGATCAGGTGCCCAGCAGACAGAAATTCACCATATCAATAGGCTGAGGGTTTTATGTCGATTTTGTCTTGGTGATATTGAGAACAGCTTTCAGCTGTTGTGACAACTCCTTACATCTTTGATGTACCACATCATGCTGAATGGTAGTGATGAGTCAGGATTCTTCTGCCTCCAACAATAGTTGAGCAAACCTGGATAAAATTAACAGGTACCAGCTGCTGGGCTCAGCTGTGCCCTGCAGGGGTTCTGCTGGAGCCGGCTGGAACCCTCTGCAGCCCCCACTGCCAGCTCCTCCCTGTTTATACCTAATGCATTCCTATCTTCCCTCTGCCCTGCCTTCCTGGTTTTTAGATCACAAATGTTGTCTTCCAAGGTCTGTATTGCAGAAATATTTCTCTGTACAGAAATGTGTACTAAATAAACTTGCCACTCCAGCAGGGGACATTAATTTAGTAATAGCTCATACCATCTCCATTTGGATTCTATCTAGTACTTTGAGACCTACTCTCCCACTGAGAAATCAAAATCAGCTGTGGTCTTTCTTGACACTCCTGGAGTATAAATTGTGTCAAAAGTGGCAATAAGTGAAGGTAGGCAGGGCTGGAGTTCATCTGTCCCTTTGTCTTTCTCACTGGAGGGACATCTGCTCCCAGGTGTTCTCCGTCACCACCTAGGATTTGTCTGCAATTTGCCAGGCAGTTCTGGAACATGCAGCAAGGACCAGGGCTGAGGCAGAGCAGATCTGCTGTCCTTCAGCACAGTTAGCAAGTGCCAGAATTTAGTTTGCATGCTGTGCTTCCAGCAGATGAAAGAACAGATCTGAAAGGGCTATGGATGCAAACAACAATTAAGACCAACATTTTCAAACACCGCCACTGCATGCCCATGGATTTACAGCAGATTTTTGGAATCATTCCACGTTTCATAAGCTCCACAGGGAGCAATGTTTACTGAATGACACCACTCTTTTTAGCAGTTTTGTTATGTAGCAGAAGGTGTAGCCTTTGTGCCTGTATTTGTAAAGTCTGGAGAATAGGATTAGCTGCACTAAATTCAGTAAGGCTTTCTGACATAGGAGATAGAACCAATGAAGGGCACCAACCAAAGGACCCTCCTTGATTCTTGTCTTCATATTAAGGACTTAGGAATCCAGAAAACTACAGGATTTGTAGCTGCAAAAAACCTAAACAATTGTGGTAACCTTTGATTCTTTCAGATGCTAATTTTACCTAGGACTGAACCACAAGATAAGAAGACACTAGAGTATATAAAAGTGAGATGTGAAGGAAAAGTGTACTTGAACTGCTGGCCTTTTTGAAGAATTGGTGTGACAGGCTCAAGGTGTTGCTATGAATACAATAGGAGTTTAAGGCAACTCAAGGATCGTATGAAAACCTGAAATTCAAATTAATTAATGCAATATTAGATGTTATTTAAAAAATTTATTTTATCAAATGGAAAGATCTGTAAAAACATCCTGAAGTTACTGCAGTGTAAGTTCCTTTCCCAGATAAGTTTGACCTGGTTCACAGCAAACATGAATGTTAATCAGAACACTGAAACATATCTGCTTAAAAGATTTGTTTTGACTTTGTCATTGAGCCTTTCCATGAAATAAGAAAAAAGGGAGCAGGAGGACAAATATCTTACAGAGAAATCTGAAGGTCATTCTAACACAAAATCTGCATGGTTTTAAATAATTTGAAGTATTTGAGCATCTTCCAGATAGTTGCTTTTTATTTTAATTGATTTCCCTCATTCTATGATATAAATACCTTTGTGTGTTTTCAGGTGCATTTGTATATTCTTTTATTTTAGTGTGAATGTGCAGTAAATTCAAGTACAGTAGGTGTTACGTTTAGATGTGAGACATCAGTTAAGAGGCTGCCCAAGGTGGAAGTTGAGTCTGTGGCCCTGGTAACAGTTTTTTGCTGAGCTGAAAATGCGACTTCATGGCAGAGGTGGTTTGGGACAGGTAGGTAATTCCTTTATCAGATAACTTAAACCAATCTCTTGAAGTGCTTTGCATAACAGGACCTGAACTTAAACTGAACTTTGATTCCTGTTAAGAAACTGTTGCGGTGAGAAGGCCCCTGGGAAATTGCATCCATACTGACCTAAGTTTTCCAGATGACTCGGTTCATTTCTGCTCTAAATCTTTCAAAAACTGTTTCTTCAGTAAGCTGATGAAATCTTGTTCTGGAAGTATGCTGGATTCACACTACTAGAACATAATCCAGACTCATATATTCCCATTAATGGTGATACTCTTTATCTGAAATTTTCCCTACTGCTTTCTCGTGGCTTCAGTTTGACATCTGAGAGCAAAACACGCAGGAAGTCTTTAGTCTCCCTATTTTTATGGAATTGATGACAGGTAAGCTTACAGTGTAGCATGTATTATTTGGGGGGGAAGCTTATATTAAAAGATTATGGCTTCTGAAAATTAAAACAAAACCTCTCAGTACCTGAGGAAATAACATGCCTAGCCCTGAAAAAGGAAATAAGAGACTATCCAAATGCAGATATTTTTCAGTGAAGTACAACATTATATTCATCATTTGAAGGAAATAATCCAGTACTTTTTCTTTCAACATGTACTTTTTTTACCTTTTACTTTGCCCGCTGTGTATATTGGTTTCAAGGGTTTTCATAGAGGCATGTATGTGCAAAACCTGAACTATGTTGAAAGTTGTTACTTCTGGAGCAGACCATTAATATTCCTAATGGATGTGAACAAACTGATTATGGGGGCAGTTCTAACTTCTTGAAGAAGAACTTCTTCTTCAGCAGATCTTTTTCTTGAAGATGTTGTTCCTTTATACACACGGGTGCTGTAGTCAACTCTTTATTAAGGGGGATAACTAGATTGATTTTATATAACCTGCAGCTCTAAGACAGAAAATATTCCTTTTTAAAAATTCTCTGATGCTTTTTGCCTGCAGTGGGTGAACATGACAGGAAAATAATCAATCTTCACAAGATTTCTATGAAGTGATCAATCTGAATGTTTAGCTTTAAGCAAGAGAGCAAAAACATTGAAAACTTGAGTGATATGCTCAAAATCACAGAGTGGCAAAATCTGAAATCAAGACCTAATCTGGGTTAACTGACTGTGCTGAGACCCCACTAGTCCTCTCTTAGAGAGGAGAGATGGAAAAGATTTGCAAACTTGGTGGATACTCAAAATGAGTTTTGATCCCAAGTTCCCAAGTTTGACATCTCAAAAAATTTCCAGGTTGGAACCTTTTGCCTTGCAGTATGAAGAAAGGATGAACTGGGATCTGTGTGAACAGAAATTATTTTGTTGTAGGGTCTATCTGTTGCTCCGCTGGACTATAATAATTTTTCTGTGATCTGTGTTTAGGTGCCCTACTGACAAGTGAAAATGTGCACAAATCGTGACGTTTATTACAAGTACAAATGAACAACTGTAGAGAGACTATTCATTGCACCCTGCCACAGCTCAAGCACAGAATTAATTGGGTGCAGATGCTGAACAAATGGTTTGAATTTTGTTGCAGAAGATGATGCTAGTGACTGCTGACATGGGGAATAACCGCTGTGTCTGCTGGACTGAACATTGCTTGAACAAAGGTTCGGACTGACGGGTTTTTGCCATTTTGGATGCACTTCATTAGCAAGGTAGCTAGGCAAGAGGATCTCACATGCTTGGGGCTGTGCCACAGTCACTTTCCTTGTATCCTCTAGCTGTCAAAACTTGAAAGAGAAAAAGAAAATGGCTTTTGTTCAGCATTATGTGAAGTGCTATGTATCCTAGAGGGCTTCTCTGCTGTTGACATACTGGCTTGAGATCTTCATCAAGACACAATGTAAGTTATTAACATAATGTCTATAGGCTTTGAAATACTCAAAGGATTTGTAAAGATAATACATTGATATCAAAGATTCTTTGAAGCCTAGTTTCCAAAAGAATCAGGTATTGTTGTTTATATATTATAAAAACTGTAGAAAAACTTTATATATTTGCCAGAAGTAGCAGTTTTTTTGGAACCAATCCTTTTCCTTACATCCACACTTGATCATATTAGCCTGAAAAATTAATTTAAAAATAATATCACAATGATAATTCCTATTGGACAAAGCATATCAGAGGGAGATACATAGAAGTTGGGAAAACAACTGGGAAGGCATCAGACTAGAAAACTTTTTCAACATCTTCTGGATTAGACAAGTTTAAGGCTGTGGTGAGAGAGAAAAATTGAGAAAATGTAGCTATGACAAATGTTCTTCTGACAGAGCCAGGATTTTACTTAGCACAACCAAACCTGCTTTGTCCCACAGAGCGGGGCTGTGGAAAGCATCTCTCAGGCTGGCAAAACAAATTTCCTTCATGGTATGGCTCTCCTTTGTGTAGTGGCATATGAGACATCCTATGCCTCAGCCTACATCAGGTGGAGGAACTAAAACTTACAAAGCCTCTACTGAATTAGTGTAAATATATGCAACATGCAAACCAGGAAAGGAGTATAATGGGAGAAACAAAATAGTTACAAATGTTAAGAGATATGAACACTGAAAGAAGTTAATTGAAAACTGACAGGACCTGATACAATCATGAGGAAAGCAAGAATAAGTGAATTAAATGGAAACATAAGGGTAAAACCAGAAAATATTTCAGAAGAAACATACAAGTATAGATAAATATATCAAAAGGACACTTACTGCTTCTCATTAGAAATGTGTTCTGGAGTACAACTATGAGCTGGTGATGCTTTTAATTCTTCCTAAGGCATTGAAAATTCTGTGGGATGGAGAGACATGATGAATTGTTGAAATACTACCTAATGTTTATCCTGCACTGATTCAAAATAAGCCATCCAAGCTGAAAGAAAAAGACTGCTCATCACTGGAAACTGTAAGTGGCCACGTGTGCACTCATCTGATGGAAGGAGAGAAGTGTGCCCCATGCTTCTGTAGGATGCATGGCCAAGAGTAATCTTAAGTGTCACAGTATGATTGCAGTGGTGCTCTGGCATTTTAATAGCAGCTAAAGAAGCAACCTCACTTAGGACCCATGGCTCAGGAACCCGCAGGCTCAGAACCCATTCCTGGGAACAAAAACAGGACAATACCTGTCATGATAGGTTATTTTTGCCCCCATTTTATCAGCCTCTGGAGACTAAACTGCTGAAAGTGCTGTTGGTGAAACTGGCAGACAAGGGGGCTAATGGCCTTCAGCCATGGTAGCTGGTGGGATCCAAATAAGCATATGATGGCATGGCAATGGTTTCCAGCTCCATGAAGGAAAGCTCCTGCTGATTTGGAAGTTCTCCTTGATGAACACCACATGTCTATACTGAACTTTCTCTTCTATTTATTTTAAATTTCCTATGAAAGTAATTTCTATGTGAAGGAATAAGGAAACTGCATGCTTAAAAAGAAAATCAAACTGTAGTGCTTAGAAGTATGTTTATTCAACTGTGAAGTTCATCGCTGAAATAGGGATTGACAGACGTTAGCCATATTTTATCACTACTTTCATGGATGCCAGGACTAGAAATGCTCGGGAGAAGCTGATGCCAACAGTAATCTGAGCCATCAGCCCTCAGCTGAACATGTACTGAGAAGATTTATTCTTGCTTTTCTTTCATTGTGCTTATTCCAGACTTCCCACAGCAGGCCTTAATGAAAAATATTCCAAAGTTCAGTGACAGTTCCAAGTAACTGACAGATGGAACAAAGTTCACCAAGAACTTTATTAAGGAAGAGGACACCTGAGATAGGATTTAGAAGAGATGCAAGTGATCCTGTCTTATACTGCAATCCTCAAGACCTTCTGTCAGCTTGCAGCCGAAGCTGGACATGTTTACTCTGTGTTGGCAATCCAGTCTTTGACTTTCTAAGCAGCCAAAATTTGACTTCTTGCCTGTCCAGAAAAACTTTCTTTGTGCTAATAGTATTTATGGAGCAAGCCATAATAGTATTTACAAGCATTCCATGCCTAAAACCTAAGCAGATGCCAGACTTGAGCAGCTTTCTTCTGTCTGCCTTGCTTGTAGGTGTGGCTGCAGTACGTGATGGGAAAAGAGCACATCTGCCCCAGGACCGTTTCAGGCACAACATGCAGCAGCAATGGGCTTTGTCCTCAGGCTGCCACCGTGTCCCTTTAATGCAGCAGTCCAGCCCATGTGCTTCTCTGTCTGCTAGTGAGATATTTTACCTGATGAGAGTGAGAATTGCAATGCAAATGTATTTCAGGTCAGGAGAAAGCTTCCCCTCTGTTACTATGTCTCTTGCCTATAAGTAATTAGACATTCACTTCAGCATGTGAACTGAAAAATGCTCTTTAATCTCACCAGATGAGGATTAGCTGAACAACCTACTGGCTCATGGTAAGAAAAGTATCCAGGAGTGGTTCTTAATAGAAGGGACTTTTCAGTTTTATGTCTTTTCATGACCCCTCCCTGCTATCTTCACATGAACACACACACAGAGCCATCTGATCAATACTCTTGATTATTACTTTGGTTAAAATCTTGAGAAAAGTAGAAAGACATAAAGATTCCTGGTCAATGTGTTTAGCTGCATATTATGTCCATATTCTCATCACATAATATTCTGCCTCTGATAAAGAAATAGATACAACCCATCTGATTGATTAATGGAAAGTAGTTGCACATAATGTTGCTATAAATGTGTGCACAAACAGCATAATATACAAACAAGTTTTTGTTAAAGGAATTTACAAATAACTTCTGTTATTAGACAGCAAATACAGGTAAAATTCATTGAAATAGTGATTTATTGTAATTACTTGGTTTGCTTTTGAATATATTTATATGCATATGCAGAGAGAATGTGGGATGTTATGAAAGAGGGAGAAATAATTCAGTGGTTTTTTTTGTTTCTATACAAGCAAAAGCTGTATGCAAGCTTTGGAGGCAGGGAAAAAAGAGAAAAAAAGAGCAGAACTTCTATGTTTTCCAGAAGAACCTTGATGTATCAGCCCTGATTTACTGCACCTTACAAGAACTTAGAGGGAAGGTTGGAGACATTCTTTTCCCACTGGGCAGTGTATTCTTTTCCCACTGGGGAGTACTGCTTCGTCACTACTCAGGACAGTGAATGTTCACTGCCACTGGCTGAGACATGCTGCTTATGCTTGAGAGGTAAGTCTAAATGCTTCTCCACCTCTCTGGGAATCTTTCTACTCTGGAACATTAGCTTTGATCCAGATTTTATGAAAATCTGTTTAATAGCAGTGCAGAGAATGAGTTACAGAGCAATTTATAACAGCCAAAATAATTCAGTCATGACCTCTTTGTGTTCCCATAAAACTGTTTTTCCCTCGGCATCAGGAGATGAGTCAGCAGTAGTGATAACAAGAGTTAGAGAAATACTGGAAAAAACAAGTGTCCCAAGTACTTTGGCAGTGAAAAATTAAGCTTCAAAGTGATTTCTTCATGGAACATTTTCTCTCTCTCCAGGACACCAAATTGATGGAGTATATTAAAGAAAGAAGAAAAAGAGGGAGAGAGAGAACGAAAACAGGACTTGGATGATATTTCTCAGTGTCTGCCAATATCTAACATGCTTTTGGAAAAGTTGTGTAACACAACCTACCAAGGGAGTCCTGTTTGAATAGAGGCTAGTAATCCTTTCTATTTGGTGCTATGTTTGTGGTTTTGCAAAACTGACCCACAGGGCCTCATTTTTTGACTGGTGAAAGAGGCTGTATTATTTCATAAGCCTATAGGGATCAGGAAGTTGTTCTCTGAATGCATGCCTGACTAGAATTTGCCATCAGTTTACCAGCAGCTCTATTATTCTTAAGCCTATAGGACACTTTGAGTGATGGAAAACCTTGAATGTTCTCTTTTGTGAAGGAGAGTGTTTGCCTCCAGTAATCAAACACACAGGTAGAATGTCAGGGAACTTGCAATATGAATTGTTACGTTTGAAATAATTTAAACAAGGACTATTGCAAAGGTTTTTTTTCTGGTTTGCAGTGTTTGCAATACAGTTTCTTTAGATATTTTAATCTACTCTGCATGACAAATTAAAAGCAGTGTTGCACAATGTTTTTCATTACAGATAAGTGTCAACAATAAAATTTTCAAATGAAGGAATATGACTTCTAATATTGAGGTACTTTTGTTTTCATGGCCTTTAGGTAATGGCTATGAAGAAAAGACAAGGAAAATTGTTGAAAAATATTTTTTTGGGTCTTCATGACAATGAGAGACAAAACTGAAGAGGCATATTCTTATGTGTTCGGAAGTTTGTGTCCAGGGACTCTCCAAGGCTGATACCAACACTGAAAACTGCTGCCCGAGTCTGAAGCAGGCAATCTGCCTTCTGAAGAACAGTTTGGCATGGGGTGGGTAGTCTTAGTGGGTTACTCCCTTCTTGGGGGAGCAGAGGGCCCCAGGTGTCGACCTGATCCATCCCACAGGGAACTCTGCTGCCTCCCTGGGACGTGGGTACAGGGATATCACCAGGAGACTCCCTGGGCTCATTCAGCCCTCTGATTATTACCCACTGCTGATAGCCTAGGCTGGCAGTGATGAGATTGAAAAGAGGAGTTCCAGGGCAATTAAAAGGGACTTTAGGGCACTGGGTCAAATGGTTGATAGGGCAGGAGCACAGGTGGTGTTCTGCTCAGTCCCTTTGGTGGCAGAGAAAAACAATGAAAGAAGTAGGAGAGCCCACATGATCAACAAGTGGCCCAAGGATTGGTGTCATCAGAAGAATTTTGGATTCTTTGATCATCAGGGGCAACTTTTATAGCACCTGACCTGCTAGAACTGGATGGGCTCCATCTGTCTGTTAAGGGCAGAAGGATTTTAACTCATGAACTGCTAGAACTCATTGCGATGGCTTTAAACTAGGCTTGAGGGAGGAAGGGGATGCAGCTGGGCTCTCCGGAAGCAGGCCCAAGGGTGGTAAGCCTGAGCTAGGGGTGAAATCAGTAGCCCAGCTGAGGTGCAGGTATGCGTGCACTCAGTATGGGTAACAAACAAGAAGAGCTGGAGGCCATGGTGCAACAGCAGAGCTATGATGTACTTGCCATCATGGAAATGTGGTGGGACGACTCACATGGCTGGAGTGCTGCACTGGATGACTACAAGCTCTTCATGAGAGACAGCAAATGAGGCAGGCTTTGGCCTGTTTAGGAGACTTATTCACAAAGTTCCTTGGGAAGAAGCCCATTAAAATTAAGAAGTCCAGGAAAGGTGGGCATACTTCAAAACAGAAATCTTGAGGGCACAGGAACAGACTGTCCCTGTGTGCCAAAAGATGAGTTGACGAGACAAACATCCAGCCTGGATGGGCAATGAGGTTTTGAAGGAACTTAAGAGTAAAAAGAGGATGTATCATCTTTGGAAGGAGGGTCAGGTCTCTCAGGAGGTATTTAAAGGGCTTGCTAGGGCATGTAGGAAAAAAAATTAGGGAGGCCAAAGCTCAGTTCAAACTTCATTTGGCAACTTTCATAAAGGATAATAAAAAATGTTTTTACAAATATATTAATGGCAAGAGGAAGGGTGAGACCAACCTTTTTTCTCTACTAGATGCAGGAGGGAACTTAGTAACTGCAGATGAGGTGCTTAACAGAAGGTGGAGGTGCTTAATGCCTTCTTTGCCTCAGTCTTTAGTGGGAAGGACAACTGCCCTCCTGGGCTGGTAGATGGTGTCAGGGAGCAGAATGGTCCCCCTGTTATCCAGGAGGAGTCAGAGAACTCCTGAGCCACTTGGGTGTTCATAAATCTATGGGACCAGATGGGAACCCTCCAAGGGTGATGAGGGAAGTGACAGATGAACTTGTGAAACTGCTCTCCATCATTTACCAGCAGTCTTGGCTCAGATGACTGGAAGCTGGCCAATGAGATGCCCATTCACAAAAAGGGTAGGAAGGAGGATCCTGGTAATTATAGACCAGTTAGCCTGACCTCAGTACCCAATAAGGCTATGGAACAGTTTATTTTGAGTGTCATCACACAGCACTTACAGGATGGCCAGAGTATCAGACCCAGCCAGCATGGGTTTAGGAGGGTTAGGTTGTGTTTGACCAAACTGAACTCCTTTTATGATCAGGTGACCCCCTGGTGGATGCAGGAAAGGCGGTGGATGTTGTCTGTTTGGACTTCAGCATGGCCTTTGACACTGTCTCCCACAGCACACTTCTGGAAAAGGTGGCAGCCCACAGCTTGGACAGGAGCACTCTTTTCTGGGCTAGGAACTGACTGGATGGCCAGGCCCAGAGAGGGGTGATGAACGGTGCTGCATCCAGCTGGTGGCCAGTCACCAGTGGTGTCCTTCAGGGATCTGTGCTGGGGCCAGTTCTGTTCAATATTTTGTTGAGGACATGGATGAGGGGATTGAGTCTTTCATCAGTAAATCTGTGTACACCACTAAGCTGGGATTGTATGTCAATCTGTTGAAGGGCAGGAGGGCTCTGCAGAGAGACCTGGAATGGTTGAATGGATGGGCAGGGTCCAATAGGATGAAGTTTAAGAAGTCCAAGTGCTCAGTCCTGCACTATTTTGGCCACAATAACCCCCTGTAGCATTATAGGCTGGGGACGGTGTGGCTGGACAGTGCCCAGGCAGAAAGGTACCTGGGGGTGCTGGTGACAGCCGGCTGAACATGAGCCAGCAGTGTGCCCTGGTGGCCAAGAAGGCCAGTGGCATCCTGGCCTGCATTAGGAATTGTGTGGCCAGCAGGAGCAGGGAGGTCATCCTTCCTCTGTACTCGGCACTGGTGAGGCCACACCTTGAGTGTTGTGTCCAGTTCTGGCTCCTCATTTTGGGAAGGACCTTGAGACACTGGAACGTGTCCAGAGGAGACAATGAGGCTGGTGAGGGGCTTGGAACACAAGCCCTGTGAGGAATGACTGAGGGAGCTGGGGTGGCTCAGCCTGGAGAAAAGGAGACTCAGGGGTGTCCTTATCACTCTCTACAACTCCCTGAAAGGTGGCTGTAGTCAGGTGGGGGTTGGTCTCTTTCTCCAGGCAGCACCTGACAGAAGGATAGGTCACAGTCCCAAGCTGTGTCAAGGGAAATATAGGTTGGATATTAGGAAAAAGTTTTTTACAAAAAGAGTGCTAAAGTTCTGGAATGGTCTGCCCAGGGTGGCAGTGGAGTCACCATCCCTGGATGTGTTTAAAAAAGATTGGCTGTGGCACTCAGTGCTGTGGTTTAGTTGCGGCGTTAGGGCATGGGTTGGACTCGATGACCTTGAAGGTCTCTTCCAACCTAGTGATTCTGTGATCTCTTTCCTGAGGTTTGGGGCCTACCTGCCACCCAAATCTACTGTCTTTACAGTTTCACTCATGTGATGCACCCACCAGACTCCCCTTGCACAGGCATAGGTTGGGCATGGTCGTATCATACCTCTGACAAAAATCTTGTCAGGTCTTTTGTTGGCTGGTCTATGCGTGTTTAAATCTAGAAGACTGTGCATCCAGCTGCTTCTGGAGCAGGTGACAAAGACAATTAAGGGACTGAAACATCTCTCTTACAAGGAAGTGCTGAGGGATCTGAGCCTGTTCAGCCTCGAGAAGAAATGACTGAGGCACCGCATCAGTGTCTCTGAGTATCTGAAAAGAGGGTGTCAGAGGGTGTTCCCAGGCCCTTCTCAGCAGTGCCAAGCACTAGGCCAAGAGACAACAGGCAGACACTGAAGCACAGGAAGTTCCTCCTGAGTATGAGGAAAAATTTCTTTACTGTGTGGGTGACCAAGCACTAGAACAGATTGCCCTAAGGGGTTGCGGGGCATCCCTCTCTGGAGATGACCCACTGTGGTTCCTTCCAACCTGACCCATTCAGTGATTCTGTAATCTATCCTCTCAGGTCCTTCTGGTGCAGAATTTTCCTATGCTGGTGCTCTGTGTATTTGGGATAAAGGAAGCTGTGTGGTACCTATTTTCAGAAATGTAACCATCCAGGGTTTTTTATCCCTTTCTTGGGATAAACAGAAGAAAGACGAGGGTTGGGGCATTCTTGAAGGTAGGAGGCAGTTGAAATGGGGAGTTGAGACTCTCTCTGAGGGTGAAAAATTGACTATTTTTAACAGACTGCAGAAAAGATTTGTTGCTGTGACTCTAAAATGTTGTTTATTGTAGTAATGAGTCTAAAAGAAGATAAGTGTTTCCTGAGGCATTCCTCTAGAACTTTTCCCTCAAAATTTGCTACTTGAAACTAGTAAGTGAGAAAAAAAAAAAAAAAGAGTGATCATTGCTGTCTTGTTTAATTGTTCTTGTTTAATTATGCACTGTCCTGTGCATAATGCTTGAGAATCTGACTGTACACCAAGCAAGTCTTTGCCTTGACCCATTCTCCTCATAGTCAGGATGTTGTCTATCAAAGTAGCTGGGATTTGGATGAAACCTGCTGAGAGGAGTATAACATTCCAGCTTTATTCAACCTAGAGCTTTGAGAAATATTCACCACAAAACCTAAAACTTTTCAAGGGAGCATATGTTGAATATCAAATGCAGGAAGGGATTTAGTGTTGGGTCAGATTCATGTAAAACTCTATTTTTGACATACTTTTGACCTGAAACCTGACAATGCTTAGATAGTTTTAATGAAGTTACTTTGAGGCTACAAAGCCAAAAGTTAAAGAAAAACTCAGAAACTGCAAAGGTGGCATGAAGGGCTCAAAGTTAACCCCAAATCTGCTTCAGATTTCGTGCTGGATTGAGCTAGGTGCTGCTTAGCCTTTCTGCTTCCAAGTAAACAACCGGCATATCATTAAGGCATTGCAATCTGTTGCAAACACGAATAAGGACTAGAATTTGTGAAGCTTGAAAATAATTAGATAATTTTGTATTCTTATTAAAAAAATAATAAACTTTGAGGATTGGAGTGTTACTTGTGGTTTCCTGAAAGATTTGCTCAAGGGCATGGTTTAGAATCCCAGCTGAGATGGAGCTTTGTTGGATATTTAATCTGAGTTGTTAATTGCTTGGTGTTGCCTTAGCACTGTCCAGCCATCTCAACCTTTGGTGGTGAGCACCAGCTTGGAAATAATCCCATGCAGTGTATTTTTGTCTCCTATTAAAAAAAAAAAAATATGTTTTTTTTCATCTCGTATTGCATTAGGAATGACTACAAAAGACCAGCACACAGCAACAAGTAGGAATAACAGCAGGATTTGCTTAGTTATTTTGCCCAGATTGAATTTAGTGGAAAACCTCTATCAGATGGAGAAGAGGCTGTGTTGCATTTGCAGATGAAAATATTCTTGGGAGAAGAAAGCTTTTCTCTATAAAAGTGTTACTGCAGAGGATCAGACAAACATTCCCAGCTCTCTGAATAGTCCAAGTTCTGAGAGCTGTAGTCCCAACAGGCTCTAGGAAAGAAGTCAGTCATGCACATGCATGTGAATTCTCTCACATGAGTAAAAGCAAAGGAACTTTGACATGCTGAATCCTAACCTTTTTTCAGCAAGGAATTTTCTGTCTGGAGACAAAGAACATCTTATTCTCTCCCCTGCTGACTCTTGCTGCTTATATTCCTCCCTAATTGGAAGTTGCAGTATAGATGTGCAAAAAAGGATATGCTTAGAGCATACCTCAAGGGTGAGCTGTCTAACCAAGGACACAATTTCATCCTGTCTGTTGTGAAAAGAGCCTGGCGCTACAGAACACCTATTTCATTGCTCAGCAGGGCAAAATACAGCAAGGAGAAAAGACTCTGAATGCTGAAACTGCAATACATTAATATTCATAGTTTCTATTGCAGCATTTTGTAGTCTGGTGGGGAATTATTATTTAAATTGAATAGCTGAAGTTCCAGCATTCTGTTTTCGTCACTGCTTCAGATAGTACTGTAATTGAATCACTGAAGAAAGAAGACACGAAATTCCAGACTAGATCCATTGCTGCAGAATGGGCTATATTTTCTAAAGGTTTCTATCATGCACCTTGCATTTGGGACTCAGGTGCACAGAAGGAATTAGCAGCTTTCAAAGGCAAGACTGGCAGTCTTAGCAGTGCTCTCTGCAGGGGAACAGTGTGGTTTGTCTAAAAATCTACCCACCCGGGTATAGGTGGCACCTTCAGCATAAGTGGTTATGTTAAATCCTGAATATCATGGTGCTCCCAGAAGAGTATGTCTAAACTAAGGAATTTTAAGGTCTGTCTTGCTGCCAGGAATGCTACATTACTACCAAAATGGGGCACAACTTCAATAAGTATGATGGTCTTCATTCAGCAAATTTTAATGGTAGAAACACCCCAGCTAAAGCCAGTGGAGGTATTCAAGTGTTTAAAATTAACAATATGCATATTTATTATGTAGCATTTTGGAAAGGTAGAAACCTAACTGAACAAGCTCCAGATGCTCTGTTTTCTTGCTGACATTGTTTGTAAGTTGTGAGTAATATTTGTCATCAAAGACGAACAAATGGAGGATGACTCAGTCTCACCCTTGCTTGGAGGAGAAGAATCCAAATGGAATTTGATTTCCCTGTTTAGAGAACCCACACAAAGTGAGGTGAATTCACGTTTTTCTGAAGCTGTGAAATGCAATCCTGTTTAATAACTGTTTTTCTACAACTATTATTTAAGTCTGAGGTTTCTAGGTCAAGTACTGTTGAATTTTCTCTCACAGTGACAGTCTGAAGGAAAGGTTTGATATTACAATTTTTTTTAGGAAATACACAATGATTGCAGTCTCCATATATGTTCTTTCTCAGAAAAGTACTTTTCAGATAGTGGCAGCACTTCAACCACAACTTTTTGTGACTTAAGTCAAGAGCAAAAGATAGATCCCTTGTAAAGTCAGTGAATGGAGTGCAGATTAAACAACTTTTTTTACTAGCCCCGCTTCCTCCTATCAAAACCACTGATGTAATAATTACAGCTCATGTTTTTATGTTTTTGGTGTCTTAGTTTTTTCACAGATAATGAAATATGTGGGGAAACAACATATTGAGCAAAATGAATAAAGAAAAATGGAAGATTTCATTAAATGTTAATCAGGTAAATAAATGCAAGTTGAAAGAGTCAAGTACCATGCTCCTCAGAGTGTCTAAGAAATATCCTTCATTATTTTTTATTAACTCACCTTCCCTGGTAGTTAAAGCCTCGCTCATTTTGTTGAATACATGAGTGAACCAAGCTTGATTAATGGTGACAAATTAGCCATAAAGAACCTCCTAAGTAGCAAAGGGCCATTAATCCATAGTTTGAACTTCACTTTCAGCATGGTGAGTAGGAGAAATTAGCTGCAATTAATATCACAGATCTTCTGATCATTGTCAAATAACTTTTAGAAGGTGAGTATCTCATCATAATGAAACACCACCTTTCCTAAGATATGTCAGCACTGAGCCTCTCCTGTGTTAATCATTGATTTTCCCCGAGCAGAGAAAGAAGTGGTACTGGTAGTTCTCAGTACAAGATTTGCCATGGGGTTTCACCAGGAGGGAAAAACAGCTGGATTGAAGAACTAAATGCTGAAGGGATTAAAACAAATGTGGGGATGATCCTCATGAACTTCTGGCCAGCAAGGGAGAGTGAAGGAGGGAAATGCTTTAAAAGAAAACTTTTGAGTCACATTTTCTGAACTGCACAGCTGCACACAGTTTGTGAAAGGATGAGATTTTGCTGCAGAAAACTCCAGTGGGAAACAAGTCTGGGTGAGGGGGCTGCCCCACTCAGTACAGTACCCACTTCAATCATGTAAAACCTCATGGTGGGTTCCTATTTTCAGTGAAAATTTGGGTCAAATACTTTCATCATAAGCAGCACGTAGGGGTGTTCAAAGAAAATTTAAGCATTGCAATATTCAAACCAAATCTAAGAAAACATGCTTCAGTTAAATAACATATTTGAAATATATTGGACTCTTTGTGATTTTCCTCAGGGCAGTATTAGTGCAATAACAAAACAGATGAGGCTGAATGCTTGATTTAAAAGGTTTGGGCCTTCAAGGGCTGATTTAGTCCAGTGAGGTTCTGCAGGCTGGTCTTCCCAGGCACAGCAGCTCTCAGGTTTGGAATGCTGAGGAAAGTGCAAAGCAGTCCAACTGTGGCCGAACATAAGGTCACAACCAGGAACATATGAGATGAATAAATCTTTATTGGGCAGGACTGCAAAACATTAGGTAATGGGGCCAGTGACAAAAAAAGAACTTAGTCTGAATCATACTCTAAAATGTGCACAAGAAGAGTTCAGGCCTCTAGCAAGGGGCAAAACTCATGTTTCTGGTGCTAATAGGAAAAAAAAAAAACAAAAAACAACCAAGCAAAGGGTTTCTTTGGCTTGTGTAAGTGCATGCATTGTACACATCTACAGCATTTCAGTCCACAGGAGCTCATTATATTTTCTGTAGTTGAGACTGCATGCAAGGGCTAACACAATCCTTCTTATTCTTTTCCAGCTTCCATCACCATATCTGTGTACTGCTGCATTCTCACCTTCTTTCTCACCTACAGATGGAAAAATCAAGCTGAGAAAAAAAACCAGAAAAAAATAAAACCCCAACCTAACACTTCTGGGGAAGTGTTTCCGTGCTTATTTTACCCCAAACTGTGGTTGATAGTTAAAATATCCCTTCTCCCTCTCCCCATGGGAACTGAAATTCTGAGAACTCCTTGCTCACAACGAATGAAACACTTAGTTGTGAATCATATTGGAATTAATTTTTCTGTTGAATTGGTTTGTGCCCAAAGGAGATTATTACACAGTTTGAGGGGCTTGCAGTCCCATTTATTCAGGTCATATACCCAAGAACTTGTGGGCAAGAAGTTTGTGTCCTTTTGGAATTCATTACTTGAAACATATACCGTGAGCTATTTCCTCAGAAAAAGGACCTACCTCCTGTAAGGGAGGACAGCTGCTAAGAGGTGGTGAGACTTGGAAGAGAAGGCAACGATCTCAGAAGGAATCACTCCTGCAAAGTGGATCCAGACCTTAGGTCCACAATTGATCCATTTTAATGATCTGTGTTGTGACTGTTGCTCTGCCCAGGGTAGGGACTCATCTAGAAAAACTATAACAGTAGCTACAGTATGGGAAGTATTGAGCAGGTTTTACATGTTAAAAACCAAGACAATTAATTTAGTGCACATAAAATTTATGGGATTCAACACTAGCTGATGAGATGGATACCCTTGGATGGGAATTGCTGTCCTCCACTTAGTTGTCAAATATGAATGATATTTAATACAAAGAGCTCTGACTGATGAAAATCTTTATGCATCCAGAAGTTAATTTAGTACTGCTTGACTTCTATAGACCATCAATTCAGGATGTCTGAATTACATTAATGTTTGAAAATTTGGGTGTAGAGGAAAGGATTTTGTGCTGTAGAGATATTAATCCTAGATGAAAAGCTATAAACTCATGAACATAACCTGAAAACTGAGATTTCATAGCAATCTGTTCTACCTATTTTACTATGCATTATTGATGTATAAACTACTGTGTTGGGATCAAATTGAACAGAAGTTCCCACTTAGTCTAATATTATTTGTACACTTTTATTCAGGCAGCCTCACTTTTATTTTTCTTTAATTTTTTTTCTTTAAACAAATAATAGCAATATGACTGACAAGAATGTGCACAGACACATCTGAAATTAATATGGACTTAAACTAAAAGCAAGCCAAGAAGTATCTAGAAGAGCTGGGGAATATCCTTCAGGGCAAAAAAAGGGAGACCCACAAGAATCAGGGTGGTTCACCATCCTGGTGCTATAGGGTGGTTCACCATCATCTGGTGCTATAGATGCCTGGTTTTGAAATGATGGAATACAATTAAATTCTTATCCCTAACTGAATGCCTAAGCTCTTCTCCACCAATAACATTTTGTCCACTATTCCTTGTACTGTTAATTATCCATTTGGACAGCTTCTGTAGCTTCCCTGCACAATACTTTTAGTTTCTGGAATATTTTATTTTAACTTGGCCAAGATTAACTCAGCTTTCTGTGAAGTTAGCTGTAGTTCAAGGAACAATCATTTATGTGTGTGTGATATGTCTCTTTTCTGTGCAAGATGACCTTGAATACCTTCACTGGCAATATTCCTGGGAAGAAGCAGCGAGTTCATGTCATGTAGCAATATATTAGTTAGTGGATTCATCCTGCTTTCCGTGCACATTGGATGGGTGTGTAGTGTTCTCCTCTGGCATGTAGTTTGCACATTAAAATCTCTTGGGATTAAGACAGTGAACTCCTTCTCAGGAGGAGGGGACATGCAGGAGAGATGCTGGATTTCATAGTCTGCTCAATGTATTATTTCAGCTGGAATCTGGAAGACTAACCCTTTATTTCCAGGCATGAGAAATGAGTTTATAAAAGGCACTGAAGGCTCCCAGGGAAGGCTGGAGGAATGGGTGAAAGAACTGTCTGCCTCATGGCATGATGCAACACATGCAGATGAGAGCAGGGGAGAGACAAATTTATGTCAAAGAGCCTACTTTCCTACTAGGTACTTCCACTGAACTTCTGCTCTGTGGATCACTAGATACAAGAAATACTGGACGTCTCTCAGTTGTAGCCCAGATTCACTCACTACAGGTAAAACACACCAAATTTTAATATTCAGGAGACTTTAAACAGGTTGGTCCTGCAACATTTTAAGTGAAAACTATAATTGACGGTTGAAAGCCAAACCCATCATCAATTAACTTACCATCCCCTTTGGGTAGCTAATACCAAAATGGGCAGGATGATGCATCATCTGTACAGGGACAGGGAGGTCCAGGAAATTTACCAGGAAAACCCTAGAGGAGCTTTGTGACAACAGAATTTCTCCTCAAAAAGAGTTGTTAAGGTGCTAACAGAGAGATCAGATTAAAACTGAAACAACACAATTTAAATACTTCTGTTCATGTTTTACTCCAGTGCATTGCATCAGTAAAATGCGAATGCAAGATAGGGATCTAGGAGTGCAGAGGTAGAGTTTTTTTGAAACTGGTTTGGAAAGTTTGAAAAACCAACTGTATTTTTCCATTTAAATAAGCCTGTTTTATTTCTTTATAAAAAAATGTTTCCCTTGCATTTACAGCAAAGCAAAGAATTACTCAACTGAATAAATCCTAGCAAAAAGCAGCCAGTGTCTTCAATTTCCCTCCTTATTTTAGAAGAAAGCACAGCCCTGAGTTACTATCTCCAAACAGTGTGACATGAATCACAGAATTGTTAGTGTTGGAAGTAATCTCTGGCGATCATCCAGTCCCACTCATCTGCCAAGGCAGGGTAACCTAGAACATGTTACATAGGAACCTGTCCAGGTGGTCTGGAATTCTCCAGAGAGGGAGATCCATGAACTCCCTGGGCAGCCTGTTCCAGGGCTCTGACACCCTCGGTGTAAAGAAATTCTTTCTCATGTTGAGGTGGAACTGCTTGTGTTTTATTTTATGGTCATTGCTCCTCATCTTGTCACTGGGCACCATGGAAAAGAATCCGCCACCACCCTTTTGGCACCCACCTTTAAGATGTTTGTATGTTTTGATGAGATTGCCTCTCAGTCTTCTCTAGACTAAAAGGCCCAGCTCCTGTTGTCTCTCCTCATAAGAAAGGGATACTCTTCCTCATAAGGGTACATGATCCATTTCTCCTTCCACCTTCTCTAAGGCCTGATTTGCTTTGTGAGAAATTCTGACTCATATTCAGTCTGAGAGAAAACTTAAAGATGAAACAACGATGCATGCAGCTATATCTTCTACATTGTAAGGTAGATGAAGGGAAAGAGTAGAGAGCTGTGCTCTGGGGGTTCACATCCTTGCTTATTTTCTAGGGATTGATAAAATTTCCTTGGCTCTGCTTTTTTGATGTTTACCCATATTCCTGAGCTTTCTCATTTTTTTCTACTTGACAAAAGTATTTCCTGTATTATTTCAGTTGTTAGGCTAAAATCTCTGGAACAGGTGGGTAGAAGACTGACTAGGATTTGCATCCTTGCATCTTGCTGATATAATAAAGGCAAAATCCCTATTTAGTTCTGTAACAGATATATGTCATCTGTAAAATGTTCAGATTGTTTCTGTGCCATGGGATAATTCCTCTTTGAAACAATCTGATCTTCATAAAGCATGTTTAAGAGAGGCTGCACTTTAAAATCTCCTTCCCCAGGCACTTGTTCCTCCCTTTGCAGTGCTGCTCACCGCTGCCTGAGTTTTGTTGGTGCAGCTGTATTTAGGGTCAGGACAGAAATGGGGTTGGGGATGGAAGGAATGACTAATGAAATGGAAGGCAGTAAGGATAGGAATGATAGGCTGTAGGGAGTCTCCTGTAAGTGGAACTTCTGATAAAAATGCTTATGGACACTGGCATTTGTTTTGTCGAGCATGGCACTTAGTAATTTGAATCCTTCTAGCCAGGTTAGGAAAATGACAGATATGTGGAATATGGATGCTTAGGTGGTGGGAAGGAAACTATTTTGGTAGCTGGGATCTGCAAAGGTCCTGTAACTTGACATTCAACACATCTGTGAATGAAAGGTTTCCAAGAAATATATATGGCACCCCTGTGAAAAGGGAGTTAAAACCTCTGCTGGTAGAGGTCAGCATTGGCCCTGGTATGTTGGCCTCTATCAGCTGAATGTGGCTTTAGTCCTGTTGCAAATACTACCTGTGGAAACAGTCTGAATGATGCAGTGTAAGATGGTCCTTGCAAGCCTTAATCTGGATGGTCCTGCATGTTTTCAGTCAGTTTACTAGACTGTCAGACACAAAATTATTACGTTTAACAATAACATTCACTTGAACTGTAAGGCTCTATAATATTCTCATCTGCCAATGTTTTAATTACAGGGTCTCATTCAGTAAGGGAAACTAAAATTAGAATGGATGAATGGATTTTGATATGAAAGGGAAGATTTGCTTTCTTTTTTTTTTTTTAAATTTTGCTTCTTCCTTTTCCCAAGGAAATTACATTCTTGGGAGAACTGCAAAACCAGAAAGACCAAAATGGCCTTCACCTCAGCCATAGGGTGGAGAAGGCTTTGCAAACCAAAGGTCAGATACAAAGAGATGTCTATTTATAAGTGACAAAACATAACAATAAAATAGAGAAAAGGATGATATACATGTAGAGAAGGGATTCAGGAGAGAGAGGCAAGGAGAGAAAGGAAACTGTGATTTGTAGTAGGTCAAGAACAGAAGAAAACTGCTGTGGTGGAAGGGTTGGGTGAAGGAATACAGGGAAGGGTCTCTCAGTCTGTGACTGATGGGATTGAGGGATGCCAGTGTTTTCATAGAGTTGGGTTTTCAGGGAGGTCCCATCATGCCAGAGTCTTCAACTGCTCCTTCTGAGAGCTATTCTTAAGTGTGCACCAAGTCTCACGTTAGGTTACAGGGTGAGGGCTGTAGATTCCAAACCACAGGCACAGAAAGAGCTGTGAGGGAAGGGAGGCCTGAGCAATCGTGAGTATGTCAAGATGGGACTCAACACTGTTACAGAGTACACCTCCAAAATGGGAAGAAGAATGTTCCTTGTACACAGATCATAAGTAATCTCTGGTCTCTGTCTTTTTGGCGGATTAGTCTTGCAGTAATGATTGATAATTTTTTTTTTCTAGATACGTATAGTTGTTCTGAGAAAGGTTATTAGATATTAAACAGTATGGTATCATTGACATAAATTTTTGCTTCTGTGTACTGAATTACTATAGATATTAACCAGAAACTGACTGATTCTGCTGATGACAAAATCAGCTCCCAAGATAGTTTTCCAAAAGCAATTTTTCTCTTGTTGAGTCTATGCAGCAGCACCAGGGGTCAGTGGGAGTTGTGTGTGTGTGTGTGTGTGTGTGTGTGAACTTGGACACCATGTTCACAAGAAGTTTTGTCGCTAGAAGATGAAAAGGTTAAAAATATTGCTTTTGTTTGGCATACCTCAAGGAGGTTCACACAAAAATTTATGCATACAATATGCCACGTTCATCCAGACATTTGATACCTCACCAAGTTTAAATGAAGAAAGAGGCATGAATCCAATCCCTGGAGCTGTCCTGTCCCCCAGACTGAGGGAAACTGAGCTTACACAGAATATTCACCTGAAAATCAACCTGGCATGAGGCTTTGGGGTTTGAGGACTTAATGGCATTGGCCCTTATGCTTAGTATTTTGAACTTAGGCATGCATAGCACTCTACAAAAACAAATAAAGATAAATGTGAGAGAAGCAAATAGTTCATACCCTGGAGAGTTTATCTTTTCAGTTTCACAGTAATATTGAATGAATTTCTACATAAATCTGAGTGCTCACTGAAGAGGTAGGTCATGAAGAACCAAACGGAACTAACCACGACTAGAAAAGCATGAAAGAAAAGGTAGATAAAGGTAATGATAATAGATAATGTAGTTACACTGGAAATCAATGCAAATACCTATGTGTATGTGCAGCTTGGTGTTTATGTTTGTCCGCCTTTAGAAATTATATGACACAATGACATTAAGAAAGGACACCAGAAGCAAGGAAAGTGTGAGAATTGTCTGGTAATCTCAGAAAGCAGATGGTAGCAGAAAGGTAAAAGACACACAGAATTATATTAAGGAAAATTTAGGGAAAATCAACAGAATACATGAACTGAGAGAAAAAAATCATTGCAGTTATATAGGTGTCAACAGCAAGAGAAGGCCTATGTTTGATGGAAATGGTAGAAGTCGCTTACGACAAAAGAAGTCCGTTTGGATACCAGACAGCCACAGCTTGTGATTTACACAAACTTGGAAGGAATATAGAAACTTAACCCAAACACAGTAGCTGTCGTAAGCAATGCACAGCTCTGGAAAGACAGCAAAACTTAAATATAAACGAACCAAAATGAGGTTAAGCGCTGGCATAATTGTGACAGCAATTTTGCCTGCGGTTTGCTCGAAAGCAGCGCTCGCAGTTAGAAGCTCGGATGACCAATGCGTGATATGGCTCATGTGATTCCCACACATATGATGTGTGATGTAGTGGTCAGCACACACGGATCTAGGCTACCTGCAGCTCTACCTTGATGATTTATCAGCAAATCTGGGTATACGAATGTCTGCTGGTTATGGTTAGAGTCTAACTTCCAGTCCAAATATTATTTTTTAAATTGTTTATAGCATTCACAAATAAATTGTTTTCAGCTGAAACTTCCTCCACTGAATGCTCATTTTGCCAGATCTTTTAAATTAAATCCATGAGTCTACTTAAGGATTTTTCAGTAATGGGGGGGAAAAGTGCCTTTTCTTTTACGATCTGCTAAGACCAGCTCAGCTTTAGAGGCAGAAGGACACATACTGAGCCTTGCAAGTGAATTGAATGAGTGGACTAATACCTGCACTGCTGTAATACAATGAGACTCCTGTGGATTTTCATTCAGTGGCATTTGCTGATTCTCAAAGAAACCCCTGGATTTTCTATGTTTTTCTTCATAAAAATGTCAGTGACAAAATCTGATCTTTTAACTGGGAGGTCTTTATTCTATAATTTAAGATAGAGAAGAGCTTAATGTTAAAAAAATTTTCAGTGTTTTTCTGCACTATTGTACTAGCTTCTCTTTCTGACTCTTCCTTTATACAGATTATAAGTAAAAACCCCCAACCAACCAAAAAAATCCAAAAAAAAAAAAAAATCCCCACAAATAAGCGTGAAAAAAAAAGAAACAAAGAAATACAAAGGATAAAGAAGAACTATGTTTTTTATTAACACTGTTTTTGTGAGCTCATGAGATTATCCTTATATTCATGCTTGCTGTAATACCTGTATCTATGAAAAGGAAAGCAAAAACTTCATGTCCATTAGTCTGACTTGAGTAGTTTGAGACTATTAGAAAAAAGAGTGAAAGCTGTTGCTGTGAAAGATAAAAAATGCAACCTATCTTTCAAAGGATGACTGTGCAAAGCTGTTCTGATATCTGAAAGAGACAACTTCCTGTCGAAAATAAGTGTTAGTTATTGAAGGTTTGCCATTAGCAGTGCAAAGAACTTTATCATCAACAGTGTCAACATATTGTGAAGGGATTTGGTTGGTGCCAAGTCTGAGAGTGGGAAGGCCTTGTCTCAGTGAACAGCAGAGTGGGAAGCAGAGAGATTTCAACGATGATAATGATGTCTTGAGGAGCAATAGTGTACACCTGCTGTGAGTAACTTCAGGTTTCTGACTGTCAGAGAGTTAAAATTCAGGAACATCTCTGTCTTGGAGGCAAATAACCTAGTTATGAAGATGGAGCTTCATAAATATCTGGAACCATTTGGCATGGTCAGTTGTAGACAGCCGAGCCCGGGGGAATCTTTTCCACACTCAAGTTTCTGTACACTGGCTATTGCCATGTGAAATGTCACTGTCCTATGGGTTTGCATGTGTGCTGATAAGTGAAGAAGCCAACTATACTTTTGATTATTTCAGAAAATGCCTTTGGTTACTACAGAAGCCATTCACTATCCCATTTCCTAGGACTAACTGAAAAAAAGAAGAAATGCAGTTTTGAAAGCATCTTGTGTTCTGGTATCTCCATGAATGTTGACTCTGAAAAAAAATTCATGTTTATAGAAAGTTGTATTTCAGTTTCTTAGCATTCAAGCTAGGATAAATGGGAAAATAAGATTTATTTTTGTCCATCTTACTTTGTTTAAAATGGTTACAGGGTACAGGGTACATATTTGGAACGAGGAACCTTTAAAGCCTCTCTGGTATTTTTTTTTTTTTTCCCCATTATTTGCAAGTGTTCTCCCCACAAATCTCAGAAAACCAGAGGAGTGAAAACCATGCTCGCCACTATGGATGTGATACTCCAACATCCTGAAAGCTGTTTGGCTTTAGATTCCTCAGCTGAATGCTTTTTATGTCTTTGCTCATGCAAGCCTGTTCCCCTGCACGGCCCTTGGTACCTTGGCTTGCCTGCACTCCTCTAGAGCTCTGCCCACTTGTATTGAATATACAGAGACAAATATTACAAATGGATCTTTTTTATATCAGTTCATTGTTATACTTTCAAGTATTCAATCTGCAGAAGTTCCAGGATACAGTTTGACTTCCAGAAATCTTTTCATCTCTGAAGATGCTCTTAACATGCAGTAGATTTGAAGTGCTTTATGCCACTCAGAGAGAAGTGTGCCCCATGAAGGAATCAGCCTTTTCCATTGCACTTACAGGCTCTGCTTCTACTGGAAATTACACAGTGCCAGAAGACAGGCACTAACTTCATTGTCTACACTGTTAAATTGTTTGAGCAGTCCCTGGAATGGTTTGTCCCTGGGCAGTCAGCCCAGGCCTCTTCCAAACAGTTCCTGGGCATGTTTTGAGAATTAGCACGGGCCAGGCACCATGCCCAACATGTAGTTTGGATGCGGGCACCCTTATTTGGATGATAATAGACTTCACTAGTGCCAGATGGCCTCAGAGCCAGTGGGAATAAACACAGCCTGATTGCATATGCCCTGCACTCGTGCAGAGGATCTCTTGTGCTGTAAAATGATAGCTTGAATTGTGTGTACGTGAGCATCTCCATGTTAAGAAGCTGTAACCTGAAAGACTGGATTTTGCAGGGGGCAGCCTCAGGCTGGGACTTTGTGGCATCCAGAAAGACAGAGTGGGCATTATGCAATGCCTGTATTGCTGAAAACATCACAGGCACAGATCAAACCCTGGGACCCTGTGTCCAATGCACCATCTCAAATGGGCGCTAAGTATAAATTGGCTTTAAGGTCTCCTGGGCACCCTCTGGCCTTAAGACATGTTTATGTCTCTTTGCTGTTCAGACTGCCTGAAATAATACAGAGTCTGTGTTGCAACCCACCAGATGAATGTTTTTAGCATACAAATTAGAAGGTGTGTGTTTTATGTTTTAGGATGTGGTGTGTTCAAAGATGCAGCATCTACTAGGTCGCTGTTACAAGGCTGTGTTGTTGGGAGAGAGCCAAAACAAATGTACCCTTGACCATTACGAACTGAGAGCAGTTCCTGTGATGTTCAGGCACAGCCCAGCAGAATGCTTGTTGAAGTAGTCCAAACCAGAGGTGAGAAATATCTTCATGGGGAAACTGATTAGGGGTCTACTGTGTGGTTCCCACACTGGCCCCCTCTTATTGAGAAGTACAACCATACCCCTTGGTGCTAGGTTCGTGGACACAAGACTCTAATCTCTTGAAAGAACCTGCAGGTTTCAGGTTGTCTGTGAAGTCTCTGAGCTAAATTACTTTCTTTCATGCAGACCAAACTTGGATAGCAGAATGAGAGATCTCTTACCAGCGGCTCAAGTAATAAAAATTATTAAATGCTGAAGAGCTTAAATCTGCTAAAAAACACATGGATGTCCAGGCATTTAAGGGTGTCTGCTGAGTTATAACTGTTCCAGTTCCACTGGAGAGTATCAATAAACTTTGCTGAGATTTGCTTTATCCCCATAGTCTTTAAGTTATACAGTAGATCATGTATATAAGCTTTTATGTTCAAACTCTTCTACCAGTTTGAAACTTTGGGATTAAATATAAAGTTACTTCTCCCTTTTTTTTTTCCTTTGAAAATCACAAATGTGTGTGGAAGAAGAAACCTTGCCACAGTCTGTTCACATTAAATAAAGAACACTTCCGGAAAATCTTCTAATTAAGGAAAATGAGAAGGCAAAACCTGTTCTGGATGTGAAAAAATAATGTTAATGATTATTATAATTAGCAATGATTAGTCCTATTAGCTTTTTTTTTTAAATCAGTAGTTTTGGAGAATATTCAGGGACAGGCATGCAAACAGTGACTGAGCACAGAGAGTATGTATCTGAGAGAAGATTTTTGTGATTAGAACCACTGAAGTACATTGCAGTATTGTGCACTGGGCAGCTTATTTCAACTTCAGACATTGAAGATGTCACTGGAATTGGGAAAATCCTTTGGTGTTACAATTTTTTGTCTTTTTTTTCAGGTTCATCTCAGTATGTTGTCTGAGAGCTGATTTTTGAGGTAGACCTCTCAACTTGGGGGAAAGGCAGGTACCTGGGGACAGTATCTTCTTCAGCTGCAAATCGAGACATGACAAGGCCAACCAATGTCTACAGACAGATTTGGACAAAGAGGAAAACATAGCTAACCATCATGTCAGAAAGAGGTGTATTAATAATATGAGATAAATTTTCAATACTTGCTTGGCAGGGAAAGGTGACAGGTGGTGTGTGTATGTGTTATCTGCCAGCAAGAAAATAATGTCAATACCTTTCCTGATAACAGAAGTGGTCTTTTGGTTTTTTCCCTCAGCTTTTCAGTGTGGCTCATCAGTATTCAACTTATTCTTGCTTCACAGAGGGAATTATGAAGAACAAAGTCCGAACTTCAAAGAAAAGATCTTTTTCACTGCAGCAGGATAGGTCTGGCTACCTTGAGAAGAATTTGGATTTTCAGTTCAGAAACAGTTGCACAGTCCTGGAGACACCAGAATGAAATATTGCTGTCTTCAAGTATATTTATTTGGCTGAAGAAGGTTTACATGGTTGCAAGACAACTATATAACAGAGGGAACGTGAATACTTCATCCATGTCATATACAGAAATTGCCAAATTTCCACCCCTTCTGCTGCAGGAGTGCTAGCAGTGCCCTGGAAATGCTTTTTATAAATTTCTGACATTGCTCAAGAATAACACAGCATGTATTAGCTTGGGCAGTTTTTCATAGTCAAAGTCACCTGTAGATGCCAAAATGCAGTCATTTCTAGAAATTCTGGACAAAAGAAATGGCTTCATGACCTAAATATATCTAACCTGTCAAGACTCCTTCTTATACACCTTTTCGCTATAAAAAGCTGTCAGGAAAATATCCTTTGTCATCTCCTTAAACAGTGTTTATTTCTGTTTCCATGAAAAAATATTATTAGACTGGTATAATGAGTATTTTAGGGTATGTGCAGGAGTCATACTGCAGACATACAGAACTATTTGCTGGTGTGCTCTGAGACAAACTCTTGGTTGAGTATTTGTAGTAAGCACTGCTACATAAAAAGAAGGCACCAGGCATTCCACCAAGAATGTCACAGGTATCATTTCAGATGTGTATTTTACCCTCTGAATGCCTGCAATCCATGGTCACCAGAAATAACTGCCCCAGTGGGCAGTTGAGATGCAATCACATTATTTCCCAAGAACAATTTCAGTTCACAGCCTGCACAGTCCTTTGGGCATGTGAAAGCTGTAGATCTAAGTATTATCATTTTACAATGTTTCATGTGCAATGAAGTCATCACTTTCTCATGATTCACAGACAAACAAGCAACCATCTTGTACTCACACTATCTTGTTTATCTAATTTTCTGTTTTACTACTCTCTATTTTTACAGTTATCATGCATCAGCTCTGTCTGTGGTGGTGGATCATAGATTTCAATCACTCTTTGGCTTACCACTTCCTTCTTGTCCAACAAATTGAAGTCTTTAAAACAGAAGGCAGTTACTTATGAAATCAAGTGGTTAAGCTTTGTGGATAGTCTCAGTTTTATGTTGGTGCATACTGCAGTTCTCTTGTGAAAGATTAGCCTAACTGTCACTTGACACATTTTATTTGTGATGTTTTGAACAAAGAATAACACACATTTTAAGCAATATATATGCATTTCTACTGCATTTAGTTTCAACTTCGGAGCCTTCATTATGTTTATAAAATTCAGAACTTTTTTTCCTCTAAAGTGATCCTCCTTTAAAAAAGTTAAAGAACCCTTCCCTTCCCTTCCCTTCCCTTCCCTTCCCTTCCCTTCCCTTCCCTTCCCTTCCCTTCCCTTCCCTTCCCTTCCCTTCCCTTCCCTTCCCTTCCCTTCCCTTCCCTTCCCTTCCCTTCCCTTCCCTTCCCTTCCCTTCCCTTCCCTTCCCTTCCCTTCTTTATTTTCTGAATAAGGGGAATAAATTTGGACAATAAGATTATATAGTGACAGATAACAGAAAAAAAACCCCTTTAATTTACAAGGTAACACAACTTCAATCATTAGAGTTACAAAGAGCTAGAAAAAAATTGTAAACAGGAGCTCTTCTTTCCTGAATGATTCTCCAGATATGTTTAGAAAGTGCAAAAGAAGGCTTTTCTGACAGCAGCTTCCCAAAAACTTATTATGCTTGAAACTAATATATCTAAGAGGGAGAGTGCACAAATAGAGAAGGGTAAAAAAAGCCTGTTTCATAACTTTAGCTAAAGTTCATGCACACTGTCGCATGAACTGTCATATTCTGCACTCATGTAGTGACATCCACAGTCCCTGCACCCCACTTCCTGTGCTTTGAGTGCTGCCAGCCCTGCTAAACAGTGTGAAACCCCTAAGTGGTGGGAGGACTCACAGCTGACTTGCTTCACTGAGAAGAAAAATAAGTGGAGGTATTAAAAAAAAAAATTTAAATAAGCTACTGGTGGGAAACCACTGATGATTGACAGGTCCGCTGTAAAATGCTGGCTACGCTGTGGCAGTAGCAAGCAGTCCTATATTGACATCAGTGGGAGGTGTTTGATAATATGCAATCAAGTGTTAATAATTGTAAGCATAAGATACATTTCAGTCACTAAACAGACCCTGTTATTCTCTGACTCTGCTTCTTCTTTTCTCCAAATAAGATAATGATCAGAATTACTCTTCAACAGGAAAACCAGGGAAGGGGTTTGAGACTTGGCCAGAAATGCTGGAGGAAATCTGTTGTTGAAGGGATGAGCATAAGAGAAGTGCTGCCCAGGGTGCATGCATGTTGGGGGCTATAAGGTGATCAAAAGGGAGGTAATCATTAGGCTTTTGTAATCTTGGTACAAGGTGGGAATGATCCTTAAGGAGATGATGAAAAATGGCAAATGTAGAAATGGGGAAATTAAAGCAATAGAAATACTATTTCAGGTATATGTTCATAAACTGTCAGGGGCAGGTGGTTGTGAATTTGGCCCAGCACTTCCCCAGAGCAGTTTGCTGTACTGTATACCCTTTGTGCCAGACCTGTATCTTCATGCCTGTGTTTTCAGTGTTTGATTGGCGCCCAAAGGGTGCTTGCATGAAGGTGATGAAGCTTGTTCTTTCTAAAGCTCACTCCAATCATTACATTGCACTGGTAGCTACCTAAAGTAAATCTTTCTAATAAACAAATAGACAGCTTTCAAAAGGAGCTAGAGGTATGGGTCAGGTGGGCAGAAAGGAGACTACTGCCAGTTTGGCATACCTCCCCTTTCGGCATGGAGGTGGATTCCCTGATCTGAAGCTGCACACCTGTTTCCAAATGGACTTAAAAGAGGGCAGAAAGATCTGTCACCCCTGGCTGCTTGCCAGCACCTCTGGTACAGTGCAGAAAGGTGAGAAGTGGTGAGTTAGACCCACGTGTTCGAGTTTAAGTTACTTCTGGGCAAAGAGCTGCGTGCAGACAGCTCTCCCTGCAGACATGCACCTCCTGTGAAGCAAGCCCAAGTGCGACCGTTCCCTGTAACACCACTTGCTACAGCTCTGCACAACCTGTGGCTAACCTCCAACCTTCAAGAGTTGTGTGTTTTCGTCATACATTGTTGTGAGGCAAGATGAGACCCTTTGCCTGTCAGAGCCATTGCAGCACATTCTGCAATCTGGGCTGATTTGCTGCAGATGAATTTCTGGGAATACTCAGGCTTCTTTCTAGACCCTGACATTTTCTTCAGTAAAATTACTAGAAACCCCCCTGGCATAGATCTGTCTAATTTCAATAATTATTTCTCAACAATTTGTTAACACAGTCATGGTTGACAAGTTTAATTTACCAATATAGATGTAGCTAACATCTATAGCTCAACATCATTTAAAAGTGCTAAGTACAAAGGAGGTGTTTGTATACCTAAATAGTGATGGTGGTGTAATTTGCCTGAAGAGATATGCAGCCGGCTTCACTGATATAAGAATTATTTCTCTCAAAATTTTTCATAATTAGATTAGTTTCTAAACTTCTTATGTTATTTATGCCAAGTTATGTACATCCTGATGTTTTAATAGCAGTGAATTGAGGGGTGTTTTTTGGTTGATGTCTATTCATTTGTTTGTGTTTTGTGTGTGTGATCTTTTTTTTTTTTTTTTTTTTTTTTTTTTTTTTTTTTTAAATTCCCAGATGTTAAGGTATGAGGCAGAATAGCCAAATTATACAGGAGTATTATGTCTCCCTGAGTAGCATGTGTGCTGGTAGGGCACAGAACATCAGGAGTGGAAGAACAGGAACAATGCATCAGGAACAGCTTTTCACCTTAGCAGTGGACATAAAACAAGACACTCCTGCTGAGCTCAGATCTATTCATTTCACACTCTGTATCTTTCTTGGATTGAGCCTATTAATGCTATTATGCCTTTTCAAAGTGAGATTCTTATTTGCTGGCAGATATTTAGGCTTAAGTAATTTTAATTTATTCTGTCTTTATGTATGTGTCTACATGGGTGACAGAGCGTCTATAACTAATCCCACAGTCCATAAGTAATTGTCACTTATTTGGTTGCTAGTCTAGCAGTTAGAATTAAAAAGGACCTAATGAAAATAAATTTTTATTAATGAAGCTGAGCTAGTTGGTTGGAAATTATTTTATGTAGTTCAACTGTGCATGAAGACATTGGTGGGAAACTTGCCCTTGGAGCAGGAAAAAAAAGATCTTGTGAATTGTTGCCTAGCAGTATGTGGGAGTTGTCACTGGGATGAGGAAAGCCCAGCAGAACCCCATGGATTTGCTGTAAAGCAGAGGTACAGAATAAACAGTCACTAGAACAAATGCCAGGAGTTTTGTTTGCACTGTTCCCATATGAAGAATCCTATCCTCATGCTCCCTGTGGGAGCTCCATCTGGCAGTCCAGCACTATCACCTTGTTCTCATATTGTCCAAAACCAGTCCCGTTTATCAGCCCATCAGAGAGGAAGTTTTTTTAATCAGACGACTACAGTTTTTGAAAGCAGGGCTATTTGTGGGTGTTGCCATGAAGGGAGTCACTGGTTAGTCAGCAGTGTCACCCCTCTGCTACCACAAGGCAGAAACAAGTGGTGTGCTCCTGATGCAGACACAAGGCAGGGCCGGGGATGTACTTGACTTCTCTGGTACCGTATCAGAGAATGATTTTGCTGTGTGACACCATCAGAAATGTTATAGCATCCAAGAAAGCTGAAAACCGTCCTTTGGTCCTCAGGGGAGCACAACAGGACAGACCCTTTCCAATCTCTCTCTCTCTCTGTCTCTCACTCTCTCTGTCTCTCTCTCATATTTCTTGAAAGAAATGCTCTGCCAACTTTGACTTTCGTAGACATACATCTGAATTCCAAAAAGATAAAATGGCATCATTTGCCCGAAAAACTGAACTAAGAGAAATACAATCCAAGAAAGGTGCAGTTTCGCTTGGGAAGAGAAAGTCACTTTTGGAAGCCACTTTTTCTCTAACCCTGTTCCTAATGTACTGATGCCTTGGCAGAAATTTTCTAGTTCGCTTTAAGGTAGTGGTGGGATCTGGCCTTGTGTGATAGTTTTGACCTCAGTGGGAGTTAAGGGCTCTCAATAAATCATTAAACCATGTCCTTAGAACGAGAAAAATATTCTATCTTGCTAAGCATCCAGAAAGCAAAACCAAAGACAGTTTTAAAGTGAATTGGACCTGGGATATAAATTAAATCATCATACCATTTTTAGTATAATCTATTCCTTATCATAAATCAGGAAATGTATTTCAAGATAATTACATATTTTTGAAAAGGTTAGTTTTAGGAAAATATAACACAACAGTCAACTAACAAGGACACTTAGGAAAAACAAAATGGATAGTCTTCTTTTGTGAAATAGGCAATTTAATTTTATTGGCCTGTATATGTCACTGTAACTATATACATTTTAAACATACATTTGCAAAATTAGCCTGGAAATTTTATCTCTGCTTTCCATGAAGGCTCCAACACAGGAAGTATCTGAGTCCAGACATTTAGGTGGCTCATAATGGGCATACAAAAAATATCTTTATCAAGGTCTGATTGTAATTATGTGTACAATTTATACTTTTAGAGCTGGTTAGGGCAAACCTGTCTTTGGACTGTCTGGCCACAAAGTTGGATATGTATGTGATCCCCTCCTTAGAGCATCTGAGGTGGTGGCAGTGATGCATCATGGAAAAAATGTATGCTTGAGACAGAGATGAGTGAACGGGGAGATTGATGGAGAAAACATTCAGTGAACTAATTCATTGCAGAAGAAATTGCTGAAGGTCAAAATTATCAAAACATGGTTCACCATTTGATTGTACAGTGTGAGGTACCTTCATACCTTAATAAATATTTGCTGCTCTAACTGGCATGAGCAAAAATGCAGCTTTAGTCTGAGCACTGTGAAGAAGACTCTCTTTTCATCTCTATGCCAACCACTGAATGGAAACAGACTCTCAGCAAAGTCTTGGCAAGGGGTCGTTATCTGCTCATCACAGCTAATTAGCAAACAAAATGAATATATACTTTGGGAAAATAATATCCTCATTTTTCTTATAAGACTCACAGTGTTTGGATTGTTTTCTTTCATTAGTCTTAGACTTTTTACCTAGGTTGTCCTGTAGGTAAAGGATAATCAAGCTGAATTTCAGCTGGGAATAGATTTTCCTTGTTGGGTTGGTTATATTTTTGGTTGATTTTGTTTCTTTTTGTTTGTCTGGGGTTTTTTTTTTTGGTAAGTTTTTATCCATATGTGAAAGTCCATTTCCAAAACTGGCCTAGAATAACTACCTAGAAAAGCTACCAGTAGACTTCACATGAATGAAACTTTAATCTTTGCCATATTCATGAGCTTCCTCTCCTATGTTAACCCATGGATATTTAAAATACATTTCCTGTATGTTAGAAATTGTAAATCTGGCATCTCTGTTACATCTCCAGGACTGAAAGTGTAATTTGATTCCTAAACCTGTGTTATCTATTTGATGAATTGTAAAACCTGTGTGGGTTGGCTTTCCAGTAGGGGTTTGATTTAGTAGCTTGGGCATCGAATGAGCTCTGAACCTCACACTCTCAATTCTTAAACAGAGGCTCTCTATAGCCCCCTGCTTTTCTTCAATTTTGTAGGATTCTTTGGAGCTTCAGATTTGAAATGACTTAAAGCATTTGTTTAAATCTTTCCAGTTATTAGACATCGTACTGAGATTTACTGAAGTAGAAGGGTAAGTGCTAGTAATTAATCAAGGCAACCTAGCTGTGCTGGTGCCATGGAAGTGAATGAGTTCCCAATAGGGGATTTAAATGAAAAACATTAAGTTTCAAAATGAACTGGATGAAGTCAGGGGATTAGAACATAATTCTTTCAATTCTGGCAATTTAAAGAAAGAGAGAACTCTTCCAGAGGAAGGAACTGCATAATGCATTGATGGGCCATCAAACGCTAATTGCAGGCTATTAGTTAAAAGTGACACCTGGAGATTCAATATTGGGTATTTTGCATGCAGGATGAAGATATCTTCTGATATGTGAGTGGAGGTGAATTTAAGTCAGCAACCCTTATTTTGTATGAATGCAGCCCAACAGTATTTCACTGAAAGTGAAAGATGGGCCTGCAAGGGCATTCAGGGCACTTTGTCTATTCAAAAGGTCCAATCATGGTTGTTTCTTCACAGAGTGAGGAAATGTCACAACCACCCATACCACTGAATGTTTCCCTCCTCTCTGCTTATCACCTGAGTGTCATTGCTCTCACTGGGGGTTTTGCAGAATGTATGAAATATGAGAAGATTAAAGCACATTACGGTCACATATAGTTTCACCCACTTGGGTTTTCCCTCTGCACAACTCTTATTTTCATGACACCTCTGCAAGGGCAGCAGAACAAAGCATTGGCAAGAGGACTGACTCCTTGTGATCCTACAAAATATAATGGACTGGAGACACTTTTCAGTGACAGTAGAACTCTTCTGTTTGGTTATTCTGTATAGCACTTATGCAAACGTTTTCAACCACAGCTGTGGCATTACATGTTACTATATTTCCTTTGTATTTTTCATAATATTTGGTAGCATGATGTGAATTCTAGTATCCAGTGAGGCTGATGAGAAACACATTTGTCCTTCAAACCGAAAATTAGACCTATTTTCCATCACGTAGCTGTTGTTATGCAGTAATGCGTATTATAGACAGAAATACAGTGGCTGGGAAAGACCACTGATAACAACAGGCACTTCTGAGACATGAAAGTAGACATTAAGCCTTGACTTTTTCTTTTGCTTATCATGCAAACGGAAATCTCATTTTCTTGAGTATTTATAGAACACTGACTTAAGTTTTGAATCTCTTTTATGTTTTTAATGAGTAATGGTGAGCATCTGTCACCTGCCGCTGAGGATGAAACTGCAAAGTCAAAAGGAAAGAAACAAATGTCTTCACGTACACAAAAAAAAATCTTGCTTCTTATTTTGACTGTCTGACTGTCATGTGAGATTTTTCAGTATCTTCAGTAGGATTGATGTACAGGGGTTTTTTGTGACAATACAAGCTGATTTTGTTTTAACCAATTGTTATTTCAGAAGGTGTTTTTGGAGCTGCTCTGGGGTAAAGGGGCTGGGAAGGCTGAGTATCCAAAAATCCTGGCATTGTGACAAAGCTTGGCAGTTGCTAGTAATTTGAAGTCTGGAAAATGAGTGTATTAAATTTCTGTAATTTAAAAATATTTCTATACCGATTCTTTGTCATGCAGGGGCAAACTGTTAAAGGGGAAACATGTTCTGTAACTGCCTTGAATGCTCAATATAGCAGTTTCAAAAATAAATGACAGTAAGTTATGCATAAAAGCTGGTTGAGCAGAGGTTATATTGAAAAAAGAATGTTCAGCTCTTTCCATCATTCCCTTCTTGAAATGTTGCTATGCACTTTAGCTCATCTGTGTGTAATTTTTTATCATTGTGTCAGTCTTTTTGGGACAGCAGAGCAGTTGTTAGGACAAGACAAATGGCATTTTTATTCCAGATTTCTGTCTCAGTCATCAAGAACAAATGCTTAGAAAGAGTACAAAAAGCTGTGCCATATGATGTAACTTTTGTAAAGACAACTTGAATTTTTACTATCCTGACTAACTTTATATCATCTGTAAATTCATGACTTATTCAATTGTTCATGTATGATTCTATTGAACAATTTTTGTTTCTCAATAATTCCTGAGGTAATTTCTTTACATTATGCCTACTCTCAGTTTTTACTTAGTTACAAACATACAATAAACCTTTCTTCCTTATATAATGACTGGTTTGTTTCTTGCAACTTGATGGAGAGGTGCCTTGTCAACAGTTTTCTGAAAACTCATGCAATTTTGTAAATCAGACCATCATTGTCAATATACCTACTGACCCTTCAGTAAATCCTAATACCTATATATATATAATACCTATGACTTGATTTTTTACTGCAAAAGCTGCTCCAATATAGCCAGGATATCAGATGTTGATCAGATCCATAATTTCTAACAGCTCCATATGCACAGAAGTCAGACTTTCTGGTGTACATTACTTGAACCCTCTCTCAATCCCCCTTTAAAAGAGGTTTTTTACAGCTGATACTCTCTGTTCCTGGGGAAGTGTTAGTCAGTAGATCACCACTACAGCAGAAATTCAGTAGTCTCATTGTTTGAATATTGTACTACTTGATGTTAAAAGCAATGGAACCCAAGTGATTCTTTAGCATTTATTTTATCAGTCTGTTCACAAATGTTCCCTACTGACCTTTTGGTGGCTCACCAAACTTGACCCTTATAAAGTAAGTGTCTGTGAATCTTTCTAAGCTTTTATTAAACAAATATGGATAAAGAGAATACATCTAACTTTTTCGTTATGACTTTACATATTTTTAGTTCTATTAGGTCTGTGGACTGTACAAATTTTCTGCCAGGGAGAAAAGCAGTTCTTATTTACTCAAATTGATCTTCAAAATCTGTTTTCATATGCCTTTTATGGTTTTATTTGTTTTTTTATCTGAATTTATGTTCTTTTCTGTTTCTCTTCTTCAGATAAGGCTTCTGCTTTTTGGAGAAAATCTTTCCAAGTTTAAATGCCTTTGTTTATTGTTGTTCAGTGGTTCTGACTTCTATGTCTTCCTTTTAATTTGTTTTTAACAAGCTTCTTTTTTGTTGTTGTTCTTTTTTTTTTAAATTAAATCTACTTCATTTTTCTAAATGCTAAATTTGAATATATAGTAGTCATAATTACAGAGCAACTTTTGAAAAGTAACATTGCAAACCACATCTCGTCTGCTTAAGACAAAACCAAACTACTTCTTCACTTGTGGGTTTTCTGGGTAGTAAGTTTAACAAGTGGTCATTTCAAGATATTTAAAACTCGTACCTCTATATCATTTCTCACAATGACATTCCTTCAAGTTTACATGGTTATAATTGAATTCTGCCATGTTTTTTGTTTGTTCTGCTCTGGCAGCTTCTCAGCAGGTTACTCACATCACTGCCTTCCTGGCTGGCAACACCAAGACTCCTATTAGGGCAAGACTGTCGTAACTGTACAAGTAGCTGTGTTCCTTCTGGATGCAGTTTGCTTGCCCTGTTTTCTTCATTTAACTGTGTCTTTCCCCGTCACAGAGAGCCAGTGTGCTGGGGTCAGTGACCCAGAGCTGGGACAGTTCCAAAGGTTGCCTGCTCCTCGTCGGGCGAGGCCTTTCTGACCAGCCCAGCAGAGGAGCAGGACATCCAGGAGGGCACTGTGGCTACCCCAGGTTTGGCCATCTCCGTGGGGAAGGGGCCAGCTGGGCTGTGGACCCGTCATGCCGGGGAGCCAGGGACTGTCCCTGCTGTGCTGCCAGCGGGGCAGGGAGTCACAGCCCTGGGGGCCTGGGCAGGGAGAGGGGTCCCAGGGATGGGCAGGGACAGGCAGGGCTGTTGGGGACCGCGGGTCCTGGCTTTGGGGCAAAAGCTAATTTTGCTTTGTTCTTCCCTCACAGCAGCACTTTCTCCATTGCTGGCAGCTCTCTAGCTCAGAAAGGGGTTTCAGAGTTAAGAAAGCAATATACCTTGTTAGACCTACAGTGAGATTTAAATATTTTTATGCCCTTTTGTCTGGGCTGTCTGCCATTTATTTGCTTTGCTGACAAGCATGAAACCTTCAACTTTGGCCTCCTTCACTCCCTATTGATTCCCTTCTGAAATCAACACTGGCCTTGGTCAATACAGGATACACAGTAAAATCCTGAACAGCTTTCTGTTCTTACATATATATGGTTTATTTCGAAATAGGAAGCTGGTGGGAGCCAGAGGTTTAACAAGTGCACATAGTACCGAATTTAATTTGTTTTGTTATTTTTTATAGAAAAAATAACAAAACAAATTAAATTTCCTTGCTCTATGCCAAGGAAGAAAGATCTGTGCCAAATTTTTAAAAATACCCTTAATGATAAAAAGCATACTGTTTAGTAGGAAATTGCAGTTTTCACAAGAGGTAGGAAAATCAGTTTTTGTATGCAAATTGACAATAAATCCAACAAGGATATGTTTGTTTAGACATTGGAGAAATCTGCACTGCTTTCTTACAACATCATGTATCAGAAAAGGATGCCCAGCATGGCCAAAGGGGTTCAGATTGTGTAAAAGATAATAATGGTTTTCTCTATATTTCAGAAAACATTGTGTGTAAAGTCCCTCACTGATGTGTTTAGAAAAGTAATAGTCCTAATTATTAAGAGGTTTCTTTTCTCACATAGAATTGAGAAAATTGAGTGGGTAATCATCAGATGCAATTTTGATTATGATCACACTTGTCCTCAGTTGTGCCTCAGCTCTTTGTTTTTAGCTTCTTCCTGAATGTTCATTCTTGAATCAGACCCTGTTTAATACTCTCAAGGTCCCTGCCTTGGGGATTGAGCTGGACAAGTGACTGCACCCACAAAAAATGGCTCCTTCTTACACATAGAATTTATAAATCATCTTTCATGTCTAATATTCCATGGACCTTGAGAGTGGTATTTTGGGTTCAAATGCATTTTATTTTAACAATACTTTAAACCACACTATTTAAAATATATTGTGATGAAGTTCTATTAGCATTTCCATTTGGTAGCAGCTGTTGGTGAATTTTACTGTTTCCTCCTTTTCATAAGCAGCATTGACTTTCCCTAGTTCTCTAGTGAAATTATTCTTCTGCTTAAGTGACAGAATTAGCGTAGTTCCCACAACATTTCATTAGGGTCTATTAAATACTTCCCTCTAATTCTGTAATGAATTGTGAGTTTCATACAAAGAGTGCCTAGGTTTCCAAGGGAGAAGTTAGAAGCTGGCAGTGCAGGGTTTTTTTTTCTTCTGTGACAAAGGCATAAAGGAGCTAAAGGCATCCCTATAACTGAAGAACAAGACGATGCTTTTTTGGCATGTTCAGTTCTATTAACTGCTCTGACAGGCTGTCTTATTTCTGGAAATATCAATTAGCCTGATCTGTAACATGGTTAATATTTAAATATGTTTAACTGGAGAGTATGGCTGAGGCAAGTGATGGCTTGGGGGTCTCTCAGGATGGATGTCAGTAGCATTCATAGACTGTGTTTGTTACTGGCCTTTGAGAATTCCTTATATTTAGCACATGAGAAAACCACAGCAGCAGCAGCCTTGTCATGGTGATATTCTTCATAGCACTCTATGAGCTTTGAAATTTCTGTGGCTCATGGACAACTGCATGGCTATGGATAATGGGGGTTTAAAAGCTACCTTGGTATCTTTCAGAGAATTATTTTAGAAGAATTAGCTATTACATGTGCACTACCTGAGAATGGGATAATCACATCAGCATCTCCCAGAAGCCTCAAAGACAGGACTGTCTGTAAGCTGGCATTCTTACCTATTATATACAAAACTTGTTGACTTTTTCAAAGAAATCACAATTTCCTAATATCCAGATTCAGCTTTGAAAGGGCAAATATCCATCAAAAGCCTGTACAATTTTTAAAGTGTTTGGCACAAAAAACTCCATAATTTTAATTTCAGATAATATATTATCAGTAACAGTTAACTGAAGGAAAAAAATAGAAATAGAATTTAATAGGACTAAGTTCTTGTTACAATTGTACAAATTCAACAGGTAATTTTTTTATTATTGCTTCTGCTAATGAAAACCACTAAATACTTCCAAAAGTGAAACTTGTATAAGAAGGGCTAGAAAGAAAAAGAAAATCTGGCCTTATATCTTATACTGCATCTTCTTTAACTCAGAAGTGCCAAATGCAACCTTGAACTTTTTCTTGTTGTGGATAGGATATAAGAAGGTGAGATGAAGGAAGAAAGTGGTGCTTCTTTCTTCTTGCTGTTGCCATAGCTTCAGCATGCTTTGATTGTAACAAGGCTGTAATTTTTTCCCTCTCACAAGATATTTTTTTATAAAAAGTAAAGCCCTGGAAGATCACTGTGTGTTTAGTTAAAGTGGAGATGATCTCCAGAAGTCCTTTCCAACAGCAACCACTCTGTGATACACTCCTAACAAGCCCATTTAGAAACCTGCTACTTCCAATATTCACAGCCTCACTTCAGCCTCTATTTTTTGTTGCAAGTTGATAATTTAGGGATTTCCCTGCAAAACACATCTTTTCCAAGTGTGTTTTCAATGATGTGCCTATTTTCTGTCTAGATAGATAAAATCTCACTGTATTTGGCATCAATTTAGTCATTTGAATGGGAAAGTTCTAAATTCAGTACTCTGAAACACTCAGTTTCCTTTCAAACCTGAAACAAAATGTTTATAGCAGAAACTTGACTGGGTGTGGGACTCCGGAACATACAGCACATCGTAACCTTTTCTACAAACTCTGTGTCATGATTCAGCATACTGAGGTCAATATTTTACAGTAATAAGCGCTAAGATGACACAAATTTGCGTGGGCTGCATTAAATTTGGGCTAAAAGAAAGGATCAGTGAACCATATAATTACATAGAAATGGGATTCACTGTATGGTGAGAGGAAGGTTTCATCAGAGCTGCTGAAATGCAGTCATTATGCATTCTTTCTCTTTCCTACAAGACCATTTATCTCTGCAACCACAGTACTTCACTGACATATTTGCAAGGCTGAAGCTGGGTGTGTTCCTTGGTAAAGATGCACTAAACTCCACACAGACAGCAGTAACCAGGCCATCTTTTATTTGGTTTTGACCGTGGCATAGAGGATCAGGTTCTGAAGAATAGGAGAGCTGAGTGTTGAAGTCTTGGCTGCAGCTGAGGCTTCTTAGTGGTACAACAACTTGTGTGTTTAGTTTCCCGATAGAGCTTGATGCTCGGCATGTGGCTGAGTGCTGTGGCTTAACAAGTTATCACCACCAGAAGTGAGCAGTGAGGCTAGCAAATTGGCAGGGCTGTTTTGAAAACATGAATTCTCTAGCAGCTATAGTTACTTCTGCAGTTCTTGTTTGCCTGGCTCTGGGTAATTGCTAGTTGGGATGGTCCCACCTATGCTCATTGTGAATTTGGTTTCAAGATGAGCAATAAAGTTTAAATCATTGACCTTGGCTCCAGATTAGAGGATGATTTTGTAAAATGTTCTCTTGCTCCCTCACCCATTTAGCAACCTCCTTGACCTCTGTGGGCTTGATTTCCTTGAAATGAAGAGATAAACCGAACTTTGTTTCCTGATGATGGAGTAATTGGTGCGTTGGTCTAGTATAATTTGAAAATCTTTTTTCCTTCTATCACTGTTCATGGAAATCTTCAATGTTGGTTTCTTTTTTTTTAATTTAATTCTCCATTCAGTTTTTGCCTTGTGTTTTTTAATAGAAAAATATGAAAATACTTCTTAAAAATATGAGAACATATAAGGATCTACTTGTTTTTCTCTGACACAAGTCTCTATGAGCAGGACTTAGAACTACCACCCCCATCTTGCCCTGGATGTCAATCAACAGCTGGTCCCATTCTCCTCTACCCTGTCTCTGTTGCCTCCGAAACTGTTTTGTTTCTCTAAACCTTGAACACACATTTCTGTGTTGTAAACTGAATCAGATTAAAGTGATTTGAAGATTTCTGAGGGGCAAAAAGAACTTGTTCAATAACATCTCCTGAAAATTTCCTGATTTTGGCAGTGAGAAGAAAACAAAGGTAGCAGTTCTGCTGGCACTAAAATGAACTACAAGGAGCTTGTAAGCTTAGAGTATCTCTATGGAGGACTACAAAGTGCAGATTAAAGCTGCTTTGTTCCACCACTCTCCTCCCCCAGAATTGCTTTCTGTTTGTATCATTTGCCATTTATACATCTGCTCACATTAAGTTACCTTTTCCTTTCAACTGAAATTTCCTTGTCTTTTTTACTGAGAAATTACAATCCAGCCAAATGTTTCTGATGAACTACTACTATTTTTTCTACTGTCTCTTTTCTGGAAAATCCTTCATCTAGAGTAAATGGGGACAGATTACAGATTTGCTGCTCCTGGTGAATCTGTGTTACTTTGTGCTGCACCTGATCACATTTTCAAGCTTGTTCCTCATTTCCCACACCCTATTGTCCTTACACTGGTGTAAGAGGGAAAGGAAGTTCTGGCCATGGAAAACTATTTCTGTAGTTCTCTTTTAAGAGACAGTTCTTATTATATATATATATATTTTTTTTTTCCAACAACTTTTTATATTAAAAAACATTTTTTTAGGCTCTTAGTGTTGGCAAACATTACTAATAAGAAGTGATATAAGTTCTTCATATCATGGACTGTACTTCCCTCTTTATCTTTCCTGTGTAAGGCTAACTTGCATGCATAGGAATATTATTATTATTTAACTTTGGAGACTATTGTTAGGTAAGCAAATGCTAATTGTAGTAGTTGTACCTGTTGGATATGTTGATAGCTTTTCCTTGCTGTCAACTATTTCTTAGAAATGATATACATCTGTGACAAGGAAAAATGGGTAAAAAGCTGTGTGGTAATACAAGGTCCAGGAAAGCCTTGTTAATTTGTCTTATTACTTAATATTTAATCTTATTCTGCACTCCTTTGGTCTGTACATGTCATTCCCACTTTGAAGATAGCTGGAAGATGCTTTTAAAACTGAAGACGCTGACTTTGCCAGAAAGCCAAGGGAAGAAAAATTTCTAATATTGCCACAGTAGTGTCATTAGTGATAGCACAAAACACCTGCACAGCATAACACAGATCTGAAGGATGCAACCAACTGGGGTGACAATGGGAAATCAGCAAGATGAAGTCTAAATGTGAGATGTGTACTGTGCTAAGCAAATAAGGAAATTTGATTCAAAAATGCAGAATGCCAACAACAAAATGGTCAAAATTAAGCTGGAGCTTAGTAACCAATTCTGTTGACAAAAAAAAAAAAAAAAAAAAAAAAAAGGCAACTTTAACTTTAGTGTTTGTCTGATGAGAATTTTATTTTCTTCCACTTAGAAGTGGCAAAGTCTAATCTGGAAGGCTTTTTCCCACTGGGCTCTTAGAAATGGAGAGACAACTTAGGTAACAGCAAAAATTTAAAGCACTGTTTAGGGAATGCTATATGAAAATACACATTGATATAATTGGATTGCAGCAAGAGGGTGATATACAGCTTCAGGAATCAGACAAGCAAAGTGTAACCAACACAATAACTATAGGGAGTATTGATGAAGTTATTCAATTCCTGCTAAACTGACAATACAACTGAAAAAAAAAGGGCATGAAATAATAACTTATCAGAAATAAATACAAGGATAACTAATTTTTTTTCTGTGTCTTAGTCTTGCTGTGCATGGGTTTAGCACAAGGACATGGAACATCACATCTCATTCTCAGCTGGGTCCTTGCAGAACAAGGACACTGCAGTGAGTCATGGCAGCAATGGAGCACCAGAAACACAGAACTCTGCTCTGCTTTATATGAACGTTGCCTCTGCTTTATATGTTTAATTGTACTGAATTTCCTCTCACCTGTCTTTTTGTCTTCCTTCATTTTGATAAGGTGAGAAACATTTGGTAATTGTTGGAATGTCCTTGCTTTTTGTAAGTGCGCCTTTACAGTTTACAAATTCTGTGTAATCACTATCTATTAATTTCCATTTGATAGCCCTTCTTTGTTTGTGAAAGTAGAAAGGGAATGACAGTCATAAAAATATATGCTTTTGAAGAGGCTGAAAAATCTGCCAGCAGGTTCTGAGTGCAATATTCACTATATGAGGGCTGAGCACTCTTCGAGCAAAGTCCCTGACTCCTTTTATTAAGATGCTCTAGTCAATAGCGGCATTTTTTAATGATTATGTATTTGGGAAAATAAATACCACTGGAATGTGATGATGCCCTTCTTAAAGTTGACAATGCTGAGTGTGGTACATACTTTCTTAAAGTTAATTAACCTTGAAATATGTAAATATGTTTCTCAAGGATAAACTTTCCATTAGTCATGCTTAATTTTATATTTCTCCCCCCTGGTCCCACAGCTGGTCTTGAGGGTATAATACTTGGGTACATAGCCTGGTGTTATTCAGTGTATTCATAAATACATGCAGCAAAAAGTAAAGAATGCACTGTGTAATCTTGTAGTTATTTCAAAGTAATTTTCCCCTTCAGTTTTATGGCTGAATAGGTCTGAATGTGTCACCCACCTGGGTGTATTACCCATTCACTTTCATTGTTTATGCTCTAATGTACGGAGAGGTTTAGGACATGAGGATGAACGTATTCAAGAGGGGCAAGCAAGGTCTGTAGGAGGGCACAAAGAGATGCTAAAAGATCTCCATTTCCAGCACCATGTTTCTGTGAGCTCCCAGTTTAACTCAGTAGTGGTTCAAAACAGCACCCCTCATAGTGAAAGCCTTCTACTTCACCTCCAGGGTGTTCTGGCACTGGTCTGGTATGAATGTTAGGACTGCCTCTACCTTCCTCTGACCCTCCAAAGTCAGAGCATACTCGCCAGGACTCCTGCAACTGATACAGCATTCCCAGTGCCTGTGACCTGTCAACGTTTTTTTACGCTTTTTGAGGAATTTTCTCTGATTAAAATCTTTACCTCAACTTGTCTTGAGTACTTTTATCATCTGAGTGCATTTTGTTTTCCTATGGCCATGGTTTTAGTAAGCACAGAGTAGTACTGCCTGTGTGCAATTTCTGAGTCATGGTAGTGTTAGCCATTATATTTTGTGAAAATGCTGTCTCTGGACTCATGGTGGCCTGGGAACTCATTTACCCTTAGCCAAGTCATAAAATGGGTCACAAGGAACATGTTAAAATTGGATGGAGAAGGCCTTAATAGAAAAATTTAATTTCTAGTAAGTTTGGAGAAAAAGCAAAAAAAAAAAAAGTTTCTCTTTTTAAAAAAATTTTTGAAAAGTATTCACAGCATGGGAGAGTGTCTGAACCACTTATGGAAATAGCTTGCTGAGCAATTTGGGACTGCATTAAAGCAAGGATTAGTGGGAGGTTGTAGTAACTACCTAATGTGGTAGTTACTAGTATTCTTCAGTAAGTCTGCAGCATTTTTCTCCACTCAAAATAATTAAACTGATGCAAGAAAAAAGGAAGGAAATCCCACTTCTAAAATGAACACAATACATACACAAATCATTGTGTGGCACTGAGAGAGCAGAAGTGGTTTGACTAACCAAGTCAAGTTAGATTCATCTGCTCTAAAGCAGCAGGTTTCAAGCTGAAGGAAGACCTACTGTTGATGCAGGCTAATGGTGATTTTAATACAACCCAAATGCAGGGCAAAAAAAGTATGCAGCATCCCAAATAGTATTTATATGGTTTTAATTTCTATTACAGGTATGTTAGTCACCCTTCCATGTTCCAGTATAAGAGTACACATTGAGTGAACTTTTAAGAAATCCAATAGTTTGAAAGAAGTGGAAATAAACCTGCTTACTGAGTTGTCTGTGCTGTTTCTCATATTCTGACTGGGCTTGTTTTGAGTTTGGTATCATTATCCTGTGCTGCAACTATAACTATATAAATCTGAACATTTACAGGACGGAAAAGACAGATACAATTCTAAGAATAAACATAGGACAGATTCTGTGAGTGATGCTCACTGGGTAGGAATTCCCAAAGAATGTTGTGAATTATGTGCATCTGCCTAAATATGCCTGAACAACCTCATCCTGCCAGGAATATTTTAAACTCTGGGTTTGCTACATTTCTCTGGAAAGACTGCATTTCCTTAAGCAGACAAAGATGACCTTTCCCTACTTAAGGTAATGAGGCATCAGAAGTCCTTATAAAATTTAATAAGAGGCATTTTAGGGGACTAACAATATATGAATAAAGGCATCTTGCCTTGCCCATGTAAGTAGTTATTTCTTTTACATAGGAAAGTGTGAAATGATAAAAGATCATTTCAGGAAAAGGATATTGTCAGGATTAAACTTAGAAATCAAAATGAAAAACTGCTGAATGGTTCTGAAGCTTCCACTGCTACAGAAAAATATTTAATTCCTGAAACACCCTTGGACAAAGAACCCTGTAGTTTTAAAGTTAAGTGCATTTACTGCAGTGGGAACTGAGAAAGTGTGCCTGTGTTTGTTTTTCTTTGAACTTCCTCAGCTGTACTGAAAACACAATATATGTCTCTGGTGGAGTGACTCTTCCATTTCATTTCTATGGGTAAATCAGTACCCAAAACCAATGACAAAAGCTAGTGATCTTGTAGATGAAGAAAACGCCCTGTAATTTGCTATGGGCATCACAACTCTTGGGATTTTAAACTTTATTCAAAAAATATATGCATTTAAACCCAGGATCTCCATAAAAAATGTCCAGACCACATGTAGACAAACACTGACTAGACAATTTACCACATCCTATGTAATTCACAAATCTAACATTTAATCTTTTGTTTTTTACTTCTCTTTTAATGTATTTTTCCAAAAATGCTGTGCTTCTATTTTTAGCAGTAAAGCATTTTTTTTGGACATGAGTCTAGACATACTGTGATTTGAAAGTAACAGGTACATTCCAGATGTCCTGCCAGAAAATCTATCAATTCCCTAGTTAGTGTCACTGCTGGAAAGAGCAGGCTAAACAGAACAACTCAGTGAGAATGGATTAGCTGTGCAGGGGAATCTGACCGTCTGGATGGGAGCAGATCACTCAAACTAGATTAAAAAATTGAAAAAATTTGTGGCAGGAAGCTTTTGGATGTCTCTGGAGACATTCTGCCTGAAGGCTAATGTTTTCAGTTTGACTGAAAACCAAAATTTTGCTGCACAGGTACCTGCAGAGAGACACAAGCATTGTACTTTGCCTTGGAGTCTTCGTATGTTTTATCAAACGACAGCTTGATGTTAAAAAAAAGCCTCTAGCAGCAGAGTTTGGAACTCAGGTTTTCCTGTTTCCCAGAGAATGTCCTCAATGGTTTGGCTGGAAAGTAATATTCCTGGACTAGTAAATATTGAATTTCTTTACAAAGGTGGAAGGTTTCCAGTAGAAAGAACTAAACCCACCTCATTTCCTTCAACCCCACATAGTCTGTAGATCTGCTATGACACCACTTTTCCAGGCAGTAGAGGAAGAGGGCTTAAACTCCTTTTACAGAACACAGCCTAGGACCCAGGGTTCTCATATTCTATGTTAGTGCATTAGTCACGCACTTGTTGGTTAAAGAAAAAAACTCAACCAAAGCTAAAATGGCCATCCTGTCATGTTTTAAAAGAAGCCTATGAGATTAAGCTTTCAAGTCTCAGGCAAGGATTTAAAGAATCATTTCTCACACTCTCTCATGGCCTTGTGTTCATGTTCTGCTTCTATTTGGATGCCAGTCCTCCTGCAGATTTATATAAAAACACTTCCCTATTAAATGGGAAGACAATCTAATGAAAAAGGGCTTAAAAAATTCTGATGTGCTCAGTGTTTTTCTTGTTCTTTCCTGGCAAGATCTGTTTTCAGGCCTCCAAGTTCTCTGTGCAAAGTTTATGGGAAAGACGTACTGCAGTAGAGAATGATCCCATTCAGGATCAAATAAAGGAACTGGACATATACAAATCCATGGAGACTGCTGAAGGAGCTAACTATCCTCTTGGAAAGGTCAGAGCAATTGAGGGAGGTTAAAAAAGTCAAGTATCACACTTATCTTCAGAAGAAACCAAATAAAAGGGCAAAAAGGACAACCAGGGGAACTACCAGCCTCACCTCAGTGTCTGGGAGATTGGGGAGCAAATGATCCCAGAAGTCACGCCCAGGCACATGAAAAAGAAGATGGTGGGAGGGAACAGCCAGCACAGATACATCAAGGGAAAAAATGTGTCTGGTTGGCCTAATTGTGATCTTTTATGGGAGGAGGGACAAGCAGTGGATGGCCTTTAAAAACACAGTCTCTATCCACAGTATCACTGCAGTTCAGCCAGTGAGATAAGGACTACATGGGAATTACAGGTGGGTGAAACCTGGATTGCTGGACCCAAAGGTTGTGATTAGTGTTTTGAAATCCAGCTGGCTGTAGAGTACTGGTGATTTTCCTAAGGGGTTATACTTGAGGCTGACACTGCTTAGCACTCCTCATCAGTGACCTGGCCAATGGGACTTGCAGCTCAGAAAGGTCACGGACTACAGAGGTGATTTGGAGGCTGCAGGTCAAAGCCACCCTACAGCAGGACCTTGACAATCTGGAGGTGTGCCCGGATGACCTTCTCAAGTCCCTCCCATCCTAAAGTAATCTGTGCCTCTTTTCCACAGTAGGATTTCCAAAAGTGTGGCGCTGTGAAACCAGAACCACCTCACATAGCTGAGATGAGGTTTGTTGCTTCTGAAGGGCCGCATTTGGCTAAGTGACAATCTAATACCATACTGGGGGGACTATGAAGGTAGCTGAGAAAAAGTTACATTGTAAAATGTACTATTTCTCCATGTGTTGTCTTAAATTATTTGATAAAGAAAATAATCTCAAAATCCCTGTTTATAGTCAGGATACAAAAAAAAAAACCCCGTAGGTCCCCATTTCTACATTGTTGGAACGAACTGCTTAAGAGAAAAATCAATCTTGCAACATTTATGGACAGAGTTGACATAAAAAGCACCTTAAATCAACCAGTGAGGGTTTTTTCCCCTAATATTTCAACCCTTTATTGAACTAGTCATATTAAATTATTTCCAGAAAATATAATTCAAGAATGATTTGACCAATTTTGAAATATGTTTTATTTTAAATGCTATGACTAGATCATACTTAGATGCTAATAAATTATGTTGCTTTGAAAGGGGGACATAAAGCAGCAAAAGGTGCTTAATAAAAAGATTATGGTGTCTTGCAAATGAATAGTTGGGTACTTAATGTCAGGATGAAGAATGTAGAAAGTATGATGTAGAAAATATTGACTATTCATTGAAATTAATGCTCATGGCCAAGTGGGTATTATTAAACTTCAGAAAACAATCTTTATAGTTTTTGAAACTGTCTCATCCTGAAAGATCATAACGTCTTGGTGATTAAATGAAAATGAGATTGTAGCTGTATAATGGCAAGCACTATTGAATTAACTTCTAAAAGAAATTCACTAAATGCTTAATATTAACACTGGGCTGAGAGAAATGCAGCTGCAAAGAATTTCATTGAAATGGCAATGCTCAAACTTTAATTTGATTTTAATGGAAAATTTATGAAAGACAGCTATTAAGACTAGATGGGGAGATGATCACTATCATTCTTTTATTAGTATAACCCAGGGGCTTAATTTTCCTTGGCTCTTTAATTGTTCTTTCATATTCTCCAGTTCCATGCTCTGCTTCCTAAGAACATGTGTTTAGCTAAATATGTTTAGATGTAATCTGGATATAGGATTTTCAAACCAACAATTTTGTTTTCATATTAAAACACTCCTCATTTTCACATGAAAGGAACAAATCTATTTATCAGTGGTCATGGCCAAATGTTATTACCCGACTAGAAGTGTGTATGCCAATTCTGCCAAGAGGGTTATTTATATTTTGAAGTTATGTCTGTTGTCTAGGATGTGGGGAACTGGCCACTGGCAATCAGTCAGAACCATTTAAGGGAAGTATTTGCTCATCAGTTTCGAACTTGGAAATTGTGGGTTTTAAACATCTCATTCATGAATTTTGTTACTTATGACTCAAGACTCACCAAAACTTTTTATTCCCACATTTACTGAATTGTGCATTGTACCCTTTTTTAATGACTGTGTCAGATTTCAGGGAGATGTCTGCATGAAGTGTTCTAGACACTATTTTTCCATGCTTAAAATGGTAAAAATTAAAAAAGGCATTTTTGTTCACTGATGTAAAAAAAAAAAAAAAAAAAAAAAAAGGTACAAAAACCCCCAGATATTTAGCATGAGCAATTTGTGGAAATGTGAAGAACAATATAAGACAAAGAGTTGTGTTGACTTTAGTTAAAGAGTCAAGCTTAGCCAGCTCCAAGGTGAATTGCAGTAGCTCACATTTAGCCTGGGACTGCAGAATGTCAGGCATAGCATGGAATTGCTGTGAAGTGGATGTGCTTGCCTGAGCTAGGGAATGTGGGAAGGACTGTCTTTTAATGTAATTAAGCAGCTTTAAAGAACACAACTGGGACATTTTATGGCACATAAGTAACTGAATCATGGGTGTTTCTCTCTCCATTAACACTAGCTGACATAGAAGGTGTTCCCTACTTCATGTGGTTTGAATGTGCAGAAGTCCTCCTTACTGAAAGAGTTTGAATTCTCTCATGCTCTTCCAGAGCTGCCATAGTCCTTACTTTCTTAAAATAAATCCAGCTGGGTAGGGTTGATATGTGCTTTTTGACTAGCATGTGTCCTTATGAGAAGGAGAACTGTACTCTTTTGTAGTGACTTGAATTTATACACTGCATAAAATATTGTAATGCTTTCCTTTCTTCTTGTACCTTTGTATTTCTTCTGACACTTCTGCCTTCAATATTCGGTCTTTTCTGGAAGACTAACCACACTCATGTCACAAAATTCTTGTTCACAGCACAGAGTAGATTTCGACTAAATAAAAATGCTCAAAGAACAAAAAATGTCCCAAATCAGAGAACAATTTATGAGTTTCAGTAGTGTAGACAGGAAACTTTAAGAAAAAAGTTTTAGAAAAATATTTTTCTTTTTAGGAAAAATATCTGTTGAAAAGTCCTTTGCAATTACTGTTTAATGCAGTTCTACACTCAGATACATTTTTTCTGTAAAGTGGCAGACATAACTCTGCCAATGAATAAGGAGAATGACTGCTATAATATGCGTTTCCCTGGTAACTAAGTTGTAATTATTCATAGAAATAAATTTAAAGGCCTTAGATAAACAATACTCATAGTATTTGCTACAGTTTTAACCATAGCCTAAATGTAGATAATGCAGTATAATTTGATTTAGCTGTTCACATCCCTTAAGGTATGAAGAAAAATTGGTGCAGTTGCATTTTTTTGTAAAAATCCTTGTTCTGAATGTAGCTATATGGAAAAAGTGTCAGCTCATATCCCAAAAGAAAGCAGGAGAGCTGAGTGTGTGATGTGGGGCAGACAACAGAACAACGACTTGTGGAAATTACTCACAACTCACAGAACTGAGACCCTTTAGCTGTAGTTATAAAATCTGCCATTTGAACTTTTGTGTGAAATTTGCACTCCAGCTAACAATAAATCAGTCTGCATTTCCATCTTCTTCCAACTAACCTTCAATGAGGTCATCCAAAAAGAGATAAACAACAATGTTTCATGGAAGTATGTGCCTCTGTTGTTGCAATGGGAATTACAAAATGAGGCATCTTTGAACGATAACTTGAACATGGTATTTCTTTTTTATTTTCCAATAAATGATGGCTTGGAAGAAGATTTCTCAGCAGAAGCCAAAGTGAAGAGCAAATTATATTTTTTTATAATGTAATCTACATGCGGGTTATGTGTTTGGGGAGGACTTGGAGTTTTTAAAAGAACATTTGCAATATCATAATGCAAAGTTTGAGAGACCATTAAGCAAATTGGAAATCTTATACATGGAGGAAATATTATGTTCAAGGCTTCAGTGCTTGCTATGATTAGAGTGCTCTTTGTGGGAGATTTGTTAATATTTCTTCATCCTGGACACCTGCCAAGCTTAAGGCTTTAATGCTCTGAGTCTGAGTCATGAAAATGGGGACTGACTGCTCAGAGCTTGTTGACTTGCCAGGAGCTGGGTGTGGGAGGTAGTAAGTAAGAAAGAAGAGGGGCATGAAAAATAATCTTGACATTCTGTGATAACCTTTTGTTTAGAAGAAATAAGCCCATGGCTTCAGGTTATTTATCTATTTTCTGAACTTTCCAACAAAATGGAGATTTTAGAGATATGATGTCTTTTCTTGTTTCAGAAAGAATGTCTATGTGTTTGGTGAAAAAAACAAACAAACAAAGGGCTAGAAAAACAAGGATTAACACAACACAGAATATAGACAACTAAATACAGCATTTGTTCCTGATAATTATCAAGTGAAATGAATAATTCTGATACAGACAATAATTTGTTTTACCTTCTTTCATTTTCTATCCACTAGAAATCTCTGGTGGATCTCTGCAAAAACTGATTTAATCTTGCTGAAAATTTTGACTAGATTTTTCTGGATCATGCTTTATGGATCTGGAGAGGCCAGCCCCAGAGCATCTCTACTCAAAATCATTAGACAAACAGAAACTGCAGAGACAAAAATAAATAAGAGCATTTGTGAACTTCTTTATCCAATTTAGATCAGTGTAATTAAGTATTCAACCTTCCTTACAATATAGGACGGGACTAATACATAAAGCATGGGCACTTTTGAAGGCACAAATAGTAACTTGTGAGTTTGGAAAAAGCTGCTGAAAATGGATATGGCTGCAGGGTTACACACAGAGCACTGGATCCTGAAGTCATTCAAGAGAAGAAAAATGTCTGGAATACACCCATCTTTTGTATGTTAACATCCACAAAGCCTGACTAGTGCAGTCTTCACAAATACTGGTTTTCAGCTGGGAAATGAGGACTGAAGCCTGGGGAGCTACTTCATCAGTCTGGCATAATAGAACCTAACACATCTGTGCTTCAAGTGGACTGAGGACAAAGAAGCAGAGTTTATTCTAAATTGCTCTCAGTGCTGGGCTTGCCTTTGCCCTGGTGGTCACTGCCTGTGTTTATTCTTCAGCCATTTTGTCTTGCTCAGAAATTACAGTGGAGAGCACAATCCCTTAATGCAAACTCTCTGACCTTTGTCTGCATGCTTGTGTCTGATTTACCACAGCTACAGGAGGTTCAAACATAGGTCTGGAAAGCTTGAACAGATTCAACCATCTATCAGGATTGCATGCAAATTGACTTGCCTATGACTTTTTTGTGTTTTTAGTTCCATGCTCAGATTCAGTGATGGATGTATGTTACTGTGTAGGATGGGTTTGATTTATGGCTGTTGATTCTCCTGTGAAAAGTCAGAAGCTACTTACCCAGAGAAAAGAGATTATGTGCAAAAATGGATGTAAAAGGCTCTGTGTGATCTCTCATGGAGCAATTAATAAACTTTGGGAAGAAATATTATCATTAACATTATACATTTTTATATCATCCAGAAAGCAGACTGTAGATCCATTTCATTACCACATCTACTCCACAAATGATTTTTGATCTGTAAATAAATACCTGGTATTTAAAAGCATGCAATTGAATAGCAGTAAGGAAAAACAGTAAGCTTTTTCCTTCAGTGGAGAGAGGGAAAATTGTATGTCCAGGAAGAGCCAAGGAATGAGCTCAAGAACTAGATCCTAGATCACCAGTTAGCTGTTAATTTGCCTTCTGACAGCCCCAACCACCTCTCTCCTAGACAGCACCTAAACATGGTTGATGTCACGTTCCATCATGGACACTGATCCCAACCACTGATATGAGTGAAATTGCAACAAAGTTAGCTTCCTTTGTCCTATTCAGTCTTCCACTTTTACCCCCAAACCTCATCACCATCAAAGATGTCCTCTTGCTGGAGCCAGGGCATGCAGAACACAGACCACATCCTTCTCATTTCAGAGACTTTAGATGGAGAAGAGAGAAAAAATTGTAATTGTCTCTTAAGGAGTCACAGTCCCAGCAGAGCCATGAGCACAATGCTGTAACACAACATGCCTGTTAAGCCACACTACAAGACCTCACCAGCCACAGCAGAATCTCCCTATCAGCCTTTGCCTCCGCCGACATTTCACCTTCTGGAAATGTTTTCATGCTTCTTTAGTTCCAGATGACACATGGCACAGCACAGATGGAACACTGGGCTAGGTCTTGGACTGCTGTGGTGATTACCTCTCCAGTCACAGAGGGTACTGGAGTAGCTTTGACACATGAACCTCTCAGGTCCTGACACCAGCTGCTCTTCTTTACTTTGCATTATCCACAGACCTCTTGCACGGGAAGTAAATCCCTGGGGAGTTTTTAACAGAGGATGTGACAGGGTAGATTGGTGCTCTTCTCTGATGATTTGAAGTTTCCAGAACCTGTCTCTGCTGGCTGGCTGTCTTCCCAGGTGTTTTGCACTTGAAGGAGAAATAAGACTCCAAAGAAACTCCTCAAAGTCCAACAGTTATCATAATCCTCTTAATGCTCCTGAATTTCAGTGTTATGTCCTTTCCCTGCCTGCCTGCCACTATAAAAACCCCCAAGTGTTTGTAATCCAGACATTATTTCCTGTTGGGCTGGGAGTTTCAAGATAGCCTGACATGAGGCTCAATAGCAATAAAGAAAGCTATGGAAGATTATGGGGAATTTCAGAGGAGCGGAAGGACAGTGGTGTTCACAGATGTGATTGATTTAATTTTATTTATGAATTGTAAAGAATCAATAATAGAGCAGAAACAACTTGCTAGTAAAAAGAAAATTGTATTTACCTAACCATCTGTTTCTATACTGTTCTAAGCCACTTACAGTGAATCTGGAGGAATCTGTTCTTCTGTAAAGCAATGCAAGAATTTAGTCTTTTCCATCAGAGACAGAAGAACTGAGGACACACTGTTTCTGTCCCTTCCGGGTTAGTCTGCCAGCCTTTACCCCAAGGTAAAGTCTCATTTTTCTCATTTAATTTTTGGAGACTGCAGTTGAAACGCTGCATTGCCCCTGTCTGAGTCACATGTGATTGCAGCTGCTCAGCATGTATATGCATGAATTCACTCAATTTCAGTAGAGAATTTTTAGACTGAACCCTGCATATTATATATTGAAAAACCAAATCAAACCAAAATGAAAAAAAAATAGAAGGAGATAAAGGAGAGAAAAAGAATGAAGAGAGAAGACCTAGAATGTCTCCTGAATGCCATTATAAGGTCTATTATTATAAGGTGTATTTGAAGGTTCTATAGACAATAATGAGGATGTTTATTTCCACTGCACCTTGTACATTTAATCTAAATAAACATTGCCCTAAAGCAGGAAAGGAAATGATTCTTCCTTTTGATGGTCTCTGAGGTAAATCTTTCACTATGTTGCCCAACTCTCTTTCTTCCTTTTGTTGTTGTGAGTTTTTGTATATATGTTTCCAAGGCAAATATTTCTACTTCTCAGGTTAAGGCTTTTGATTTGTCTATTATGTGACAGTTTCCTGGGTTGGAAAGCATCCATCAGCACTGGGACAAGGGCATTTATTTTCTTTCCACTGTAAAAATGTGGACTCAAATGCTGCATTTTGCAGTTAATTTTATGAATGAGATAAACCCTTTACTTTTAGGAATATGAAGAACAGAAAAGATGCTAATATATATATATGTAAATATGTATGCATATGTATATAAACAGGCACATTATATGTATGTATCTATAGTAATGTAAAGGCCTATTCCTTCTTTCATAGGAACAAAGGAATTCTCACATGGATTTTATTTTATATAACAGTGGCACTGTTACAGCAGCTTAAAATAAACATTGAGGCCTTGACTGAAGTGTTTAAGCATCTGAGAAGCATATTGAATTCACGGGGCTTCTTCACATACTTAGGGTCTGGTATATGTGTAAATACTTCACTGTAGCAGGGTCACAAGACCCCAGTTCAGACCTTATAAAAATCAGTGGAAAACTTCCTTTTGATGTTAAAAGCAGTTGGATGTGTTTGCAGTGTGTATTTTTTTATGCTAACGTGGAGTGATGCTAACGTGGAGTATGCAAATGTACAGGGACATTTGGTACACGTTAAAAGTCTTGGGTTTGTGAACAGTAGCAACCTTACGCCAGGAACATTTACCCAGATTGATTGAAAGATGTGAATCAAAAGACACTCCCAGACTGGCAGAAGGCAGGGAGTGCCTTCCAGAAAAGGCATCATGGAACGAGCTGTGGCTGGGGAGCTGTTGGTGGTGGCAGAAGGGCGCGGTGGGAGCCCACAGGGATGACTGAAGATGATAAGCTCATTCCTTGGACGTACCAGGGAGACAGCTGTGTTGTCACACCCCATGTACACCTGGGAGTGTGGGGGTAAATCCTGCCACAGGGAGCTGACCCCAGCTGGGGAGGAAGAGCAACATCCATCCATCTCAGAGACTGGAACTTGGCACCCAGGCAGGTCCAAATTTCTGGAGGAGAAACCACATGCTGTGAGTTCTGCAGTGTAACAGCAAATGTAAAACTATCACTGCTTTGACACCAAGCCTGCTGAAAAGGCTTTTGTCTACAATTGTGTTAAATTATCCCAAGCAGACCAATTTATCTCAATTTAGACCAATTTATGGTCTAAGTTTCACTTGCATCAGAGTTGAAGGGCATTGGCTGAGAAGATGCAAGGCAGGAGAGTGCAGAGAGGCACCCCTGGGAGATACACCGCATGTGCCTTTTTGAGGGGAGCTTGGGGAGCTGAGTGGGACCTGGAAAAGTGAGGTGTTAACTATGCTAGCTCACACTCTATTGTTCCTGGAATGCTGCTTCTAGGCATTTCTTTAGCAAGAAAATTTGCAGAAAACCTGGAGAGGGCAATGCGGTTGTAATGGATATGGTTTGGTAAAAAATGACACAAATCACAGGTAAATAGCTCCATAGGGACACCTAATTACTTATGGCATTTGAAGGAAATGGATTGCAAAGAGTACCAGATGAGTAATCTAAGGAGATAAAAGGAGGTAATTAGGAATTGGAACTGCCTGAATATTTCCAGAATTACAATATGGGGAAAGGAAGAGATGAAAAATCATTCAATTTTGACCTGTTCTGTTGGCAAGGACAAATGTAACAGAGAGGAATATTTAAGCTGGCTGATATAGAGAAAGTCTGTTCTGATCACAAGACATTCAGTAGAAATAAATGGAAAATCCTTTACTCTATTGCATTCAGAATAATACTCAGCAAAATTGAAAAACAGAATGTATGGGTAGGCAAAGAATGGGAAACAAATCAAACTATTTTAGATGTGCTTGATGTATGTATTTGATTAAGGAATCAGTTAGGTTTCTGTGCATTCATTTATGTAAATTCTAGATATCTTTCCCTTTATATATGCTGTTTAGTACAGTAAGGTTTTTTGTTTGTCTTCCCAGGTTGAAATTCAGCCTAACTTAATGCTTGACTCTCAGGTGTGTACAGCACTCCTTTGGGCTGAGTATTTCCATCTTATCCTATATGACCTCTGTTCCTGTTAAGAGAACATCTGCCTTTCTCTTTGATAAACAAAGCACCATTTTCTACTGTCATACAGTAGACACAAAAGTGTTATTTGTCTTTCATTCTGCCTCTTCTGTAATCTCTCCCTTCTTGTACTTCAGTTTTTTCTCAGTGCTTTATGACAGCCTAGCTCTGACTGACATAAAACCAAGAATTAGTTTCCTCAACAATCTTCCTAAACATTTTGCTTCAAAAGATACAATAACATATAATTTGATTCTTTTTTTGCTCAAGGCTTAAAATTTTTTGCCTGCATAAGGATGGAACATAGGAAGGTCAAAAGACAAATGGATATTGCTCACTGGGCAATTTTTTAAACCAGAAAACCTAACCCAAAGGTTGCCCTTGCCAAAATCACAGGAAGACTTGGCAGCAATCATGTGCTCCCTGCCTGTGTGACATCCTTTCCTAGCCTTTTCCATCTATCACTGACATGGACCCACAACGTTCACAGTCACCATCCATCTTTTGCACTCATCTAGGGCTGCTTCTTACTTGTTCCTGTCCACAGCTCAGGAGTCACTTTCATTCTATTTCCTAATTATTTCAAGTGTCAGTTAGGTTAGCTGGGACAGTATGAGGTATCTGGTAGACTGACAGCCTCAGGTGGTGATGTTGTGCAATGTTTACTTAATTGCCTTCATATAATTATGCTGTTTATTCTGTTACTCAACTAGAAAGGATATGCTGTTTGAAGATTAGATATTTGGTTGATAAGTGGAAAGATAAATGCAATAATATTGCCAACTAGAGAGGGTAATCTAAAACTGCATTGACTAAAGGACAGCTATGTTACATAATTTTGCTGACAGGGAGCAGGAGTCAACTCTTTTATTACCCAGATGTGTTGAGGTGAGGAGGGCTGGTTTTGCCATCCTCTTTCTCCTGGGTGCCTATGTTAGAAGTTCATATCTGTTGGTATCAGGTCTGTCCTGGTTCCAGCCAGGATAAGCTTAGTTTTTGCAGAAGCCAGGAGGGGACATGGCCAAGATCTGCAGGTTATTCTGTGCCAGCTCATGTCATTTTCTGGGGATGGGGTCCTTTTTGGTTGAGTAAGTGTGGCATGAAGAGAGAGGTCGGGTAGTGCCAGCTCCTTCTGTTACTGATATTACTGCTGTTACTGTTTGTTTGTCTTATTCCATTGCTCTTTCCAGTAAATTGTTCTTATCTCAATATGTGATTACCCTTTGTGTCTCCAATTCTCTTCTCCATCCTGGTGCAGAGGGACTGAAAAGGGGGAGTGAGCGAGTGAGGGGTGCATGGTTTGGAGTGCTTCAGTGGGAACACTAAAATGAGGAATACTATTCCTAAATCACAGCAGCCTTATTTAAATCTCTATTTTGATTCTTATGCCAGCATACAAAACACTGCCAGAGACAAATAAATGATTCCCCTTAAGACTGTGAACCTTGGGTCAGAATTTACCTACTGCAAGCAAAAGAAACAAGTGAGTGGAGGTGGGGTTTGCTCAAGATGAGGCACAGAGGCCATTGTGAAGGTGGGGCTGGAAACCTTGAGTCTTTAATTCCAGGCATCTGCCTGCATTTGGCAAAGGAAGAGTTCTTGCAGGAGGTTGGAAGATTTCTTGTTGGAGATTTGATGCATGCTTAACAATTCCCAAGTCCTAAACATATTTTCAGGTATTAGTATTTAAGTAATTAGCATTTAAGTTTTGTGAACATAAGCTGCTTTGGCAAGGAAAATGCTATACGGCTTCATGGTATCCAAGTGAGATTTATTCTTCTAGCATGAGGTACTAGTAAATTGGCTGTTGGCCTATCTAGCTATTTGATAATGACATCATGATTGGTAAGTCCAACTACCTTGATTAGAGCAACGAACCTGAGCTCAGAGTTTCTCCTGATGTTTCTGAAATCCTCAAGTGGATTAATTTATGCTTAGGATGTTCCGTTCTTTCAAGGGTGTGCCATTAAGTATGGTGTTGCGAACGTAATGTCAGAAGCCTCAGAAGTAAGCTGCAACTTTTCAGCAAGCTTAGAACTCCAGCAGCTTTGCTCTGTTAGGCACATGGAAGGTCAGTGGGCAGAACAGAGAGCCCTAACCTGCTGCTCCTGTCTTCTCACACACAGGCAAAATTTCATAGGGGAAATTAAGAAAAAAAAATTATATTTTGACTTTTCCATTAGAAATGACAGGAGTAAGAGAGGGAAGTTCTTTTCTTTGCTTTGTACAGAGCCATCATCCTCTTGGCTAATGCCCTCAGGACAGCAGTGTAGCTATATGCTGGCTGGTGAACTAGTGAAGGCAAACAAACTTACCCTTGCCCGAGAGGAAGGACGGCAGAGACCCACAGGAGACACACGGTGCTTTGTTATGCTCCCTGTGCACTTGGGTTAACTGGGACTTCTTGGTTTCCTTGTCGTGCAGCTGACTTCTTGTAGGGTGGGAGATCAACTTTGTAGGCGCTGAACAAGAAAAAGCAGTACCTAGGTATCAACAAGACTGTTTCAGCTCCTGGGTGGGGAGGAAGGGGGAGACTAGCAAACAGGGAGGGGGGAAAGTCCATTTCCAGATAAGCATGTTGAAAGGTTGAAAACAGGGAGAAGTGTGCTTTTCTGCTCAAAGTTTACTTATTGATAGGGACTTGGATCTTGGCTGCTTCTGCTTCTTGGTGCATATGTTTAGAATTTGTAGAGCTTTATGTTCTGCTGTAGAAAATTATAATGTCAAGTGAGGAAAAGGGTAAAATATCAAGACACTCACAGGAGATGACATCTGTTACCGGTATTCTATATGAGCTTTTATTCAATTTTGTCATCAGGAGTCCTCATGATTGCTTCAATGTTGTCCTCATGTGAGCGCACGCGCACACACACACACACACACACACACACAGTATTTGATTATAGATTTAGCCATCTGTCTTTATACACTAATTTCCTGCACATTGATAGGGTCATGGAACTGATGGGACTTCTTATAAACAAGTAAAATGAAATCTCCCTTTACAAGAAAAAGCTTCATGTTGAAGACCCTCCTGATCTGCACTATTGGAATTCCTTATCTTGTGCTTGTGAGATATATTCCTTTTCAAAATATTCTATAATTCTGTCAAAAAATTTGCCTTCCTCTGTCACAATTAACCACACACACAAAAAAACAGAGAATGCATATTTCCTCTTTTTTTTTTTCCTCTCTCTTGCTTTTGCCTCATGTGTAGTGCCTTATATAGTTGGTTTATTATTTTCCCTGGATGGTCAATTCCTTGTTTGCACTCGTTTTCCATCATAGCAGCAAGAAGAAATTATCTTTTATAACAGGGAGATAAGAATATGATTACTAAGCCACAAGAACTACATGATACAGAGAGAGGTGTTGTACATTAAATTGTTTTATCCTAAACTAGATTTTAGTAACACTTTGTTTTCTATAGATTGTGATTTCAGTTCTTGGTATTAGAGAAAAAGAATATGCAAAATTATGTCAATGGAAGGTCATATAATTTCTTTCCCAGACACATATTTTCCTAGATGAAAGGTACTGAATTTTAAGATGTATATTGTTGCAATCCATGATGCTTGTGCCTTCCTGGATCAACAATTTTGGGCATCAATTCAGTAAGTATTAAGATGGCTATCAAAAGGCATAAGCATTTAAAAAAATCTCCTTTGGACATAACAGGTTTGACTGATTGCACTTTAGCAAATATCTCTGTGAGAGTATAATTTAGTTTTAATCAGTATTTTTAGAATTATGTACTATTTGTCAGGAAATTCATACAAGTTTCTTTTATAGAGATTTCCTAAGGTTAATAACATGATCATAATTCTTGTTTTCCTGTCTTCCTCTGTAAGGCTTTAAAGAACTGGAAGTATCCTTATGCTGATAAATATCATAAGATATTAATGTAGAACCAAAGCTAAAGTTTTAAAGTCTCAACTCAGAATGGCATTAGCAAAGTATACAAGACTAGTGTTCATACTTCTCTACTTGTTTTTTTGGTAACAGATGAGTTTTAATTATGCTGTGCCATAGTTTTGGATCATACTTTCAGCTACACTTTCAGACATCATAAATTAATGTTTTTCTATGAAACCAGTGAATCTGTATGTGCTGGGGTTCAGATTAAGTCACCCAAACACATCTGGTGCCATACGAGATGCCCTCAAGGAGCCTGCCTGACCTCTGACTGCCCTTGCAGACGGGTGTCTGATTTCCTTCCATGGTCCTGTGTTATATCCACCAGCTCAAATGGCATCTCAGGACACTCCACACCTACGGCCACTCGACATACCAGTCCTGCCCCAAACAAGCTTACTTCATAAGTTTTTGAGATTGGAGAGAAGGAATGAATAGATTAAAATACATGTCTTCTGGAAAATCTTTGAGGACTGTCCTTCCAGTGATTTTTTATTTAAAGACACCTGTCCCTCTAATTTTTATCCATTTTGGCCTGACAGCCATTTATCTTACTATTCTTACTCTTTTAAAATGCATTCAGTGGGTAAGTGCTGGCAAAAAGTCTGACCTACCATCACCAAGTACTGCCATCGAGTCTGATGCATTAACTGTCTTGGTAAACCTGCAAGGTTAATAGGGAAATGCTCATAGCTGTGTGTATCATATCCTCATTACTCTGTAATGTTGGAACACAGCAAAAGCTTGGGACTATTTCTCAGCAGAGTGCATAGTAAGGATTTTCTTGTCTTCAGTGGAGCAAGAAGAATTAATAGGCTTTAAAAATACTATTCATCTTCTGCTAATGTATTTCTGTGTTGCCTCCTCCTACTCTCCGTGAAAGTTTTACTGTTGAAATTGCCAGTATAAGAGAATAGCTTTCTTTGCCTTTTCTGAAGATGGGTAGAACCAGATAATGAAAAGAAAGTATCAAAAATTAAAAGATGCAATAACCTCATCTGATTGATGGGAATTAATTTTTTCCCTAGGAAATGTGGATGATGGGCATAAACTACGAAAAATTATTTCATACCCTTTCGTATACTTTTGTAACACTAACATTGATTGCTACAACACCGGATATTTTTCCCTGTCCAACAATATATTTACTGTTTCAATTTACCTAGATATTTGGCACCACTGGCATCCTGGAGAAATAAATTCCAAGATCAAATTGCATAATAAGATTTATATTGGGTATTTCCTGATACAGGTAAATGTCTTGTTGCTCTTATTCTTCTGGCAAGGAATAGAAATATAACTTCTCGGAAGCTTTACAAAGGCATATGGTTCCACACTTTGTAGGTCTTCCAGGTTTAATAGTTTTGCTATTTCAGTGACTATTTTCTGTCATCTTTCTCCAAGTCTTCTCTAACTGCAGAATCTGCACTCATACTGCAGGACACATTAATGTTAAGTATTTCACTGTTATATATTTCACTGTTATTTTTTTTCTGGATTTCACTCCACTGTGGTTTTTCATTCACTAGTTGCATGGTTTATAGGTTACTATGTAACCTGGGCTTTGTGTTTGAACTCATCAAGATCTTGGCAGAAGTGCAAAAAGAGCGTATTGAATAATTGTTGGAAAGTTGTCACCAGCAGTTCCCATATGTTTTCTGAATCCTCCAGCTGATTTAGTAAGATCCCTGAATGTGTCCTGATGTCTATATATCTGGTTATGTTTCAGAATTATAACTCTGAAAAGTGTATTAATAGTTAATTTAGCATTAGCCAAAGAAAATTGATTATGAAAGAGTTAAAAGATGGTGTGTGGGTAAAATTATGGTTTTTACTTACAATATTTGAAATTTAGTGGTCCTAATTTGTTTCAAGTGCTTAAAATCATGCAGCCTTGCAGCGTTCTTGCCATCTTTGAAAATAAAATGAACATGGGTGTCTTCACCAACTTAATTGTGAACACTTTGTTCTCAACCATAAATGAATATTAACAAATCCCTGAATTAATCTGCAGTTTAAAGGAGTCAGGCACCCTGTGGTTGCTGGAGGATGGCTTGCTCCTGCTGGGAAGCAGCCTAAGGTTATGGTGGTGGAAGGGGCTGAAGGTGGAAGAATGGTGTCTGCACGTGACCACCAGCAGACACATCTCTGAGCTGCCCTGCTCAGCAGAACCAGCAGGCATCCACGAACAACAAGGAGCTATTCCAGGACCACACAGGTCTGAGAGCAACCCTGGCTTCCAGTATGGGTCCAACTGGCTGTATTTAAACACTTGTCTAAGTCACATGAACTGCATTAGGGTGATTCCTTTATTTTCTCTGTATCATGCTGATGTTCTTTCCAGTTTTGCAAATGTAGTTCAACAAATATTACGTAAGATAACTAGAGGATAACTTCTGAATTGTAAAGGTCTGTTTTCTGCTATCACAATAAACACATTTTCACCTCTCTGATTAATGTCTCAAGACTGAAACAAAATTAGTTTTCTGGTATTATTATTTTTATAGAGTATAAACCTTTAGGTAAAAAAAAAAAAAAACCACTTTTATCTGATTCCTTACAATGCTTCCTTCACAGCTAGTTTTGATGAGCTGAGACTGCTTCTGTGACTGCCCTGTTTACCTTCTGACACTGTAAGACAGCAGTCCTTATCTTGCTAGTCAACCTGCTGAAAAAAGGTACAATAATTTCTATAGCCTTCTCCCTTTGGATTGACTCTTCACTTTCAGACATCTCAGTAGCCTTCTCTGCATCTATCCCAGCTGGTATTCTTTTCATATTCAAGGTATTTCAGATGAGAATCTAAAGAATATTATTAGTCATTCAGTAATGAAAATTATTATTTTCTTTCATTCTGGGGTTGTATTTGGTAGGGGATTTTTTGTTTGGTTGTGGGCTTTTTTGTTTGTTTTTTTTGTTTGTTTTGTTGATATGGGTTTTTAATGTTGTTTTTCACAATTGTCTAAAATCAATAACACATATTACCCTGAGATCAAGAAATGTATTCTTTCTCACCATTCATTTCAGGGTATAACTTGCTCTTTGTTTCTTTCTGCTTAAATTATTTTCCCTTTCAAAACAAGGAATCTAATTTCTTCTGCAGGAAATCTGTTCAGATCCTTTCCTGACAATGCATCCCCAGTTTGTGTAATTTATCTCAGAATTGTTTAGCTTGGAAAAGACATTTAAGATTCAACACTTAGCCCAGCACTGCCAAAACCCAAATACCATATCTGCACATCTTTTAAATACATCCAGGGATGGTCTCCATCATTTTAGTGGGCAGATTGTTTCAATGCTTTTGACCACTCTTTTGGTGAAGAAATTTTTCCTATTATCTTTATATCTGCTATCAGTAAAAAGGGCCTATGCAGAAGGGCCTATGCAGACTGTGAAACAATAAATATTCAAGGAGTTATCTAGAGATCCTCTAAAGAACATATTCTGCTCCTCCATCTAACCATCCATGCATCCATGCATCTAATAGCCAAGGATAAACTATTTAGAGTGCATATCTCTTAGTCTTAGTAATTTCCCCCTTCTTTGCAAATTATCCAGAAAAGGATGATGATTCTTATGACATAACATTTTTTTTTTTAACTTAGAATGCATGTTAGGATGTGGCTGAGTGCATGGCTTCTTTCTAACTATTCCCTACTAGTCCTGATTTCTAAGGAAAGAGTGAATTAAGCAAATGAAGGCGAAAGCATAAAGAATGGGGGAAAGGATTATTTCCAGAAAAAAAATGGAAACCTAGAAGGTACAGGAATGGATTCACCTCATGAGCCAGAAGGGAGAGGCTGAAGTTGCTTTTTCCATAGGATAGGAGAGAAGTGGTTAAGAAAAAAAACACTTTGGAAATCCCAGGGAGCAGGGCCTGGATCTTGTGACGGAGAGTTTAAGAGACAATATTGGAAGTAAGGGGAAAAAAACTGACTTTGCCACTGTCACTGTATTTTACCAGACTTGGTCTCAAAAAAGATGTGTCATGGTATATGCATAGAGAATAGCTGGCTGATGGATGTTCTAGGATGTCCAACAGGTTTGTAGGCAAACAATTCCTCTTCACAGCAGTAGCCAGCTGCATTCATTTTTGCTTCCTTTGCTGCAGTCAAAGCTGTCCTTGCAAACCACTGGAAGCCTGCATGTGTTCCCACCTGCGATGGGGACCCCTGCACAGCCTCATTTTCACTTGTCCAAGGGCTCAGCAATGTCTTGGTGCCTTTTCTCTTGAAAAAAACTGCTTTGTCTCCTCACCCTGTGTGTGTCAGGGTGTGTGAGTGTACATTCTGAAAACACCCACACCGTTGCATGTTTGGATAGTAACGTGAGACTCTTATTTAAATGCTGCGAACCCTTCAGAAGTGTGGGTTTAGCTTTGTTTGCTGAGCCATATTTAAAAGCACTTTCCAAGACCTTGAGGAACAAGGAAAATTGGCAACCCTTCCTGCAGTTCTCCTTGCCTGTGGCACACCTTGGTTGCCACAGCTTTGCAGGTTTGCAGGGTGCCCAGGAAGCCCAGCAACAGTGAGGGATGGAGGATTGGCAGTGTGGATTTTGATTTTCTGTGCTCAGCACTATAGTCACAGACCATTACAGATGGAAAATAGAATGTTGCTTTGCTGTCTCTAAATGTAATTTTTTATATGTTTAAAGTAACTTTATAGCTGGCTACGACTTTGCAACAGGCAGGTGATACGTCAGAGTACCAGAAGCTATTGTCCTGTAGTGAACTCTCTCTATCGCTTACTCGAGCCTAACAGTACATAGTGCATGACATCAGCAACCCAGTGACTCATACACCAAGATACCATAGGTGTGTTCCTATATCCTGGAGATCACAAAAATCCCACGCAGAAGAGTTGGCTTGTTTTTCCTAGCTTGTTATGGAGACTGCGTGCATAGGCTCTAATAGCATTAAACAACTGTAAAAGAAGCCTTTCTGTTTCTTATCAGAAGATAAACTGCCTGTTTAAAAAAGGCAGGAGCCTTTTAAAAAAGGCAAAGCCCAGGAGAGCCTCTTAGAAGGCTACAGTCTGCTGATTGCAGCTGTGTAAGGGGCAACATTGTATGTAAAATATTTAATATTTCCACAGTGAATACTTGTAATCCTGTTCTGGGGGAGAGCCCAATTAATCTGAAGCCCTGGACACACCTGAAGACTGAACAAGATCAGTAGTTTGCTATACAGCAAAAAATAAATGAAAAAGGATGCAAATTGCCTAGTTGCAGGGTGACACTACAGCACCTCCTCCTTCAACAACAACAACAACAACAACAACAACAAAAAATAGAAAAAGAGTATTATAGGCAGTTTAGAACTTCTGTCTCTAACAAACAGCAGCAGGTAGTTTCAGTGAAAGCATTTCACAGAGCACTTTTTTCATCAATTTTCTTTTACTTTAACAACTTCTTACACATCCCATTCCAATTAATTTCTAGGATAATGATTTTCACCTGCTTGCTTCTGATCTCACTGATAACTTTTCCATGTAATACTTGGTTCAGTGCCTCCTCATGGCATACAGATAGGGAGGAGGCATTAGGGTGCCTGCTGAAACAGGCTGGAATGGTTCCACAAAATTTCAGAAGTAAAAATAGGAAGAAAACTTGAAGGTTGAGTGTTGTGGATCATTGGTCACCCCTCAAAAGACTTGGTGGTTTAATGAAGGAAAGACTTACTTTATTATCCAAAAAACCAGGCTCAGAACCTTACAAAAACTCAAGAAGTTTCTGGCATTTTCTATTTCTCATCAAAAAAAGGGAAATATACAAAGCTTTTCATATGGCATTTCAGTATTCCTGCTTCTATTCCCAGCTGAAACAGAGAAAGGCAGTCACAAACAAATTCAGAATAATGGCAGCATTGCAGTAAAGGCATGCTGAATCTCACATACATGATCTACACTTCAGGAAAATTTTCAGAAAGGGGGAAGCAACTGAGTTCTGCTGTTACCTGGGTCTGCTACATTTCGTGCTCTGTGGTGCTTTTGGGCTGTGAATGACTGCAGCCTGTGGAAGCAGGAGGTGCTCTGTTTGTATTTGTATTTCCATGGCAATGCAACAAAGGAGTTGTTTGGTCTCCTTTCCTCAAGAGACCTGCCAAATCACTCATCTTTACAGAACAAGCTGGAAGAAGGAATATAGCATTGGCATTATTGTGGAAAATGTAACCTTGTTTCAGCTTCATGCAAATTGTAGATATAATTCAAGTGTTTCATTAATATTTTTAATTACCAAGGATTTAGCATAATTTTGTACTGATGCTTTAAATGCTTGGTTGTCTGAACTGATTCTTGCTTCCTTATGCACTTTCTCATTTTTGTGATATAGGATACATTGGGTTGGAATGGAACTTAAAAATCTAATTCCAACACCTTGTCATGAGCAGGGACACTTCATTAGACCAGATTGTTCAGGCCTCAATCCAACCTTGCTTTGAACATTTACAGGGATGTACTTGAGTATAAATCTGAAGGTTCATTAATTTGATATTTTTAACACTGATATTTCTGGATGTGAAATATAAGCCCTTTATAAGCCCTGCTGTACACTTGAAAGATAGGAATTAGACTGGGAAGCTGAAGCAGCAGAGAGGTGAAGAAGGTGTTTGCAAGTCTCTAATATTTTGAAGCCTGATAATGACAACTGTGTTGGGAGAGGTTTTACTGGGTCCCATAGACCTGTACACTTCCTGGCCCCTAAAATCAGATCTGAGGGATGAAAAGGGGTAGTGGTATCCAGAGATTTGACCCCATCTCTCAGCAGTTCAGTAACAGAGTTCTGAAGAGCCAAGAAAGCCAGGAAAAAAAAAACCAAAACAAAACAAATATCAACAGCTTCCTCTCATCCTTCAGTTGCAGAACACGTTACATAAGTATGGTGATCATATAAGGGAGCACAGTAGGCTTGCAGAAAGGGAGGTCACACCAGGGCGTTTGTGCTTTATCCAGGCATTTCACAGGCACAGCCAAGTGAGCAAGGCTGCTTCCTCCGCTGGCTCAGGTCAGCTACACTCTTGCTGTGACCTATCCTGTTTTCCTTCCTGGGCTGCTGCTGAGGTTTTCTAGAATCCTGAGTCAGGTGTGTGTCTGCTGTGGCACTTCAGCTCTCATACAGTAATTGCTGTCTGCATCTGGCAGAATTGCAGCATGATGAACAGCTGTGATTAATCTGGGATGCTAATGTAGGAGCACACTGGCTTATTTAACTGAGAATCTCCTGGTGTACTTCTGGTTTGACATTGAAAGTGATTTGGGTTTGACTGAAAGCCTGGCAAAACCAGCTGAAATCTTTCTCTGGGTTTCAGTGTATGTGAAGTCTATGTGAGAATGAAAGAAATTAATTTAAAATACTGTATGGCATTTATCTGAGAGAACTTAAGTGCCTGAAATCCAGAAGCTGAGGGTGTGAGTCAGTTGAGGGATAATAAGCAACTCCTCCTTGTGCCTTGAATGATGGTGTTATAATTTATGATGGCAGGAACAACATGAGAAATGAGAAAAGCAAAATTTTATCTGATGTGTGAAATGTCATGAGCACTAGTATCACATACAATAAGTATAGCAATAAAATGGATTGACTAACAGAAACTCCATTTCTAGAATAAAAAGAATAACATTTTTGTACAAGTATGAAGTAACTTTTGTTTCAGAAATACTGATCTAATCCCAGGCAAAGTGTTGTATCCTTTATTTTCCTGCAATCTAAGTTTTAAATAAAAAAGTATGAAAATTTATTCCTCTATGTCTGACATTTAATAATTCAATAAAATGCTGTAGCTGCCATGAGAAAGGATCCTGTGGAACAGTAATTTATAAAACCAGACTGATTAGCTAGCAACTAAGTGCTTACAGGAAAACACTGGTTTTTTTCAGCATTTTACTGCATGTTTTGGGTGCTCACTGAGAACACACATAATTATCAGTATTTTTCCCCATGACAAGGCTTTAATAGAATTTTTTTTTAAAATCATAACTCAAAATTCCACATGAGAGCTGTGAGAGCATAGTTACAGAAAAATGTAAGTTAGGGTCACGGCCATTACATGTAGATGAATGCATCTTATTTTTAATGGTGTTTTTACACCACCACTGTCCTGCTTTTTTGTTCACCTCAATCACATGTCCACACTTTAATTCTTAATAATTAAGGTGAGAGGGGATCCTAGGTAATTTGAATGTGATTTTTGTTAGACAGTCCTTCAGACTTTGTGCCTTGTGCCATCATGCATAACCACAACATTACTCCTCCGGAGTAGCATTTCTGTGTGGAAATGGATCATGGAAGAAGCCCCATAGCCTCAGCGGGTGATCAGGGCCTGTGTAGTAAAATTGCAGTCCCATCCCTGAGTGGATTTCAGCTAAAGGTTACAAACACTTGCCTGAGCTGTAACTTCCCATAGCACATAGTCCTGATGACATCATCGGGTCACTTGCTGGCACGATGTTTACATGTAAAGTTATGTAAATGTCTAGAACTTTCAGGCTCAGAATAGGGCTTATTTTGAGTGTCTAAATCACTACCAGTACTAAGTGGAGCATGCTGAGTTGGACTGAGTTTATCCAAAGGTGATGTTGATTATACGTTTGCTTTTCTTCTCTGGAGACCCAAAGAGATGAATCAGGTTTTTTCCCATTGGGATCTCATCCGTGAATTTTCGAAACTGGTACTCGCTCATACCCAACTTCAGCCTGGCCAGTCGTGAGGTTCACTTAGTGAAGCTTGCCAGCTTTTTATCAGCTTGGATTAGCATCAGGACAAATTGCATCAGCCTTCCAAGAGAGAAGTCAAGCTGGGCCATATGCACCAATATTGGTAGCAAAATAGGGTAGCCAGGAAGGTAAAAGTACAAAATGCCTATAAAGGCAGAGTAAAAAATATATCTTGCAAAGAGAAGTTTCTTCTTACTGCATAAGTGACATAGTTCTGCCTAAAGGCTTTCTCTCAAAACAGACTTTTTCTATTTCATTTAATAACAGGTATTACATACATACACAATATTTATTGTGGATATGTTCATGCACAGTATATATTTCAAAGCCTAAATTAACAATATCTCATGTCTTGCCCTAGAGGTGATTCAGAAACAGCAGATTTATTTGATCAAATAATGCTAAATTATGATGTTCATTTCGGTAAAAATATTTCATACTTATTTTGGGGAAATATTATCATATAATTTCCTGGATGTATTTAGTTTATACATAGCAGATATTTTTAAAAATAAATTTTGAAGTTGTTTGTTTTGCTTGTAAGCAGTTCCCATTAAATCAGATCCAAACCAAATCTACTCTTTCCCAAGAAATAGTTCTCTGGATAACAATATATTTTAAATCTGGAGATTAGGCATAAGATTTGATTGCATAAGGGGAAATATTGCTGTTAATGCAATTTGGCATTTTAGACTATTTTTTAAGCTGTGAAAAATTAGAATATTGGAATCAACTAGGATATAATATAAAAAATAGCATCACATGGGCTTACAGAAAATTTATGGATGAATAATTTATGGATGAATTTAATTAAATATAATAGGAGAAAAAAATTCTGTATTTTTCAAATTGTCTTTGAATGGAGATTTCAGCTAGATTTTAATGCAGTCAAGTTGAGAAAGATAACTAGGAAAAAAGATTATTTTTCCTCTCTTAATAAACCTTGCTTTTACTGATGCCCATGCGTGACATCCTATTTTTAGCTGTCAGGGAAGCAGTGAAGCATATGCAGCAGAGTGGAATGCCCTGTTTCCATGCCCGACTCTCCATATATAGCTACTGCACTGCACTGTTCTTCCCTGGCACCCACTTTGAGGGCTTAACTTGAATTTTCTTGTCAGAATTGCCTCATCTGAGAGCTGTCCTCATAATAAACATTCAGGCAGCTGCTTCTTCATGGCATCAACCTTCCCATGAGGACCCACAAAGGCTGAACATTGACTAACCTCAGTACCAGTGAAAAGATGTTCAAAAATCATGTGCAATGAATCTTCAGCCATCTTTCCTCTTTCCCCCTGTCCCCTGCTTCATCTTGGTGTTGGTACTAAGTATGTCTAATTTTCTTGTTATTTTTGGAACCAAGTTTCAGACTTGAGAAACTGCCATGCACAGGAGATGTGTTTTGGCTCTTCTGCCAGTTGTGTTCTGTGGATGATTAGATCAAATCCAGGGGCTGCCAGATGACTAATCAATTTATTACAGAATAACAAGGCTCACTGGAGGATTAACAATGTCTTTATAGTCTCCCCTCTATGAATTGTCTGGAATTTTCTTAGCTTATAGGACAGATCAGTTTAAAATTTTCCAGTGTTACTTGAATATGATTTTCAAGAGAGTTTTTAAAGCAACTCACAACAAAAACAGCCTCCCCCAGCTTCTAGCATTTAGGTCTTTTAATTTTACTTCAGAGTTAAATGCCATCATTTGAAGAACATTTTGCCCTGCATTATGTGGTATTTAATGCTTCTCTGCACTAGTGGAACTGGGAGTGCTGGTGTAGAAAGACTTTGAAGCCTAAGCAGCGGTGGAAGTATGATTCAGATAGTTAGAACTGTGCTACTCAGAGCACTGTGGCAGTACATTCTGAGACCTGCAGAAGTGTGTACTTTTCTCTCCTGAGCAGGGCCAAAACTTATGTAACACTATGTGTGCAAGAGAAGGACTATGATGCAGAAGTCACATGTTGAAACCAGTGGTTCGGTTGGCTGCTCCCAGTGAGTGTTATTGCAGCTACACCCTCACCTTAATGCAGCCCAGAACCAGAGGATGAAGTTTGCAAGTTTTTTTAACCTGTGCTGACTTCAGACTGGCTTCATCACACCTAACTTCGGAAGTTAAAAATTAACTGTCTGAATCCAACCTAACTGTGCAGGTCTCCCTGCGTAGATAACGAAGAGAAACGAGACATTGCTGGTTTCGATCCTGATTCAGACACAGGCACAGGTTTCACTGCCCTGAATGGTCTCATTTTCAGAAGTACCTGGTTTTCCAGGATTTTTTGTGCTGCAGTGTTTTTTTGTGCTGCAGTGGGGCAGACATGATTAGCCTTGCCTTATCATGCCATTCCAAGCGTTCTCGTGTGCACGAGCCAAACTTCCCCCTGCACCGGGGCTGGAGCTACTGTTTCTATTGACAATTTATGCTCCCTGCTTGCTTTGTCTGCAAAAAGGCAAGAAAGTATGGAAAGACCCTTGAATGTTAGGAGCATCTAAAAGAAAAAGGCTGACTTATTCACTCACAAATCCAGAAAATAGCTGCATGGTTTTAGCTGCACTTGTTTTTGTACTTGGATCAATTCCAGTCATCATATTTGCCAGGAGCTGTGTCTGATTTAGATGTATTTGTTGCGCCTCTGGAGTGTAAAATAAATATTTTAAATAATATTTATCTCCACGTTACAGCTCCATGACCACAATGATACCCACAAAATACTGCCTTCTGAAAACACAGCTTAGTAGCAATTAGATTTAAACACTTTCAACAGTTGCACTAATGACCTATTTTAAATAAAACCCATATTTCACACAGCAGATCTCAATCTCTAGCTATGCCAAATTCAAGTCACTTTGCATTCACAGTTTTTCTCTGCTTTTTTTTTTTTAATCTCAGAAGGGTGTGGGAGAAAAGAAATGTATTTTAAAGTTTTCTTATTAATAACTGTTATTGTCATCTGCAGGGCACTGGCTGTTAGCAATTTCTGATCACTTAGCATATTTATATAATATCAATATTAACATGAGATTAGGTAGAAAACAATTGTTGCTGAGTGACTGTTAGTGCAAAATGAATTGCTTGTATTAGAACAGTATGAATAGTGTATTTGGTGCGTTGTTAAATTGGACTGCTGAGACTGGGGAGACATTAGCAGGGATCTGCATGTGAAACTGTGCCAGAGTCTCCATTTGCAAAGGTCTTTAACTCATGCTGAGCACAAACCCGACTCTGCTTTCCATGTGAGTGTTAGAAAAGCTCCAGACATTACTGCATGATGGTAATATTACTAAGTTAGATCCTAAAAAAATGTTTAAGCATGCTCATCAAACCAAATCAAGCCATACAATGTGGCAGACCTCATACTCTGGACTTGAGTCATGAAGGCGTGTTTCACATCAGAAGCCACACTCTGCCAGTAGAACCCACAGAGATGCTGATTGCCACTTCGAGTTTGCTCATCCTTTTCCAACCTACAGCCACACTGCTGTGGCAGTACTTTGTCATGTTTCTCATTTAATTGGTGTTAGCGAATGTGAAATTGAATCAGTGGTTTGTTCCTTTAACTCAATTACTAGATCCAAATAGTCTTTTTGCCACAAAAGAAAATGTTAATACCAATAGGCTGCACAGCAGGGGTTCAAGGCATTCTAGGAAGAGCAGCTAATTATTGCTTTCTGGGTATTATCTGAAACAATGCCCTATGTATTGAATGATGTCTGGATTCTGTTTGGTTGGTGGGTTTTGGCTTCAGTTTCAATAAGCAAGAGCCCAGTTCTCATTTCATGCTAATATTCACTTTCAGGTGGGTTCCTTTGCCGAGTAATAAAGCTGTGATTTACAGTTAATGAGAGTCAGACTCAGCATATGCCTTGTATTGTCCTACTTTAAACACCTGATTGCAAAAGACACTTTCAGCTGGTGTCATGGGTAGGGGACTACTGGGTTCCTCAGCTTATGGTTCTGCTGATATTCAGCATAGTTATATAATTTTTCGTGTCTCCCAGAAGAAAAAGGAAAGAAACCAAAAAAGGAAGATTGTAAATTTCAAGTATTCTACTGGATATGATGAGACAAATGTTGATTTGAACTATAAAGCATGGCAACATCTTGTTCTGTAGTTTTTTTAATGAGTGTGATTTTTTTCAGTACTTTGAGGGTCAAATGATAAAACCCAATATTTTAATGCTGATTTTGAATGTTTGGCTGGAAATCAAGTGTTTGTTGGAAGCAAGAGAACAAGGGCTTTGAAGAATTCTTGTACAATAGAAGGGTAAATAAAAGTGGTGGTTGAGTCAATATTTCCTTTTATTTTTCTAATTTATTCAGTCTATAAACATAATACATGAAAAACAGACAAAATTCATGTTCTCACACAAGAGTTTCAGTTCATAGTTGTGATTATTCTGTATCATCAAGAAGTTAGCATGAGAGAGCTGAAACTAATAAAGCAGATAAAATTCAGACCTTTTCTGGTTAGTGTATCATTAAATAAGAGGCAGGTGGAGATGATGAGATCTTAAATTCCTTTGAAGATAATTAATTTCTAGTGACAAAGAAGCAGAGTTGTACTACATGTGCTCACACTTAATTTCCTAATTTGCAATAATACCCTGGAAGAGCTCTATGGCATTACTGAAATCTTCCTTTCAGATATCTTGGTTTCTAATATTTAGATTTTTTTGGTTGTTTTTTCTCACTTTTAAACTCTAATATTTGTGAAGGAACATTTGCCCCAATGTTTCTAGAGCCATACACCAAAGCCTACCCACAGCAGGGTTCTTGGACAGTAACCTTCACCTGTTGATGACAGTACTTATTGAGGAATATGTATTTACAGCATCAGACAAAACAAGGAAAATTGCCTGTGATACATATCCTCTGCATAGAGAAGAGAGGGAGTGAAAAATGAACGACCTAAAAACCTTAAGGTGCAAGTACAAGGACTAGGATGAGGCAGGGAATGTGTACATCTGGCCAGAAAAGGCAAAGAACACCTCGCTCCAAACTGACCATATGGTTCAAAGAGCTTGGATTTAAAGTGCAGCTCACTTTTGAAGGCGCTGCCTTTAGAAACCATGGGCTGTACAAGGAGCAAGGGCAAGCTTTTCTCCATGCTCTCCACCTCAGTTAGGTGACATGCCCTGGTCAAAAATCTGGTTCTATAGAAGTTGGTCCAGACCACTGTCTTCCAGGCAGCCAGCCTGAGCTTCTGTTTCTCTCTGCACATATTTTTTTCTTTTCTTGCCAGTGGTTTTCAACCTGACCAGGGCACCTACATGCGGAGGTGCTGCACTGTGGGGACAGCACTTGCTGACTTTTTCTCTCCTTGTGCTCTGGGGTGTGGTGGCTGCCTATTGAGTGCTTGCAGTGAAATGATCTAAAACAACAAGGATCTGTGAACAGAGCCCTGAGGCTCTCCTGTAAAATTAATCCTAAAACCAGTTCATATGTGGGTAAACTTTAAAAACACACAAACAAACAGAAAAGCCATTTCCTTGGCTCTGCACAAATCCTACTCCCCAAAGGTGACAGAACACATAAAAGAGCCAGCAACACATGAGAAAAATGTCCTGAGGAGGAAAAGAAATCTTCTGTAAAAGCTTCGCATTCAGCAAGTTGCTGTTTAGTTCCTGTGTGAACAATTAATCTTAAAACAAATATTTGGGCAAGGGGGGATTGGGCTCTGGGAGGTTTCATAGCTAGGTTGAATGAAAACACACACTGCCTGACTTCTTCAGGCCAGTATTTCTTTTTCCCCCTTTCCATAAAAATAACTAAGAAAAAGTATCTGTTACAATGACCCAGGTTTTGCCATTCAAACCTCCCTAAATTACAGACTTTCCCTCTGAGCCCATCTACAATGAGGTATATAATGCAGGGCTGTATTACACCCTACCGCTCTTTGAGTCCAGCCTAACTGGTTATTACTAAGTTAAAATGTAGTGGTCTGCTTCAAAGGCTTTTCTATAAATAAATATCTTCCTTGCTGGGCAGATGACAGTCCCTACCAGTAGCTCCTGTGTTAACAGCTCCAGTCTTTAGCTCTTCAGCTGGGCATGGCTTGGAGCTGCTTTGAGAAGCCTGTGAATGGCTGGCAGCTGCAAAGTCTTGCAAAACCTAACTAGGATCAGACTGAAAATCAACAACTTTATTACACTGTTGGTTCTTATTCTGGTTAGTATTCCACTGGGGGTATTTTTTAATTTCCTGTTATCTAAACTTCCCGAGCTATATTTAGTTTTAGATAGCAGAAGAGAGAGGGCACAACTGCTCTGCTTGGGACACAAAGGCCGTATGCTGTGTTTGCTCTGCCATGAATGCCCCTATCCAAACCAACAGAGAAGCCCCACTGGCTGTGGGAAGCGCAAGGTACTGCCTCAATAGCAGGTGGATGCTGTGGTATCTTGGCTCCATTCTGGGTTATGCTGTTTGTATGTGTATCTAGTCCCTGGAGAATGGCATAAAGCACAGCCAGGGAGCACATAAAGCACCTGAATGTGCTGCTGTGCTTTGCTGGGCCCCAGCAGTCAGCAGAGCCTTCTGCTCTTCCCTGCTTACTGACAGCTCCACCTGGAATAAGAACTCAGTGACTCCTGAGAACCTCTTCCAGCAAAGGATGAGTGCTGCCTCCCTTTACCTGCTTGAAGTCATGCCCCCTCTGAGCCTCCTGGGCCATTTTTGAATAAAACAAAATTAGTATCCGTAAACTATCAAAAATTGGTGAAATAAAAATCCCTCTGTATGAACAAGTTGACCATGATATTCTATTTTAACAGAGGTTTTTAGGGAAAAGGCTTGCTTGTGCTGTGCATAGTAATTAATGGACGTCTGATTAGTGCAGGGTTCCTGACTCTAGAGTAACACAAAAAATAAAGGGATATAAAATATATGGCACTGTTGGAAAACAGTGCTTTCCATTTTCAAGCACTACAAAAGAAAAAATGCAATGTAACTCCTCTTTTGGGTGCTAACTGGCAGTTGTACTCACCTCATGTGTCAACCATAAGCTGGCTTTTCACAAGACTAAATTACAAGCATTGAGAAATTATTTAAAAAGACAAAAAGCAGCAAATTATTTGGTGTTGGTTTGGGAGTTTTTTGTGTTCATACCCTAATTTTTAAGCTTTCTGTTTTCAAGATTTTTTCTGCAGTATTGGAGAGAGGAAAGAGAGATCTAACATTTTTTCTTATAATTGCATAACTCAAAAGGCTGTCTCTTTATTGAAGCATGAAAAATTTCATTTAAATAAGGAGAAAATGAGCCACAGCATAGTTAGGAAAAGAGTACTGTATTGCCAGCTGTGTCAGAACAAAACTCATGAAGCATATCCTAAGAAATTATGGGATCGCTTTAAGATTTCATGAGAATCAAAATTTTTTTTTCTTTTATAATTGCTTAAAGGTTTCTGAAGTCACTTCAGACTCTCAAGTGTTCTTTCAAGACTGTGAAAGCTGGCAATTTACCTCATTTTAATGAAGGACACTTTCAGTAGAGGGTGATTCTTCAAAACATTGAAATCAGAAAAAATAATGATAAAGAGATCACTATGATCTGGTTACTTCAAGCTGCTCACTCTAGACCTTTTTTTTTTGTCATAAATCATACCATCTTTCAAAGTGTTAGGAAAGCATACGATGGCAAAGAACCTTAAAAAAATGAGTTAGTGCTTCAAAGAATGCTAAGAAAAACCATGTATCACAAGTTTTCAGTGGGCTAGACACAAACTGTGGAATTGACACTGTAGTTCAATGACAGAAAGAAAACCAGTGTTTTGTTTGGTTGTTTGTTTGTTTGTAATTGAACTTTGAGTACAGTTCTGTGTATTACTTTTTTTGAATTTTAAGAGTTTTGGGTTTTTTTATTGCCAACTAGGTGCTTCCAACTAGTGACATCAACTTCTAACACAGTAACTACTGTACTTCTCTGCAGTTTGTACTGCTCCCCTTATGCTGTGTGAACTACTATAGGGAAAGCAGCTTCCAAGGAACAGGAGATTTTAGCTGCCTCTAAATTACTGGAAATGTTCTGCTTATATGCCATAATGAAAGGGTACACATACAGGAGATGCTTCAGCAACTGCAATCTGCTGCAATTATAGCAGATACAGCTACACCAGGAGACCAATTTAAGTGAACAGCATTCAAAACACAAAGCTAGACAGTCCTTGGGGAATTTCAGCTCTTTTCTTCTTTAAGGACTAGTTTTCCCAGACATCGATGGCCCTCTCCCTCCTCCTTCTTTTTGATCTTGGTGAACCTGTCCCAGCTTATAGATGAAATTTAAAGCTAAGATCTTCATCATTTGTGGTCACTGAAAATCACAGGGCACTTACAGTAAGAGCAGGGTTCCAGCTCCAGCATCATGGACACATTTCACTGGGAATAAAAGCATTTTGGGGCTCTTTTGGGAGACCCCTTGTGTCAGGGCTCTCCAGGCTGCCTCTGCCCCACACTGCAGCCTTACAGACACAGCAAGCAGGGAATGGAGCCAGCCCTGGGGATGCTCCACTGAGCATGGGCCTTATGAATTTGATTCCATTAGTGAAAAAAAGTTATTTCTGTGCAGATGTACACTGTGTACTCATAGCCACTAAAATTTCTAGTTCTCCAGGAAGGAAAGGATCTCCAGTGCTCACAAGCTCCTTAAAGAAACTTTAATTTCAATAAAAGAAATGTTTCACTGTGTCCCCTCTGAACTGGTGAACATCTAGGAAAGTGGACTTTTTGACACAGACAGCTTCTACAATTTCTAACTTCATTGGGCAATCATAGCCATTTTTAGTTTTTGATATTTTGAATATATTGTTCTGCTACACATAAACAAAAATAATTTTCAAATCACTCACGGAGAGATTATTTGTCCATGAAAGCATACAGAGACAGAAGAGAAATTTTATGCTAAAAAATTGCCTTGTTGTAAATTGTGAATGAGAAAAAAAGAAAGAAAACCTTAAAGAAATTTATGTTTTGACAGACATCTACACATAATTCAGAAACAATTGACAGGATCTCGTTCAATTTTTTAGAAGTGTCTCTGGGCTGGGACCAGATTCAAAAGAATTTTTAGTCCCCATGGTGAATTGTTTTCCAGAACGTTAGGAGGATGTGAACAAGGGGATTATTATAACAGTCACTGTCAATAAGAAAAAGCTAAAGTGTATTAGTCCCTTCAGGGGAAGAAAGTAATATACTACAGGATTTTGCTACTGCATGTAACAGGTGCAAGAAAGGTGTTTCAATTTTACATAATTCTCCTTCCTTCCTCAGAACTGAAAATATGCTTTTCTTATTTTATCTGCTTGTTCCTTTATTGCAGGATTATATTTTCATTACTGGAATTTCCTGCTTATATGGGGACATGCAAGCCAGGATTTTCTTGGCTGTTACCAAACAATTTCATTTCTTGTTGAAGAAGTGCAGAACAAATAGTGGTTAGAGGCTGGTGTTGGGCTGCTCATTCCTTCACATTACTTCTCTTGTGAATTTGTCTCCCTTCAATACCACAATGTCTGAAGAATGTCAGACTTTTCCTACTTTGAATTATATGGTTGCCTTCTTGCAAGACAGAGATTCTAGGTAAACTTGGACATATTGCTCTGCATTTGAGTCTTCTTTTTTGTCTTCTGAATAAAAATTAGCTCCCGTAAGATCAAAGGCAACTTTTTCAGCTCAGGAAAAAAAGCAGCATTGTCTTTTTATTCTTTTTCATGTTTATTTTGCTGCCAGTTCTCTTTGAAAATGGCCTTTTTTGCCACAGCTACAATTTTGCTAAATGAATTAGTATTAATACTACGCTTTGTTTATTTGCACAAGTGGAAAATGAAAGATGGGAAATACAGAAATAAAAAGACAGTATGAGATTAAAAACGTGAGAGTATCAAGAAAAACACGAAGTGTAGCCAAAGCATGTACCACACACAATCATTCAGTACTTTGGCAGCATGTTGGCCCTTGAAAATCCTGATGGACCCACTGAGGTGCCAGACCTTCGGGGTCCTCTGACAGAGAACTGACCCTTGCAGTCCTTCAGCTCAACTTGGGATATCTTGAGGAATGGGTTTCCCTGGCTGCAGTGTTGAAAAGGTGTAATGTCAGAGTAGGCAGGGGGGAGTAAGGCCTTGTAAGTGCCATCCAGAGCTCTGTGAGAGCACAGGGAGCAAATGGCACATGTGCTCCTGTCTCTGTTCCTGAGCAGGACACTGAAGTAGCTGAATTTGCTTCTGAGGGCTTGTTGCCAACTCCCATTTCATGTGCCTCAGTGAGGTTCTGAGAGCTACAAAAGTTTGGACCACTTCAGTCAGGTCCTCATCCTTCAGCATGCTGCTAGCCAGGAAATAATAAATTAGACATGGCTCAATATGGGATTCTATGACAACTGAGGATAGGAATCTGTCAGAATCTTTTGCAAGCTTAACAATATGCTAGTCACTACTGAGGGCTGCAGAAAGAGCTCTTCATTTTTTAAAGCACAAAAGCCTACCATATGTCCAGCATAAACTGCACGCTTCCTCCGTGTGGTAACTAGCTGAAAATCACAGACTTGTACAAAAAATGCAAGGTGGGGTAGTCCAGCCTCCTGCTCCAGGCAGGAAATTGTTCAGAGCCATGCTGAGTCCAGTTCTGAAAACCCTTGGGTATGGAGACAACACAGACTATCTGGGCAGCCTGCCACATTCTTTGACCACCCTCGTGGCGAGGAGTATGTTGTCAGGATTGTTTAATAACTGAAAAATGTATCTCTTAACTAGAGAACTTTGTGTAAAATGCCTTCTCCAGAGTGTGGTATTTTCTGAGAAAATGACAGTCTCAGACAGCAAGGTTATTTAGAGAGTTTTAACCAGTGGAAGTTTCCTAAACATAAGTGTTAAATGGCTTTACACTTCCATTTTCTTCTAGGCATTATACATACATTTCCTTTATTTTAGGGGAAGAAAGCAGTTTATGACACCAGAGGAGTGGTCTGTAGGTGGAAATAGGACTGTAAAGACCACGGTGTAACAAATCTCATAAGAATGTCTGGCAGAACTGTGAATTCAAGTGCTTTGGTTGAAATATATTTATATATTTATATATATAAATATGACATCATATATATATATATATGGATGTACATATTTATATATATATATTCACATACATGTATGTATATACATATATATATATATATATTTACATACATGTAACTATACATACACATACTGTCTGCCAACACGCATTACATCCTATTCTGGGCAGTAAAGGCACCATGGGCAGATCCACAGGCTACCAAGAGTGCAATCAGCGTCACTTGCCAGGACAAGAAAGGGCAGGAAGGGTAAGGGACATTGCGGGCAAGCGATGAAGCAGTTCCTGGACAGCTCAGTGCTCCATAGATGGAGGTAGGCTGTTTCTTTCTCACATCAAATAAGAGCTGTGGGAGATGATTTTGGGATTTATCACCTTGGTAGGAAAAATGTCAGCCAAGGGAATGTACTCATGGGTACTCTAGATGACCAAGAAGGCCAATGGCATCCTGGCCTGTACCAGAAATAGTGTCACCAGCAAGGCCAGGACAATGATTTTCCCTCTGCACTTGGCACTGGTGAGGCCACACCTCAAATCCTGTATTAAGTTTTAGGCCCCTCACTTCAAGAAGGACATTGGAGGTGCTGGAGTAAGTCCAGAGAAGGAAAATGGAGCTGATGAAGGGTCTAGAGTGTAAGTCCTGTGAGGAGCATCTGAGGGAGGTGAGGGTGTTTAACCTGCAGGAAAGGAGACTCAGGGTAGACTTCATTGCTCTCTGCACCTTCCTGAAAGGAATCTGTTTCCAGCTGGGGGTCAGCCTTTTCTCCCAGGGAGCCAATGACAGGACAAGAGGCAATGGCCTCAAGCTGTGTAAGGGGAGGTTCAGGATGGACATCAGGAAAAATGTCTTCACTGAAAGGACAGTTAAGCATTGGAAGAGTCTGCCCAGGGCAGTGGTGTCACCATCCCTGGAAATGTTAAAGAAATGGCTGGATGAGGTATTTAATATGCTAAATGCAAAGGTTTAGTTGATGTGGTGGTGCTTAACCAAAGGCTGGATTTGATGATCTCGGAAGTTTTTTCCAGTGTTAATGATTCTATGATTCTATGATAGAAGAGCCACGTGGTAACTGCAGGTGTGAGTGTCATGACCTTCTTGAAATGCATACGGCCAATAAAGACATCTCTGGTGTCATGCCAAGCTTGGAAGTGTGTGGTGGCATAGGAGATTATAAATAGAAGAACTGAGACACAAACAGAATAACAATGGGCTGAAAAGTCTTCTGATGCTGGGCACTGCCATCCACAGCTGTTGTCACCTTCCGCCACCTCTCCTCTCTTCCACTGGCCAACAGTGTCAGCACCATGTATTTGGATTTTTCTACTGCAGACTGAGGAACAGACTGGCCTGAGAAATAATACACTCTTTTTTTTTTTTTTTTTTTTTTTTTTTGGCTGATTTATCCTTAATGGTTTGCCCACCTGGCCCATGATGGTGCTGCACAAGCAGCTGTGCTGGCAGTGGTGGCAGAGAAGCATGAAGTGGTAGGGGCAAAGTCTGTGTGGGCCACTCCTACAGGCACACACGTGTGTGCACATTTGGATCTCCATCTCTTACATCAGGAAAGGAGAAAGGTATCCTGCACAGTGGTCTGTGAGAGCAGGTCTGTGCTGAAAGGGTGGAGATGAGCATGTAGGTGCTGCTTCCATGCCTTCTCTTCTCTTGGTTGTGCATGAGCTGCTTTGAGCTCTCTGATCACCATCTTGAAACTACAATTTATTCTGGACTGAAGAACAATCAAAACAACATCACCATTTCCCAAGAAGACTCATGGCAATTTTATGTATGTCAGATAAACAAATCTGCATACATAATTTTTCTTCTTGTCTTTTCATTGTTTCAGCTAGAAAGCAGGTATCTAAGAAGTGGATCTAAAGCACTGTCTGCCTATAGCTTGATCTCAAACACTGTCTTTCTCTTTAAACTTTATAAAAGGGAAACGAGTTCATATTTATCATCAGTTGAAAGCTCAGCTGGAAGTGAAACAAATTAAATTTAATGAGGACTGCTTTAATTCTCATCATTACTGTCTGCTCACTGTTGTAAAAAAGTTTTACTAGCTCACTTAAAATGCTTAGATTAACTGTCTATTCTTTTCATCCAGGCAAATCCTTTTATAAGGCTAATGAAACTGCATCCCTTGGTATAAATGCAGTCATGACTTTATTTCATATGACATCCAGCCCTACAATATCACAGTAGTCCACAGCAGGTAAGTAGATATTAATTTATTTTTGTACTGTTATTGCATAATTCTGATATACTGGAAAGTTTAAAAAGTTCTTCAGTTCTGCCTAAAAGGATAGACAGTAACTTTGTACAAAACTTGTCACTGATGACACGAAATAGCATTGCTGCTTGTCAGAAAAGAGGCTGTAGTTCAATTTCTGTGGTTGGACATTGTAATCCAGAAAAAAACCCTCAATGTTTCTAATGGGAATTAAAGCTGTGTGACTAAGAGGACCAGGTGGTCCCCCACAGCAGAATCTAGACTATTGTTTTTTAGATTTATGCAGGGTTTCATGCCTATCCCAAATGTTGCCTGCTAGTAATTTCTTCTGCTATTGTTGCTTAAGGTCATCTATAAATGCAAAATGTTTCTCAGTGGGTACTTAACAGCAGTAACCTAGATAAATATTTTCATTTACATAAACATTGTCTGAACAATTCAGAAAGTGTAGTAAACAGTCTCAAATCCCAGAAGCAATCTAGACATTGCAAGAATTACATTGTTTTTTGAGAGAGATTGATGTTCTACGTTATTTCATTGGTCATAGTCCAACATAAGAGGGTGGACTGATGAAAGAGATGCTTAACACGTCCAGGGTTTGTGTTGCTTTCTTTTTTCTAACTGTGCTAATAGCTGAATTTCCATTTGTTTTTCAAATTTTTTATGTACCCTTATGCAATAAAAGATAATCTAACTGGACAGGCGCAAACAGTGGGGACCAAATGGCTTTTAAAAGCAAATCCAGAACCAAAAAGCCTCTCTATAATTGTAACAAAGTACTAAAAAGGAATGGAATTACTTTCTGCCTACTGAGAGCACAAACATTGTTATTTCATTGGGAATTAATGGCCTTTCAGAGCACAGTAAGTTTGCATGTGCGTAGCTTCAATCCTCTCTGTTTTGTTGTATATGCTCTTCGTGGAGGAAATTTACTCCTATGAGACCTATTGGACTCAGGCCTTTCACCTGTGCAATGCTGCACCACAGGTCTATGCCAAACACAACCAGGCTCCAGGCATTTCAGGCAGGCTAAAGCTAACAAAAAATACACTAAATAGGGGGTGTGGGCTGTTTGCATTTGCTAACAGTAACATCTTGTAAGATCAAACAAGAAAGAGACCCTTTCTGTACACAGACACTTTGTCTCCAAGGATTTAGCTTTGTTTCAAAAAAGCACATGTATGTGAATAGATCCAGAGAGGTCTTAGGTCAGCTCCGAGGCAATCCCTGCTTGTTGTTTACGTGACGTGAGCCCAGCATTGCTCTCTGCAGCTGGACATGGCTGCCTCCCCCTCCCTGCCCAGCCTGAAGCCTTGCACATAATGAGGATTAAGTGGAGTAGGTATGGCTGAATATATCTCTGGCACAGGTTCACTGACATGCTGTCTTCTAGGGCTGCCTCAGCAGCCTGAGAAAGAATAAAATAAATGTGAAGATGTGAATATCCATTACTTGGAATACCAGTGTTCTGTTAGAAGAGAAATCCAGCATCCAGCCATTGATTGCCATTGCCTCAGCATGTATATTCCAAGTCTTATGCTCTGTGTATGTTTTACAGCCACAGCATGTGTGTTGAAGCAAAGCTCTCTGAGCAATTGCACTGTTGCTGTGATCTGTTTATACCGAATCTCAACAGCTAATCCTTCTAATTCTCAAACAATTATTTTAGCCAATACTGTAGCTGCTCAGAATTAGTTGACAGCATTTGTGTAGTTCACACTTCATTTAAATAATCAATGTCCTATTTTAACACTCCCATATGAACACCCCACAAACTCACTCCAAGGATGGGACTGCAGGCACATGCCCACATGTATGTAGCCATTTGTGTGCATGCCTGTTTCACATGTTTGCATTGTAATTTAGAACTGATTTATCATGTTTGGTGCTCAGCTTGGGGCACTTGAAAGATACTTTGATTTCAGGAAGCACTGATCACCCTACAAGAACCAAGTCCCTCAATAAGGGGCTCAGATTTTGCATCTGCATCCACTTTCTAAAAGATCATGGCAGATGTCTTCCTTCCAGCTGGGGGTTCTTCTGCGCCCTGTCACAGGACACAGGCAGGGATTAAGCAGAGGCCTTCAGAAGTTAGGGCTGTCTTGGCTTTACATACTGGGTGGTTGTTCATTAGCTGGTGTCTCTCAGTGATTCTGCCCACACAACTGTAGGTACATATTTTGTCAGCTCAAAGAAGAAACGTATTTTCTCCTTTTTTGCTTACTTATTCTATAAGATTAAGTGGATGATTACTGACCTGAATATCCAACAGTCCTTTTCAGAGGAATGCTCTTTTTTTGCCTCTCCCTGGGAGTGCAGCAGTTCCTGCTGCTGACTGAAGTAACTCCTGCCTCCCAATCATTATTTCACTGGTTTGACACAGCAGCTTGTGAGTTAGCTCCTAAACTTGTGCCCAGGCATAAGCATTTACCTTTCCTCAAAGCTACCTCAAATATTTTCAGGTTCCTCAGCTTTAACTGGGTTTTGCCTGCTGACTAAAGAATTCAGACAATATAATTGTGACTTATTTTAAGTATTCAGTGATTGCCATAGGATTTTCAGAGATTGACTGACCAGATACTATAAACTTATATCTATACTAAATGCTAGGAAACAGATTAAACATGATAATCTTTAAACCTATTTTTGACACTGTCTCCAGCTAGTGAAGAAGCTCAGGCCCAGCTGCAAAATTGTGCTAGTACAACTTTCTGATGACAACACTTCCAAGTTAGCTTCAAGGGGTATAATCCATCTTTCCCAGAGTAAATTCTACTAAATTCAATTTCCTGCATCATCATATTGTAAAGAGACAGGAATCTACTTATTCACAAATTTCTTTGAAGACTCTGAATGCAAAGACAGTGAATTACACTCATTTTAATGCTAAAGTTCAGCAGAAAGAGAAGGTCTTTAATCACTCTTTAAAAATATTTTACTGGGTTTAATTTTGTGTAGCACTCCTTCCAGGTCTCTGATATATTGTTCAATGTAAATCAATAAAAGAAATACTTGAAAAAATGAATATTAATGTAGATGGGGCAAGAAAAACTAATTAATTATAGAAAAGGAACAGAGAGAGGATGGGTTGCTCCAAAAACAGGGGCAGGGATTAAGACCTAGGAAGGTCCTTCACAGAGTTTTTCAAGTTGAATAATATTCTGCTGCTGTGTCTAGATGTGAGCGTGCATGCTTAGTGGGCAGCAGGGACAATGTGATCAGTTCTGTGTGGCTGAAAAGGAACCTAAGCAAAGAACAACATTTTCTTGCCTGTCATCTATTTGCACGTTGGCAGCTCTGCCAGAGACATCCTCTGTCCGTATCTCTGTGAAGAATGAGACAAAAATCTCCAGTCCTTCTGGCTTTTCCACTGGGGAAAGCAAACTGGGGAGTGGAAAGATAAACTGCTTAGGGCTGTCCCACACCAGAGTAGAGGAGACTGCTGCTCTGTGCTTTCATTTCTTGAGGATCTCCCTGAGTGCCACTGGACACGTGCACAAGAAAAGGCAGCTGGTCATTTTCAGATTATTTTCTCTGGCCTGTTTCTGTGGCACACTTTACATCAGTGTCTAATCTGACAAAGGACAACAAGGCAGGAGTAGAGGACAGCATGCTGAACTGAAGAAATTAATTTGGGAATGGTAAAATACCTTTGAGCTTGAGGCTGTTGTCTTGTGTTATTTCAGATATGAGTTGATGCCTTATATTCCCAGCATTGGTTATCTATCGATGTAGAACAATTATTCAGAAAGGCCTTTTGAGTCTGCTGTCTTGCTAACACCCACACCCCCCCCAGCTCTAGCAATCAATATCCTGCTGAAACTGCTTCTTCTGGACATTCATTGCACATCTCCTGAACAAAACACTTAAATACTAATTCAGAAACATCCCAGTTAAACTGTCATGACACTCAATAAGGCTACATTACCACAGTTTTGTCAGGACTTAGAGTTGTTTGTCAAGTGGAATTAACTGTTGGGATTTTAGAATCACCCAGATAATATTGTAGTGGAGAAAGGAAAAGGGGAGTTAATTTATGGCAGAAAAAAAATCACTTGTAAGAGGTCACTGCTGTCCTGCGCACTGGTACTGTTTCTACTTGTTCCAAAAGAAATTATGTCAACTACAGTCAAAATATTTATGCTCTTACTGAAATGTGTGACTTTTTACTAAGACTGAATTATCTCACAATTCTCATTTTTACACTGTTAGCATACATCTGCAACTAAAACAGTTTCAGACAGTCAACCCCTCTGATCCAGATTCTAAACTGCACTGTTATGCCAAGAGGAAAATGCTGGACAAATGCTGCCTTGAAGGCACCAAAAGGGCCTCTGCAAAAGAAATTGCTGATCCACCTTAAAATTTTCTTTGCTGCTTTGCTTACACAAGAAGTAACTAAATCATGGACTGAAGACATGCTGCCTCCAGTGCATAGCCCTTTCTACATTAGGGTGAAAGTAATATAATTAATTTGTCAAGGAAAAAACTTATCAATAACCAGAGATTTTGGCTTGCACAAAGTCACACTGAAGTGTCTTCTCTGCCTGGTGAGCAGCAAGAACCCATGGTCTCCATTACTGAAATCCAGGGTTCCTGTGTCAGTTTAATATCCTGGTCCAGGCAATTTTTGCTCATTTTTCTGATCATAAGTGCCTCTCCTTTTGTTTTGAAACTCGGGCTTGTGGATTATGATGAGACACCCTTCAGTGAGTTCATTCTCAGCAAGCTCTGTTGGTGACCACCACTTACCCTGCGAAGACTGCTCTGCCCTGTGCCTTGGGAAGGTTCTCACACTCTGTCCTGAATCCTCGTTTGGCAAAATCTTCCAGGGAACAGTAGGAGTTTTAACTGAATGAGGTTTGTGGGATCAAACCACAAATAAATTATGTTTGTTGCCTTGAAGTCATATGGTGCTTGTCTGATAATTTTAAAATTAAGAGTTAAGGCTGAATCTGAGAAAGAACAGGACACTAAATTATCAGTGTAGTAGATAGAAAAAAGACCAAGATTTCCAATGCAAAACTGCACTTTTCATGCTAGTGTTTTCAAATGAATCAGCCTGAGACTTGGCTCCAAGTAGTAAAATATGTCACTTTGAGCTAATGAGCTTCTAGTCTCTACACTTGTTTGATACCTGGCAAGCAGGGAAGCCTAAAGCCTTAATTAATGTCCTTGTGATATTAAGAGGCAAATAATAAAGCAGCAAGTCAATTTGCAGAAGTGAAGACAAAAAGGCGGTGGGGAGCATTGGAACAGTTTTGTACGTTCCTATGGATTTCTGTAAAATTCACAAGCAATGCTTTGAAAAAGCAGGGAAAGGAGAAAACAATTCTGGCCTTCTTTTAGTTTTGTTTGCAGTCTCAGACTAATTATCCCATGTAAGCAGTTCATTTAATAGAGGAGGAAGTTAGGTCTATTAAGTTGCCCAACTACTTCAATGCTGAATTTATTGCAATGTTTGTTTTAAAACAGATCTGCATATTTCATATAAAATACTTCCAGATTTGAGGCTGTTACTTTCCAAACAACCCAAAATTCAGCTGGTTTATTACATATTTAAAATCTAGTTGGGTTTTGTTGAAAAGTTTATGAGAACTTCTTCTGTACTCTAAATAAATCTGAGCATACAAGTGAGAACTGGAGTTTCTGACTTGGCCAAAAGTTACATCTATCTGAGACAATAGAGAACTATGAACTCTGCAATAAAAGCTGATGAGGTTCTCAGAGCACAAGGTGTTTCCTCATTTCTGACCTTTCTCTCATTGAGTCAGATACAGTACTTGTCAAACAGGGCTTATTTCAGGTCAAACACAGCCACCATTAACTTTGAGAGAATTGTCATAGTCCAGATTTCCAATACAGAGGCTGTTCTCTACCTGATGACCCATATTCCCTAAAAACCCATGTGATTTTTCTCCATTTCCCAACCTGAAAAAATGACCATTGGTATAAACATTCTGAGCTCTTTGACTATCTGGGAATTTAGATCTCTGAGGAAGTTAATGGGATTACCCAGGGGATGAGGGACTTACCCACGTGAAAAAGGTTTAGGAGAGCTATCGCCTAACTCGGCAGTGATGATCTGCATGTGTGTCAGGAACAATTCAGTCTGCATTACTCCTTCTCAGCCACTCTATGACATTAGACTTTAACAGGCTATTCTGGGAGAATAGGAGTGCCTAAAATGGCAGTGGTTTTTACTCTGGTCCTACATCCCTTTGCTGCAGTGCTGGTGTAGCATCAGTCCTGCAATCCCATGAAGCAGAAGGAGTTGCCCTCTGTTTTGTCCCTAGATATCTGGTCATCCTGTGGCTGCAGCTGTAGTTCTGGCACTCACAGCAACTTCTCAGGCTAGAAGTTTATACTGTTTATTTTAACATTTCAAAAAGTAAACCTTTCCCTGAAAGAGCTCTAATATGAAATGTCTTAGAAAAGGAAGGCTGAAAAACTGTTTCTGTTAATGACATTTTGTGAAAACAGAGTAAGAATGAATCAGAATTTTAGCCAGGTCTGAGTATTCCCATGTCAAGTGAACTTATGCACTGATGTTAAAAGTCAAAACAGAGGACTGTCTCTGATTTGGTGTCTGAAAATAGAGGCATTATTTTCTGTAGCACAAGCAAGGCCATGCCTTTTGCTGCCAACATGTTTTTTTTTTTATTTTTCTCAAATCTCTGAAGTGTTAGAATACTACAATGTAAAATCAAATATTAATGTTTTAAATAGATGGATCTATTTACTTAATAAGTTTCTGCTGTGCAAATACTTGTGTTACACATTATTTTAAGTATTTAAATATTTTGCAAGTTTTATTTTCTTTACAAAGTCATTTTGCACAACTGGCTGTTTTGGTAGTCCTAAATAAATGTAAACTAGTACAAAGCCCAAGTGACAAGCTAGAAATGCCAGATATTTGGGTTTTGCCTGGGGAGTCCATGTTTCTGTGTATCTCAGGGTGATGATAGCTAGATGTTGAAGGCAGAGTGCAACCCATTCCACATAAAAGGTGTCTATACCTTGACCATAGTTCGGAAGTAAGCTGGAAACTGCTCTCTGCTCTGAATACCACTCCAGCTCATCTTCCCAGATACAGAGGGGACAATTCACTACTTTTGGCCTAGACAAAGCCAGGCTCTACACAGGGAGGCTAGGACTTTATTCTCTGAGTGTTTACTCAAATTACTCGTGGATACCCATTATGACACAGAAACATAATTAATGCTGAAGTCTACGGGGATGCAAGCAGGTATTTGACGCTACAGTGGGGGTAGAGGAATTTAAACTTCTAACATCCTCCAAATTTGTATCCTGACTACAATTCAGCCTCTGAGTAGACAAAGAGATGAATTATCCTTGTATCAATTCTGCTCCCCTTTGTCGCACCATTAGATACCACTGCTGTCAGCTATGCAGGCAACCTTGGCACAGATACTGAGGGAGTAAAAAAGGGAAAAAGGTGAGAAGAATGACTAAATACAGCAGTTGTTGCATCAAATGATCCAGCTGCCATGGTTTCCCATGAATGATGAGGCTGCACCATATCAGGAGGAGGAAAAGGAAAAGAAATAAGAGAGGTTTGGCAAGATTTGCAGAGTTGTAGTACAGTTTGTTTCTTCAGAGTGATGTCCCTTTGATAGTACTCTGGGAGAGGATTAGGGCAGTGAGATGGTGCTACCTGAGCTGTGAGTGAAGCCCTGCAGGTGGCCACCTGTCCTCAGCTGGGGACTTTCATCAGCACCTGCAGCCAAGGTCCCAAACAGGCATCTGGTTCCAGCACCACACAGTGTGATCCTCACCTCATCCAAAGCCATTTCTGAAATACTTTGTTTAATCATCTTCCAGCAGCTGCTTTAAAATTGTTTCAGAAAATCAAAGTAAACATCCCTTTGGAGTGAGTGGTTTCATTCTCCTGGATCCCAGGGAAAACAGGCAGGAAGAAAAGGAACTGGCTGTAGTGCTGCTGGCTAGGCACTGTCAGCCCAGCCCTGCTGTGCAGCACTTCTACATTGCTTTTCAACAGCTTGCCATTCTAAAAGCCAGTCCAAAATGTCCAATTTTACTGACAAAATTTTGCAGAATTTTAGCTTTTTTTTTGATCAAGGACTAAGCACATTGATTTCTACTTCACAGTTCCATTTGGAAGATATTATATGGGAAGATATATCTTTCATATGCATTATATGGAAGATATAATTCAGACGTGACTCTTCAGCTTCCATTATGTCTGTCCCTGTTTTGGCATACAATTTGATTTATATGTTATCTTTTCCTCATCTGTAAACTATGTATTTTCCCTTATACACACACATTCATACTAGAGAAAACACGAGGATGAGCTATGGTTTAATGAGGCAGGATGTCAAGACACAGTAAAGAAAAAAAGGAAACAAAAAGGAAAAGACTTAGCAGAATAAAGGTGAGATTTTTTTTTTTCCTTTGGTGACAATAAAGGGTTCTGACATATGGCTTCTATCCATGGGAACAAATATACTTATGCTGAAAAATCCCAGAGAAGTCTGTGTGACCAATTTCAATTCAGACAAAAAAAAACCTTCCAGAAAATAAGCAAATGTGCTGTTTGCAGTGCAACAAATGCCTACAGTACTAACATGAATTGTGAAATCACTGGCTGTGACTGATCAGAGTTCATTAAAAATAAATCTTGGCCCAGCAGTTTTAATAAACAGAATGAGCAATAAAGGCAGCAATGATTCACTTATTTCCCATGCAGAAAACTGTCTGATTTTTGCATATTTCACTCACTCAAAGGATTTCTGCTGAAAAAACCTGCTTCTGGCATCCAATGTAAAAATTCAAGTCTCACCTATTTGGAGGCAAGGAAAAGATGGGAGGCAGCAGTTTCCTCATTTCTTCTGAGCCTTTCAAATTTAAATTTTTCTAGAACTTATGCTGTCATCTAAGACTTTGTGGAGAAAACAAAAAAAAAAAAATCAAAGTTGCATTTTTTCTTCTACCTGATGAGGAAAGTTTGAGAACACAGGTATAAAAAGAAGGCTTTGCTCACTCTCATGAGGACACTCCCATTGAGAACAACTCTCTCTGGTGGTTGAAGGGCTGTTCAAAGGGAATCAAGTGCTACCTTGGCTGGAGAGCTCACCACAGAGAGGAAAGCCAAAGCAGTTTGGGAAATACAGACTCAGTAACAGCACTGTGTATCCATCTCATTGGGCAAAGGAAGGAATGGATTAATGACCTGTGCTGGAAATAGAGTCTGAATTGAATGCTCTGTCACACATGTAGGCTAAGAAAAATCAATGGAAGAGGCATAAAAGTTAACAGCACCGTGCTGCTCAGAGGCACGAGCACCAAGGTGCTAATGCTGCCCCAGAAGTTGGCTGCTGAAGTGCTCAGACCTCCACCCAGGGCGGAGTGGCACTTACCAAAGCTGAGCACAGCCTGGACATCCGCAGTAGTGCCACAGATCTAATCTGGCACAATCCTCAGAAATTGAGGATTTCTGAGAAAGAAACCTCTAGCTTGCTGGTTCCTGGCTCAGGAAAAGGGGAGCAGGTAGCACATAGGCACAGCACCTGGGTGAAAAGGTCACATGCTTCATCGGTATTTTTCACTGTTATTTTAATTTTTTACCTCATACAAGAGGAACAGCAACTGGACAAAACCAGTTTCAGAACATGGTAACGTCTTTGTGTTATTTATGGCACACACAATGCAAAACAGGTATTTCATCTACTAATGCTAGCTCTTCTGCGGCACTGAGACACAGAGCAGAGCAAGTGGGTGGACCTTGCTGGTATTATGGAAGTCCACTTACAGTAAAACTGTCCAGAAAGCAATGAGAAGAGAAATTGATGTGGTTATTAACATTCTGTTCCTCCCTGCCATCTGTTTTTCCTTCCCTGCCACCTTCCTTCCCCATTGCTGTCTCCACAGTCACAAGTGTGGCTGCACTCTTGAGGAGCAATAATCCCCACTAGACCTCCTCTGTACTGACATTTCATAGCTCAGGAGCCCAGTTCTTGAAAATTATGATGTCAAATGTCTATCAGTAAATACACTATCAACAGCAAGCTCCTCCATTAAACTAAGCATACAGAAAATGCTGAATATCGGCATGGCAAAGCCAGCTGTTCTAAGCCAAGATCATGCAATTTCCAGTCAGCCTTTATCAGACAATTTCCACATTTGGGTAGGGTCAGTGCCAAATTCACTGGGGAGTCAAAGAGACAAAGGTGTAGTCATCCTGGTCTAAAGCCCAGTAGAGTGGGTGGAAAATCACACACTGGTCTCAATGTCCTTTGTAACATACCTGTAAGGGGGGAGGAGCAGAGTACTCTGTGAAGTACTCTGTTGACCTACCATCGTGGCTCTGGGTTTGGGGGAAATACCTTTTCTAAACCAAAATGCTTGCTGTGCAAGTGCAAACTCAGAGTGTGCGTGCAAGAAGTGATGCCAGGAGGGTATTGGTGATTTATACCCTAAGATAAATGGTTTTAATAAAGTGACAATGTTTACTTTTCCTTTGCTGCAGCAGAACACAGAGCACCTTCATGAAAGGTCACTGAGGTTAAATAAACTATACTTAGTCACATACCTTACAGCTAAAACCCAGGGCTGCTCCTGTGCGTGAGATGGGGTCGTTGTTATTCTCCTGGGTATAATAACTTGTTCAGCTTGTTGTTTTGCACCTTGTATCTCTAATAAAAAAAGGCGAGTAAACGAAAGGCTCATGTGAGACTGATACAGGTCAACAGATGTGTTGAAGGGTTTGTATATTCTGATGACCTTTCATTGCTGGGGTTTCTCACATACAAGGCTTCGAGCCAGGACTGATCCTACAAGCCAGCATGTGCCCAGAGGGATATATCACTCACCTCTTTTCAGGACTTCTCATTTGAAACCTGATTTTGTTTGCTATTTTCATTCATTTTCTCATAAATGGCAACATGATGAGTAATAAATTAGGATATGTCTTGTAGATTTGATAGTAGCAGCATGCTGCAATGACTTCTGTCCTTTAAGCTAACCAGAGCAGGGGTGGTTTTTTTAGCCTATAGTCTCTTTAGCTGTATGGCCTACTCATTTTGATTTGATAAAGATCTCTGTTTACCCACTGTATGCCTTAGATGAAGAACAGTCCACGTTTATCAAATCCGAGGAAGACTGTGGGGAGATGAGAGAGACACGGCTGTGTTTTTCCACACAACCTCTTATGGTAACAAGTACTCCCCCGTAATGTTTGCTGACAGATGTTCGAGGCTTGAAAAAAAAAATCTGCTTTCAGCTGATGGCTTCACCACCACTTTTGAAATAAGTGTTAGTTCCAGGCTCCTGAGTTCACGAGGGCAGAGAAACGGCAGGAGGAAAACAGATGAACGGGTAACAAGGGGGAAGAACAAAATGGGAAAATAAAACCTTGGTGCTGACAGAGCTGACAAATATAATATCTCCTGGACAGCAAGGAAGAAAAAAAAAAATAGAGTTGGATATGAAAGAGCTGGAGCAGTGACTTTTAAACAGCTGTGTGTATCTCTGAAGCTAAACCACCACGGACGTCCAAACTCCCCACCAGGCCTGGGACTGAGTATTTAGTTGCTATATATGTACCCCAACAGTGCCCAGGAGGAGCTTGGGGTGGATATCCCTCCTCAGGGCATTGAAAGGGTGTCTCTGAGCCATGGGCCATCCTGGGTGAAGATGGGGACCTGTGCTTTTGTGGAGCCTGTACAACAGTTTGAGCACAAAGGGAAGTATCTGGGGATTTGCTGACACCAGCACAAGATCCCCCATTAGTTGATCCAATTTACCAGTCCTGGCTGTGGCTTGGGGCACGATGCAGCCCTGGACAAGGAGTTCAGTGTGCAAGGCCTGGGTAATCATGGATGGCCTTGCTGGGACGAACAAATTCACCAAGCTGTCTGAGTCCTGCTCATAACAGTGGGAACTGGGCAAATAGTAATCTTGGATGTGAGGTACTACAGGAACCAGGCATGTCAGCAGACTTCAGTCACTTCTGAATTCCTGGCTCTCTCCTAGGATTGGTGCTGCATTTGGCATAGCCAAGGTTTTCTCAAAGGCTACTAAACTTTTACCAGCTATTACCTGAGCAACTGGAGCATGAAGGGGAGGATTAATCTCAAGCAATGAGGCTTCATGTCATTGATGGTTTGTTTGGGTTTGTTCTTTTCAATTAGGGTGACAGAGATGTGTGTGTAGGAACTGGAAATCCTGCCAGTGTATCCATTTCACAGCACGGTTGGAAAGGTTTTCTGTGCTCATGGACGGACTGTAGCAACATGAGGATGATCCCTTTCTGTCTTCACTTCCTTCTTCCCCTATCCCAAGCTGGCAGGAGTGACTGGAAAGACGACTTACAGTCTTTCTCAAAATTTCCATTACCTGGTTTTGTCTTTCCTTCTTCCTTCTCATTTTGCCATCTCAGATATCTACAAAAAAGTAAAAAAAATCTTATTTAATCTGAAGTTCAAAGTAAACTAGCTGTGCTATCATCTTGCACATATCCCTATCTTCTCTGGCAGTGTGGGAGTATTTGTTTACTCATGGTGAGTGTTGCACTGATTTGTATGTCTACTTAAAAAAAAAATCGAATCAAAGGATTAATAATATACCATCAAGTAGCATTCCTCTTTGTAAAGTTGCATCCATACCCCAAAATGTTACATGAGTAGCATATTCTGAAGAGATGAACTTCCATATGAGACTAAAAAAACATGGTAGTTTTCAGCTCTAACAACCCTTGACGTTACCTGTTTAAAGTTGCATATATGTTGTTTCTGCACTGTTATAATGAAAGAGAGATTAATTCAATAAAAGCAGCACATGGTTTGTTTTTGTTGTTTTTTTTTTTTTTCCTATGTGCAACCTTTTTTACAAATAGCATTCTCTAAAAGACAGGCAACGTTTAAAAGTTTTCCTTTTCTGTGGATTAATCATTTGGCTATTTGAATAGTCTGAACTAATAGGAATTCCAGTAGCTTGAGCCCTGTATACCAGACAGAATGACAGCAGTGCATAACAAGGAGTGTATCGTGTGTGTGCATCCCTCCTTTCACAAATCCAGTTCTGGCATATTTATACTAGACAGGAGGGAAAAATTCTGGATGAGGAATTATTCATTCCATTGTCTCTGTGGCTGTGGAGGTAATTATGATGAATTGCACAAGAATATTTTTTGAGTTTTCTTTAAGCACTTTGGCCCTACATTTTTTAATTGACTCTTTAGAATTTTATTAAAGGGTACAATGTTTTCCCAGGGTGTACTGGAAGAAGAATATCTCAAAATGGAAAAACTAAGTACATTTTCCATTATTTATGCCACTGACTCTGCAAACATAATATGTAGAGCAGAACTTTGGCAGGTGTTAATCAGTATATTTTCCTTCACACCAGTAGAGCTGCTTCGGTTTATACCAGCTGAGAATCTGGCTCTGTATATTAAATAAAAAAGTGGGCCTGGCTTCCTGATCTTTTGTAGTAGACTCACACAACTGTTCGTTATTGAGCTGTGGGCTTGAAAAGCAATCTCACTTTTCAGTATTGGCAGCAGGCTGAAGAAATGGGAACATGGTGTGCTGAGCTCCTGGGTAGAAGAAATGTTTTCTTCCAAACCATAACAACCTTTTTGGCTATCTGAAGAAATATGTTTAAACTTCCTTGCCAAGGAAAGGTGGGACACTAGCCAGTTACTACAGGAAGGCTTTGAAGATGGAGGGAATAATAAAGGGGGGAAAAAAAAATTAAAGAGGAAAATCTTCTTGTTCCCAGATGGGTAGCTAAGGTGTAACCATCCTTTTCTCTGTTTTGGGATCAGAAGCACAAATTGGCCTGATACATGCAAATCAATTTTTTTTTTTTTTCTTTGAGTTCCTTGTCTCAGATGTCGTGTCTGGCTTCTACATGACTGCAAGGTTTTTAAATATGTCCAGTTAGCTTCCAAAAGTGCATTCAGGTGGTATTTCTGATCTGTACATGGCTCTAGACCAAGCTCTTTGAAAGTTCATCCACACTACAATTTGCTATATTTGCAAACTATAGTTTGCACACTATAATATGATTTACTATCAGCAAATCGATTGAAACCCTGCCTGATATTTCTGACATAATGAGGAGAAGAGGCAAGACATAATTTTGGGAAGAAATCAGGGATTCTGGGGGAAAAGAATCCCTGATTTCTTTACATTATTTTAGCAGAAATGATACAAATGCACATGTGTATTAGTGATAGAAATTGTGATTTGCAAACAATCGCTTTTGGAAAAAAATAGTGAAAACTTAGGTGGAAGTTGGATGAAAATTGGGGAGCTGTAGAAATATATGCACACTATTTATTATTTCTAATCCTTAGACAAGCTTCTTTTAATCAAGACAATTACTCAGGATAAGCTCAGAGGAGCACTGGTTGCTACTCTGAAACATGAAACAAGCTTCTCATAATGTGAAGCTCCTGTGAGATCTTAAGGTTGCAAAAAGTCAGCTTTATATAACAAATCTGGGGGGAAAGGATATAAAAGCTTGATGGGTTTGAATGTCAAAGTCTGGTGTCCACTGACTGCTTAGATGTTGCAATTGCTTGTTTTGGAAGGAATGTACTTTTGAGTATACTGAGCACACTATTTTAAAGACTAGATCTCTCTTTAATAAGCAATATTTTGTTATCCCAGAATTTTATTATATCAGACTGATCTTTAAACTATGTTTTCTGTTATTAGAGTTTGACCTAAACTCCTAAATAGCTTTATTATGTCCAGTGACCTCGTTCTTATCAGGTTTACAGGTCAGTGGTGAATTAAGCAGCTGGCTTCCTGCTCATTAATCCTATTTAGTTAAAGAACTGGTAGACTGAATATCTTATCTCTGTTAAAAGGAAATTTTTACATGATTGGCACCAGATTACTGTTTTGAATGACAGCCCTTTGCAACTCTGAAATATAAGACATGAGCAGAAAGGTAGAAGAGCCAAAAAAGAGGACAGCATACAAATGCTGTCTTGTTCTTCTGGGTTTCCCTATGACATGAATGATCAGAATTATTCAAGCACCCAGATGGCACTTTGAAATTGCACAGTTCCTGCCAGGTGAGTCCAGGTGTCTTGTCAGAAGCCCAAGTCCCCAGCTGGTGTGACTGTAGACGGGAGAGGCAGACAAAGCCAATGGTATATTTCTGTACACAGTCCTTTTACCACTCCAGAACAGCAGTGGCCTGGCAGAATTGAAACCCACTGTGTGTCAGGAAACCTTTACCAAAATGTCTGATACTGAGATTGCACAGCTTGCTATAACTTTGAGGCCCCAGTGGAGCCTTTTTTATGTCAAGTTTTGAAATCAATGGGTTACATTAACTAAAATGGAGACCTTGTGGAAAATACATATGAGTCCAATAAGAGTAGGGCATTCAAAAACTATACATGGGACAGCAGAAATATATTTGGTGGTTCTAGCCCATGTTAGGTGAGCTGTAAATGCACCAACAGGTTTATAGCTGCTTCTCTTTTATTGATTTTTCCCTTTTCTTTTTGCCTTTAACTTTTCACCACCATTGTGCCTTTCATGCCTTATTGTTTGGTCTTGGGTGAAGTGGATGAAGCGTGTGACAGGCAGGGTTCACCCTGCCCACAGGCATATCTTAGGAGGGGGGCAGAGAGGGAGAGGAAGAAGGAGAAGGCAGTGTTTATAAATGACCTTATTTTTACTGATCTTGACCTATCACATGGAATTTGCGGAACTACGTCTATGAAAAGTACACATTTAATAGGACAGCAATTGGCAGAGGGGTGCAAGATTAGCTGTTCTGGGGACTGCTGAACAATGGATGTATTTTTGCCTGAGCTGCTCAGAAGAACCCACCTGTGCAGATCCTGTGTCACCCATCCAGCAGGCTTTACTGCCCAGAGCTGCCAGTGCCTGGCACCAGCAGCATCTGGACACCCTGACTGCAGTACCCAGCTCTGAACAAAGCTTGGGCAGATGACGCTCCCAGAATGCTGGCAGGAACAAGCAGGGGCTGTAAAGATGTGTGTTCACTCTGGTCAGGATGAGGAGGACCAGGGTTGGGGGAGGCCCATAAAAACTAAATAATTAGAAGTCAAGTAATCCATGCAGCAAGATTATTAAATCTTGGGTCCACTTCTAGGGGCACTTAGGTGTTTTCCTCTGCTGGATACTAACAACAAACCCAAACACTTGAGGTTTGTGCCCCTTCTTAGGATTAGGATCAGAATACTAAATCCTTTGTGGATATTTCAGAGGGAACAGGGCAGAAACTGACAGATGTTTAATGGTGACTGCTGCACTCCTATAATTCAGGGTGAGTAGGAAGTTGGGTTTTAATATTTTGGACATCTCAGACACCAAAAGATTATGTATCTTAGCTAGCAGGAGGAAAATAAGGCACAATTATTAAGTAAAATGGATTAATTTAGGACTTCTGCTCCACTAAAAACTGTAAGGAGCTAAACATTGCTCATTTCTCATCCAATTGACCACTGCCAGCTAAAGAGTGACCTTGGTGTCCAAGCACACGAGGCCCAGGCCTTAGGTAGCCATAATTAAAAAGAAAAGGTGACAAGGAGCTGTTTACCTGGGTTGTCAGCAGGCTGACCATAATGTAGCAAGCCTCTTAATGTTAAGAAAAGATACCAATATCTGAATGCAAAATGTACATTAAATTACACATGTTTTGTGATGAATTGCTAATGTATTCCGGTGTCCAAAACTAGTTTAAGGAGCCTCTTTTCAACAGCACAAGAGATAGGTGAAGTAAATCTCCTGTGCACTAAATTTGCATTGAAAGACCAGAGAAAGTGTCATTTCTTTATGTAGGAATACAAACACATACACCAGAAAAAGAGATGATGAATAAGGGGGACTTAAAATACATGAAAAGCTGTGGCTGCTGGGTGAGTGTTCTTTGTCTGGGCTGTGTCTGAGGGCTACAAACATTTTCCTCATTAATAGGTACAGAAGGTTTATGAACTGCACTTAATGTAGGGCACTTCTTCAGCAGTAAAAAGCAGGAATTCAGAAATGGTCTCATCTAAAAAATTAATTTTTGCAAAAATAAACAAACCAACAGGAAATCAGACTCTTGAAATTCCACCAGCATCTTTTCTACATGGCTGGAGTAGACCCTTCTGCATTTGAGGCCCTCAAGTTCGCTGTGCTGCACTATGATACAGCCTAATATGTGCACAATACAACTAATTTGAGCTAAGCTGAGCTAAGTATACCCAAGTACACTTCTGGCTTTCATCACGTGCAGTTAAAGCACTGACCTATTCAGTTCTAAAATGAGTGCCTGGGTGTTTTTTCATGCCTCTATATCCTAAGATGATCTGTGAAAATCAAAGGAGTCAGTTCTGCGTGGCTCCCTACCACACAGACTTACTGAACAATCTATTCTGGAACTCATGTACTTCCAAAAGACACATAAACCTCTAAGCCTTAAACCAACTGACTGCACATTTACTGGCATGGTTATTTTTAATTCTCCGCCTCATTTTGCACACCAGCAATAATCTTATGCCTAGCAAATTGGGATAATCTGGCTTAAAAGTTCAGCTGCAGCCATGTTAAAAAGACCAGAGGAAATGGATAGCTCATCTCTGGAAAATGCAGCCCTTTGGAGTAACGCCAGAACTCCTTAAAAACAAATCAGCTCAGGATTACAGTTTATGAGAGGCAAAATGGCGAAATCATTTCCAGGCTGTGTTTTTGTCCCACTACTCCCATACAGTTGTTAGCAGAGAGCAGTTTTGCCCATCCCTTGTTTTGTGCATTCTCCAGGTGTGGTGTTTCGAAGGGCACGTGATAATTCTGTGCCTTTAGTACACGAGCATGTAAACAATCAGAGGCAATGACCGCTAAGTAGAGTAGCTGCTGGAAGCGCTGGAGAAGCCTCCTGGCACTTCCATCCCAGTCCCCGGCACGCCGCCCATGGGAGAGAAAACGTAGGAGGAGGCAGCCACAGATGAAAGCTGGAGGAGCAGTTGCAGCTGCCGTGAAAGCAGAAATGGCATTGGTATTTTCCTCAGCTTGGTCTGGGTTTCCTCTGCTCCTGGCGACCACCTCTTTGAGCAGCCCACTCTCCTAAGCCTCAGGGCTTCTTCCTCCATCTGCCTGCTCCCTTGCCCTGCTGCCTGCTTTGGGCTTCTCCTTCACGTGTCATAAGGTCAGTGGAGATGCAATGGGGAGTGCCAGTGCCCCTGGCTCTTCACAGGACTGGCACAGAATGACGTGGGACTTCTTTGGCCTCTGGGCACAACCAGGGCAAGTGTGGTTAGTAATTAAACACTGAGCTTCTATAAGACTGAAATTTAGGTGTGGAAGGTGGTGAGCGATGAAAAGCTGTACACTTTGGTTAACAGGAACACCAAGTGACTTTTCCTGCAGGGGATTGGCTGCTTTTAAGAGGTTGCTGGTTTACTTATAAAGATGGTGTGATTTAAGACAGATGCTGGAAGGATGTGTGCAACACCAGTATTTATTGGGCATCTGCTGCTTAACAGCAATCAAGGTGCAATTGCCCAGAGCAACAAAGAGCTGTAAATTATGTAGTGGATATTAAAATCACAGACAGATAAAAATGTATCATCTGCCTCAAGTGGGCACACAGTGTGATGTAAGCAGCAGAAAAGGAATAATGCACCTCTGCTTCCTTGCTGTGGATTATGATGTTAGATGGCTGGCAGAGCTACCACAGGGAGCTTTTTCAAATGAAACTGCCTCATCAGTGGGCTCACCAGAGACACAGGACTCCTACCAAAAATATGTCCTTAGATTGTTGGGAAGACACTGATGGGGAATCAACCCTCTCACACAGAGAAGAAATAATCCAGTGCTGTTTGTAGGGTCTTCTGTGTAAAATCACAGATTGTCTCTTCATAAAATTCTCTGTATGTAGAGCCAAAATCTTTCCCCTATTATTCTAGTAGGAATCATAGCAACATTTGGCATGTGGAATAGAAATCTTTCTCTGAGGCTCTGCATTCGTACAGCAGGTCTCCAGGGCAAAGCAATATTTGGAATTCAGTGGCAAATGAAACAAATGTTATGCTGATAAATAAGAACCTCTGGGGGGTTAATTTTGAAAACAAAGACTATTCTTCAGCAGAGGAACAAGAAATAGACTTATAATATTCCCACACCACTCACTCTGGTTTCATTTACCAGGTCACCTTGCAGGACTATAACACTAGACAGCACTTTCAGATGCCTAGTGGTACAATCACAAGAAATTTCTTAATGTTGGGGAAAAAGACTTGAGGAGGAGTCTGGACTGCAAGGGAGCTGAGGCTGTTGCTCAGGATAAGATTAGGTTTGGGTATGAGTAGGAGGCAAGCTCAGGCTCTATTTCAAAAGGACAAAATTTCACAAACTGTTCTCTGCATTTTGGCTCAGATAAGCTTAGAGGATTTTCACTGTGATGGGCAACATTTAAACATCAGAGCTGGAAAGGAAGGTTCCATTCCCACTTCAGTGCCTTTTTACAATCCCAGTGTTGTGCTGAGGTTACACACTGTGATGGCTCCTCCTAACTCCTTAGCAGAGCCCACCTGAAGGTTTGCATGTCCAAGGAACCTGTCCAGAAAAAAAAAAAAAAAAAAAGAGAGCTAAAAGGATCCTGTAGTACTGCAACTAAGAGACTTTTTGCAGTCGGACTTCAAGTCTCTGACCTTTTATCCTTGTGAGGGCTTCACAGTAAAAAAAATAAAAGAGCATAAATGTGACAGTTGCCCTTATTTCGGTGTTAATGTTATTTGTGCCGTACTATTTTTATCTGCCCACAAAGCCAGCTTACGGTTCAGAGCTCAGCTGGGCTATTGCTGAGCTCAGCAGGACTGAGGAGCTGTTGCTGTGAAGAAGAGGCTGCTCCTGCCTCTTGGGAAGGGGGCAGCAGCTGACCTCCAAACTCAGTAGGAGCTGGACGTGGGAGCCGGTCTGGTCATTTCCCGGACAGGGAAAGGCTCCCAGCTCCTGGCTCTTGCTGATTTCTGAGATCTTCAAAGGCAGTGAGACCCATCTCTTAGTGGCACAGCTCAGTCAAGACTTCTGTGCTCTGGCAACTGCTCCTCAGGGAAGCAACAACTCTCCTGTCTGCACAGCAAGAGTTTGTAGTTCTCTCTGAGCTAAAACTGGGTTGCAGCTGCTGCTGTGCCACTGCTCATCCCTCCCAGCAGTAAACATCGCTGGCAGTGCTCTGGTGGTGCTCAGGAAGGGCTGAAGGAGCCCCAGGGTCCTTGGCTTGCATTGCACAAAGACTGGTGGTAACTCACAGCTGTGGTGGACAATGGCCCTTGATGCAGCTCATTCCATTTGGCATCCTGCAGGGTCTCAGCAAGAGAACTGGCAGCACCTTCTCCTCATCAGAGGTGGCTCTCTTCCCTTCTACTGAGGTAGTGGCAGGGCATACTTCTACAAAATAAGCTGCCTAAGGTACTGATCTGTATAATTTTCACATTCCTGAAGGAAAAATCCTCCATGGGAAAAAACATCCTTTTTTTTTTTGGCACCCATGCCATGCTTTCCATTGTAATTAGGAAAAAAAATGTGGTTGTTTTGTTTTTGTTTGTTTGTTTTTAATACCCTGCTTTTGCTTTGAAATGTACTTGATAAATTGCCTAGTTCATTTTTTCTCTGTACTCTGACTAAACACTCGTCTCTGTCATCATTTTGCTCTTTGAACCTAGGATACCAAAACAATGCATGGTATGGAGAAGCAGGTTTTCCTTGAAAGAAAAGGAGACACATGGAAGAAGAAAGGATGTTGTAGTTGGTGCTGTGGCAAAGCATATCATTGTATTGTGAGAGCAATGCAATTCCAAACCAGGTTCTTGCTCCAACTGCCATCACTAGCATATAGAGAGCTGAGAATCATTGGTGGTAGGGAAAGAAGAAAAGATTAAGAGAAAAAAACAAACAAAAAAAAAAACAAAACAAAACAAAAAAACAACAACAGAAAAGGGGCAACTTTGCATGCTTATTAAGATTAAGAATGGATCCTATTGACATCTCACAATTCTGGAAAAGCCAAGGCAGCACCAGCATTCAGGTAAAACGAGAGTGCTCACTGGCCCAGCATGGTGGCATTCCATGGGCACCAGCAGAGTTATTTCTTGCTAATGCGTCTGACACAAACTGTGATTTTCCAGCCATCAGCTCCCCTTGTAAGATGCACAAACAGACTGTGATACTCTTCACCTCTTTGCTTCTTTGGATGAGTGCTCTCACACCCTCTAGGTCCACTGCTACAGAGTTTTGGTTGTGTTCCCACTTGCACAGTCCTAACATGTTGGGTTTCATTCTTTCATCTTCGTGGCATTTTGATTCTTTGCCTTTAAGCCACAAATTCATCCACAGAACTCTAGATAACCAAAATCTGCTCTAGTAGGTGTAATGGTTATATATTGGCTCTAAACTAGCACATTTTGCTGGGAACAGCTAGAGGTAGGCAACCTTATTGAAGAGCAGACTGCTGCCTTCAGCAGAATTGGGTGAGATGTAAAGCCATGTTGGATGACAACTAAAGAATTCTTTCTGTGCCTCTATGCAGGTATTTGTCAGTATTACTTCAACAAGCAGTTTAACAGGAGGAGCATCAAATCTGGAGATTATATTTCACTTTTTTATAGATGCTAAGAATAGCATTCTGGGAATAAGCATGTCCTTTCAGTGTACAGCAAATCTCAACGCAAACACTCCCATTCTGTGCAAACTTGACTTCTGACTAGGAATATAATGCACATTTTTAACAGTGAGGTTAATTGGGTAATAAACCAGATTTTCAGTAGTAATCCAGTTATTAATTTCCAGCACTTATGGACTGTAATCTAGACTGAAAGGTGTCCTGACTCCATCAGGAGTCATAGTCCTGGCAGTGAAAGCACTTGGTAAAGCAGCATTTGTTTTGTAGTGGGTAAACTACGTTATGGCTTTGACTCTGTGAAACCAAGTCTGTCTCAATGAACAGTAACCCAGTTTCTGTTAGTCCACGTTGAGCATTTTTACTCTTCAGTTTGCTGTTCCAAAAGCAGAACAGCTTGTTTAAATCTGAAATGATGAGTTTCTTCATCTCCCCCGAATAAAAGGCGGTATGCTGAAATCCACTGGGGTATTCCCACGTGAGCTTAATGCATTGTAGGGTAAACAAAACATGAAAAAGTAAAATCAGCATAAAATCCTACAAGTCAGAAGCAAATGGGGTTGCATGAAAGCATGAGCCATGAAACATTGCAGGGGTGTCTTTCCTATGGGGGTAGAAATACTGAAGCTTTAAATTTTCCTACATACCAATGAAAAATGTGGCCTCTTAAAAAAAAAAAAAAAAAGGAAAAAGTCTTATTCTTGACTTCCGTATGACTAGGAATACCTAAGATCTTGTGCAGTTCAGTTTTATCGCATTTCAATCCCAATGGCCAACATGGGCAAAATCACAACAATATCTGGGTGTAAAACATAACTGAACCTGAGAGCATGGCTGTTTTTTATGCCGGTGAGCTAGAGAAAAAGGGTTTGAGAGGACCACACCATCCTGTGCTTTGCAGGCTGGGATGGCTGCCAGCCTGGTATGGAGGAGATGAGAGGCTTGCCATTTCCTGTTCTATTTCAGCACCAGCTCTGAAAAATCCTATTCAAGAGCAAATGCTGATGGGTTTGTCTAATATACTAATAGTACTGCAATGTGCTGGTGTATTTAGGCTGTGAATTTCCTAGATGAGGCAGGAGTATGTCTTTTGATAGATTAACCTTTTGGTGCCCTGATCTCTTGACTTGGCCAGTGGCTGTTGCAGCAAAGCACGTGTTCAATAATACTATTTCATTTAACACGCTCTCAGCAGCATTGCAAAAAGCAACTGGCAGGCCCATCAGAAAATTCTGATAATTTGGCCTTCTTCAAAATGCACCTTTTCAAAACATCACAGTATTTAGTCCAAACATAGACTTTTTTCCCAGGATGAGTAAAACATCTTTCCAGTAAAACCTGGCAGAAGGAAAATAAAACTAATAAAAGAGAAGTACTTTGAAAGCACAAAGATTTCTTTTATTTATCTTCAAAAGATCATTTTCTAGTATCTCTGATTTTCATTCTATTCAAAGAACCTTTGTATTGACTACTCCAGCAGTTGATAATTCTAGTATTGATTCCTAGTATTGATTATTCCATCACAAAATGTCAAACATGGAAATAAATTTTAAAAGTAAATCATTGTGAATGACAGAATACCAAGGTATCAGAAGACTACTTTGTGCATGCATGCAAGAGAAAGACAAAGCCCTTGGAAAAAAAATTAAAATCAGATTTGAATATTTTGGGAGGAAAAAACCCCCAAAAACCAAACCAAACCACAACAAAACCCCCCAAAAACAAACAACACCACCACCAATAACCAAAAAAAAAAAAAAAAAAACCCACAAAAAAACCTCATTAAAACTCCCCCTCAAAAAAAAACCCCAAAAAAAAAAAAAACCAAAAAAACCCATCCCAAAACAAGAAAAACCCCAAGAAAAACAGACTGAGCTCTCCTTCCACACCCATGCTCAAACTTTGCCCAGACTAGTTCTGAGGAAAGATATGAATCAAACAAAATTTGGAATGGATTACAAGTGTGTCTGGTGTAGACAAGACCTTAAGAGTTTATTTTGAAGGTACTTTATTCTGTGCTATTGTCAATAACTACTAGTCTTTTTGGTACTCAAAGGTATTTCCAGCAAGTGTTCATTTACTGTTTTCATGAAACTAATTTTCATCTTGTGTACGTCTGGTGCGAGGGTGAGGCTGGGCTCTGTTCGAATCTGATGACTTTGTGCTAGTTCCCAGGATTTCCCACCCAAGCCAAGTTCTCTGAACTTTTGTCCTGCTGGCTGATGGCTCCTTGAGCTCTGCCCACTCTCTGGTCTGGGGCAGCAAGCAGAGAGAAGAGCTGTGGCACACTCAGCATCCCGGTGGGTCGCCCAGCCTAGCAGAGGGGCGAGTGGGACAGTGCCGGCAGCTTCCCGGAGCACCTGACAGCAGCTGCACATGGAGTGGTGAGGAGGGAGGGAAAAGGGTACAGCAGCTTGCATTCTCCAGAAATTTTGTATCTGGAGCTGAGTTGATACATTCACGTGCTATTTGGGTGGAGAACAACTATGAATATTCTCCAGTCCTATAGCTGCTGTTTCCAGCAAGATAATTGTGTAGCAACACAGGGAATAACATAAAGAACTTTTCCGGTGATTGCTGCCCAGCAATGTCTTTCCATCTCAACAGAGAAAAAAATTTAGGTCAAGATCTCATTTTTAATGTTTTAGTTGCCGTTGGCCTCTGTATGAGATAGGGCAAGCCAGCTGTGCTAAGGCACCTCTGAGCAGAGACAGAAAGAGCTGCTGTGCCAGGCCTGGGTGGGAATGCAGCGCTGCTGTATCCCGCCAGCATTCCCACTGCAGCCAGGGCTGCCGAGGGGCCCCAGGGCTCCCCTTGCACAGCCTGCTCATCCACACTTGACATACTGCACACTCAGCCACCTGGAAATTGTGCCTCTCAATGTCCATCTTGCTGCAGACCACTGCTTTTTTATTATTCTGAACATCTATCTGCATTTTTAACATTGTCAAAAGGGCCTAGGAAAAATCATCATGATGGTACCTGCTCTTTGTCTCTCCAATATGAATAACTGCTCTTAATAGAAGGATTAGGAAAAAACGAAGGAAAGGAGGAATGACATTACCAAACTTTTCATGACAAAATTGTGATAAAATTGTGTTGTATCTTTTTTTTTTTTTTTTTTTTTTTTTTTTTTTTTTTTTTTAAACCCTTTTTGGGTGTTTTTTTTTTTTTTTTTTTTTTTTTTTTTTTCTGAACTCCTTCTGAGGCTGCTTTTGAATTCCTAGACTTCTTTGTTCCTGTCAAACCAACCCAGGCTGCTGCTTTTAATGAGTAGTAATGATATCAGCAGTGAGGTTTGTTAGGTTTTTAACAAAAAACAAACACCTCTGTCTGAGTTAACACTAGTTTTTGGACTGAAGCAGTGTTTCTGCTCAGAAGTGAATCCCCTGACTGTCTGTGGGTAACACATGTTGGCAGAGCAACTCTGTCACACAAACTCAATTCCTCTTAGAGAAAACTAAACTGGAAGTTTTGCCCCTGCTGGGCACCAAACGGGAGCCAATTCCTAGACTAGGCACAGACGAAGAGTCACAGTTTCTGGGTCTTTTTTTTGTCTGCCAGAAAGGGCATGTTCCTGTTTTAGGCACCACGTCTTGGTCAGAAGGGAGGCAGAACAACTTCACAGTCACAGTTGATGTAGTTCAGTCAATAAATTACTTAAATTCCTAAATTCAGCAGAGCTCACCTGGAGAGTACACTCTCTGCTATGTGGCCAAGCTGAATGAAGAGCTCACACTGAGGACTTTATTAGGCAAATATACACAAATGCATACACGAGAAACACATTTATTGCTATTAATTTTCATTTGTTCGAGAACAGGACTGAGAGTACGGGTGAGAATGAAGGGACTAATTGAAAAATATTGTGCGAACATACAGAAAGACATGATTCACATCACACATCTTGTGTTCCTACTAATTGCTTGGGCAGCACAAACAACCTGAGTGAGTAATACAATCAAAATTCTGTCAAAGAATTACTGCTCACACTGACAATTTAAAAACCCCCACCTTTTCCTTCCAAAAGTAAGTTTGTCATTAAAGGGACAGAGCATGTTGATGAGCTGAATTAATGTTTTTATTAGCAGCAGCATTACCAGTATCAGTCATAATTAAATAATCTCTGTAACTCATACAAATATTTCTGAATTTCTCCTAATGTAATTCACCCTAATTCAATTCCTTGCTACAATTCTTAATGATTCCTACTGATTTAAAGCAATGTGAGCTTTCACATTCAAGTAGGACAGAGGAGCAAAAATCCATAATGTAGATATACCCTAGGTAAAGTACTGCACCGATAGAGTTCTATTTCTCTTCTTTTTACACAGTTCACTTAAAATAGTTGTTAAAAAATACCCTTTATCTAGTGTCCATTAATTAGGGGAAGACAAGTAAAAAGGAATGCACATCAGTGCAAATAATTCCTAATCTATACAAAGAGTGTAATGATTACCATCCTTGGTACATTTCTGAACTGAAAAAAAAAAGTAAATGCAGTGGAAATTGGAAATTATTTCCTCTCTTCTTTCAGTGTGTAGGAGGTGATTTGCAGGTGCTTACACCGAGAAAGGGAGGTTGAGGGGAGAACAGGGCTTGGTTAGCCCTTTTCCTTTAGCAAAACCCAGCAGTGTAAAGGTCTTCCTTCTGAGATGCATTCACCTTGCCCTTAGTAAATCACTTCTCCACTATGAACTTCTGCCCATTTTTCTTTTTAAGTGGGCAAGCGATAGCAACTTAAAAGAGGTCAAAAGTCACACTTCATGCGGAAATGAAACAAGATCCACACAAAACAGCATTAAACCCTGCTGAACAGCGTAGCTAATGCACTGGTACATTCTGGAGTATTCAAAATACTGCTAAAATTTCATTTCAACATGCTGAGAAACACAAGTTAAATGAAATGCTGGTTAGTCCCAGACAGGAAATTGTCTCAGTTTCTTGGAGCTGGCCTTGCTTAATATGGGATGAGACTCCAAGTCTGATCTTTGTCCTTGCTCTAGAAATCAGTAATCCAGCTGATTACCGACACTGATAATTTGCTTATAAATAAGGTGGTAGTTACCCCTTTCGAAAGATTAAATCATGTGCCCTAGTGAACCGTGGTTCACCTGAGTGATGCCAGCCTGGGAATGGGGTTAGGCTTTAACCTCTCCGAGCTTCCCCTACACAGGGAGGGCAGCGGCGCCTCAGCGCTGCAGGCAAGCAGCCCTGTGCTGGGACCCTGGGAGCCTCGGCGGGCACCTGGCTGGCCTCAGGAGCCCTGCGGGAAACGAGCAGTGCCTCTCTCCTCTCGGGATGCATGGTCAGAGTGAGGAGATGCTGTTCGGGAAACGAGCAGTGCCTCTCTCCTCTCGGGATGCGTGGTCAGCGTGAGGAGATGCTGTTCCTGCACTCGGGGAGAGGGGGGCTCCCTGTGCCCAGCTGCAGTAGCCAGAGCCAGCTGCAGGCTCCCCTCAACAGGCTCCCCTGCCAGCAGGCCGCTTAGTCTGAATATTTATTTTATATAAAGGAATAAGCTGGCAAACCCTATGCAATATGCTGGCTGACGTACAACATTCTGCTTCTGCTGTTAAGCTGCAGTCCCTTGTACACGTTCGTATTTTAAAAGCTTTCTACCTTCTTTTTTTTTTTTTTTTTTTTTTTTTTCTATAACACATTGATACAGAGCAATACAAACACTTTTATCGCCCCGAGCGGCACGGGGAGGGGGCGGCGGTGCCGCATGACGGGGCACAGGGTGGAGTCAGCCCCGCTCCGCGTCTCTCCGGCGTGAGGAGCAGGCTCGCGCTGCCGAAGCCGTAGGGAATGCGGGCAATGGATCAAAGCCCGAGCCGCCCCCGGCCCCGCGGTAGCCGGCAGGGGGCGCCCTTGCCCCGCGCTGCGCCGGCCGGAGCGCCCCGACGGGGCGGGCGCGGCGGGACCCCCGCCCGGCGTGTGGGGTGGGAGCGGCAGGGCCGGGCTCGGGGGCTTCCCCAGCAGCCCCACACCTCTAACCCCATCCCGGGGAGGGAGAAGATGGGGGGCGCGCTAAAAATGGGGGAAGGGGACAGTAAACCCGGTCGGGCTGTGTCGCCCACCCCTCCTTTTCGGCGAAGCGCTCGGTTGAGGGAGCCGCGCGTCACGTCGTCGTGCACCCCCATTAGCCCCTCCTGCCGCGCGTCACAAAACTGCGAGCGGTGACGCAACACTGTCCATGACCCCCCCGTGTCCCCCAGCACTGCATCCTTGCGCGCAACCCGCTATCTATACCGCGCTGGCGTGCGCAGGGTGCGCACTGGGGCGGTGGCGGCTCCGGGTGCTGCTGCGTGCGCTTAGTCTGTTTTAAATAGTCTGTGTACGTTTTAAATAATATGTGTCTTGAAATTGTATCGATATGCGCATAGTATCTATATGTGTTTTAAATGATAACTATATGTATGTGTATGTACGTAACAGGTGAAAAATAAGCAGATGCATTCATAAGAGAAAATGCAAATAAATTATACGGGTATGTTTATATAATATGCTTGTCTTCCACGTCATTTTCACGGCTCCGCGGTTACCCAAGTTGTACTCTATAAGCAGGATGCTCCTCTGGAAAGCACCGGCTCCTCCGTGGTCTTCGAGATGTCTTTTTCCTCCCCTCGCCGGCGAGGAGGGCGGGCGGGCACGGGGGAAGGGGCCGGGCCGGGGCCGGGGCCGGGCAGGCACGGCGTGATGCCGCTGCGCTGCCGCCGGCGGCTCTGGAAATCTCGGTCAGGAGCCGAGCAGCGCAAACCACACGGCCCGGGATCCTCGGCATCTGCTTGGAGCGGGGCTTTTGCCAAATTCCGTCGCTCTGGTATGAAGTTTGGCTGAGCCTGGGATGACCGGGAATGTCGGGGGGGCGGGCGGGGGGGAAAAAGGCAGAGGGAAAAAACCCCGGGAATGAATGGCAGCGCGGAGCTGGGTGCCCCTGGGCGCGCATGCGGGTGCGCGGGGTGTGGGCGGGCCGGGGGCACCGCCGAGGCCGGCCATGCAGATAGAGGGGGCGGGACGCGGGCGCCGTGACTCGGAGCCCCGGAAGCGCGGAGAAACCCCGTATAAAAACTACTGGGGACCTTTCCCGGCCAGAACTACGAAAGCTCCGGAGACGGCGGCAGCCTGCGGCGGCAGCGAGCGGGGCGGCCTCTTGGGCGGTGCGGGGCGGCCTCTCCGTCGGCGCGGGGCGGCCTCTGCCCCGGCGGGAGCGCGGAGAGCGGCGCAAGCAGCGGCGCTGCAGGTCGGGCACCTTCCCTTATCCTGCAGCACCACCTGGCTCCGGGGGGCTTTTTCTCCCCCCACCCCCTATTTTATTTATTTTTTTAAAATCTAATCAGTAGGTGTGTCCCCCCGCTTCCCCACTGAAAGGGACGGCCGCAGGGGAGCGGAGCTCGGGCGCCGGGTGCACGCAGCTGCTGACCGCTGGCTTTTCCTCCTCTTTTGCCAGGCGCGGAGAGAGAGAGGCCCCGGGGGGCCGGCGGGGAGCCGGAGCGGTGCCTGGATCCAGCCCGGGGAGGCGGCGGCCGCTCGCCATGGCAGACGATGAGAAGGCCGGCGGGAGTTCCGCGGACGGCGGCGAGAGCGCGCACTGCAACGTGCTGAGCTGGGAGCAAGTGCAGCGTCTGGACCGCATCCTCAGCGAAACCATCCCCATCCACGGCCGCGGTAACTTCCCCACGCTGGCCATGCAGCCTCGCCAGATCGTCAAGGTGGTGCGGAGCCGGCTGGAAGAGAAGGGCATCGGCCTGCGGGACGTGCGGCTGAACGGCTCGGCCGCCAGCCACGTTCTCCACCAGGACAGCGGCCTGGGCTACAAGGACTTGGACCTCATCTTCTGCGCCGACCTGAAAGGAGAAGCCGAATTTCAGACTGTGAAGGACGTGGTCTTGGACTGCCTCTTGGATTTCTTACCCGAGGGGGTGAATAAGGAGAAGATCACGCCTCTCACACTCAAGGTAAACCTGCCCTCTGCCCAGGCGCCCGGAGCGGGCAGGTGTGAGCGCCTGCCTGCGGGGAGTGGGCACCTTCCCCCTGGGGATGGAGTGCTGCGCTCAGGGACGCAGCTCCCCCCGCACCTCCGCGACCCACGGGAACCCCGAGCGATTTATTCACCCCACGCTTAAAACCGAGGAGGAGTTTGCAGTGAAGCGCCCTGACCGGGGCTCTTCAGGATTAATTAGCTCTTTCTCCCTCCCGGTTGATTTGCTGGGAGCGTTGTTTTACCTGGGGCGTGTGCCGGGCGCTGCACACCTCTCTCCCAGCCCGGCTCGGCGGCAGCTCGGTGCGCCGGCTCCGCTTCCCGGGTGCGCTGAGAGCGTAGATGGATTTAACATCTGCAAGAAGGAAACCCCGTCTGCAAGGCATGCTTCCAGCTGTGCTAAGTGCCCCAGTGGGGAGGCATATTATTCCCTCCTCTAGAAGACACTTCGCTTGAGTTGATTAGGCTGAATCCAAATCCTTCCAGATTTTTAGAGGGATTTTTTTTTTTTAATATGCAACTGATTTATGGAACATGCACTGGTAGGATTGAGGGGAATGAACACTTGCTAACTTTTCTTTGGGAAGTAGAGAGAAAGAAGTGAAAACCAATAAATGTTTCTTTTTAGATTGTAGTAGTGACCTTCTGCATATGGGTGCAGCCATATTTGGCAGATGTGCCATGGACTTAGTCTGTAGATGTATTTAGAAGTGACTGAACAAAGTAGTGTTGCTATATGCTTCCCTTGCATGACAGAGTCCCAGCAGAACACCCTCCCCTGTCATACCCTTGCAGTGACAGCATTTGGAGCTCTCGCATTAAGCACTTACTCTGTGGTTTGTATCTGCAGGCTCCATGAAATCTTTTGTGAAATGCAAATACGGGGTGGGGGGGGCTTGGGGGGCTTGGGAGGGGTGAGCAGACGCAGTGATGGAGAAATTTCTTGGGTCTTTGTCGTGATTTGCTCATTTTGTCTTTCTGATTATAGGAGGCTTATGTGCAGAAAATGGTAAAAGTATGCAATGATTCAGACCGATGGAGTCTTATCTCCCTGTCCAACAACAGTGGCAAAAATGTGGAGCTGAAATTTGTGGACTCTCTGAGGCGGCAGTTTGAATTCAGTGTCGATTCCTTTCAAATCAAGCTGGACTCCCTGCTGCTTTTTTATGAGTGCTCAGAGAATCCGATGACTGAAACTTTTCACCCAACTATCATTGGCGAGAGCGTTTATGGGGATTTCCAGGAAGCCTTTGATCACCTCTGTAACAAGATAATTGCCACCAGAAACCCAGAAGAAATCAGAGGAGGTGGTCTTCTGAAGTACTGCAACCTTTTGGTAAGGGGCTTTAGGGCAGCCTCTGAATCTGAGATTAAATCCCTGCAGAGATACATGTGTTCGAGGTTTTTTATTGACTTCTCAGACATTGGCGAACAGCAGAGAAAGCTGGAGTCCTACTTGCAGAACCACTTTGTGGGATTAGAAGACCGCAAGTATGACTATCTCATGACCCTTCACGGTGTGGTGAATGAGAGCACAGTGTGCCTGATGGGACATGAGAGGAGACAGACTCTGAATCTGATCACCATGCTGGCCATCCGGGTCCTAGCCGAGCAAAATATCATCCCCAACGTGGCCAATGTCACCTGCTATTACCAGCCAGCCCCATACGTAGCAGATGCCAACTTCAGCAATTACTATATTGCCCAGGTTCAGACGGTGTTCCCTTGCCAGCAGCACACATACTCTACTTGGCTGCCCTGTAATTAAGAACTGAAATTAGTAGACCCCGTGGAGAGGACTTTCTCTAAGATGTAGGAAGGGGCAACGGGTCCCTCTGAAATGGGGCGTTTTGTGCAATGACGATCTGCTCTAGTTTTCAAGCTTGGGACAAGCTTGTGATTCTTCTAATAATTAATGGGAGCATGATCAAGAAAGAACCCCAAAATAATTGGATCCTACCCCAGAGCACAAGAGGCCTGTCATTAAAAGCAGCCAGCTTCCCCTGAAATAAGTGAGGGAGGAATGCTTGATGACAATATGGGTTGGCAATATCTGCTCCCATAGCTTTGGCATAGAGAAGGTGGGAAAGCCTTATTTTATTTTGTTTTTATTCTTACTCTAGAATGGGATCTGCAAAAGGGAGAATATGAAAGAAACAAAACAAAAAAAAAAAAACAACAAAAGAAAAAAACTTCACAAAAAACAGTTCTATATATATTCAGGAGTTAAAAGTTAGAGGCATAAAGCAGAGATAAGCTGAATAAAGTTGTATATTGGAATTACTGCATTTGGGGCTTGCAGCAAGTGCCGTCTATGGATTGACCATGTAGAATGTATAGCTTGCTTGACTAGAATGCTTTACCAGAAACAGCTTGCTCCAAATGAACAGTAGTGGATTGGTACAGTTATAGAAACAGAAACACGTACGATGACAAAGTCCATTATTTCCAGCTGTGTGCATGCCTCACATTTTAAAAATGTGAGAATGCTGGAAAACCAGCTGTGGCAAGAAGTATATACTTAAGGACCAAAGATTTCGCAAAAAAGTTATCCAAGCAAAGAAGATACAGTAGAGTATATATATATATAAATATATATATATATGTAAAAGGAGATGTTCCTATATTTGTACACACCAATAGTAATCAAAAGTGCCTGATGCCTTCATAAAATTTGAAGTGAGAAAAAAAAATAGTTTTGTGGTTTAACCATGCATTTTTTTTTATCAGGGACACAAGGATAAAAAAAAAAAAAAAGCAAACCAACCCATAAGCTTGTGAATAAGTGGTGGAGGAAATGCCCTATTTTTTTTTCTTGGCAAATACCTGTATAGAGTTAATGTTTTGTCGGTGTGCTATTATCCTAGGTACGTGTGTGTATGTGTGTATATATGTTTGTGTGTGTATATATGTACATGTTATTGGTGTATATCTATATATATACACACACAATATATATTAATGTGGTCTAGGAAAATGTAGCAATTAAGGAATGTTTAAATAAAGTACTACTTGTTTTCCAGTTTGCAACAGGATGTCATAGGACAGTGGGCACCTTGCAGTGAAATTTTAACCCACACCTGAGAAATTTGGAGTAAATGAACCAGTCAGGATTAAGGTGGGATTCAGATAATGTCTTTGGTTGCAAGAACAAGGATTACAGTAATTCATTGGGTTGCTTGTGAGCCATAATAATTTCACAGATGGAGAAACATATGACTAGCTGATTTTTTTAACTGTTTTGTACTGTAATGCCATTTTGACATTTAACCCACTAATGTTGTGACTGCATACCTCCATGATGTGTAATTTCAGTGGAACGTGGATCAAAGATAGGTTTATTTAAACCCCCTGACAGCTAAAGAATATTGTATTAGTTGGTAATTTGAACACTAATTGTTAATATTTAAAGGAGTATTTTTAATAGAATGCATTATGCATTCCAGGACCACTAGAATTTAGCAAATGTGAAATGAACCCTTTTTAAGAGTGTTGCACGATTGCTGAAAATTATATTTTATATATATATTATATATATATATATTTTTATGCAAATATTAAACATCTTTGATCTGGTTGTCACACTGCATTTACAATTTTAGTACTGTACTTTATTTAAATGGAATCACTTTACATTGGAACAATAGCTATTCACTTTCATTTCCTCTCCCGAAAGACCAGCAGGGGGGAAAAAAACCAACCTCCTCTGCTGCTGTTTTCACTTCAGTGCCATCTCTGAAGGTGTTAAATTCTTTGTTGTGCTTTAAAAACCTAATGACTAAGTGACACTTGACTCTGATAGTTTGCTTTTTCTTTCTGAAGGGGGGAGAAAAAAAAAGGGAATTCAGGCTTTTGAAGGAAATCCGTCTGTGCCCTGCCTGGTGACAGGCACGGTCTGACGCTGGAGTCAGGGGCAGAGACAGGGAGAGGACTCGTGTCCTGGCAGTGTATTTTCCCTATGGAGCGAGTAAGGTACATCTATTTTTGTCGCGCTTTGTACTTTTCAATCTGCAGGCACTTTAATAGGAACCCGATTTGTTTACTGAAGCACCTTCCCTGCGAGTCCTTCAGGAAACTCAAAAGCTGGTCCATTGCCATTCTAGCATTGACGTGCAGACCTTGTCCCCACCTTCCCTTCCTTTGGTGCTGCTTCTTGTCCCGGCGAGGTTCCCTGCAGCCCCCTGGAGGCTCCGGGCTGGGTGCTCCCGGCTCACTGCTCCTGGGTTGCTAGCGGAAGCGAGCAGAGGGCTGGGGAAATAGGATCAGCTGGTAATGTGGTATGTCTTCTCTCCCACAACTATTTGTGGCAAATAAATGACTCATCCTCTCTTTAAAAGGGTTTGAGAATCTATAGCTGTGCCACAACCACAGAATGCTGATAATACATGATACAGTGCTGTTTTTCCTTTGAAGGACCCTTTATTTTTGCCATTGCTTGAAAGAAAGTTTTGAATTACTTCCTCTCAGCTCAAATCTAATTGTGGGTTGGGGTTTTTTTTTTTTGATTGACAGCAGCTAGTTACCTTGTAGTGCATACAGCAGGACTCTGAGCTAAACTGCACCTTTTGGCATTTGCATTTTGATACATATATAATATGTTTTTATATATATTATATAGGTATTCCAGATCTGTTTTGCATATGTTAATGATGAAGTGGTGGAACTGGTGGAGCTTTGTTTTATTTGTGACTGGTGGCTTAAAATGTGCCTGGTGTTAGAGGAGGGAAGAAGGCATGAGTTCAGGCCAAGAGTAAAATAAGAACCTCTTTTCAAAGCTGGTTTATTTCTGTGGTTTGCACACCTTTCCCTCCATAAAGTCTGACTTCTTTTTAACTGTTTTTTTCCCCTCCTCTTCAGCACACTGGTACTTTTAAAGTTAATAACCGTGTTCTTGCTTTGTAGACTTGATCTGTCCCATCCAATCAGCAGTAAGGTTAGAGCTTGTGCTGCAGAAGACAGTGCCCCTTTTAAAGAGCTGAACTGATTAAAGACATTGACCTGATTACAGTAAAACTGTTTGTGCCACCACTGAATTTCCTGCTAACCAACAGGGCACTAAACTTGGTTAAATGTAATGATTCTGAAACAACCAAGAGCTTTTAAATGGGATTTTTCTTCTTTTTTTTTCTTTTCTTAGACGTAGATGTCCTCTCAAATGCAAGAACATTTCTCCTAAAAATAGAAGGGCAATTAGAAGACCAAAAAGATGATATTTTTCTAGTTTCTCGTATTGCACTTAAAATATTTTTTATCTTGCACAAAGGCCTTCACACAAATCCTCTAAACAGCTCTTACTAAATGCTTGGTTTGCATCACATCGGAAGCTCCTACCGGTTCAAAAAAGGCGCTTTTTTTTAAATTGAGAAAATGAAGTGTGATAGATAAAACTGCACAGAAAAGGAAAAATTGTATTTGCATATTGAGCTCCTATTTGAGTATATTCTTTTGTACGGTTTTCTTTATGCAGAGAATTTCCCTTGCAAGAAAGAAAATCAGTGTACTGTTTTGCTGTTGTAATAGTGGTTTGCTAACAAAATAAATAGTAAAAAAAAAAAAATAGCCTGCAAATTTCAAGACATCTTGGCTAAAGGCACTGCAGGCTCCTGCAGTCTGTAGGAGTCTGTGCAGATTTGCTTTCCCTCAAATTTCCTTACAACTGTTGCCTTCTGCAAGGCATCCTGTTGCAGCAAACTGCTCCTTGGATTGCTCTTTTGGAACATTTTGACTATAGGCTTTGTCACAGACAGAAAAAGAGCTGATGGAAAACAGACTCTAGAGGGAACAGATTGTGAATTTTGTTTACAGCATCCAATATTTGGATTTTTTTGTAAATAAAAAGAAGTTATTTTTTTCTATTGATTTGTGTCTGCTGTCTTCCATGTCTGAAATAGCTCTGGCCTGCTCCTACTGAATACCAAGTTCGCTTTCATTAAAAGAGGACAAGGGCAGCACTTTTCTGAGAAGAGTAGCATTCGGCTGCTTTCCGATTGGAGCACAGAACATTTTGAAAAGCCCTGCCTCGTGCCAGCTGAGCTTGGCTGGCTGTACTCAGCTGCAGAGGAACCTCCCCAGCCACTGCCAAAAATACACACTCCAGCACCAGTTGGGCTGTGCAAATGGTCCGAAACACAAAAAGGAAACAGTGCCATGGCAACCCCACGCCCTCACCGCCCTCCCAGCGTAGGGACCGGGCATTTGTGATGGCTGTGATCAGTGCACCACAAACCACCATGCTGGCAGGAGTGAGGGGCTCCTGGTGTCCTTGAGGTATATTTGGTAGGGGCTGATGTCTCCACCTTGCCATTTTGGTAGGTCTGGGGGGGCAATGGTGTGCTGCTGCCTGGGTGTAAAGGTGGTGCCAGCTGTAGCGGGTGGGGTGCTGCAGGTCCTGAATCTTGGGGCACTGTTGGGGAGAAGGGATGCACATGCCTGATTGATGCAGCTGCTGAATCAGTTCACTTCTTCCTGCAGATTCAATGTTTACTCTTCTTCCCTGCCCTACAATGCTGCCCTTGTCAGCAGAGGTATTTTCTGTTTTCTATGTTTACAGGAGAGATGCCTCAGTAATGAAGGCTAATTTCCTCAAAAAGCACTTCAAGGGGATATGAAATACTAATTTACAATGCTCGTGGCAATACTTTTTCAGTCATGGTGCCTCAGACTGACCCAAATTTGAAAAATATTGGCTAAGAGTCTGCAGTATGTAGCTCTTACTAGGCTCTTTCATATACTGTGCCGGTCTTGGAAGTCTCAAACTGGCTCAGTGGGAGTGTGAATATGCTTATTGTAATGATGAGTGAACCTGTATTCCTCTGTAGAAAAAACAACCAGACAAGCTGGTGGGATTGCTCATTTTTCCAGGCACAGAGGCAGCCCCCTCACTGAATGCCGGGTGCCTTCTGCACAGCACCTCTTTTGAAATCAGCCTGGTCAGGAGCGGGGGATGCACTCAGTATCCTTGCCCATACAGCATCGTATTTCCTCCCATGTTACTGCCAGAAAAAGGAGGGGCACATGGCCTACCCTTTCCTCCTGTTAACTTGCTCAGTTAGGGAATATTTCAGTTTGACAAAACTACCCAAAGACACAGATGAAAACTGGGGGATTGGAAATCATTTAAATCTAAATGCCTTTGCTTGTATCTCAAAATCAAAGTCCAGATGGATGCTCCTATACTTTGCAGCAAGTTAATTCCCATTTATCTGCTTAAATTTGGAGGGATTTTTTGGAGAGCCAGCTGAGTGGACTGTTGTGAGTCCTCTTTCCCAAACTGAGAAGGAGTGTGATGCAGACACAGCCAACTGAATGCTCACTTTAGGATGTTGTGATTTTCTGGAGGGAGGAAGCGGTCAGTACTGAAGAGGAGGGAGGCCAAAAGCAAAGTGGGACAGTGGAAATCACCTGAACAACAACACTGTGGAAAGCTGGAGGACACACTGATAGATTACAGTAGGAGAGGAGAAATAGCTCAAGTCTTTAACTTCTCCTCACCCTGCTAAAATAAGTCAGATCAGAGAAGCTGTCACTTATCAAGATAAGTTACAGCCTGTGGTTTTCCTTGGCTGCAGCAGCACATATTTATTTTATTGCCATAAAAAAAAAATACGCAGGAACCTCTTTACTCAGGAATGAAACTGAGTTTCTAGTTTTTATCGAATTATTTAGGATGGAAAGACCTTTAAGATCATTAGGTCCAACTGTTTACCCATTACCATGAAGTACACCATTAAATCATGTCCCTAAGCACTACATCTGCTTATCTTTAAATACCTCCAGAGATGGTGACTCCACCATGCTTCTTAGGGCAGCGTGTTCCAATGCTTGACAACTTTTTTGGTGAAGGAATTTCTTCCTAATATCCAACCTAAAGCTCCCCTGGTGCAACTTGAGGCCATTTGCTCTTGTCTGTGAAACCTCTGCAGAGAGTTGAGTAGAAGTTGCACGCACCTTTTCCCAAAGTGTCTGTGTGGATCTAGTCATGCCTTCCTGAAGCTGCCACCAAGAAACCTCCTCCCTTTTATTTATGTGTTTTTAGTAAAATTTAGTGCATGTGGCTGTATGAACTTAGGTAAAGCACAGCTATATGCTGTTGCATTGGAGATGGTGTAGTTTTGCAGCAACACCTTGAATATCTACAGATGTGTGTCAGAAGCAGCTCTGCAGTGGCGCTCTAGTCTGCACAAGGATCAAGAGCACAAAATCTAAATCTGTACATTAGAGAAGAAATATTCACTGTTCAAAAGCCTGATAAGCTATCATTTCCTACATACTTACATAGCCTTGGGCTGTCCAGAGAGTTTTGTGGATGCAAAATTTCACTATTTCATGTGACTATTGCACCAGTACTTGCCAGAAAATTTTGGTTTTTTTGCATTGTTTGGGAAAAAAACTTATGTCCTAAATACACACATAATATGGGTGCACAGCATGGATATTCCCCATGGTGAAAACATTCCTTACATTCCCATAATGGCTTTGAGGGCATAAATTGCTGTTTTTCAAGAGGACATTGTTCTTAAACATACTTTTCCTTCTGTTGAACTTAGGGGTCAAAATGAGTGAACAACTCTCCTTAGTTAAATTTTCTTCTCGAAAATGGAGACATCCAGAACAGCCAGCAGTTTCAAAAAATGAAAGTCTCTTGTATCTAACCTATACAGGGTCTCTTCTCTGGAGTTCCTCCCTTGGGGGTTGTAGAACAGTCTCCCTTCTAAAGTCACAGCTAAAGACAGTAGACAATGAATGTGCTTTGGAGATGTCCAGCTCATCCTCATCTGTGTGTGTGTGTGGTCACCTCTCTGCAGCGTGAACAAAGGTGGTGAGGGGTGCCTGGAGCAGGAAGACAGGCATTCCTCAGGGAGATGTACATGGCTCTGTGATAGTTTCCTCTCAGGGACGTGTTCTGTAGTAAAAGTGTGTCTGAAGAGGATTCACGTGTCTGCAGTAATTGCATGGCTGTTGTTTTAACCACGACTCCCTTTCTTGGCTTATTCCCTCAATCCAAGACATCTGTGGAGTTCCTGCAGTATATTCTGATGTGGAACAGTAATTGCAAGGAAACCTTTCTGCAATCACATCCAGTCTGAATTTAACTAGTGCTTTGAGGAAAAGATAAAGACATGGTCCTTTTGCTTTTTAATCTTTTGTCCTTTCTCACAGTTTCACTTCTGCCTTGCTGTTCTCTGCTGACTTTTCTGCTGCCTTCTCATCCTGATTCTTGCAGAAGAAAGAGGGACCAGCACCACATGCTTCTCGTCAGACTGTCAGTAATTCTGCTGGTCTCTGGTGTTTGAGAGCCACTGATATAAGGTGGATGCTGGATGGGCCATTAGGTGAGGTTCAGCAAGAGGAGTGGAATATCTCTGTGCGACCACGTGTCCTGGCTATCTTTTGAAATGCTCTTCAGAAATATTTGGAGCCAAGATGTCCACTGGCAGTTCTTCGTGACAGGGAAATTATTCATACAGCCTTATACAGTTACTTGAACTTCTGAAGAAGTGCAGAATAGCAGTTAAATTAATTCAAAATTTAGTAAAACAACAGTTATGGTTAAATCAGGGGGAAATGCACTACAGGGCACTTATCAAAATGTCAGCATGCAAACTGGTAAGAGAAGCTCTTCCTCAGTATAAAATACTTCCTTGACTATATTGTTTGGGCTTCAGCAGGGTGTTTACACACTTTGAAAACCAGGCACTTGGATTTGGGTTAATTTACCCACTGAAGAACAGTTTGCATATCTTGCTCCTCACCTCAGTCTTTTGTTGTTTGGGAAGCAACAAACACATGATTAGGGTCTGCTTTGCTAGAGTGGTGTAAACTATGACTTGACTGATTTATGTAAGTGCTATTTATAAGTAAAACCCTATAAACGTCAGCCAGTGGTGGAAGTGAAACCAAGAATTTGGTCTTCCTTCTCACCAGCTGTGAACAGTTCTTTTGCATTTTTATGGAACTATAAAATTGAATAGTGCATCTTCTGTAGATGGAGCTTTCTGACATGCTTTTCATTTCTTCCCAACCCTCTGTCACCAATAATGTCAAATATTTAAGGCTGTATTTTCTAGTCTGGCAAAACCATTCCTGCCTGTTTTTGCTGAAGTCGTGAACCCCTGTGGGGTGACGCAGAGGCATTTGTGCTGTGTGCTAGATGCTTTGGAAGCAGCATCTCCTTTGCTGCAGCCATCATAGCTCTTTAACATATGCCGCACTTCACAAAGTTATTGAAGTCACAGAAGTTCCAAGAACTTGAAACTAATCAATTTTCCTCCAAACCTAAACCCAGTCAGCCCCAGATTTGTCACCAGGGTCTTACAGACACAGCTTGACATGTGCCATTCTCTGCCCCAGGGAGAATATCTGTATCTGATGATTGCAGCATCCACCTTGGATCAGGCTGTTGCTGTTGCTCTTGTGAAGACAATGCATTTGGCAGCAGAGACTGCAAAGCTGCACTGCTGGCCATCCCAAAGGTAATCTACTAAGAAGAGAGAAAAAATAGCTTCCATTTCTGGTAGGAACTACTGTCAGTCTTTCTGAAAAATGCACACACAGTATTGGCTCAATGCTGAACACGATACTTTTGCTTTGTGGAGTTTTGTGGGCAGATATATTTGCCACAGATCATCTGTTGCATCACTTGCATTTTAGTTGTCATGGGTACATGTTGTTGACCAATGCACACGGAAGTGCTCTTTAAACTCTGCTCTTTGACTGCTCAGAGGGTATTCTCTATAGCAGAAAGGTGCCCAGCAGATATTGTTCACTGCTAAAAGCTCCATCTTTGGTGTCAAGACATTTTCATGATAGTCTTCCCCGTGGGATAAAGAGTTTTCATCATCACAGAAATGCCCTCCCACAGCAGTGGGGACATCCATGAGTGACGGGAAGGATCTGATGAAATTCCAGCCAATGCATCAGACACCTAAGCAGAAGCTGTGGAGTCAATAGACTCTTCCTTTGGCTTTAGGCAGTCTCTGTATGCAGCGGTAGCAGCTGCCTTAGTGCTTGGGAGGCATGTGGGGAGCACACAATGCAGATTTGGTGGCTGAGCTTGACCTGAGCATTACTTGCTACTTCTTTGTTGTCGACTGTTTGTTCTGCAGTAACAATCAAAGGGCATGACCAGGTTAGGACCCATTGTACCAGGCACTGTGCAAACAGCCCTGTGCAAGTCCTGTCCCTTAGAGCTTCTTTGTGTGGAGATTTCAGTGAGCTTATTTTTTCCTTTAGCTGTCTCACAGTAAGTCAACTCATTTGCTTAAGGCAGGCTCTTGTTTTTTTAAGAGATGGAAAATAATGTGCAACAATTGTTTCCAAAGAGGCAATTTTCATGAAATATTATGGAATTCTGTAAATTTGTTCATCTGCTAAGTCTGTCATGTCATAATCTCAGCTTGCCTTCATGAATAACTGAACTCAGTTGTTCTCTTAAAAGGCTGTGTACTCGATGCAATTCTTTTTTGTCAGAGACCTGAAATCAGTTCCAGAGTCAATGCAGACACAGGTGCATTTCTCTTCCCTCCATCTTGAATTTCAATTACTTCAGGAGGTGAAACGAAACAACTGTGGAGTAGTGTGCAGTGACATTAAATGACTGCAGAGACACAACAAGCAAACCTGCTGAAGAAACTGAGCCCACAACTGGAATCTCTTGAAACTCAGCTTCCGCCAAATGAGTGGGTGTCCCGACTGGGCTTATTGATTTTTATTTCTATAAAGGTGATACATTTTTTTTTTCTTTTAGGCTGGCCACCAGACAAATGCATGAGGGTGCAGGAATTTCCTTAATGAGTAAAGATTGATCACTTTGCAGGATTGCCTGCATCAGTCAACTAGTGAATCCACATGCCCATAATACTCACTGTCATAAATCTACAATGTCCCAGGCTTAAACTGATTGAAAAGAATCATTATCCTGGGACACACAGTTTCACTGAATGTGTATTGCTTCCTGAATATATCAAATTGCAGTGTTTGGAAAATTTTGAAGTGTTAAGCTGTTTATGGGCAAAAGTTGCTAGAAATGAAGTTTAGTTATGGAACACCATTGTATATAATGAGCTGAAGGAAAGGGGAGCCTAATAACAGTCCTTTCTGTAATTCAATAAAATATTTGAAACTCAGCTGTAAGTGTGTGACTATGGCAGCTCCCACAAGAGCCATGGACTGTGGTCATGGCATAGTCTGTGTTTTCATCATCATTCCCTGTTTTCAGGGTTTGTATTTCAGCTGTAAAACACTCACAAATCAGGTGAGTCCACATAGGGCTTAAACCCACAAAAGGCAAGAAATTCAGACTTAGGGCTGGAACTCCCTGTCCTGCCCCCCTGACAGGCTCCTGCACTGTGTCGTGCTGCCAGCTGGGAGAAATGGAAGCCTGTGGGCAATCTCCTCCATGCAGCTCTTGTAGTAGCTGTCTAATAGGAGCTATTTCTAAATATATAATCCACCTCTTCCACCCCAAAGTTTAATGCTGTGAATTACCAAAAGTCCAAAAGTTTGGCTCACTCCTCTGGTGTTCTGATAAACATTAGTGGGCATTTTTCATGAAAGCTTGGCATGAAATATAGGAACTTATTCAAATATGAACCGTATTTACTTTCTGAAAATCATATGGATTTCTAAACAAATCAATTTGATAGGTATCATTTAAATAACATGCCAAGAAAGATCAGAAGGATAACCTTTTTTTGAAAAAGTATTTCAAATATTGTTCATTTTAGTTGTGCAACAGACAGAAACATTCTTGTTTGGAAAGGTTAGGCTAAGACCTATTTACTTTGCACCAATAATTTTGGATCCAGCTTTTCCTGAACATAGAAAAAGCAAAAATTGGAAAACCTAAACAAAAACCCCACTGATTTTTTGGGAAGCAGCTGCTTCACTTATCAGAGGTATGGCCAGTCTACTATAGAAAATGTCCTTCTCTTACTGGTCCAAGCTGACTTTCCCAAAGACCAGGGACAGCTCGTGTCTCAGACTCCCTACATAGTAGGAGGCTGATGTCATTTCTGCTCTCTTATTTGGACAGATGAGAGCAAAAATCACAGGGGCTGGTACCCTGTTCCCTTGAAGGAGGCTTGCAATAGAAAGTACAGCTTGCACTTTGTTCTTTACTTCTCATCACCCCAGAGCTTTGTGGGCAGAATCTAGCCTCAGTTTCCACAGCCTTTGCAGGATGCTGGCAAGAAGAGCTTGGGATGAGTGTGGTCAGGTCACCATGCTGTTGGCCTTGACCTGTGCAGTAGCCATGGTCTACACCTAATTTGTTGGACGTGAACCAGGGGAAAAGTGATTTATGAAATCCTTTCTCAATAGATCTGGATTATGGCAATTTTCTTCTTACAATGAAGAGCTGATTTTGGTGGAGCTGTAGGAAGAAACAATGTGTTAATTGAGGGGAATCCCGGATATGGGATTTCCTACACTGCTTATAATGGGAGCTGAGCTGGCCCGGGTTTTCAGACAAGCCTGCCTGGGCTCTTTTCTTATACTGAACATAAAAGAGACTCCAGTGTCATGTGGCCCACACAGTACTCCAGCAGCTGCCCCCATGGCAGGTCCTGTTTCTCTCAGGCTGTCCTGATTTTGGATGTAGTGACCAGAGCAATTCAAACACACCTCCTCCCATCTTTGCACCCAGTTAGGGACTTGAAATAAAAAAGAACACGCCCTATGTGCAGGGAAAGAGAACAAAGGAAATGGTGGTGGGCCATGATGCAGAGCTGAGGGTCTCAGATACCATGGAGAGCAGCACTGGTGTCAGGAGTGGAGATGGTAAGTCAAGAGCTCAATCAGAAAAACACTAGTTGGCTCTGGGACGAAACCTCAGAAGGCAGATGGGGACAGAAAATAGCTTAGGTTATCACTGAAATGAAAATTAATAGAAGGGATAGAAGATGCAGAAAATTGTTACTGAAACAGGGGATTTGAAGATAATTAAACAATTCATTTTGTCTGTCTTACCTTCATTTGAGACATTTTATTACATCTCAAACAGAACAGATAATTTTATTGTAATTTATTTTATTATTTTAAAATATGCTTTTTATGGTATTTAAAAAGAGTCAAGGTAGAAATAAAAAAAATGTGACTTCCAGACTATAATTATATTAATTCTTATGACATTTTGTAGTCTAAATATTTATCTCAAGTTGTGGGCAAAATTTGTTTTGAAATAGCAAATTTTTCTGACAGCAAGTGCATTTGTGTATGCATGCACACGTGGCAGTAAGAATATAAAAATTGGATTAAGTCTTTTAGGACTTTTGTTTCTGCTTTTAATTATATGATTTAAAGAGCAACTTAACTAAGGCCTATTCAGCTGCAGTTCAGTGACTTCTGTGCAAAACCGAGGCTTTTTACTGGTTGTCTCGTGCTCAAAGGAAGGAAGCATGTGCTACCAAAGCTTTCTGTAGAGAGACTTCCTCTGCTCATCAAAAACTGAAGAGTTAGCACATATAGCCTTTCCCACCTCCGAGGGGAAGAGTTCCAGGAGGATTATGAGTGAAAACTCTCTGTAAAGTTTGCTGTTCAGTCACTTTCAATTTACCTTGAAAGCCACAAAATACAATTCAGTTCATACAGCTGGTGGCAAAGCTACAGCAAGTGTATGTTCCTCATTAATCTCTTATGGCCTAAACCTCCTCCTTATTTCGTCCTCATACATTATTTCCATTTATTTCTTCATTAATCTCCAGTGTCCTTCCTTTTTGCAGCAGGATGCCTGCATGAAATGCTTTTCTTCCTTCTCTGCTAAATCCAAGAGTTTTGACACTGAAATTTAATTTTATGTGTCAAGTTGATTTTTATGATTTTCATTCATAAACCTTTGGTTATCTATTTTTAAGGGAAAAGCCTTCAAACAAACCTCAAAGAGGAAAAATATACTTCCAATAAATAATCTAGCACTGCTGCTGTAAGAAAAAGTTAATCCTCACAACCATTATTACGTCTTCAGATTTTTTTTCTGACATTTATTAACTTCTCGTGGAAGGCAGGGGGGATTTCTTTCCCCAGCAGACACTTCCCAGCTTGCTTTACAGGCCTCTGAGTTTTGGCAATAATCCACAAAAGGATGTCTGCTGTCACAAAGACCACATCAGGATTTTTAGCTTCCTTACAAGAAATCACTGTGTCTGTGGAAGTGCTACCAAAGAAGTGGCAAAGATTTTGGCCCCCTCCGTCATGATGTGCAGACCTGCTGTGGACCAGATTTTCTTCCCACTGATGAACCCTGTCGTATGGGGAGTGTGCAGAAACCACATCAAACTCTGAAAGTAGCTAGCATGACTTTTGGATAGCTCAGCTCCTCCCAGGGGTCACAGCCAGCTGTTGGGAATCTGCTGGAGTGCAGCAGGGTGGTGGAGAGGTAAAGCAGTAAAGGGTCTTTAAATAATCTCTTTCTACACCTGGGGGTGCTCAGTGTGCAACTCTAAAACTGCCAGTCCACGTGATCCCCTTAGCAGAGAAAATCATAGCCAAAGAATCATGGAATGGCCTGTGTTGGAAGGGACCTGAAAGATTATCTCATTACAACCCCCCTGCCATAGGCAGGGACATTTTTCACTTGACCAGGTGGCTCAATGCTCCATCCAACCTGGTCTTGTACTCTTCCAGGGATGGAGCATCCACAGCTTCTCTGGGCAACCTGTTCCAGTGCCTCACCACCCTCACAATAAAGAATTTATTCCCAATATCTAGTCTAAACCTACCCTTAGTTTGAAACTGTTCCCCCTTGTCCTATCACTACATGCTTTTTAAAAGTATTTATCTCCATCTTTCTTGTCAGCTCCTTTCAGGAATTGGAAGGCTGCAATTAGGTCACCCTAAAGCCTTCTCTTCTCCAGGCTGAAAAACCCAAATTCTCCCAGCCTTTCCTCATGGGAGAGGTGCCCTCTAATCATCTGGCTGACCCTTCTCTGAACCTGCTCCAGTAGGTCGATGATCTTCCTGTGCTGGGGATCTCAGGGACTCCAGATGGAATCTCCCCAGAGCAGAGCAGAGCAGGGCAGAGGGGCAGAATCCCCTCTCTTGCCCTGCTGCCTCTGCTGCTGGTGATGCAGCTCAGGATAAAATTGGCTTTCTGAGCTGCAAGTGCACATTGCTGGCTCATGTCCAGATTCTCATCCACAAGCACTCCCAAGTTTTTCTTGGCAGGGCTGCTTCTAATCTGTCCATCCTCCAGCTTGTATTGATACTGGGAGTTGCTCTGACCCAGGTGCTGCACCTCCTACTTGTTGAAGAACATGGGATTCTCATGGGGTGGGAAGAGCCACCAAGGATGTTCTGCAATGTCCCCTTACCCAAATGCAGGATCAGCTGTTCTTAAACTCTTCCTTACTGTGCGCTCACAGCCAGACCAAACAAATATCTAACACATTTTCTTATAGCAACCCCTTCAACCCTTCAGTGGTAGAAAATTGGTTCATGTTAGTTCTTTTGCCTTCAGAATCCTCTTCCCTCCCTGGCTAACAGCTGTAAGCAAATGTCCCACGTGGCCTTGCCAGGGTTAGGCAGAACGTGGTTGTGATGGCTTTGGCTGAGATAGAGTTACTTTTCTTCAGAATCGCCAATATGGACTAAGTTTTGGACTTGTGCTGAAAACAGTATTGATAGCTCAGGGATGTTTTTGTTATTGCTGAGCAGTGCTTGCAGAGTAAGGCCTTTTCTGCTTCTCAGCCCACACCACCAGAGAGGATGCTGGGGGTGCACAAGAAGTCTGGGAGGCAACACAGCCAGGACAGCTGATCTCAAGTGACCAAGGAGAATTCTATACCATATGGTGTCATGCTCAGCATATAAAGCTGGGTAGGGGGAAAATGTTCAGAGCGACAACTTCAGTCTGCCCAAGTCCCTGTTATATGTGATGGAGCCCTGCTTTCCACGGGATAGCTGAACACCTGCCTTCCGAAGGGAATGAATTCCTGGGTTTGCTTTTCTTGTGTGCATGGCTTTTACTTGCCCTATTAAACTGCCTTTATCTCAACTCATGAGTTTTCTCATTTTTACCCTTCGGATTTTCTCCTTAATTCAGTTAAGGAAAATGAGCTGGCAGCTACATGGGGCTGAGTTGCTGACCAGGGTTAAACCATGACTGAGATTCACCATGTTCGAAAACTGTGAGATAATTAGCATTTCATGTCTCAGACTAGCAGGAAGTGAGGTGTGCTGAGGATGGGTACGGGGAAGGGAAGGGATCAGTATGTCTCATCAAGACCTGCCCAGGAGATGAGGAGTGGAAATATTTCTGTTTAAAAGGTTTGCACAGCAGATGCAGAAAGAAAGGATCAGCAAAGTGAGAACTTTAAGCCAGCAGGTCTGTTTTCCCCATGGAATTGCAGCACTTCTGCGCTTGTGGGCTGTCTCAGCACTGAATCTGGAAGAAGCTGGTTCAAAGTACAGGCCTTTTGCTTAAGGTGGTGAGAAAAAGTCATGGGAGAAGTGAGATCAGGTGCTATTGCAGAATTTTTGTTTCCTGCCGCCCCTGCCGTACGGCTCTCGGTGTGCAGCTGCCTGCCCGGCGCGACTGCAGCAGCCCCTGCCCGGCTGTGCACCCTGAGCTCGACCTTCCCCGGGAGAACACAAAGGGATGATGTAAAATCTAAAAGCGGAGGATAGGGCAAGAAAGACAAGTTCTGGGGAAGACTGCAGGCGTGAGGCCTGGACTGGTAACACACACAGTGACTCTTGTCTGGGTTTTTGTTCTTTTGAACTAAGCCAGTGTGAGAATTGGCATATCAGACCTCAATCCTGCAGAATTGCTTCATGCATACAGTTATGGATACAGAGGATTTGCTGTCTGCATCATATCCTGCTACTGAAATTGCTTTGCAATGTGCTTTACATTGCTTTGCATGTATTGTACTGTACACCTTTATTTTAAAGAGTAGCTCCTTAGATACATCCCAGATCTAGATCTGACCATTAGTTCCTCCAAAATGGTACAATAAATTCCCATTCCTCCTTCCCTTTCCAACAATTTGCATTTTTTGTTGTTTTCCTGCTTTATCGTTTTCTCATTTTTCCCATGCTGCCCAGCACAGCTGAATAACAAGCCCCTTTCCTCCAGTTCTTTGCCATGTCCTGCATAGTGTGACCTGATAGTTGTGGTGTGCCTGGCAGCTTAATGCTCCTCTCTGTTTATGCTGGGTGGCTACTGTTGCTCCAAACAGAATTTGAAGTTTTTTTGTTTTTGTGTTTTTTAACCCCAGTTCTGCAGTGTTGTTCTGTGCTTAGGGGATCTCTTGCTGAAAAAGGACTGTAATGAAAGAAAAATTACGATATAGCCTATATAGTCTATGAACAACAAAGTCCACTGAGTAGTGGGTGCAGTTTATGATGTGTTGCAGAGGCTCATCTGTGACATGCTTTTCACATTGCATTTTAACTTCCAGCTACATTGGCAGCCCCAGACATGCAAGGGATTTTGTTTGCCTTCTCCTTAGATGCTTGAGTGGAGTTTGAAAGCATTTCATGGAGCAGAATTAGTTCATTTCTGATATGCAAAATGCACATTTGACCTGCTGTTCCACACACAGACTTTGACCCCAAGAACCAAATAACCAATTACCTATTGAAAGATAAGACGTCTGTGGAGTCCCATGATCACACAGAACAGGAATAAAGGATGGAAACTGTTGGAAGGGCATCTTACTCTCATAAAATCTCTTTTCTAGATCTGGGCATTCTCTGCAGATGATGCTGGCTTTAGCACGGAGAGTAGAAAACAGCATGAAAGAATAGACAGGTTTTTATTGATACAGATCGAATTTTGAGAGCGTGTTCTGATCACATGGCACCTGCAGTCTCGCCCCTTTTTAGGTTTGATGGAGACTGTTTCCAGTGTCCCCATTTCTTTGGCATGGTTAATGGGTGACAGTGCAGATTTTACCTGAAGCGGCCCTGTTCCCAGTCACTCTTCTCCTGTTTGCCTCTGGGATCAGATTACCTTCTTGCTACTTTTAACTCCTCAGAGATTTGTTCTCGTCTTTAGGCCTTGGCTGCAAACAGTGCAGGTTATACATAAATTGTAATGAGAACCACAGAAGTTTGCTCAGGGTAATACAAATGCAAAATTCAACAGGTCATGAGACACCAAAAACCCTCACAAAAAACCTTTGAGAGTTGCCCACTTGTCTGGAGTTTCTACCAATAAAGGATGTCTTAAGTCCCCTATTTCTTTTCAAGCTGACTACTCAGTAAAAACTATTAACACTTTGCTGTACTTCACATCAGGGAGCCTGAGAGCCAGACTTTGTCACATCTGGAGCTTCATGTGCTATCCAGCAAAGTCTTTTCTTCACAGTGAAAACTGAGCTGAAAATTTCCTTTAGACAGCTGAGTTACTGGAGAGTATGATATAATCCTGAGGTCTTCATGGAAAACTGATAATGGCAGCAGGTGGCATTACTTAAGAAAATGTGAAAAACTGAGCATCACTAAAACCTGTAAATAAAAGCAGTGAGAAGTCTGAAAGGTAATAAGCACAAAACTGAAAGTTGCACAGAGACCTATATTTGATTCTGTAAATTGAATCATACTTGGTTATAGAGAATTGCCTAGAAATAACAAGTAGCATGTTGATGAGAAAATAGAATATCACTAAAAAACAATCTCTAATTTTCATAACAGAAAGAGAACTTAAGAATAGAAAATCTGACCAATGATTTGCCGTTGGCTTGAATGGGACCTAGAGCTGTTTCTTGTTGAAGCAAAAACCATTGTGGTAACAGCACACTGCTCTCAGCTTCCTCTGCTTCCTCACCACCAGTGATGGGTGCCCAGCATTCCAGGGCAGGGTTACTTGCAGTAGTTCTGGTTTGCATGGTAATGTGCAAATTTGGTGCACAATTGTGCACCAAACATACTGAGATACTTCCAGATCTCAGTATGTTTGGTGCACAACTATTTCTCCTTAGTTGTCACAATAGCTTTGTGCCCCTCTAGTCCCCTGGAAAAAATAAGTTTAATTTCTACACTCTTGCTAACCAGGAGTTGGGAAAATCCTCAGGATTTGAATATTTCACCCAAAAACCTACTGGACTCAGCCAGTTTGATGGTTCTTCTCTACTTAACTACTCTAGGTAGGATTGCTGGTTGAACTCCTGCTCTTACTCACAGTGTTCATGCAATATAAAGCACATACTCTCTTATGTAAGATCAGAACATTTGGCATTTCTTCTGAGACTGCAAGGAAATAAAATCAGAACACCATGTGATTCTGCAGACTTTCTCCTGGTGATTTATTCAGTGAGATACTGACCATCACCTGCCTCATGGATGGATATGAGAATGTTTGGACTAACTTGCCATCTCAAAATCTGGATCTTCAGCTAGGGCTTATCTAAATATCTGAGTCTTAACCATGTCAAAAAAAGGTCTATGTTATTTCTCTTGCCTTGTGATCTCAATGAACTTAAAATCCTGCTATGATGAAAGGAAAAAAAATGCAATCAGATTTTTTTATGCTTCCCTAGGATAGTGCCTTTAAACAGTAGCACTTCTAGGCTGAATTTTCCAGCCATGTACTCCACTGCAGTACCTTAAGTTCCACATTCTGAGAAACTGAAATAAAAAGCTGAAGACTGCTCATATAGACATTATTTTTACCCGTTAAGTCACTGATTTTTCCACATTAATGACAGGATAAAAGATACCGGGCTTCAATTCAGATTATGACAGTATTTAATGTCTTTTCCACATACAACTTAAAACTAGGAGAAGACTTCCTCTCTTGTTTTCATGGGAATTTTGTGAATTCCAGTATGTATATTTTTCCAGCTGTAGTATTTTATTTGAAATTGAAAATTGCCAGTTGAAATATCACCTTTCCCATGGAAAAGTTGCTCATACTAAATCTTAGCAATATAAATTTATTTGAAGTACTCAGGTTAGATGGTCTCTATGCATAAAGCAGTGTCTTGAAATCTGAAATCATTCTCCATAGGAGTCAACACCTGGACCTTGGCTTGTTTCCCCATGGAGAAATCCACCACTACAAAGCAGAAGGACAGAGAGGAGTGTGCTACATCTGTAGTCTAAGGTCACTTGAGGTAAACCTTTCCTTTGTAAATCTATCTTCTGACAAAAAACCTGCTCTGTTGAAGCATCCACCTGGTTTTCTTGGGAAGTACTGAATAAAAGCAGCTACTGCTGTATTCATGAACTTGACTTTTTATCTTCAGTCTGGAAGTTGCATCTGGGGAAGCAGTTAACCAGGGAAAATCATGGCCTATATGACACGCTATATACCATATAGACTATATGCACTTACTTTCCTGTTAAAGAAAAAGTTTGTTACTACCTACAAAAAATAACCTAGCACTTTCCCTACCCCAGTCAATCTGTAAGTGTGAGATTCTTTATATGTGGCCTCTCCTGTGCTCCTGCCATTGGGTTGTGTCCTTCTCCAGCTCCTCTTGTCCCACAACAGTAGCTCAGCTTTCCTTCACTTGCTGCCTGGAACCCCTGGCTAGGCTGGCCAAGAAGTGATGCTTCATCCCTCTTGCTAGGCTGCCTGTCTGGTCCAGCCTTGGCTCCCTGCAGCCTTGAAGTCTAGCAGGTTTCAGGGGTTAGCTGGTGCAGCCCACAGTGACATTGGGTATTGTCCCCAGCAGCAGGAGTCTCAGGACAAAAGCAGTTCAGCTTCTCAGTGTCTTGCTGCAGAGATCCAGTCTCTCACAAGGGTGAAACTGGAGTGTGTGCGTGCACTGCCACTACACACTGCAAAAACAGAGGCAGCCAGGCTGAGTGGAACCATTTGTTACCTCCTAAGCTAAACAGTGAAGGATGCAGTGCAGAGGTGCTGCTGAATAAAACTTATGGTTTTAAGAATTGGTGTGGTCCTGGTAAACATTAAAAAAAAAAAAATGTGTACAGTGAAGTTGAACAATCTTTGTTTAACCACAACTGGTCTGAGGGTTTGGTGACTGCTCAGGTGCTGTTTTCCTTCATGTTCAGGCTGAGATATTTGGTTGCATTCAGCGCAGCAGATGCTCTCAGATGAACTCTGCCTTCACCTGAGAGTCAGAAACTTCAAGAAGTTGAGGGCTTTTCAGTTTTGGGTGTCTTGACACTAAAAGGCATTGCCAAAGAAAAACACATTGAGAAACTCTAGTGACAAAGGTAGGAAAAATAATGTCAGATTTACTGTTTTATGGCTGTACCAGTGCACAGTTTTCATGTATGACTTCTCCAGATGCAAAACATTTCTTGCTAATTCAATGCAGCATGTCTTTGCATATGTTGCATATACATGTATGCATACATGCATATACATATATATGCAGCAGCTTTTATTCTCACTGACCATATCTCTATTGTTTTAGCTTCACATTTAGCACAGACTCCCCAAATGTTCTTTTGCTTTTTCCTGAAGCTCTGCTGATTGTACATACAGAGCACAGAAGTCTGACAGAATTTTGTCACTGCCATCTGTAGCTGCTGTATGCAGCATTAAATTGAGTTAGTAATTTGTACCTGTCAGTTTTCATTCTGATTGCTTCATGCACACACAAAATTCCTGAACAGAAAGGTATAGATAAGTCTTTGAAGACTGTACATCACCTGTTTTTCTTACACTCAGTTTCATCGCTAAAGAGCTTTTTACCATGTAAATTAAAATGTTACCCTCTGCAAGGATGATCAGCTTTTCTTTCCCTTTCTCCTTGTGCCCACATAAGAAAAAGAAATATCCAAATGAGCACTTCATTTTGCCCATAAAGCTGGCTAGTCATATTTTGTTTAATAATCTTTGTGCTGTTGATAGTCTCTGTTTAAGTATTTTGGAATTTTACATTAATCAGCAACTTAGACAAGATCTAATGGACTTTAAAAGGATTATATTAAATTCTAAGAATAAGATGATGTGCCATTTAAATAAACAAATACCAGTTTTGGGGCCTTTTGCTATGACATAAAGTTTCTTTGACTATTTTGGAAAGAAAATCAATCCCTAAATATAAGACTTTAAAAACAGATAATATAAAACCCCAAAATAAACTCATCCCTCCTTGTGGAAACAGTATCTCTCTTTACTCAAACTAGACAATTTTGTAAGTCATCTTCATTTTTGGAAAAAGACATCCTAGAATGACTGGCAAATCTAGTGATCCAATGGAAAGAATTTCTGGATGTTCAGCCAGTCTGATCCATGTTTTGACGTTTTATGCAAGGGAATAAAAACTGCTTTCCCCCCCATTACTACAGGCTGCTATTACAATCATTTCATGCAGATCTGATTACACGCTCACAGAAAAGTCATCAATGCATTGGAAGAAATGAATAAGAAGGACTATTTCTGTTTATGCAAAACTTCTGGAGGGACATTGCAGGTTATTTTCATGGTGCAGCTTGCCATAGATCCAAGTTAGCAATACAACACTGTGCAGCAAAACCCTCAGTGGCAGCTGTTACTGCTAGCCTGGAAGGCCAGATAAGACCAGTTGTATCTACCTTGTCCCTAGAAGACCAGAGGAGTACATCCTCGCACTAGACAGCTCAGGGAATGGTGGATGTGTTGAATTGTCTAATTAAAAAGCAGAAATATACCACATGCCCTCCTAGAGACGTTTCAGAAACTCCTATTTTTAGATGAGATTAAGAGGTGCGCTGGGTGCGAGACATAGTGTGGGAAGAAGGTTTCATTTAAGCAATGTTTCATTGTCTTCTCACCTCTGGAAATAGACACATTTTGGGTTCCTTTTCAGAAGTCTTCATACCAGCAAGACCTATGATTCAACACATTGACCTGCACATTCTGGCACCATCATGGTTAGTGACTCTCCTGATATCTTCTCTGCTAGTTTCTCTTACCTTTCTGAAAAATCTATGAGCTGGCTGCTGCATGCTGTGAAAAGAACCAATCATGCACTTTACAAACTGCACACTGTCTTGGGGAAAATAACTATATTCTCCTGACTTTTCTCCTCCGACCTTTCTGAGGTATAATTGTATGAGCTGGAGGTAGCTGATCCTGTCAGACTTGAGACAGACTCAGTCACCCAAAAAAGCTTGGGTGTCACACCAAGGCCACAAAAAACAGCTTGACCATTTTGGCAGACAAAGGTGAGGAGAAGAAGTAGATGAAGAAACTGAAGATATTCCTTGATCCAAACCCTGGCTCTTTCTAGTAGCTGATGAAATATGCTGAATTCATGATGCTGAGAACATTGGCAAAGAGGATACCTTGGGTGCACCATCCCCCAGTCACATGGTCACTGCCCAATGTGGATGGATGCAAACCTTAGCATGTTCAATCTCCATTACATTGTGTGGTCTTCCTGCTCTGTATCTGCAGCTTTCTACTCAAGATTAAAATGCTGACTCTTCACTTCTGACTTTTTTTCCACTTGGCCTCTTAAAAACTCTAGTTAAAGGTCTTTTCCCCCAGGTCATGCACATTGGATTATATTTTAGAAAACAATAAGTACAGGCTAAAGACCAATCCCAAACCTCAAAACCAATGCCCACATGAGTCCTGTCTTATGAGTGAGCGTAGTTCTTGCTCCAGCACTCCAACCAAGGTCTCAGCTTTTGTCAGTCTGCCAGGCTGCAGCCACTCCATGGGTGGGTTATCCTTCTTCCCCCTGCTTGAATCAGCCCTTGTCAGGCTCCTCTGGCAGGCTGCAGGTGTATCTGTGCTGGGGGAGAGAAGCTGTGTCTGCCTGCCCAAGCTCTGGGAGAAGAGGCCCAGGGGAGAAGGGCATTGTGAGAGTGGGAATGTGGTACTGCACTGTTTGTATTCCACAAGCACAGCTCTGGGGTACAGCTGAACAGCTCCAGGAGCTGTGCTCTGCACTCCCATCTGCAGCAGGTGGGTGCAGACACCACTCTGCATTACTCTGATTTGTAACTACAACAAGCATTTTAAAAAGTGTATTTTATTTATTTATTTATTTATTTTTTAAGTGTATCAGGTGCAATTCCCAGCTGAGTAATGGCCCCACTGAGCATGGTAAAAAAATACCACCCTCTGAGGGTGCCAGAACAGCCAGTGCCTGTCAGCTACTGCTCTTCACTAGGTTGGCATGCACAAAAATAGAAATGACAGTCATGTCATACTTGCATGCAGTGGCCTTGGATTTCTTCCACCAGCCCACAGATTCAGGAAGTTCTTAGGTTATGGTAATACAATTATTCTAATATTGATTTTATTTGGCATAGATATATTAGAAACACAAGTAGCTCCAATTTCTTCCCTAGTTAGAAGTCCTTTTATTGTCTGATCAACAAACATAAGGGAAAATTACAGTTTTTTACAGACTTCAGTTAAAACTAAGGCTCTAGGCAATCTAGGAAATGCAAATTGTCCGAGGACCCTGGAAGCAGAACCAGGCTCTGTATACAGCCACAATGAAATGGAAACAGAGCAGAAGTGAGGCTTAGCAAGTAAGTCAGTAAAGTGAGATGAGTAAAGGAAGATGTTTTAAAAGATTTGTGGAATACAAGCAGTATAGCAGGGAAATACCAGAAGAGGGAAGACCACAATAATTGAGACAAATCTGTATGACTGTGGATGTGTCAAGCAGAGAAAACATCACTGGTCTTTTATTTACAGAAAATAGCATTTTGATAGAGTAGAAAGGTTGAGTGAAATTGAAAAGACGGGACATAATAAAAACAGATTTTCATTCTTCCAGTTGACTCAAATTCAGGTATGGTCCACTGGCTTTTGTTAAATGTTCCACTTCTTCATAAAGAAGCCCAAAAAAATGTACTTTTCCAGCAGTAGTTCCTTCCTGGAAGAGTGAGATGCTTAGTCAGAGCACAGCTGTTTTTGTTTCTCTTGGCCTCCATAGCCTGACAGTATAGTGCCATCAGTGAATCAGAAAGCTCAAAGATACAGTTTGGAGTTAATGTCAGTGTTGTTCAATGTATATAATACATTTAATAAATTGGTTGATTTTTTAAAAAAAGTTTCTTACACTTTCTGTAGTCTCTGTTGTGTGACTAAGATAACTAAATATATTGAATGGGAGCTGGGTTGTGTTGCAATATCCTGAAAAATCCCCTTCTTCTGCGGGGCACAGCCTGCCTCATGAGCCCACAGAACCCTGCTCAGAAGAGATGATTGCCTAAGGGTAGGACAGGGCCTGTGCCAAAGAGGAAGAAGCTGGTGCAGAGAGTTCTTGCACAGTGCACTGGGGCTGGGGCTGGTCCCTCAGCAGCAGACAGCAGTGGGAAAGCAAGCTGGAGTGCAGATCCTGAGAACATGGCCAGCGAATCCTGCCCAGGGGACCAAGAGCAGACCCTCCAGAGCCAAACCCAACAGACCCTGGGACTGCAGATTGCCTTGACAACAGATGGATATGCATGTTTGCTCTCAGTCTGAAGTCTGGTCACAGTCCTGTCAAATCCCCAAAAATGCTGCCTTCTGCCAGCAAGCATTACTACTGTTTTATCTGGATGGAACCAAGAGTATCAGACTTTCATCCAGACACTGGGGGCCACTCTGGATTTACACTGGAATAACACCAATGTTACTGAGGTCAGACTCTGGCAGTGGGTGAACAGAAACAGAAATAGCTCCATATCATGCAAAGGAGACAAAGAAATTTGTCATGAACTTGTAATATGACAGAAAATCTAAGAAGGTTCATGAGAATAGACAGACTCAAAATATATTTTATTTTTTTCATGACTTTTATGACCTATATAATTTGATACGCAAAATACGTATTTATTTGTGTTCATTATTTGAGTTTTATATGTGACGAAAAGAGAGAGCCCAAGGTTTCCAGATTAAAAACCTACATAAATCAAACATGCACATTGGATGTTTCTTGGAAAAATGCTTCAACACCAATGTCTGTCTTCTACTTCCCGGAAGGTCTACATGGTAAAAGGATGGTAGGATCCACCTTATAAAAAATATGCATATCAGAGTAGAACCCAGAGATTGAATATCTCAGGGCCTGAGTAATTCAAGTCAGGACAAGAAATACATTATTTATATTTCTGCAAGGTAAATGCAAATAAAACTGCATGTTGGCAAAGATTTCTAATTTAATTTTAGGCCTTTCAGAGTAAGATATCTTCCCCCCACCCCAAGCAGAAATTAGAAATGAAGGTAAAAATAGGGCTTAAAGTTTATTTTAAGAAAGAAAAATAGCACACAGAAGGATAAGTGAAAACTCTAAAATGCAGAGAGACAGTTTTTGAAACTAATCCAATAATAAGAACTGATTAGATTGTATTACTCTGCCAAAGAAGCAAGTTCATCTGTTGTTGGACAAAAGACTCAATTCATTAAAAATTACTTAGGTGGATACTGATATTTTTGATATTTCACCCTCTATGCCGGAGTCAAGGTGGTGATTTTCTACCTGATTTAAAATTGAAAAAGGCACTTTTGTGGCATACCAGATAAATGAGAAAGCTAAAATAAAGCATAAAGCCAATAGCTCTTTATACTGAATTAGAATGCTTCAGCCAGATATCTGGAGGATGTCAGTAACAATGCTTGAGTGGGAATGAGTCTGGGCCAGAAGTGGTTTCTTTTCTGTCCTCTTGTGATTGCAAATCACTGTTCTTTGAATTACAAGCAAAAGAAAGAGAATCATGAGAATGAAAGGCCCGTACCTGCTTTGAAAAAACCTGTCTTTCAGAAAAGCCCTCATGACAGAATTGATCAGCCTGGATAGAATGAGAAGTTATCACATGGGAACAGGAGTACTATGAAGCACATCCTCACTGTGCCACGTCTGCAGAGTGAGGATGTGCCTCATCTCCACTCGCTCTTGGACTGCTCTGCTGGCTCTGCCAGTAAAGCTGTCTGCAAGGGTGAGTTCTGTGGGGTGCAGGTGGGAGCAGAATGGAGGTCACTGAGCAACAAGTAGTGCAGGATGTTGTTCTGGGGACGCTGCTGTAGGTTGAGGTCACTCATGTAGAACATAAAGCTCTTTATAAAGGCCACCTCTGAAATCTCCCATCTTTTCTGATGGCCACTAATTGTGTCAGGTGTGCCAAACCATGTCTTCCTTCCTCTTTTGCATTCACGTCAACAATTGGAAGGAATATCAGAAGTTTTTCCACCTAACACGTTTGTGGGTTACCTGGAGGAGAATGACACTTGGAAAAACCCATGATTCATAGAGGCTGATTTGATTAAGATGCAGACTGCAAACTCCCTGTATACCAGCCACTCCTCTGCCTTTGTCTTTGAGTTGCTCAGGACCCAGAGTGGATTTTAAGCAAGATCCTCAATAGGAAAGCCATCATGAGTCCAAATTGAAGGTATTCAAAAATAGCACTTGCCTGTGACCTCAGTGTGGATTAACAAACTGTTCAAAGGTCTGTGTTTTCATCATGTTCTTTACATGTTGGGATTTGTTTGGGATATGAAAGAGTTATGCTAAACAGGCTTGAAAGTCCCTGCCCAACTGTACATGGGCAGGGACTTTCAAGCCTAAACATAGATTTTCAAAACACACCTAGAGAGAAAGACTTCTCATAAAAAGCAGGAGGCAGAAGTGGCACCATTGAGAAGCACCACACATGCTTCCCCGAAATGTAAGTCATATTCAGTTGTCTAAACATAACTCTAATATAAATAATAGAAAAGAAATAATATCATAATGAAGGTAAGCTTAACCAAATCAGCATACAGAATATACTGCTATGTCTCCTGTTCATTCTTGTAAACCCTGAGAATCAGTACTACCCACTTTTTAGGAAGTGTAATGACATTCAGAAATAGTTTTGCACTTTTCTTTCCTCTGACAGCCATTTCTTTCTTTTTTAGTTCATACTAATCCAATAATATAAACTGAGTATCTTTCAGAAGCATTCCTACAACATGGTGTGTCTTGTGCTAGCCCTTTAAATTTAGTGATAACATCCTCAAAACAGCTAATTACAGTCTATTCCCATCACCTTTTACAGCTGGCTGCCATCCTTACTCTTTTACTCTTATGTCCTCCCCACCTGCTTCCTGGATCTCTGGGGTCGAAGGTTGTTCGTACAAGCCTTTCTGCAAGAGCAGCCTGTAATGTGTGTTTTGGTTGCTAATGCTGTGTCCATTTAGGGACCTTTATGTATATATCTATAGATAGATAGATATAGATATAAAAGCATATATATATAGTCTACATAACTACAGGTGCAAAGGTGTGAGCATTAAAAGCCTTTCCTCAGCTTGTCATGATGTGAATTAACTACTGAGCTCTGTATACTGACCATGTCATTCACATGGTCATAAAATGTGATAAAGCAGAAAAGTATAAATAGAAGAAAGGGAAAGATGTGAGTAAGTTGAAGTGGAGCTGCCAGTAAAGGTTTGTCTAGGCATGGAGTGAAGCTAGAGGTTTTTCTTGACAAGCATGGGGGACAGCAGCTCAAGCTCAAACAGCTCTATGCAGAAGACCTACTGGGTCTGTAATGTTTTGAGGTGGGTGCTCTTGCAGGCTATGGAAAAATATAACCTGTCTTTTCAGCTGAACAACTTGAGGAAGGCAGTGAAAGATAATAAATAATTACATGAAAAAAATAATTCTGTAAGCAATTGAAATTCTGCTGAAGTGACTGTTTCAAGAAAAAAAAAAAAAAAAGAAAAATACTTTTCTAAATGTATTGAACAGATCAGTGATTGGAAAACTACCAGTATGGTGAAAAGAACACCTCTGGTGGGCAAGAAGCTAAGGAATGGGGAAAAAATCTGTCTTCTTTTCCAGTCAGTGTTCTTAAATTTCTCTAATGAGGAGTATATATATTTGCTGATCCAGATTGTCTATGAAATAATAAGGATAGCTTTTGGTTGCTAGAATAAATTCCTGATGAGACTTTGGCTGCAGGATCTGGGCCTCAATGAAAATCCCTGCTCAGCAATGCAAAGAGGTTTATCAGCCATCAAAATGGATGATCTGGCTGGTAAAAGGCATGCACGACCACAAGTAAAGCTTCAAGCCCTAATATGCCAAGTAGAGATCCTTCTTGGTTTCCTCAGGGTTAGTCTCTCACCTTGCAGAGATCCATCACCGCTTCGCAGGGTCAGACTCTAAGTGTGCCGGTGGTGGGTAAAACTGTGACTGAAAATGCAGTTCCTGTTTGATGAAAAATAAATGCCATCCTGCTGAGAGCAGATACTGCCTTGGAGTCAGCAGCACTTGGAAAGGATGAATTACTCTTATAGCTCTCTTCAAATATCAAGCAATTTAGGAGCTCCTGGGGATTAATATAGAACGGAAACTGCACTGAGGCGCTGGCACTTTCTGTCTCGGCTCTACCTGTTACACCAAAACTCAACCAGTGCCATTAGTTTTATGTCTGGAAAATATTTTTCTGGCTGTTCATGTGATCTGCAAGGTTGTTTTGTGCCTAAGTAGATGAAAGAGCTGGACTGAGGTATTCAGAAGAAAAAATGGATTGTGTTAAGTAAACTGTGCCCAAAATTTTTGTGTTCTGTCCATTAATTGCTAAGTAATAATAACATCTGTGGTAAGGATGTATTATTTTACCCAGTTTCCAGTTGCAGAGCTCAAACTTTTTCCTAATTCTCAGTGCTAACTTCTGCCATTTGGATTATTAGATAGTGCACTGAAAAATGAATTCTTAAGTATTATGGATCTGTATTTCATAGCACGACAATAACAGTCAAGACTGATTTTATTGCAGATCCTGACAGAAAGATGTCTACATGAAACTTTTGCCTCTCAGCTTCATAGTCTATGGGGGTGAGGAACATTCATCAAGTTTCCAGTGTATTCAACTTGTTAGATTGATAGTTTTTGTTGTTGCTTTTTCTTTTTCTTTTTTTTTTTTCCCCTCCCCTCTCTTCTTTTATGTGTTTCCCCTTCTGTTGAATGAGACTGCTGTTCTGGTACACAGGTTTTCTGTTTATCACAGGTGGTGCTGCTTCCCGAGGTTTTGATAATTCAGGTGTGCTAGAAAGATAAAGAGCAGCAAGTTTGTAAAGTTTCTGTCTGGTCTCTCAAGAGAGGTCAGTAACAGTATCAGATGAAATCTGTGGAGTGCAGGTTGCAAAACAACATTGTGCAATCTAGAGATGCTTTTGTAAATGGGGGAATACTAGGCTTTTGGAAGATTTGTCCCAGTAAAGAATTCAGGGCATTCCCACGTGAGCTGGTATATGGGCATGTCCAATCCAGGAGATGGGAACAGACAATTAGAATTCTCTGTCGTGGCTGAGGGTATGTCAAGATGGAACCTAATGGGATGGCTGAAAAGCTGAGAGGAAATGAGCCTGCTGGGACATCCCAGTCTAAAAGAATGATCAGATGCTAAATTTCAGCTTCATTAATATTTTGAGGCAGAGATAAGTTTTAGATACCTGGAAGTAGTGCAGTGATCCAGCTGGCTATCACTTCAAGCTTTTCATGCAGCTGGCATTATGTGGAGCTGGTTTTGTTCTAGATAAAGTGAGATTATTAATACTCAATAGTGAATGCTGTTCCATAATATTTCCTTTGACACCTTTTCTCCCCCAAGTATGTTTTAGACACAGAAATTTCACTCATATGTGTGTTTTACTGCTGACTGGGTTTCTTGAAATTAATCTTGTTGCTGGTCTCACTAAAGTCAGATATTTTCACTACCCTTTCCTCTGTGTGTGCCCTAGTGCTGTTTAGATATTGAAATTTTGTGCTTTGGTTTAGTTATCAAGCCACACAGTTCCTTTCTCAGGCTTTCTTCAGTCTTTAAAAAATAACATTATTTAGTTATATTTACCAAGCAAGTGAGGTGTGGTGAGGACTTTGTGAGACAGGGAAGACTGAGTGAGTCTTACTCTCTTAAAAACAACATTTAAAATTGTTTTATAAGTGGATTCCTTCAAACCAGGACTCTGTCTCTGTGGTCAGAGACAGTAGGTGTTAAAACATATTTTTATTTCCATTTTACATCAAAATAATTTCAATGAAGCATCTGCACAGTACTATTTATTATTTTGTTGCCTTTTTATCTCATGTTAAATCTATAGGGTTAGACACTTCTGCACATGGAGTACATTCCCATTTTTCACTGGATTGGTATGCATGAACTGGTGAGAAAGCTGGAAAATTCTCTTTTTTTTTGTGTATGGAGATACTATTTTATGTATAATATTTTTTTCTCCCCTGAGAAAAGCATTTCTCATCTCTGTGCATTTTAATTCCTTGATATTTCTCATGCTGATGCTATTGGCAGTCAAATGCAGAGAAGAAAAAATGAATATCTAGAGTGGGAGTAAGAACTTAGCTTGATGCAATTGACTTTCCTTTTCCTGACTTCCATATTGAATCCTAAAGGAAGCTATTATGAGAAAAGTAGGGAAGGGGAGGGGTGTCTTAAAAAAATTATTATCATATATAGAAGCTGAACCCACCTAATACAATTCTGAGAACTTTTAATGCTCTTTTAGTTGATCTCTGTAACCTTAAATGAAAATTCTGACAGTATTTGTAAATGTGTGATCACTAACATAGCACTGGCTAAGAGGCAGCAGACAAAGTATGGATAGAGGCTATATTAATTTTCACTGCCAGTGAACTTCTTTCCTAAATTTGACAGGTCTATTATTCCAGATCTGTGACACTCCTTACAGCAAAAGCTAGGATTCTATAAGCAGTACTATTTAAATCAAGATTATTTTTGCTTTTTTGTATTTGCTCCAAGACTGGAGAATGGGGAGGGGAGGGGGAACAGCTTATAGAAACTCAAATGCCAAGCTGGTGATTATTCTTTTTCTCCTTGAAAAGGATGCCAAATTCTTCCATCACATAAGATTTCTGTACTGCTTTTTCTGCACCACTGCTTGCAGTTCATATATGTTATGGCAGAGATCCAAGTGACTTCAGTAAAAGCAGGACCAAGAGGGAGAGGGTGGAGTGAAAGGTTACAAGTTCACAAAGAAGCAATTCAAATCAAATTGAATCATAGCATCTTAAAGTAGTTATTTAGCATAAACCTGTAGCCTTAATTTAATCACCCTAATTGCCAGGCTGCCTTCTTACTCCCTGCTTTGATGGGCACTTTGATGTCTTAAAATTTGTTATGTAAATCCCCTGAGTGGTTTCATCTGAATAGTGTCACTGTGAGAGCTCGGTGGAAAATGAGGGGAAAGACTATGTCCAAGACATAGAGGATCTTGGAAGGTCCTGGAAGAGAGGACAAATTACACAGGTTATCTCCCTTGAGTATTTTCTGCACCATCTCCCTGTCTAATATCTAGGCACATGGTGTGATTCTTGGGGCTGTCCTCTGCAGGGCCAGGACCTGGAATTTGTTGATCCTTCTGAGACTCTTTCAAATCAGGATATTCTATGATACAGCTTTCACAGAGGTCAGTCCGTTGTCTTTCACAAGAGGCAAGGTCACACAGGGTTCCTGCATCTACCATCTGCTGCCTTCCTCCATCCTCCATGGATAGATTGAGTGCCTTTGCAAAAATAACCCAAAGAGAATTTTAAACATAAGACAAATTAAAAGTTGCACCACAGAGAAAAGATAAGAGGAAAATCTGGACTTGTAAATCTCATACGCGGGTTGGATAGCATTAAATATTATATCTGTTTCTGAAAGCATATGAACAAGCCTCTTTTTTTAGTAGTATTTTAAATAATAATTGTTATGACTTTCCTATTTTATCCCTTGTTAAAATGCAAGGAACTCTGACTTGGAAGAAAGAATTTTCAATGAACAAGCTGGCCCTGCCAAGCTCTTGCTGTTCACTGCCTTCGTTGTGGGTCAGTGGGTTGTACTGTGGCAGCACCTCTTGCCATGGGCTGTGTCTACTGCTCACTGGAGTGGAGCGTTTTCCCCCAGGAGCAAATTGTTTCACTTGTGTTTTGTTCATTTGCACAGCAACTTTCTCCCTCCAGCCTACTCCCTCCTCCCTAAGGAAACTGCAGGGAAAACTTGAAAGAATATCTCTGTGTGTTTCGTAATGCTTTCTTGTTTTGCTGGCTGGGATCATGTCCAGATACCATGTAATAGGTACAAATTAGACCTTCTGATACAGCAGTGTGCCCAGGTGGCCAAGAAAGCCAAAGACATCCTTGCTTGCATTGGAAACAGTGTGGCCAGATGGACCAGGAAAGGGATTGCCCATGTATATTCACCAGTGCTGCGGATGTGCCCATGAGTGCTGTGTCCAGCTCTGGGTACCACACCGCAAGAAAGACAAGAAAGAGGTGTTGGAACCTGTCCAGAGAAGGGCAGCATAATTGCTGAGGGCTCTGGAGCACAAGTTTTAGGAGGAGTGTCTCATGGAAGTGGAGTTATTTAACCTGGAGAAAAGGAGGTCTGGGGGGAGCTTATCACTCTGTACAACTCCCTGAAAGAAGGCTGTAGCCAGCTGGAGGTTTGTCTCTTCTCCCAGGCAGCAAGAGATAGAACAAGAGGAAATGGCCTCAAGTTGCACCAGCGGAGATTTAGATTGCATATTAGGAAAAATCCCTTCACTGAATGGGTTTTAAAGCTTTCCAGGGAAGTGGAGGAGTTACCATACCTGGAGGTATTTAAAAATCACATAGGTGTGGCACCTGGGGACATGTTTTAGTGTAGGACTTGGCAGTGCTGGGTTAATGGTTGGTCTTGATGTTAGGTCAAGAGTTCTCGCCCAACTAATGATTCTGTGATTCTGCGAAGTGGGACCCCAGCATCTTTATGACTGTTGAGAAAGTCAAGCACTGACATGTTCAACAGGAGATCTGAGCTGCTCATTGCTGTTTTTAACTTTGAAGCTGTGGCAGGCATGCTGAATGTGCCTTATGAACCTGCGGCTGCATTCCTACTGGTGCTGCTGGCTGCCACGCTTGGCCATCATGCACTGACTGCCTGAAGAAACCTGTCTGGTTTTTTTTTCCTGACAGCTCTGGCCAACTAAAACTGTAATGTTGATTTTGTGCTTATTTCTGGAAGCAATACAGCAAGCGCAAGGTGCAAACCTTTGGGGACAGTCTGATTTGGAGGTGGATAAATCTGTACATCTGTATGCCTCTTAGTGCTGGGATACTGTAGCATGTTCAAACACCGTCAGTGTGACTGTAATGTTCATGGACAATGACACTGCAGACAGTGAAAGCTGTGGCCATATCCCATGGACATGGCCTAGGGCAGGTTTTAGTGAAGGGGTAGAGAGCTCAAAAAATTTGTCCCAGTCAATTACTGTCAGGATCACTTGCAGAGCTGATTACAGCTGGGATAGTGGGAGAAGGAGGGAGAAGAAGAGGAGGGTTGATAAGGCTTGTGTGGTTTTTTCTAATCAATAGATGTAAACCGTGCGCTATTAAGATGTGAAAGGTTTGATATTAACACTGGGATAGAGACAGGCAGTGAAAAATTAATTATTATTTGTAGAGAAACTGGGTTCCTGCCCAATTTGACCTGCTGTGGGCTGAAACCAGGAGTTCTTCTCCAAGCCCTATCCTTCCCAACCTCCCCTGAAATGTTATGCAAGAGCCAAACTTTAGTAGCAGAAGTAGTGAATCTACATCTGGCAGTGCCACACATGAGCAGATGTCAGTGTCTGCCACCTGTGTGGCTTGATGTTGGAGCTTGTCACAGAAATGTTTATTCTGAAGCACATCCTAGTAAAAGGACAGCGTTTGTTCAAGTTAGAATATGTGGATACTTCTGCAAAGAAGGACTCAACCTTAGAAATCTGTGAAGATACTTGATCATATTTTTCTTTTTTTTCCCTCCAGTATTCTTGCCTACAGCTTGTTTTAGTCTCTACATATCTGCACAAATGTGTAGGCCAGCATCTTAAAATGCACTGTAAATTTGAGTTCTGTTTGTAGCTCTGGCTATAAAGAGGGTCTTTGAGTTACGGCAGACAGGTAATACATACCATTTCTTATGCTCTTGTAACCGGCTTTTCATCAAAATTTAATTAAAAGCCTACTAAGAGTAATTTAGTAAAACTGTTTCTGCTTTGAAGCAGAACCAAGTCACAATGGGACTGTCAGTCTTTACTATGACAGAGCTTCAAACCTTATTAAAATCTTAGGTAAATTCTACTGATGTTAACTAAGAGGGTCTGATCTTAGAGATAGGTGGGGATGTCTGTAATCCATTTACTTCTTATTAATGAATTGTATTTAAAATTCTGAACATTGTTTAAACAATTATATATATCAACAGAAGTTTGTACAAAAGACAATGGATTTTAGATTTATTCTTCCAATAGAAATATCTGAATGCATTCCTTAATCATAAATTAGAGACAAAAAATTAGAACAATTTTTTTTCAATTTTCAAAAAAATAATATTCCAGATGACAATAAACATGTACATGAAACAGATTTTGATACTATATTTGAAGACTATTTTTTAATGACTTGGACTCATCTGTTATTTCATTTTTTTATTACTTGGCCTAACCATTCCTTGTACTCTGAACATGAAGTTACTTATTATTTCCTATTTCCACACCAATCTACAGACTAGTTATTTTGTCAAGAAGGTTGCTCTGAGATGATTGACCTTATGAAATTTAAATATTAAATTTATTAAAATGATAGGATTTTCATTGGTAATGCTAACCCCAAACAGATATTTTTTATTTATTTTTGAACTGTTTTTTTTAAACTATCTTCCAGTGTTGTTATTTCTTTTCTTTTGACTCTTAGTGAGGAAAATTAAATTAATCTCTTTTTCTCAAGTAAGCATTTAGAGAATCCTATAGTACATTTGGCAAGATTTTAGGGGATTTGTTTTTATCCATGGATTTCTTGATCTTTTCACTTATAAACTCACCAGATTCGAAGTCTTAAATCCTTGGAAAGGCATTTTTCCAGAAAGTGTCAATATTGATAAAGAGTGAAGCAGGCTGTAGAGCAAATTTATGAATTCTGCTGGTACCAGCAACTATTATCTGTGCTGTTGGAAATGAGAAAATTAGGAACATATCCTTCCCAGAGAATTACTCTGGATTCAATGTTATACTTGACCTCTGCCAGATTCCAGTAGTGCCAAATATCTGATTAGGTGAAGCCAGTTTTGGATTTTGATAACTACAGTGGGGCTTGCTTTTTTTTTTGGAGGTTAAACACCTTGTGGTTTCTGGTGGCTTTGCACTGTAAACAAGGAGTCTTGTCCTTGTGTTTGTTAAGGCTGGGATGTAACAGTGAATGCCACCTTGTGATGATACTTTCTTGAGCTGTCATTCATGCTGGATGCATGTCTAGACCCTCACTCTGTAGATGGCTTCTGGGGTTGCAGTTCAGTGCATTTTCACTTGTCAAAGCTTGTACCTGGGGAGACATCTTTTCTTTTACAAAGAAAGTTTTGCAGTTTGAATCTGGTTTGATCTGGCAAAAGAGAAAAGACATTTCTTCTCAGCAGTTGTAACTTTAACAGTACAGGTAAACAAAAAAACCTCAGAGTAAGCTGCACAGTTGCTGTGCTCAATGCAGATCTTTGGAGAAGGTTCAGACTTCCTATTTAAGGTGTTGTAGGCAGATGGATGGGGAATGTGGCAATGGGTCTGGAGATTCACTCAGGATTGCAGTGCTCCTGGATCCTCGCTAAATCTATTGACTGGAGTTCACAGGCAGGTGTCTCATGCCTCCAGAAGATTTTGCTTTTCCAGAAGTCCCCTGAACTCCCTTGGCTAGGCACCTCAACCAGGACACACAGCTTTTGAAAGGTTTGGTTTCTAGCATTAGATATGCCTTTTCCATAAGACAAGAAAAGCCAAAGCCAAAAACCTCAGAAGTTTAAGGAAGCAGAGTTTGGGTTTACTCTTTTCCAGTGGGCACTGTAACCTCCGTGAAGCAGGGCTTACCACTTGTATTGCACTGCAGTGACCTTCTGGTGGAGTGACCCTCAAGTCCAGGGCTAAGCTCTGGCTGATGGCTTAAAAAAAGGCTCAGAAAATGCATCAGCCATCACAAGCATGGGCAGGTCTGGTTAGGTCTGTTGAAAAACAGGTGTCATGGGCCTGAATCTCTTCAGGCTAGCAGAACTTGAAGCCAGTGTTTCCACTTCATGCCTAGATAAGGCTCTTACCACTTGTTTGCCATCTCTACCTCCCTTGATCATGGTTTTGTATGACCTGGGATAACTCAAGTTGCAGGTGAATGAAAATTTATATGGACCTGATTTTGGCTGCAAGGAGTTCAGATGCTGTTGAAATACTGCAGTTTTCCTCCTGGATGTATAGGTAGTGCTCTCCATGTCAAAGCATTTGTGAATGACCTTCAGACAGCACAGAGATCCAGTGTGCTTTTGTACGGACTAGGGAACATGTTTTAAGTACTACAAAAAGCACTTTTTTTTTTTAGCTTGTCTGAGTATTTCCCCCGGGACATGTTTAGCTTTCCAAAAGTGGTCAGAGATGATCCCTTTTGTATAAGATGACAACTTTTATGTGATGATTCTGGTACCCATTGCTTTCAGTAACATACAGGTGCTGTTTCAGGCAAATCTAATTCTGTATTTGTCAGTAGTGAAAGTTTACCTTACTAAGACTGGAAAAAAAAAAGAAAAAGGTAAAATATACATGTATATTTAACACCAAGAGCTTTGGTTATGTTGTGGGAGGGGTTTGTGTTTTGTTTTGTTCAAGAAATTTTTTACCAAGCAGCACAAATCTCTATGCACTCCGAGGCTGATGTTTTATTCAAGGACTTTATAGGCTTTTCTGGAACTCTGAGCTGAAAGGCACTGGTAGCAAAGCTGTTGTTTATTCCTTAGGAAGACTGCAGTTTTATCTTTGTTTTTGTTTGCTGAGACAATAAAAATTCTGCATAAGTGCCCTAGGCCATGCAGGCACAATCCGTGAGCCAGGACACACAAGCTGACTTGCGTATTTCCTAGAATCCACACTGGTTTGTCAGCAGTGTGCACAGATCACTTAGTTTCTGACTAACCTGTAGCAGCATTTAGGTATGGAGTATGAAAGCAGAAGCCCAGGGATGTGATGCAAGCAGTGAATCTATGGGTAAGAAAAATTAAACTAATTACTCTACTGCTTGAGTGTTCTGCTATCCAGGATACAATAAGCCTTTGTGATATTTGTGCTACTTAAAAAAGTTCTGGCACAGTCAGGGAAAACATAGAGGCACTTTAAAAATAGCATATGTCAATTTATGGTGAGAGCATATTTTTGTGATTTAAAAGGGTCTTGTTGAGATTAGAAAAATATACATTCTTCAAACCTTTCTGTTACTCTGACTTACTGCTTTCTCCTTGCAATGTTTCCAGGAGTTTTAACCAATGTGCTTTCAATCCTAAAGGTGAAATGCAACATTGCAAGTTTTACTGAGGAAAAGAAATAAAATTTTGGAAGCAAGAATTGGAATAAAAATGTGTAACTGAATAATGCTCCTTCATTATAAATAACACCCCTGAAAAACAGAAATAATTGTTGCTGTGGCAGGGACATATCTTTGTAGTCTTGGAAATCTATGACATCTTTGTGAACTTTCTTGAGAAAAGCTTTCAGGCACAGGCACTTTTCCAATTCACACCTGAATTACTTCATGAAAAGGGATTGTTTTGTATACAGCTCAACAAGTATGACTAGATTTTAGTCCTTTCTATGAGAGCCTAACAACATGACTTGACATCTGCCAATGTCAGAATGATATTACAATTCAGAAAAATTTAAACAAGTACACATGTTGTGATAGCAAAGAATTAGCTTTCAGAGAAGCAGAATGCCCAAGCATAATACGCTTTGTTGCCCAGTTTTATGGTTGGGTTGTTGCTTGTTTGGGGGTTTTTTAACATGTTTTGTGAATGCCAACTTTCTTATTTGAGATAATTTTCCTCACTGCTTTCTCTGTCTGACAATGAATGGAGTACTCTTGCTTCATAGTTTGAAATTGGAGGATGGGAACAGTGGATTTATATACCAAGATAAATAAATAAAGGGACAACTTTATTAATAAAATAATTTTCTCTAATAGAGACAGTCAGATTAGCCTATCCGCCCTCAAGCTGGGGGCATGCTCTCCTGACAGTATGTACTGCAAGAGCATTAGTTTACACTCAGACTCAGCTGGGGTGTGAACAGAGTGACTGCACTGATGGTAACATGGTCTCAGGGTATAGACTGTAACAGAGCCAGAGCCTCCATATAGGGTCTTTATCCCTAAGACAGCACAGTCAGAAGCAGAACTATTCCCTGGCTTTAAGTGGATATAGATGTTGGAAGAGAGCTGTATCATTCACCATTATTTTTACTGTCCCTTTTCATAATTTCTTCCTTATTTTGTTCTGTAAAGGGTGTTACAGGCTTTAGCAGTACATGTAGTTCCATGCAGTAATTTATGAGGGCAATGGTGAAAGCAAGAGCTTACAGGATATATCTTATTCATTATAGACTTCAGCACATGTAGGATAGAGCTCAAAGCAACAGGGAGAACTCAGAAGGAAGAACTGTAAACTATGGACCACAAAACTGCAGAGTATAAGTACCTATGGAGCTGAACTCATGCTGTTAATAAGGACACCTCTCAGACTTTGGGTTGTGTTGTAGCTTGCTATTATAATTTATTTTTGCTCTTTGAGAATTTAGCATCCATTTTCCTTAATAACAGAGTTTATGCAGCTGGTGAGCCTAGGCCTTGCTGTGGCCCCATATGGTTCTGAGGTCATTCCATAAATCAGATGTGGAGAAAAAAAATTAGTTTAGGTAGTGCAGATATGAAAATCAGAGGAGTTTTTTTTTCAACAGCTTGTGATTGCTTAAGAATGAACAGGAGAAAGCAGAGGCAGAGAATTTTTCTGCATCTGTCTCTTTTTCCATTGACATCAGGAAAGATTTGTCCTTGAAAAGCCATCCTGTTGTGGAACAAATACCACTACTTCAGGATCAGCTTGGTGCCAACTCACTGTTCAACCTAGCTGAACAGGATACTTTTTTTTTTTTTTTTTGTTTTGTTTTGTTTTGTTTTGTTTTTTGTTTTTGTTTTTTTAATGTGTGTCTGTGTAGGGCATTTATCATAAAGCTTTTGTGGCTTCCTTCCTTGAAACTTATTTTAGCCCATGACTCAGGTGCTATAAACACTGGTACTGGTTGCACAGCTCCTGCATTGTCTGCTGCACCAGCCTGTAATTAAATTGTCTAATGAATAGCTTGTTGATACTGTGGGAAACTGATTCCCCCTTCCAGCTCACAAGTGCAAAAAGTAGGGGAAACAAGCAACAAAGATGAAATTTTTGTTATGCTACTGTGACAGTACACTGTGGTTTGGGAATGGTACTGCAGCTACCTTCCTTGAAAGAAGAACGCTGCTTGGTTGTCCCTACAGATGCTGTGTTTCACCTCTGTGGTAGAAAGCAGGTCTCCTGAGGGGATCCTTGCCCATCAGTGGGCAGGAAAATGTGTGCAAATACAAAGATCTAGTAGACTTGATGATATGTGTTTCTTTCCATTTATGTATTTTCTGTAGGTGATTTCTGCTCTTTATGGAACAAAAACCTCAGCGGCCCAGGAGGACAATTGTACTGGTGCCATAGCTTTATCACAGTCTGATGTAGAACTGGGCCTTTACAGTATCCCGCTGCTCTCTCTTCTCTGGCCCTTTCCAAGACAGTGACCTAAAGGATAAATTTCATGGGAGTTCCCTCATATTTAAACACTTACTTGTTTTCCCAGGAAAAAATTGTGAAGAAAGGAACTTTATTACTCTTGAAGAGTTAATGCAACTAAACCTTATGTTCCAGGCTTTCTCCTCTTGAGACATGACAAGCAGCACGTTTTATTTGTGGTTCACCTTGCAGTTCACCGAGGGCCATGGCAGCGGCAGGAGGAAGTGGGGACTGTGGTCATGTGTCACCTCTGAGTAAGCTAGGTTTAGTAGCCATAACACAAGCACAGGAGTCATGCTCTTTATAGCAGAGCTTAGAGATGCACTGGAGGTGGCATTTTGCCCCGGAATCTCTTACACAGTGACTTCGTGCTGCCTGCTGGTGTACTGCTGCTATGATGTTACCTAAGCATTTTACCTCACAGGGCTGTTTCTGGCTAGAGGTGACTATTTTTCTTTATGCCCAGACTTTCAAATTATTTCTCTGTTTTAAAGCTGGATGAGAGCATGCACAAGAGATTTTTTTTTTCTGTACATGTGTTTGTTTCTTTTCCTTTCAGTTTGGTAGTCATCTCGTTGCCAAGGGGATGTCTTAACATTATGCTGTTTTGCTAGTGCATGATTCGCTGATTGATTCTTTGGGAAACTGCAAGCTCAACTTGCCATATCATTTGCACAGCTAACAATCACAGTCTAAAAATAAGCTGGTTTCCTGATAGATTGAGGTCACCCTTTTGAATGGTTGCCTCTTTCCACCTGGATCAAAAGTGCTGGCAGAGATGTTCCAAGTAAAAATTAACAGTAATTGAGAAACAAAATTTCCATTTCAGCACAGCAGTTAAAGTTACTAAAACAGACATACAGAACTCATTAGCAAAATAAAAGGCCTTGACATAATTTGTCACAAGACAGTGAAATTTCTCTGCATTGATCTGTGCCAACGTGGGCTCAGTGGTGAGGGAGTGCTGCCAGAGCACCTGAAGGAGTTTGCTTCTTGCTCTTGTACCCCTGGATTATTCTTGCTGGCAGATGCTCTTGGAGAGATGTGCTGAATTTGTGCTCCCTGCAGTCCCCAGCCCTTTTACCTCTCAGGTTCTTTAACCCTTGTTTTTTTCTGGTTGTGCTAGACCTGCAGGGCAAGATACTGTCTGCCACTTTCTCTAGCAGAGGCCTTGAAGATATTGGCAAAATCTAGTGGAACAATGAATGAATTTAGTCTAATTAACAAATTTACACAAATAAGACATTTTCTTCCTCCTCCTTCCCCCCTGCCCCTCCCCTCTCCTCCCCTTTTTTTTTATTCTGCGTAGTGCCCTGTTAACAGCTTGGTTTAACTTACTCAGGCTTGAATAAGTTTGGATAACCCCTAACTTTTGGCTGCCACTAACAAATTATGAAATATGGTGCAAGATCATCGTAACCACCAAGAGAAAGCATTTCTCTCTTACACTGTATATTTTCCATTTACTTTGACTCCATAGTAGTAGCAACAAGCTCTTTTGCTACTCTTCTGCTGTTTATTTTTCCTTTCCTTGATAAGAGCATTACTGTATAATGCAATGAGCTTCTGATGGTAAGCTGAGAGTGAATGTTGTCCTTTCTCTTTGAATGGTGTCTTCTGTTTCACATCTAACAATTAGAAGCTGTGGAAATCAGTATTATTAAACAGTCTGAAAGTCAGCATGAAGGAATGAAATGCAGAGGAGAATGAATGGCAATAAAAGCAAAACAGGCAGAAATGCAGCAGCAGCAATATCAAGGAAACTTGTATTCTATATTACCTGATGCCAAATGTGTCTTCTGTGAAAAAAAACAATAATGTCTGAGGCTTGTCAGTGTTTGCCACTTATAGCCACATCTTTCCATGAAGGAGATTTCCTTCATTTAATTTATAGTACTGGAAAAGTTTTGCTTTTCTGCCTTCTTCAAAATTTTCTGTTGCTGAGACACTCCTTTGCTGTATGTTAGGAAGGTTGACTGATAGAATGGGTTTTGGTCATGATTTCAAATATTGAAATGATGATTTTATTGATATTAAAAATTTTACTTTGTGTGTACAGCTGGTTTATGTAGCTGTGCATGTATAAGAAATCTTATGGCTTGAGAACACAAAACTACAGTAACTCAACAAACAAATGCAATAGATAATGTTTAGAGCATATTTAGTGGATTAACTATGGTTTGTATGTATGATATTCTATATCAGAAAGTGCTTCCTCTGAGGTGTGTAGGGCATCAATCATACAAAAAATAAATAAATCTAGGTCATTATCACTTTTGAAAATAATAGTGCAGTAATTGCTAGCACACATGACTTAACTTTGGTATTCCAGCAACATTAATTGGAAACAAAATATTTCTACCTATTGTGGGAACTTTCAAATGTACATAGTACTTGTAACATATAAGCAATTTCTTAAAAAGTATAAACTATCGTTTCCCAGATCTACTGTAGAATTTCTCTTGAATGCATTATAGAATTGCTACACTGAGCAGAACATGCTTATTTGACCTTGGTCAGCTTTTGCTACACTGAATCTGGATTATGGGACTATTGAAATTTGACAGATGCAAAAAAAAAGAGCTAACAGAATGCAACTTTTAATAATTTTTGGTGTGGGTTGTACCTTTAATTTCAAAGCAATTTCATATCAATAGTTGCTTATAATTTCAGCTGATTTCCAAGATGATAATTTTATTAATTTAGCTACTGGTGGATATATGCGATCTTCTGACTTTCATGTCTTCAGTGGACAGTTTAAAATTTTTGCATCATTAAGTTTTACTAAAACTTGACACTGGTAAAATTGTATTCTACACAGACCCTTGCAGGTGTATTCTTCATTTCCTCCATAGTCCTGGAAAGGCACTATTCATGGCTGCTTTTAGTCCCTGTAACAGTAACATGTAATTTGAAGAAAAACATGTCTTTTTCAGACATCTACACAAGCATCTATGTACCCTCCTTGACAAACCCATACTCTTCTGTCATTTGAACTCAGTGGGCAGATTGGTTGTGTAGAATTTCTCAGTTTAAAAATACTGCATTAAATCTACTGCCAGACGTTTCATTTCTGCTTCATGTAGCAAGCAGTTAATGTTCAACTACCAATATCTAAGGTGGGCTGATGTGAAAGGAAGAAGATAGATTGGAAAACCTATTGTCACTCCTTTCAATGATATTAGATCGAGTTTTGACCTTTTTAGAGCTTTCAAACCTGTAACGTATGTGCAGGGGAGCAGAAAATACCAGGACTGGGACGCACAGAATGTGTGTAAGCTGGAACTACGAAAATCCAAACTTTGTAATCACTGAGAGTAAGGCCAGATAAAACCTCCTTAGCTGAGCAAAGGTGGCAGAGAAGATCTGTGAGACCTTGAGGGGATGAAGAATAGGATTTGGAGTGCAGGAAGAAACTGAAGAAGGTGGGCTTGTGGTGGGATGAAAATAAGCCCCCTTATTGACATCACAACCTCACCATGTCCACAGCAGAGCAGGGCAGTCAGGCTGATCTGGTCTCTGTGAGCCTTTAGCTGACAGCAGACCTCCCTGCTGACCATTAACAACAGAGGTGCTGCAGTTAGGATAGATGACTGGGATTTAATACAGCTGAGAAAACTGAATAACATCCCTTGCTGCTGTCATCTCCAAAAGCTGAGAGTATCTTGAGTTTAGATCAGCACTGGGGAGTATTTTCCATTTGGGATAGAAGTAAAATGCTGGGAATCATAAAGTTATTTGAATTTTCAACTTTCAAACTTTGTATTTTCTTTCTACTAAAAAATAATGGTGAAGAGAATTAAAGGAGCTGTTTCAGGAATCCTTTTAGGATTTCTTGTCTCTGGGAGATACAGCCAAAGTGGTAAGTTACACTGCTTGTACACCTGAAGGAAATAAAAGCAACTAGTGATATGGGGTGAGGAAGAAGAGTGCCAGATTCTCTGCTGCAGAATGCAAGTAGCAGAAATGTTCTGAGGAAACAGACTAATTATCATGCCAGTGATTTGTGTTTAATATATTTCACTGGCTTTTACTAGGAATAAGGAAGGCTACTAAGGAACACATTCCAGGATGAGTAACTATTCAAAAGTAGGTCAGCCAAGTTTACATTTTGTGCTTTGACTGGTGCAGAAAACAACTGGTGTGGTAATCTCTTAGCAGAAACACAAACTCCTCCTTCTGGGACATAAAACCACATCAGTGTTCTTTTTGGGGGCTTACACAGAACTGTGACCCCTTTTTTGCAAGTGCATTCTTTTTATTTATATGTAAATAATTATTTTGAGAAAAGAAATACCAATTGAGACCTTTTAAAAAAATCAGAGCAACAAAATATTATGGATTGCATATGGGATGAACAGCTTATTTAGGGACATTCAGGCTTCCAGTCACACAGTGAGGGGGATTCTTATATCTTACATGATCATTTTTCAGCCTCTGATTTCCGATTTTCTTGTATTCATCTTCTATTTTGATTGAGTTTTTGACTGTATTTAAATGTCGTTGTCATCAAGGAAGCCACAAAAATCTGATTTCCATTCTTCTTTCTTGAAAAATTCTCTCAGTGGTGCCTTGTCTTTAGTTTGTCATTAGGTCAATCACATACTCATTTTACATCTTTGAGACTTTATTTGTAAGTAGCTATTGGCAGCAATCAAAGGTGTGAATGAAGTTTTGTATCTTTGTATTGACATGAGACTGGAAATATAAAATGAAGACCAAATGAAAGTGTCTGCAGCGTGAGAGCTGCTCATTCAATCAAATTCCCTGCATGGACCAGCTGCCAGCATCTTGTCCATTTTATGATATTAACACCAATTAAACTGCTCTTTTCTTACAACTCTGACTAAACTGATGAAGTCAAAAACCATTTAATTTTTGGCAAAGAAAGGTCTGGATTCAATTTATATTGCTGAAAGTTCTTTCTTTCTGTGAGCAGGCTCTTAGTAAAAGCCAAAAATGCTATTTGTAAACAGAACATTCAAATGCTTGGATTTCTTTAAAGAACTTATAGCAGAAGTCATGAACATACAAAGAAGACTTGGCTAATACATCTTATGTGGTTTTCTTAATGCTGTTGACAAACTACTGAAAATTAAAGAGTCTAAGTTCCTGCAATACAAGAGATGATGCCCTTACAAGGATAAAAATATTTTAAAAGCTGGAAAACTATGAAAAATTCGGAGTTTTATTGGAATATTTCAGGACTGTTTTCTGGGAAATACAGTGCTCAACATATTAGTAACTGGTTTGAGTAGTAGTGAAGCATCAAAATTTGCTGATGACACCCAAGCATTTAGAATCTTAAGGGCTGGGTGAAGACAGTCACAGAAGTACTTGCTGATAGCAAAGAATAAAATAGAAGCTGAATTTTGATCCAGTCAAATTTAAAACAAAGGGAATGAAGAAACTATCCAAATCCTGAGTGTTCTGTCCTTGCCTCTAGGCCGATCTTTTTTGGTGCCTGGGAATAGGATTTGGGCCAAAAATAGGCTACAAAAGCATTACTTCACTGCTTCTCAGGGAGGCCTGGGGAAAAGCAAACAAAGGCTAGTAGACTTAAAGTGAAAGTTCAAAATGTTCTATAAATCAATGTTTCTTAGAATTAGGAAATACTTTTTTTTTTTTTCTTTTTTTTTTTTTTTTTTTTTTTTTTTTTTTTTTTTTTTTCTATATGTTTCATGTTGTTTAGTTCAAAACTATTTGTCATTACTAGAAAAGGAAGAGGGAGACAAGGGTGGTGAGGTCTGGATCCCAGGACTTCATCCTGGAGGGAAATGACAAAAGGCCATAGAGGTGTAAGCCTGTCACTTTGTGTCACATAAGCACCATGAGGAGGATGATCTGGGAACAGCAGTTCAGGGACTGGCTCATTAGGGTGGTTAGAGAGCACTGAATGAGCTTGACAGGTGAGGGAATAATTCACCAAGTGGGCAATAACTCTGCCAAACTCCTTACCTTGGGACATTGCAGACATCATTTTTTGTCACAAATTTTATCAAGGTAATTTATGGAGGAAAATCCATCTTAGCACTTAAATTCAAAGAAAGCAGTACAGTTTCAGGAAGCTTTTGTGTATGTTTCTTTTTTTTTTCTTTTTTTTTTTTTTTCTTAAAGATTTGCATTTTTGTATCTTTCATAGTATTTTTTTATATAGCAAGACGACAAGATATTTGCCAATATGCCTTATTTTTACAACCAAAGACATATGTATTTCTTTGCTCTGTCTACCAGAATGCACTTCACCAGATCCAGATGTCTCAGATAAAGTGAAGCAGCTGAAAGATTTTTTTTTAGTCATGTTTATATCTTCATAAAATGAAGTTTTCCTTTAAAAGGAAAAAAAATGAAAATGGAGTAAGGCAATTGTTTTCCTATTATTTTACAGATGTTTCCCAGGAGATTCTTTTAAAGTATTTGATAATTCATTCCTTTTGGGTCCAAGAAACATAATTTTGTTTTAATCTTAAGGATCTTGGGAAATGGGGAGAGAAGAGTGGTAAGCTAATGTTATGAACCTGGTGTTCTGGCTCCTAAATTTCTTTTTCTGCTTCACCAGTCTGAAAAGCTGTGGATAGCAAAGGGAGCTCGAGGAGATTGTGGAACAGAAGGAAATGCTCTGTGAAGCAACATGAAACCTCTGTATAAAGAACAAGCTCTTCGTTCTCCTGGAGATAGCTCACGTGAATAATCTGCATTAGAACTGTGACCTATTGACTGAAAAAAGGAGTGAGCTTGTTTGTAAGTGCAAACAGCCCCAGTAATTCTTATCAAAACAGCTGGGTTTAGGCTAATTTTACTTCCTTCTCTCCTGCTGGTGTGCTGTCATATGGAAGGGGAATAACAGATGACTGTGAATGAAGCGGTGGCTTGGACCTTTCTATGAACTGGAAAAAATGGGAATACATGCAATTTTGGGTATATAACACTGATTATCCACACACAAAGGAGCAGCAAATGAATAGCCTACCCTAATAATAACTCAGAGGAGTGAGTAGCTTTTCAGGGGACAAGTGTTTTTATTCCATTGAGAAAAACCAGAAAGCCTTTATGGCGGTAAAAAAAAAAAAAAAAAAAAAAAAAAGGGTTGTTCAGTTGGGGTTTTTTTTTCTAGAATTCTTGGGCTTTTTTCTGTTTGTTTTGTTTTGCCATCAGATATGTCTAAAAGTGAATTCTTTACTATTTTAATTAGTACAAAATTAATATTTCTGTAGAAATACTGTTTTAAGGCTGCTTATTGACACAGGTTACATAAAAATGGAAACTACTGAGGAGGTGGCAAGACCAGCTTATGTTCAAATAAGGGTCAAATTTGTTGTTCTTCACAAGATCCACAGTCTGATATGATTTTCTGGAATTTCCTTACTATGAGAGAGATGATAAAAGGCAAAGGGCCAGAATTTCTGGTCAACATCAGCAGGCAGGGAGGTCAATGTAATAACTATTCCATATGATCCCACAGTAAATACATAGAGAATCAAGTTCAGACTTGGAGTGAGATGATGTTAACTCCCACCCAAGTGCAACCTAGCTAATAAATCATTTGTGTGAGGACTCTGCTTCTGCTGGGGAGCAGAGATTTTGTCTTCCAGAAGCTTACATAAAATGGCCAGGCTTGTGGTGAGCATTGACAATAAAACCTTCTCAATTTAATGTATACCTCCTGTTAGAATGTACTGTACTTTTACTGCTCTTGAACAGCCACAAAGCAGGATTTTAAAAACACTCAAGTCAGTTCAAATTAATTGCTAGCAACCTATCACATTTTCATGTGACACAAAGAGAAAAATGCCATCTTCAGAAAACACATTCTTTAACACAAAGTGCACTATACCAACATGCTTGGGATACATTTGTAAGATACCTTAAATGAGTACAAGAGATATATGTTTTAGAGTTTGTTTGGAATGAGAATCCAGAAATGTGTTTCTGTGTTAAAACTAGGTGTATGCTCATTAGTTCACAAGCCCAAAATTATACCTCCCATCTACCTGACTTTAAACTGGTCCTTTCTGCATTCCTTTGGTCTTCTACCTGGTAGTTCCCCCTGCTGCTGGCCTGTTGAAATATCTGGCTTCTGCATGTCCTGGGATTATTTATTAAATTCATTCTGATGATTTCCAGCCTTCAGAAAAAATCACAAACGTGCAACTCAGTGACAGATTGTTAAAACAGATTTTCAGTTGATTATGAGATGTGTATCCAGATGTTCAGATAATGAGTGACTTGGGAGCACTTATCTGCACCTTAAAATTTCACCACATTAGTCTTTGTGTGTTACCTCACGAACATTACAAATGCACAGCTCATTAATGTGAATATGTCTTGCTCTAGAGCTGAAAAATTTCAAGCTTACTTCAGTTCTGAAAAACCAAGGCAAACTCCATGTTTTGAATTAAATTCATGAACCTGGTAGATGTTTGGGATTTTTTTTTTGTCAGAGATTCATTATCCAACGGCTGTCAGATACAAATTATTTAATAGAGGAAAATATCCCCCACCAAACTCTGGCAGAGTTCCTATTATATGGATTTGAGTGTTATTGTTAGCATCGATGAACATCCAGTACAATTGCCTAATGTGTTTCTGTAAAAAAACAGTCTCTCTATCCTACCTCTCAAAATGCGTGATCTGAATGAAAAGACATTTACAACACAAAAAACATTTTTCTATTTTAATGTAACTTTTTAAAATCTGAAATTATAAGAAGATTTTTTTTTTTAATTTGAGAATGACATTTTAATATTCTGGAAGTTTCTTGAAAATTGTTTACTAAGTATTTCAAAAAGCACAAAATATTCTAATAACTTTTTCACCCTGTTCTTTTGCACAGTAGATTTATGATCCTAATTTTTAGAATTTATATCATGGTGAAAGTGGAATGTTAAAAGACTTGAAAAAATGAAAGAATTTGTAAAATATTAATTTTATAACTCTTATTCTTCTGGAGGAAAATAAGACTATTTCTTTACTTATTCCTTGGAGTTATAGAAGTTCACCACTAACTAATGTAATATGTGTCAGGTGTCTTTCTGTCTAACAAATCAGTATCATTACTGATCATTATTTTAGTAAGAATTTTTTTTTGATAGTGTGAAGAAGCAAAAGATATCATAAGTCCATTTTTAAGGGAGAGGAATTAATGACCTTAATACCTTAAAATCATTAAAAGGAATATTGACTTTCTAGGACAATGTCACTTTCCAGGATTGTCTCTGAAGTTGCTTTTGGCAGTACCCTTCGATGTGATGAAAAATTTCTTTTATCCTTATATTCTCACCCAAAAAGGTTGAGCAGATGGAAATGTAGGCATTGGGAGTGTGCACAGCTGTCAGTTGCAGAGGCAAGGGGGGCAAGAGCCTTTGCTCAACACAACAAATATTTAAAATGTTATTCTGTAGCCAAAACAATGCATGGTAGCAGCACTCCTGCACTAATGCAGCTGCAAAGTGAGCTACATTTAAACTCCAGAGAAGGACGCATGGGGGAAGAGTGCTTTCATGTTCATGTACAACAGGAATTTTTAGTGAGAACAGCCTCTGGAACAACTTAACCTCCCCAGGGACATGGTAGAGCTCCCTTTGCCAGAGATTTTCAATATACTGTTGAGCAGGTACCAGATAATTTCATCTAGGCACACTTTTCCACTGAAGGTTGATGAAGTAACCTTTCAAATTTCTTTTCAACTGGGCTATTCTAAGGTTCCATTATTCTCCAGCACAACTTTTTCTCTGCTAAATGCAAAGGTAAGAACAGATGTTAATTTGCTGGTACTGGTGACTGTGTCAAAAGGGTGGGAAGTATTTTTTGAAAAGTCAAGGAGTGTTACTTGCAGTTGTTGATCAGATGTATTTCTTCTGTATCTTTATCAAAGCCTGGTTAGATTCCCCAGACATAGCTGTGTAAATAGGAAGGAAAAGGAGAGTGCAATCCTCTAACTAGAATAATGTTCTTCTCAAACAACAATATTTAACTTCTGTAAATAGCATATGAACATAGAGGAAATATAGGTTTATCCTGACTTAACTGGCTGCCAGTTGAGGAAGAGTAATTAATCACATGCACGGTTTTAGGCCCTGGCAAATAGAAGTAAAAAGCTTAACTTCATATTTTATTTCATTTCAAATTTATGATAGGTGGCGTGTGTACTTGACTCGTTACCATCTGCCAGCTGATGCACAGTAATTTGTTAAGAGATTATATATGTTCACATGATTCAAAGAAATCATCATGGCTTAATATATTGCTTTTTACCACTTTGGTGTCTGACTGTGAATGCCCCTAGTTTGCTATGGATGTGGAATATTGTGCTGTGTAGATTAGCAAAAATCTCATTGTAAAGGGATTGTCTAAAGATGTTACAAACTCTCCATTCTTGGTGGTCTTTTAAAAGCAGGATAGATAAACATCTGTCAGGGATGATGTGAGATGAGCTGATCCTGCCTGTGGACAGGGAATGGACTAGACCTCTTGAGACCTCTTCCAGTCCAAGGAATCTATGATTTTAGTTTTACTCAGTGAAATGCCACCGAGGGATTTGTGCTAATTTAATTAAGTTGGCTTTTAAATAAGTTAACAGATGTTTACACTTATAGATGTAACCTTTTAACATCTAGACTGTGCATTCTATTCCATTACTTCATTGTGCTTTTAATTAGAAAACTTTTCTGTAAGTGTAACTGCAACATTGCATAAGTTCATGTTTTTGGACTTATATGGACTTATGGGGTTTTTTTTTGTTTTTGATTGTGTGTCATTCATGTAACTTTTATTCTGTCCATCATAAGCATATTTGTAGTAGGGTTTTTTTATTTACCTGGGAGTTGTGCTGTTTTTCTCTCTTCGTTTATGCTCTTTGGTCTTCCTCCATAGGTTTAGTAGTCTGCATTTTGGAATCAGAGGAGTTTTACCTTTCTGAATATTTTTTTTTCTTCTTCCCCTCCAGAAACTTGCCAGTTAACTTTGGTTTTGTTTTGTGGGGTTTTGTTTTGTTTTGTTTTTTTTAACTATGACTTCCCAAGCTGCATCACTTGTTAGGCTGAATCACTATCAGTACTAATAAAGAAGAAACATATTTTCATGGGCAGCATTCTTGGTGGTAAATACCAGAAATTTTAAACTGTTTTCAGATGCATCTGAAGGATCTGGATGCAGACTGCTTGCAAATAACTAAAAGTTTCAAATCATACTGTTCATCTCTTATGAGTTTATTGTAGATAAAAGGATATGTATGGTGATTTTTTTTTTTTTTTTTTTTTTTTTTTCCTTAGTTAGACCAAGGACACTGTGAGGCCTGGACTCTTGAATATGTTTATATGCTCTTCAAGGTTGTGAGTCTTTTCATTTGTTTGTTTTGTTCTAAATTACAGGTTAAAGCAGTGTTTCTCACTTTTTCTTCTTCCTTCTAATAAGGAGTTATTTAGATTCAGAGGGAGGATCACTGAATCTAGGGAAGTGTAAGATTAATTGAATTTCTGCCCCACCAAACATGTATCTATTTATATGGCCTTTAAAGTATGAATAATAGCCATATAGCACTGTAGCATTAAGTTGTTGCTATCAACATGGAGGGAATTCTGTGAACATTTAATGCAATTTTCCATAATCAACTCCATAACACATTTAGGACTTTGATGTTTGGATTTATACATGCACTCAGGGGAAGCATGGAAGTAGATTTTGCTTTAGCTCATGTTATTTGCTGACAAACACTGACACTTGTTATCCAGTAACCATCTACAAGGGCCATCCTTCCTGCTCGGTTTTGCTCATTCCTTATGTTGACTTCTGCATATTTCTTTGCTTAATTTTCAGTCTCAGATGAGTCAGTGATGTGTCTTTCTCACATACCCAATGTTAAATTAATGGTTAAAATGTTTTTTCTATCAAATTGACAAGAGTTGTTGCTTGGGGTTGTTTTGCTTTATTTTGTTTAGCTTTGTTTTGTTCTGGTTTTGAGCACTTTCTGGTGCTTGCAGTTTCTGGGGTCTCTGGTTCTGCTGGTGGTCCCCCAGCCAGCCCATCATCTTTTTCTGGTAGAAGCAGTCTGAAAACTTCAGCCTAAGTGCTGCAGCTGTAATGATGCAGCTCTAGGCACCCTCTTGATCTCTAGACATTTTCACCAAAGTAATTGCCTGCTATTGTAGGATTCTTTACCCTTTCTGTGACATAATTGCTTTTCTTGAGGTTTCTTATTTTGTATGTGAAAGGCTTTAAGCTTATTATAGGGTGGATGGTGTTTGTTTTTGGTGGAGTTGTGGTATGGTCTAAATTCTGCTGTATGGTTACATTCTGTGCTGGGGAACTAGATTTGATAGCCCTGATCAGATTAGTGGGAGTCATGATCTCATTATTGTTATTTGTAGTGCTGCAGCACCTTCCCTAATGGCACTGCAAAAGAAACAAACAGTCCCAGTCATGAACTAAAGAATTATAAAACATAGAAATGAAAAGTTCATGTAATCCTGACTAAACAAAAGCAACTGTTCCCTAATTCCTCTGTGTTGTATAGTGCTAGGCAATATAGTGTTTTCCAAACACTAAAAATTTAAATAAGCTATAGTGTTAATTCAATTTTAGTGCTCTTCTATTTCAATCTGTTCCCTAAATACTTTGGTCTTTGATAGTTTTCAGTTGTCCTCTTTTGTGAGTTAATAAAGCAAAGACTTCTGTGGTCAGGCCTTTTCTTGTGAAATTTCTTCTTTTATCTGCCTTTTATCCCTGACCTCATAGGGCAGTCTCTAAGAGATCTCTGAGCCCAAGCAGGACTCAACTAATTTAATGGCCAGCTGGAAACAGGGACACGCAAGAACTATATTTTGATGAAAGTTTTGATTTGACGCTGCTTCTGCATCCCTGTTTATTTATTTATTTACCCTAATCATGCACTGGCCATTTATTTCTGCCTCAGGCTTGACTGTTCTGTTGTGCTGGAATTGTTATTTAATCTCTTTCATTCCAAAGAGAATTCAGCTCATTAAAGCAGCAAGAAAGATTTTCAGCAGAGGATTACAGGCTCAGGAGCTGTCTGGGGGTGTATGTATACTGTGCATATGTGTATGTCTGTTGGTGAGAAAGAGGGAAGAGGAAGTGACCAAAATAAGGAAGCTCCCTTATGTCTTCTCACATAGAAAGTGGTATGGTTTTATGCTTTGTTTTATTTCTTCAGTTACCACTTCTCAGAGTCTCTGTCTCTCTCAGGGAATTGCAAACCCAGTGTTAACATTCTGACTTAAAAAGTTAAATTGTTTTAAAGTTTCACTCCAATTTCAGCAACTGGTTGAACCTTTTTAAACTTCTAGTCATGACATTAACAATAATAAACAACTGGAAATGTTTTACAACCGTAATGACTTACGAGATCCATGTTTTCTACTTCTTTCCATGGAATCACTGAAAGAGATCTGGAAATGGGTAGTTTCAAACATTGCTCTTTGTAACAGTAATTTGTTCTAATACTTCATTTTTTAAAATTTAAATAGTTTCCTTTTTAATGAACATTGCTTCCTCCCACCACATGCCTTTTTTAGTTTAGCCAGTTAGGTTAGTTGAATGGAAGTAGATTAGTGTCTTCAATTAGCTATAATTGATTAAGCTTGCTATAGGAGGTCTGTACTGGAACTGAGCTTGGAATAATTTCTCCTTTCACTTCTGCCATTGCTTCTATGCAAAAATGGTATAGCTATAAATCTGAGGATGTCAAGAATCCATCTTGCTTTGTATTTGTTTGCAACACCTACGGATGGGTTGTTTTGAAAACTCAAGTAGGCAGTGATGACTTTGTATGGAATTTGAATATCCCTGTACAGAGAAGCATGAAAAATTCTGTAAGTGGAAGGAAATAGGCAAAGAATGCTGGGAAGATTTGATACAGATCATTCTGCCACACTGAGGCCAGATCATTCTGCCATACTGTTGTGCCTAAGTCTTGTGGACAGACATGTCCAGCCTGTGATGTGGGCTCTGCAATGTCCCTAGACAATCCTAATCCTGGTTGTTGGGTAGGCATGTATAACTCATGGCTAGAGCCATTGAGTAAGTCATCTCCCAGGACATGCTGTTGCAAATCCAAAGCAGAGAGCTGAGGTTGTGTACAAAACATTAATGCAATGACTGCAAAATCAGATATATGCACACACAGCAAATAAATACTTCTTTTAACTAGCATATGGAAAAAAAACCTGAATGGATTTTTTTTAATTTGGTTGGCTTTTTAATTGTTACTGTTAACTTATGGGATCATCTTAAGGGAATATTTGTCTGAGAACAGTCCCCTTCTGAAGTAGGGATGCACAGAGCACAAATGTATGGCACGTGGGACACTCTCTTTGTTGCAAGATTACAGCATAGGAAGGAAACATGGAAACAGCTGGTCTGGTGGCAGCACTTAAAATTATTCATAGATTGTTCTACATATGGTCTGTCTTGTTGAGAAGAAAATGGAAATCCCAAGATGATGCAAAATAAGGAGGGGGAAAAACCCCTCTGAAGGTATAACTAGAGTGATAGACCTAAGGGAGGAAGTAAGGGCAGGAGGTCAGGAAGAGGTGTTGCAGGGAGACAGGGAGGAAGAAAAAGAATAACTACAAAAGCTCTGTAAGATCCCAAGGACTCTGAAGAGAAACAAGTGAGAAGGTCATCACAATGAGGGCACAAGAGAGCAGCCCTAAGTGCTCAGTCTGTGCTATGAGAGTCCATCTGGGGGTCTTCCCTCTCTCCAGAGTGTACTGGTGTGTTGGGGAGCCCTGGTTGGGCTGCCTGCCCACACTCTCATGCTGCTTCTGCATCTGCATCTCCTTTTGGCATCCCTTCCCCAGCTCCTTCCACAGAGCTGCTCCTTGTCATTGTTTCTACCTTTCCATGAGATATGGACAGCGCAGTGCCATCTGTTCTTGGAGCACGAGTCTTATGAGGAGCAGCTGAGGAGATTGTGTTGTTTGTGCTGGAGAAAAGGAGGCTCAGGGAAGACCTTATCACTACAGCTGCCTGAAAGGAGGTTGTTGCTAGGTGGATGTGAGCCTCTACTTCCAGGTAACAAGTGACAGAATGAGATGAAATGGCCTCAACTTGAACCAAGGGAGGCTTAGATTAGATTTTAGGGAATCTAAATTAATGTCTTCACCAAAAGAATTCTAAAGCATTGGAACAGACTTCCCAGGGAAATGGTGGACTCACCATTCACAGAAATGTTCACAACACATGTGGCTATAGCACTTGAGGACATGTTTAGTGGTGAATGTGGTGGTGGTGGTGCTGGGTTGACAATTGGACTTGGTGAGCTTAGAGGTCTTTTAAAGTCTTTATGGTGCTATGGTCCAGACCTGTGGAGCAGGCAAAAGGACCACAAGTGAGCTGTAGCCTTGGAAGCTGCCAAATCAGGCTTACAGGGAATGACTGCATATAGAGGAATACACAGTGTGTGCCTCCTGGGTTTGTCTTTTGGACTAGGAATTGTATCTTATGTGGTGAGTGAATGCAAACTTGTCCATGCAGTGACTGAAAAAGCGTCTGCAGTCAAACTAAAAAAAACACTTTTAAGCAAAAATTAGCATAAATCCCAATTTCTTTATGAAAGTTTTTGCAATATCCAGTGAATGACTTGATTTCCTTGCAGATTCTTTTGTTCTTCTGGTGTTGTTTGCAGACACCCTTTTTCACTCAGCTCCAGTAACTGAGCATTGAGTTCATTATCCTTCTTTGGAGCAGTCATTCACACCATTGGAGCAGATGTGAACTCCTTGGTTTGGATGCTGGTCCAGCTGGGTCCCATCAGCCTTTCTATTCTGATGGACATGTATTATGGCTTACAATTTAATCAAATCTTTTTTCATTTTATGCCTTGTAGTGTCTAGAGGATCCATCACAGAAAGACAGGTAAGCTGATCTGAAATAAAATATGACTCATGGCACCATAGTTTGCTGTAAGCTGCTGGGCCAAGACAGGCTTTTGAAATGCTGCAATTATTTACTTGCATTGAAGGTGGTCTTACTGAAATACAACATTTAGCTAGGTATCATCGGACTACATTGTAGTGTAACCATTGCTGTAGGTGGGTAGAGCAATCATCCCTGGATGTGGTTAGAAGGAAGACATGAGAACATTCCTGACTCTTTTGAGATGTTGAGAGAAATATATGGCTGAGGTATACTCAAAAAAACTTTAAAACAACCCAAACAAAGAAACACCAAAATCCAATAGCCACGATTGTTCTTCTCATCCTTCAGTTAGAACTTGGATTTCGTTGGAATATGAAAAGCTGGAAATCTTGCTATACAATCTTCCTTTTAGTTTCATCCCACCCAAAATGGGACAATGGTAATATATATATATATATAGTCACACAAAGTTTTATCTGCAATTGACAGAAGATATTTCAGAATTACTCAAAAGGAAGATAGTATTCACTGACTAAAAGTAGACTACTCAGTCCTTTAGGCAAATGTCTGAAATTAGAGATGATGAATCCAGACTTTGAGACATCAAAAGGTATTTCAGAGGAAATCTTTCAATCACCGTTTTCCACCAGAAAAAAAAAGAGTTGGTTAAAAATAATAACAAGAATTAAAAAGTGATCTGTAAAGATTTTAACCTATAGCAATCCAATAAAGACTGCAAGTGGCCGTAAGTTGTCTTCAATTTAAAGAGAGACTTGGAAACAAAGCCAAACACACAGTTTCTTACATAGGCCTCTGGATTCCAGACTCTGCCCTCTTTGCTGCCATGCAGAGGAGGAAAACAAGCCTGCTCCTATGCAACTCATGTAAATGAAAGATTTCTGGTTTGCAGAAATTCTGCATTCTGCTGGCAAGCAGATGCTGGCTTTATTGAAACAAAACAAATAGCATGTCTTTGTTTTTTGATTTCCATTTGCCACTTATGAGGGTTCTCAGCTGAAAATAAGAAACTTCTTGCAGCTTGAGGAATCCTCACCCTGAATTCAATGGGAGATGTCTCAGAAACACCAGTGCCAGGACTTTGATTTCTGATTAGCCATCTGTGGTTTTTTTGGTTTTGTTTTGGTGGGGTTTTTTGTTGTTGTATTTTGGTGGGTTTTTTTTGTTTTGTTTTGTTTTTTGGTTTTTTTTGTTTTGTTTTGTTGCCATTTTTTCAGTGTTTGATTTTGTGTTCTTAATGGTTTTTTCTGCAGTTCAAAATGTGTTAATAAATTTCTTATCCATTGTCAGGCTATTGAAAACATTATTCTGGAATTATTGAATAAAAAATTAGCAATTACTTGGTCACAAATTCTAACCAGAAGTCTTCCTGGTATAAAAATGTTTTAATCCTCTTAATAGGAAGTTCCTTTTTAGTGTATTGATAAAAATATTTGTTTAACTTACATTCTCTTTAGTAATTATTTCAAAAAATAGTGTTTAATAAATACTGCAGTGTTGGAATTAGTTCAGGTACAAAAGCTTGATTTTAGTTTAATTTTTAGGTAAATTTTGATATCATATAAGATATGTGATAATAACATATCCAAAATTGCAGTTACTAAATTTTTGCTGTGTACATGTATCCATAGATATTTGTGCATAAACATGTAGATATATATGTGTTTTGAAAATACAAATGTATTAATAGAGATATTTTACATTAAATTTCTCTGTATGTGTGTTTATAGATATTTCTGGATTTTTTTTTTACTTGGACAATATCAAGTATCTGAATATCTATAGTTGGGTTCATTCAGCTGCTTTGCACTGATGGGTGTTTTCTCTTCCTGTTTTCCTTTTCTGACCATCCCTGGCAGATATATTTTAAAGAGGAAGACCACAGGTTCTCCTTCTCATCCTCCATGTTTGGAAACAAAATGATCTTCTGAATGCAGAGAGGCTCCCTGTAACTTGGAGTGCTAGTCCATAAATGAATATTATTTGTGTAGAAATTGCAGAGTGTCCTGCAAAGGCAGACAATGCTGTAAATAAGAGCAAATAATTTCATCCTGGTTTGAGAAGTCCTAAATTTGTGGTGAGTTTGTGCATAGCTGTCTCTTTGAGATAGCCTGAGGAGTTACTGCTTCTTTGTTTTTCTGCCCCCCTTGTCTCAGCTCTACCCTGTACAGTTCCCTTCAGTGCATGGATGTGGATGAGATCATAGCTAGTTCTGCTTTTCTGTTTCCCTTTCTCTCTTGTCTATGTTTACAATAAAGTGCCTGTATTGAAACTGCAATTAATATGCAGAGTGAAGGAGGAACTTCTTTTGGTGCAATTCTTTTTCTTGGAGAAGTTTATCAGATAAAGTTGAGCAAGACCCTGAAGAATTTTTTTTTTTTTAATTGCAATTGAAAAATATAGAAGGAGGTTTCTCAATGCATGTTGTCCTGGTTTCAGCTGGGATATAATTTATTCTCTTCTTCATTGGGTCAGAGCTCTGTTTTAGATTCAGTAAGATAATAATGTTAGCAGCACACTGATGTGGAGGACTCCCACAGAAATCAGTAAGGCCTAGGGATCACAGGGAATGACTCTGCTGCTTCCCTACTGATGCAGTAAACACCTGGCTGCAAGGCTGGGGAGAGGAAGAGGGATGGGGGAAATGTTTTGTCTTCAACTAATATTCTACATATACCTGGGAATTTCATGGTCCAGCAAGGCTCCCTACCAGTTCACAGCATAGATTGTATCCTCTGAGAGGGCTTGTCTTGCAGACATGCTTCTCTTGCACTGGTGAAGACTCCAGCTTTCCCTGCATCCCAAGCATCATACTAATATTTCTTTCTGTGGTGACTGGTGTATGTTGAGACAAATGTTAGGAAACCTTTAGTGCACTCTAGCAGTTGAAAATGAGGATGTTCAGCATCACATAACCAAGCAGTTATTCGTGGATGACAGGCAAGTGTTTCACAGTCCACGTGACTGGAACTTCCCGATTAATGCCTTTCCCAAAAGATGTGCAGTCCATCCTAACTGCTCCTGTCACCCCAGGGCCTGAATGCCTACTCCAGCTCATCACAGTTATTATGGGCAGCTGAAGCAGAAATGGCTCTAGGTAAAATTACCTGGCAATTTCCATTACAAAATACTGTTTTTAATGACTTATAGCTTCTCCAAAGTTTAATTTGCTTTTAACTTTCCACAGTAAATGCTTTATTCTTGTGGGGGGAGGGGGAGGAAGGGGCAAGAGAGGAAGGAATAATAGTAGGTAAGGAGAACAAATGGATAGACTTAAAAACCCTGAAGGATCGTGTCCATTTTTCTCTTTTAGAAATATATGCATTTTTTACCTGCCCATTTGGGAGCAAGGACAGCAGAGAGTGTTTGTGGCACTGAAGGTGGTTCCCGTGGCTGTTCCTCTGTAAATGCACCCTTGGTTATGCATTTGGAAACCTGTTTGCAGATGGTCAGACGTGGGACAGCTGGTATTAATTGCACATGATGTATGTGCTCCTACCCCTTGCCAGCACCACCATCCTGCCAGCCGAGCCAGGCTCGGAACCTGTCCCTTCCCCAGTGGCGTGGGACACATTGGCTGTCAGTGGCCGGGAGCTGCCGTGGCGTTGGGCCCAGGACCTGGGACTCTGGATCCAAGGGTGCAAGCAGGAAAGAGAAGATGGAGATCACACAGTTGGGGAAGGCGCCTTGTGCAGGTGACAGGGTGGCTGTTGGCATTGCCAAGGGAGAAGGAGGCACTGGGATAGGAGGAGAAAGAGGATGTTGGAAAAATGAGGGATGAAAACCTCGCACTGAATGGTGCCATTATACGGGAGTTACACACACACTCGTGTGCACTGTTACACCGTTCTGAGCTGCAGCAATGCTGGTCGTTTCTGCTGTTCATGTCCAAGGGTGTCCAGTGCTTGGAGGGAATTTGGGCTGTGTCATAAAGGCAGCTGCTCCCTGCTGGATCCCTTCCTTCTTCATGGCCAATAATGTTGAAGGACAGAGGATTGCTGAAGAAAAGATGTCTTTCATGCTTTTGTGACTTGATTTTGAGTTGTAACCCATACATCTATCTTGCTAATTTTTAATTTTGTCATTTTTATTTTTTTTAAACTTATTTAACTAATAACTTTTTACCATAAAATATATACTAGGCTGATGAACTCCATGGAAATAAGACATTATGAAACTTACTCTGCATTCAGAACAGATTTTTGATAGCACCATGTAAATAAACCTTGAGATTATATTTTTAGAAGTTTAAATATTTTTGGTCTGTTTTCATTGAGTGTTTTTTTTTTTTTTTTTTTCGTTGAGAATAGTCCATCCTGTGCCCTAAATGGTCAGAGACTCTCTGAGGGAGTAATAAATGCATGATATTTGAATGAAACTTTGTCTTGGCATGTAGCAGAGAGAAGAAAAATGTAAGGTTTTCTGTGCAAACTCATGTGGAAACTTCTTAGATTTTGAAATTTTAACTGTGCTACCATAGTACTGTATTCAATTAAAATTATTTTTATTTATTATTTAAGCTAATATGGATTTTTTTCTCTGACTCTTTTCATACATGTGTGCTTAAACATGTATGTGTTTATGTAAAGTGTAGTCATTTAGTATGCATAAAGATGTGTGAGAGATGTATGTTGGGCCAGAAAGCTCTCATTCCTTAGCTGCCCCATGAGACTTTAAAAATTATGGTTTCCTGTTTACTTGTTAATTCATCATTATAAAATCCAAATGCTCTTAGTATTCTCAGTGCTCCTGGTGAGTATCTACAGTTTAAAAAAAAATCCTTTATTTTCATAAAATGAGAACAAGGCTTTATTTATATCAATTTGATGTTTTTTAAACACAGAGAATGGAGAGTGTTTTTGAAACAATTCTCCCATCATCTGAATTGTAATTACTGGGGATATTTCGAGAACACAGTGTTTAAGCTGTTCTTGTATTCCTCCTATTTTCAAATCCTATGTTTAAGAGTAGATTCATGTGTCATTTAGGTGTTACCATTGATTGATTCTTCAAGGTGGCAGGACAGGCAGTGAGCTATGCTGAGCAAAGGAGAAAGTGAGGGTTTACTACAACCACGGGTTGCCTTGGTGTGGTAAAACTTAAAAACTATGTTATATCTGTGCCACCTGGTGCACTTTTCCAGCTGATTCTGAGTTCAGCTGTCAGATCTGCCAAGTCAGTTTTCTCCTAAGTTCACTGAGGATTTGAAACAGTAATAATGGTGAAATTAGATGTGGGCATTTCCATTGTGTTCTCTTGGGATCTTCAGAAAAGTGCAAGTCTGGATGGCTTGACCTTGTTGTAATTCACACAGAGCTTGTTCTGGAAATTGCAGTTTTCTGCCATTGGAACATGCACAGCTCCTCTCCTGGAGGAGCCTCTGGCCATTCCCAGACAATGTTTATGGCAAGAGTTCAGGAGGATGTGAGCCAAATCTCTTAGCTATTTGTACCATTTATCTCCCAGTCCCTCACCCCATCTTGACTTTCTCCATGGTTATGAGAAGAAAAGATTTTATAGACCTCTTTACAGCCCAGTCTCTCCACTGATGTCATGAGCAAGCATAATCTTTTCAATACAATGTGATAACTGAGTCCTAAGAGGGATTTCAAGCATGTGGTGGGTGACCTGCTTGGCATGTTTCCTCTCTACCTCTTTGATTTCCTCTCTCTGTACTGCACTCAGACTGTAATGGTTACTCAGCTGAAGCATGTACATTGGGGTGGGTATTGATCCCTGCTCCACTTGCAGAGTTTGGCTGGCTACCCCTCTGAAGCTCTCTTACCATTAAAAAGATTGTGTTTGACTGAGGTTTAGACAATCAACCATTTATTTTGAGTTACAAAGTTTTTGTCTTTATTCAAAGCTTCCCATGTAGATAATGGTCATTCTTCAAAATGCCTTTCTACCTTTGGGCAGCTGAAGACATGCCATTTTAATTGCATTTTGCATTTTGGGAAATTTTTAACTGATTGGTCAGAGGTAATGTCTGTAAACATTTGACAATGTAATTTTTCCCTGCCTACAAAGCTTGTTCATTGTCATGACTCTTTACCATTCCCTTTACCTTCAGGTTTATGCCCAAAATTTAGTATCTAGAGATGTTACTGGGCAACAAGGAATTGTTGTTCACATGAAGAATGCTCTTCATGTATTTGTTGCAAGAGGAAGTTGGATCTCTGCTAATCCATTTGAATGCTTCTTTTGACATTAACCACACTGTGCTTCTTGATGAAAGGAAGAATTTCAGGGAACCAGCTGGAAATTCTCTTTTCTCCTTTGGTCCATGCCAAGTTCTCAGCTGCACATCATGTTCCCATGTATGAACTGAAAGATAAGAAGGAACTTTGAAACTGAATCTCTCCTATTGTGGTACCTGGACGCCAATTATTGCTTCAGGTGGCTATGTAATCTATCATTTACAGATTGTTTATTCCTGTCTTTGGCTGACACTGCTGCTTTTGTGGTGGTTGTCCAAATTGGATCAGGCATGAAGCGCCTTGATTCCTTGAATCACTCCACAATTTGTACTAATGCTTTTCCTGTGGGCCAGTTGCCCATAGACAGATAATGGATACATTTGTAAAGTTTTGTTAGTATGGTGATAAAATCCTTTAATTGTGGGAAATAGTACTCGAAGAACAACTTCTTGAAAGATTTTAAGAAACTCTTCTATGAAATATTTTAAATTTATGCATAGATCAAAGACTATGATCAAAGATGAAGAGTTTAAGTAGGCTGATAAGGAATACCAGGTAATAATGGTACAGTAAATAAAATAATCAAAATAAATCCCTGAAACTGTTTTAAAAATACCCCACAAAACAATAATTCTCTAAATAAAAATAAGAACATACCCTTTATACTTTTCTATGAAATTGAAATCTAGAGATTTTGATGGTTAAGCAGTGAGAATCCTTTTATACTGGCTACCAAAGGTTTGTATTGAAAATACAAATAGAAATAGTTTTTAGGTCAGAGCACATGCAATAACCAGACAGGTTTTGAGTCTGTTCCTCATCTTGGATCCCAGAACTAATAGTATTTCAGTTTAAATAACTCTGCATCCTGTTTAACAGGACTATTTTTAAAACAGTAGATGGATTTAAGTATGAAGACTGAACAAAGCTAATTGATGGTTTATTTTTCTTAAGCCCTGACACATATTTTTTAAAGTACATTCTGTCCATTTAATCAGCCAACTGTTACCATTACATATCTTCAGAGAACTTTTTTTTCATTTCACTTTTCCAAAATGCTGTCTATTTTCTCATATTTTTAACAAAATTGTGTAGGTTAATGATGTTAAAGTCTTCTGGAAGAACGGGGAGGTTCTGGTGCTTCAAAGCTTATCTATGTGAAGTCAGTGGGTATTTTATACAAGAGCATTCACTGACAACAGGAATGCTGGTATTGCATTTTGCCAGCAGGCATGTCCTCAGCTGATTAAAACTGCAAAACAAACTTCAACCCCACAGTTTTAAGAGAGTCTAAAGTTGTTTAATAAGAAATTAAAAGGATGCCAGTGCTTTCTACTGCTTGAGAATTTGGAGAAAGCAGAGAGTACTGGTAGCTAGACTGAGCAACAGTTTTGGTAAAACCAAACTGCAAATTTTCAATACATGTTGAATGTTTATGTTTAGAAGGCTTTCTCAAAAGACAGATGTATTAGTAGGCCAACAAAGAACAAAAAATTCTCTCAAATGAAGTAAATATATACTTTTTTCTTTTGTGCAAAGAAAATGAAGACTGTCTTATGCAAATACAGAAAATATTCTGCACATGCTAGTTTATTACTATTTCTATTTTTAAGTAATAACTTCACAAATACATAAATATAGAATATTTTTTCTAGAAGAGCAAGTTTTGGGTCCTAGACCAGTCTATCTGTTCAAGCTGCGTATCCTAACTTATGGGAGATTTTATTGTTTTTTCTGTGCTTAAATTGAAGGGGCTCTGTTTAGTGCAAAAAATAACGAGGTTTCTTCTGAAAATTTGTGAACTCTGAATTAATATGTAACCAATAGAGTTTAGAAAATAGTTTCTCACTTTTTTATATCTCTAAAGGGAGAACAATTTCCCCTTACCACCTGGTTTGATTTGAATCCATGCCTTCAACAAACAAATGACAGAAAAGATAAACTACAGGAAGAATTAGCAGGTAACTAGAACAAGGAAAAGAGAGCTGAAGAAAGAAAGGGCAAGATCAATTTGTTAAATAGGATTTGTGATTCCTGTTGTATAAGGTAAAAATCTTTTTCAACACCTGATTCAAACCACGGGCAAATTTAACAAACTGTGCATGTATTTTGAGTGAATTAGCTTATTTTTCTCTGTATATTTTCACAGAGAGTATTTTTCAATGATCTATGCTAATCTACTGTAATATTTACTCAGGTTGCCTGCAAGTATCTGACATTAAAAAAATCTTATATATCACCCAGACTTGTAATGCAGTACTCTATCTATCCTATTATAAACTTCATAAAAGATTTCTCTATAAATAGAGATTATGAAAATAATTTCAGTGTCAACTCAATATAGTGTAGGTAGGACATGATGCAGTGTAATCAGAGATTTACTCAAGTCTGTATGGGGGAAATGACTGTGGCTCTGTGTGCAAAGGGGAATAAATTAGGAAGACAAAAATATTTGAACAGTAAAAGCAAAACAAAGCAAACCCATGTAACTGTTATTGCCATAGCAGTGTATTTGAAATGACTGATGAATGATGAAGGTGTTATGGCTACTTGTCAGGACTTGTCAAGATGACAATGCCCTAGAAGAATGCGTGGGAGCAAATCCCTTACTGAGCTCTAGGTCTCAAATCCTGAGGGCAGAAACACTTCAGCTGTGGTGTTGTCGGTTATGTTACCTGAAATTTGAAATCATGAATGTCTAAAAGTGCAAATATCTATTTAGAAACATATTTGAAATTATTTTACAACTCCTTGAAAAGTACAACGAGAGCAAATGCCAAAGCAAATTTCGCGAGTGAGGGATCCAGGGGCAAGTGAGAGTGCTCTCAGGTATAGGGAGGAGAAGGCATAAAAGGAAATTCCATACATAGGATATGGTCACTGCTCAGTCCCTGAATGCAAAAAAACTGGGGTTTGAGCTAAAATATACCAGTTTAAGCAGGCTGTGGGGCTACTTTTTATCTGAGAGTAAGAACTTCAGGGGGAAGAGAGAAGAGATTGTAGGAAATCACAGGCTTCTTTAGGGTGAAGCTTCCCTCAAATGTGAGCTAAGGTGTGAGCTGTGAAGCAGTGACAGAAGGGTGATGGTTTCACAGTGATCATTTCCTGCAATGAGGAGCAATTCTAGCCAATTATTGCATGTATTTAGTTATTATAATGAGAATATAAATTAAGGGGTATTCAGAAACCAGACATTGCATGGCAGAAGATGACATATAAAAAACACAGGCACATTTGAATATAGAAAGGTTTTGCATAGATAGAATGTAGAGTCTCTTGGACAGTGGAGAGTGAGAGTTAGTAGAAGACAAGGACAGGAAATTCAGGTCTTTATTTTATCCTTAATAGAAAAATTTAGATAATTTCTGCAGTCATGTGAGTTTTAAGGGAGGAAGAATGTCCTTCTTGTCTTCTGCAGGATGTTCATTGTCCCCTTGGGCTCTTGAAGTTATAGTCCTCATGTCAAGGCTGACTACCCTTATTCTGCTTTCAAGATATTTACAGACACCACTTCTCTAAGTTACTAAAGATTTATAAATATTTGCTTGTTTTCTTCCCATCTTTTTTTTTGGTTTTTCCCCCCTTTTAATTTTGCTCACTCTTTTTTGGTCTGGAGGCATTAGAACATAATTTTTAACACCTTTTTAATTTTTTCTGTAAAAAATATTTGCTTTTGATTTTGGATTTTCCATCCAATTTGGCAATATGTTTGATAATTCATTCAAATAATATATTAAGAAAATTAATATGAAGTATTTTGCTGATAAAGTACTTTTCCTTATTTAATTAAGGAAATCACATTATTCTCTGTTTTGTGTCATAGTCACAATCCAGAACTTTCTCTTCCAATATGGTTATTTGGGAAGGATCCCTACACTCTGGGTATGTCCTTGTGCACTGGGTGCCTCAGGTACCTGAGATATCTGCATAGGGACAGCAGGGAAGAGAGAGGAACCTATAGGAGACTGGGTTACTTCTGGATTGTCAGCTGCCATCTGGGGGTCACAGGGGATCCTTTAGGCACTGGACATCTGTGTTTTGCTGACAGAATCTAGTGACGCATTTCACTTACCCAAACTTTGCTCTGGTGCAGTCATGACTGTGTTAAATCTGTTGGAAGGCTTGCCCTCCACAGCAGTGTTTTCTGTGCACTGCCCTATGGTATTGAAAGGTGGGTTTTTTTGTTTGTTTCTAATTTACTACATGTTTAAGTCACAAGAAGCAAAAGAATATTTTGTAGTGAACAATGCTGATTTTCCCCACCTGGATTTGTGGTTGTTGTATTAGCTAAAGCTAGGTAAATAACACACCAGGGAAATGAATACTGAGGGTTGCATTTACCGAGTGTTTTCACAGAATTCCATTATAAAATTTTCTGTCAATCCTTGTTACATTAGGGAATGGATTCTCAATTGTGTCATCTTTCTAGTAGAGTATTCTAGTAAAACTGTCATTGTATTTTCTTGTTCCTTTGACTGAGCTCTCTGGGGTAAAAACAAGGGTTTAATTTGAGGGCAATCAGATGCTAATTTTTAAGACACTTGTTTATCTATGGTAATTTACTGCAAGGGAAATTTCACTGGTACAAGGCAAGCAGGAAAACAAAGCAGTTTGGCTCAAGTTTCACTCACAGACTCTGAATGGGAACTGTGCTGCCTATGTAAATCAGATCTGTGATCTAAAAGAAGCTTGAGGGCTTTAAAAGGCTCTATATGTATGGGTGTCTTACTGACCCTGCATCATTCCCACAGCCCCAGTGACTAACAGGACACAACCTGGCCCCTACCACTCTTCTCTACCTATACTCTTGCTCTATTTCTTTGTGTGTGTGAGGGGACAGAGGCATGCCTGTCCTTCTGTTCAAGTCTTCCCCCTTTATCCCTGTCTGGCAGATCTGCCAAGAGAGAACGGGGCCATTTGAGACTTACAATTCAAAAACTAACCTGGCATTGGGGTGACAGTGGGCACAGCCACTCTTCAGAAAAACAAGGAGTTCTTTGAAAAGTAAAGTTAAAGAAACTGTGCTTCGTATGGCTTTACATGTTTTGATTTAGTCTCAATGTCTTCAGCTCCTACTTCTCCTGCCCTTTTTATATCACTCTTTCCACCCCTCTCCCCAGGAATCACATTCAAACAGTGCTCTCCACTTTTTGTCCCCTGTTTGGCATGCTATCCAGAAACCACATAAGCTGTCTAGCCAGCTGAGCACAGTCTGGTATAAGGAAAAAGCATTTTGGCTATCTACCACTTTGTCACTATTTCTTTTACAGACAGTTTCTGGGGAGCTTGCATCAATCTCCTTTGAGATCTCATTAGCACCTTGAAAATCCAAGGTCACTTGAAAAGAGTGGGAAAAACCTAAAATTTTAACCTTCTCTACATATTTTTGTTCTGACTTGGATTGATATTTGCCAAGATTGTTTTACTACTAATTAGTTACTAGTAATTGTTGTCCTGGGAAAGATCTCAAGTGTTATCAAAGTGTTATCAAAGCAGCAGAGAGTTACTGCTCCACAGAAACCTGCTCAGTTATCTCTTGCTAACAAAACAACTTATTATGGGGTTTTTATGAAAACTCAGAATGGGATCTGTTATTCAAATGGGGATTAATTAAGATATTAAGAGCTTTCTGTACTTTGATGTGGGTGTGTATCTCCTTGACCACTGGGATATATTGATACCCATGCCTAACCCTGATTACATAAACAAGTTAGGAATTTTCTGAATTATTTTTACTTCTCTAATGCAACAAAGCACCTTTTCTACAACTACAGCTGCACATTGACATGAAGGCATAAGTTCTTTTTTTAAAAGCTGTGTATTACACTAACTCTTCAGTGTTTTCATCATAGTGTTAATGCCTTAGCTTTTATTTTATTATGGGGAAGAGATTCTCTCTTTACATTTAATTTGGCTTTCTGTTCTGTAGATCAGTTATTCTGAAAGAAGTATCAAAGATTTACACTCGATATTCTGATGTAGACTTACTAGCTGTATTAATTTTAACATTCTCAGAATAATTTTGATATTACCATTAAACTTAAGATTCATAGAGAAAAAGAGCAAAAGGACCCATTCTGTCATCTTCCCTGATCTGTGGATGCCTTATATTTAATGCAGTTACTAATATCTTGAGCCAAGTTCCATGGGCTTCATTAATTAATATAATTCAGTAGCTCTTGTTACACCTTTCACAGAAATTTATAGAAGCTAATTACCCCCACTCTACCTGTCTGAAGCCTATGGGAGCTGTCTTCACAGAACATAGAACTCTCTATATCATCTTTGAAATAAAATAAACAGTAAAACTTGCTCCCTTTCCCAGTCATTTTTATTGTTCTCTATTGCATTATGCAGTATTAAAAATATCCCCATTAGAGCAGGGGTATCAGAAACACCTAGAATAATCTAGTATACTTTAAAAAAATATCCCATATCCAGATAACATCATATTTTCTTTCTTCTTTCTCACTGCTGTCTTTGTAGATTTAGCAAGAGAAATCACTTTATTATTTTTTCTCAAAGTTCTGACTACAGATATATTCTTTGTCTATGACATAGTTTGCTCATAGTTTGCTCATGGGTTTACCACTTGTTTCTGTGACTGCAAGGTGGATTCATGTTATCTACAAAAAGTAATACAGCTAGAGGAGCTTGTCATGACTGGAAAAAAAAAAAAATATAACAATGTGTGTGCTCCCGGAAATAATTTCCAACTATACAAAGGATAAAAAGTCAGAAATTATCTACCTATTTTACCAAGGGGAAAACATGCTCTACCAGCATGGCCGTCTCGTATGATTAAATGATTTTCAACGTAGATGACCAGAGAGCAATAGCTGAAACTCAAATTCAGTAAAGCTTTTGATGCCACCTCCCTCAACATCTTCAATTAGAAGGTAACTTATGGACAGTGTGATTTGGCTCTTTAAGGTGGGTGATGACTTGGTGCCTAGTAATGAGTGGATAAATACTGTGTATCCAGCATAAACAGAGAAGCCTCTATTATTGAATAACTCTATCAACAGTCTGGAGAATAAAATTCCTTAGAAAATGTAAAGAGAACGTGAAAGTTTAAACAGAGCATTAGATGTGGAGAGTTGAATAGTGAGTGGCAAAACTTTGGTCAAGAGTATCCTAAGGACTGTGTCAACAGGAAGGTTACAAATTTCAAAGAAAAGCACACATTTCCATACTGGAGGCAAAATAACAACAATAAAATTAAGTCTAGCTGGAGACAGCTGTGATTCACAGTGCTCTCGTGGCCCTGATGAAGTAGTCAATTGATGGAGACAAGTCATCTTTTTCCTCTGCTCAGCAGCAGTGGTACTGGAAGTTTGCTTTCAGCTTTGGTTTTTCTGCTCAAAAAAGCTGTTCGGAGATTGGCTGACATCAGCAGAAGGCTGTCAAATGATATGGGGCATCAGGCAAGGGACCTACCTGGAGAAGCTGATGGAGTTGTGTCATGGTTTGACCCGGAAGTGAGGTTTTGGGAGTTATGGTCAAACCAATCAGTGGAATCCATGACAAGTTGGAATCCTTAACATGTCAGGAGGAAGATAAAGTGAGGTCTAAGAACTGCCTGGAGATAATTGCTGGCAGCTATGAAGATGGTGGAGCCCAGTTCTTTTTGTTGATGGCAGAAGGCATAAAGAGGCCAAAGACTGAATTTTGGAATGTTTGCTAGTCATGACATTAGTAAGGAGACTTTCCTTTGGAGGATTATGCAACACTGGAACAGGAACTGTCCTTGGAGAGGATGGACAAGCCAGACAAAACTACAGCTATTGACCCCATACAAGAGATTACCATGCTTTTGATAGAGAGCAGGAGTAGATAACCTCCAGACATAACTCCAATCAGAGTTCAATGATTCTGTGATATATAGATGTGTTTCTCTGGATCAAAATCCAAATATTTTATATGGCCATTTAAACCTTGATGTTGTTTAATGTTTTTTCAGTCATCCCATTAATAGATTTCATGAGCAGTATGTAATTTGTAGTATCAAATAGTTGTTGATAATGTTGAATGTTAAATGTCCTTGAGAAATGCCAGTATGTTTAATTTTCCAATCAATGTTGATTTTTTTAACTGAATATTTAACTTATTTGTTAATCTATATCCCTGATGAGGTGTTTCTGTTTAGTAAGACAAATGATTTCTATTTCCAAAAGACTAAGCATAGAAAGTACAGATGCCTTTATTAATCAAGCATGTAATTTTCACTCAAAAAGTGAAATCTGGTTAGGTTTTACTGTGATCATTGTCCATTGAATTATAATGATTGGTACTGATTACCTTTCAAATCTGCTAGTTTTGCTTTGTTCATTGTTAATACAGTCTTGTGTCATCTATTCCACCACCATGCCTGGGGCTGGTGCCATGTCACCTTTTTGAAAAGATTTATAGTTTCCATTCTTCCTGAATTTTTACTGTGCTCCAGACTTGTTACACTGTATTATCAGTAATTCTGAAATCATTTGTCCAGCCATTTAATGAATCTTAGATTCCCACTAGCTGACCCATCTGGTCTTAAAAAAAACCATTTTACCCATGTCTCCTTATCTTTGTGGAACTAACCCCATTTGAAGCACTTGCATGTGTGCACATGTCTTGTGGGTTTCACCTTTGGTTACCCCTGCTCCAGTCAAGTAAATGGGTTATTTATGCTGATTGTAAAGAGTTCTGAAACACCTGCCTCGTTTTCACACTGAGGTGCATCTTTGGGTCAGATTATTTTCCACCATCCCTTTAAAAATGTTCAACCACTTTTTATTTCTGTGTCTGTTTTGTAATAATTACTTATTTTTCTAATACAAACTTGAGCTTGAGAAGCAATTTATTCTCTTGCCTACTTTGAACAATAGCCTTGATGAGAAGTATTTTCTTAGTACATGGATCTGTATTTTTCTGAATTCCTCCAGGTCTCATTTATTCATAAAATTTGGCATGCATGTGCATATATGTATGTATAAATAAGTATTTATTTGTCCATTCCATCCTTCTAAAATAAATGATAGCCAGAGGTATTTAAAGATGAGATTTTTTGCAGAGTTGCTTCCAAAGTTTAGAAAAGAACAAGGGATGTTTCTCTGATGAGATGAAATACACTGCTTATGTCAAATTATTTGTATTATTGCCATTAGCACAGGAACTCAGTATCATTTATACTCAGTGCTTCCTACTTGAACCTCTTAGTGACCCCTTTTGCATAAAAGTAAATTTTGCTTGGTTTTATTCAGTGGTAAGATTAACCTGTTGCTTTTTTCAGCATCCAGGTAGCCAGAATTCTTCAGGAGGAGGGGCATGCTTGCCTACACTGTTATTCTTCTCTTTTCTGTCCAGAATGAGATTGCATGAGAGAAATTAATCACCTTGGCTTTTCTTTGTGCTCTGCAGCATGTCTTCTTCCCTCAACACCAATTCTGCCTTTGGGACTTGCATAAAAACAAACCACATTACCCTGCACTCTGTCCTGTCCTTGGTGCTGGCATCAAGCTTTTTGAAGGTGGGGCTCATTTTCCCCTTGATAAATATCTTAAAATATGCAAATAGAGTTGCCTATATAAGTTAGTTCTGTGCCAAAAGTTGACATAGGGTAGGAAAACACAGAGAAAGACAAATGGAACAGAGCTGACTGTAAACTGAGAGTTAGAGGCTCTAAAACAAGTGATTTCTTTGCTCCTCTTAATTGTGTAGGTATAAACCTGAAATGTGAAAGGGTTTGGTTTTTTTCCTCCAGTCTAAGTTTTGGCTTGATCCTGCTTAGTAGATTGCTTAGAAGGGTGAATAACATCATTGCAATGAAATATGGAGAGCTAGATCTATGTTTGCTTTGGTCTTAAAGTGAGAATCACTCATTGAATAAAGCAATGAAGATTTTTGATCTGTAGAATTATCTGTCAGGACCAAGTTAGGTAGAAAATACTTACAGGAACAAGGTCAAACATTACCACTCTGAACAACCATTTCTGTGTTTTCTGGGAACACTCACCACAACCAAGTTATTTTTTTTTTTTTTTTTTTTCTTAGAAGTCATGTCGTATCTACTCTAAATAGAGGATATTAAGCCACTTGGATGAATTCGGCAAGGATAAGTGAAGCCATCATTTAATTGACACTTTTTTAATTAGTGTCAATTAATTTCTTGCTGACCTGATGAATTTTGAAGTTTCTGCCTAGATAATTAACAGAAAATATTCTGAAGCGGTCTTCTTGCTCTTCCTCTCTCTCTCTCTTTTTTTTTTTTGCCACACATTTTACCATCCTGAGAAGTAGGACAATGTTGGGCACAAATGAAAAGCAAATCTCTGAAAACTGCTGAAAATGAAGGTACTGCTAAAGCTGATGGGTAACAAACTCAGTTGGCTTGCTTTATGGTTGCAACCTGTAGTTCTTCCAGTGAGTTCATTCATCTGGAGCTGGCTTGGACAGTTTCTTGTGCCACCTCACGAAGAGAGCCTAGAATTTAGCTTTGATTGGAAGATGCCTTTGGTTGACTTACCAGAAAGCTCCATATGGCAGCAGCCTTGAGAGCTTTCAGAGCATGATTTTGCTTGTCACTTGTGTTCCAGTAAATGTCAGCACAACTGAAATCCCCATGATCAATGTGTGTGCTTTTTTACAACTCTCCTTTTTTCATGCATAAATGCTTCCTGTTCTGCCTTCTAATCCTGCCCTGGAGATACATAACAGTTCCTTATGACTATTGTTTTTCACTGTTTTCACTCTCATCTCAGTCCAAACTTTTTCAGCTGTGGTGAGCAAACTATATTTGTAAACTTTTCCCTCTGAGATAATGTCCTTCCTCACACATGTTTGCATATAAATGTAGTGCATCCTGCTACTTGAATGCTAACATTGCCAGTTCCCTGGTTTAGTGATACTGAAGTATCTACTATGAATGATCTACTATTTCATTACTTATGTAAATATTAAGGATAAAGAGGGAAAAACATTCTGGATTTCCCTGTGGCTTTTATGATTCTGTTTTTTAAGCAGGGTGAAATCTTAAGTGAGCTAATAAAAGAACTCTTTTATTTACACACAAACTACTTAGCAGATCTGTGACATAAGGCATTTTCTTAGCAACTTCAGTGACTTCTAGTCCAGTCTCATGTCAGGATTGACCTTTTCCCTGACCTTAGGATTTTTTTTGCAAGATTTGATTCTACATTTTTTGATATAATATGATTCTTTCTCAAATGTTGCTATGTATTATTCTTTTGCATATTCTTTCCTATTCCTCTCACCATTTCTATGATGAGAGGACTGGACTCTCCTAATTCTTCCAGAGCTTCATATACCATCTTCTACTGATGCCAGCCATGCCTTCTCTTAGATTCAACAGACTGCCCATGTGAATTAATGGTCCATATTAAATAAAGGAATTTTATAACCTGTTCTACTTTTTTTCCTCCATCAGAGGCAGATACCAGGTTATTCAGAAGCACACACACTGAGTCACTATAAACCAAACTATTTTCTTTTTTTTTTTTTTCTTACTCTACAATTTCTGTTTAAACTTTCTCCCTCCCTCTTTTTGCTTTGAGGAAAAAAAATGCCAAAAGCACAAAATCCTTTCATACACAAGCCTAAATATCAACTTCTCTCTTTCTTTAAAATGCTAGTTGATGTTGTGGTCACGCACCACATGTTTCCTGGAGCCTCTAACTCTGACACCACTCTTCTTCAAGTGGCCCAAAACAGGGACACCAGGGTAGTCAGCAGAACATCAAGCCTGGGTTTAGTTAAGCCTAACATATCCTTTCTATTAAGCTTCAGCTGCCTCTTGCCATCTTCATGGACTCATGCAGATTTCACTCACCCTCTCAAATGTCATTTCTTAGGGCAGCTATTTCACTTCTTCCACAGCATTGTGGTCCTTTTGATGAGAAATCTCTGTCTGATGCTTCTCTCTCCTGCTGTAATAAAACAACCAGCACCTTCATGGCACAGCAGGTAACTGCTCCCTAGCTATAAGAACCTTTCTTGAACTCTTGTCCTGCAGTTGATCTAAACAGCAACTTATGTGCTTCCACCAGAGTGGTACATAGGGGAGGAAAAGGCCAGATGAACTATGCTCTAGGCCAAGAACTTGGCTATAACTTTCCCCAATGGCAGTCTAGTAGTGGTGGGGAATGTCTTTATTGTTCTCTTACTTATACAGTTGAGTATTTTATTGACTAAGTTTTGACTGTGGAAGGTGGTTTTTGTTTTTCTTCCCTTAGGAATTTTGGGGTGGCAGATATAAAAATGAAAGGAACACAATAGGGGGAATGAGTTTATAGAAAATAAGGTATGATGCAGACCATGATTTAGACATATTTGATGCTGAGAAAATTTTTGCTTCTCCATGACCATGTATTGATGTTATTCTGCCCACCTCTCAGCTCATGTCTGGGTGACACTAATAAGCCTTATTAAAGTAATTAAGATTTTTCTGCCTCTCTTAAATAAAATATAGAACTTCAGATACTTCCTTCAGTGTAATACTTGAATATGTTATACAAACAATGAGAAAACCATACACTCAATTTGACTCTTGACAGCATCTATAGTAAATAATGTTCTAGCACTGCTAGAGGTAAACTTGAATGAACTTAATTAAGTTTTAAGTGTGAAGGGGAAATGTAGAAAACAGAATTCCCCAAATAAATGAAGAAGCAGTAGAAAGTAATGCCCTAAGTATGACTTTGCATTGTAGTCCAGCTCCCAAGGAGCCTTAATGATATTGGTCTGCCCATACTCTGTTACTCAAGTGGGAAGTGGTGGGCCTGATGTGCTGACTTCAATTTCTTGTGTCCTGGAGATGAGGAACTGCATCACTGAACAAGAGAAGTAAGTGGCTTGGAGTGGTTGTCTAAATGGGTGCATTTAAAGAAGATTTGAAAATATCAAAATATGTTAAAACTGGCATGTTTTACCCCAGGAAATAAAGTATGACATGCTGGAATGCTGAAAAGACCAACAGAGTTGGTGAATCTCTGCCCTTAACATACCTAAGAGCATCAGGCAGGGATTAAGAGAGGGTGATTTAGCGGAGTCAGTGGAAGAAAAACCTGGATTGCTTTGTTCTGCCCTGTGAAAGGCTGAAACAATTTGCCAAGTCAGGTGTGCAAGCCTTAATCCATTCAGACACACATTGGAGAATATGCTTTAAGAAGCAAATCCCTGATATATTCCCTGCTTGAAATTTTCGTTATTCTGCTTTTTTTTTTTTTTTTTTTTTTTTTTTTTTTTTTTTTTTTGTGCTTATCTTTTAAACCATGAGAGGTGAGTTATCACTATGATTAATAATTTGATTTCTGACTGTGTAAGTCCCATATACAGCTCTCCTGTTCCACTTGGGATCATAATGCTACTTCTGAATCAGAAGACAGAATTACCTACAGGACATTTAGGACTTTCCAGGAGTAAAGGAAGAGAGTCTGGGCATAGAAATTCTTCTCTCCATCTCCTAGCATAATGCAGACCTTCTTGGATATCCCATGCAGAAACTAATCTTTCTCCACCAAATTCTTATTTTTAAGGGTGTGGTTTTTAGTTCCTAGAGAAATGATGTGAGGTGTTGGAATAAAGTTTGACATATTTTTGGAATGTATAATATCAGAGATTTTGCAAGAGTCATTCTGACATTGAAATTGCTCCCTTCACCTCACTTGGACTGAATTCTTCTGCTACATCCTGTGATAAAAACCAAAGTGAAGAAAATATCTAGAACAGAAAAACAATCATTTTCTGTTAAAGGGTAGAAAACAAGCATATAAAAGCAAATTAAATTAGAGTTATATAAACAGCTGAGTTGAGGAGGGGTATGTTCAGTTGAATCATGCATGATACGAAAAATGTGAGCAAGAACTGATCAGTCATTGTTTTGGGGAGCAAAAAACCAAGTGGACCTCAGCAAAGCTTTCCTGCAGCAGGTTTAAAGGAAACAAAAGAAAATCTTTATGATGCATATTAAATTCTAAGAATCCTCATGAGACATTTTGGAGGCCAAAAACATAGAGAGAGCTGGAAAGGATCTGGATAGATTAGTGAAGATTGAGTCCATTTGTGACTATTCCATGCAGCCATCAGATGCAAGCTTCGTGTCAGACACTCCCACTGATAGCTGGAAACAGGGGATTACAACACAGGAAGAACTCTTTAATGTGGGCTCTGTTCTTGTTCTGTTCTGTACACATCTGCTGCCAGCAGTTCTTGGAGAAAGGATACTGAATATATGGACCTTCAGTGTTGGACACAGCAGAGCACTTTGTAGGAAACAGCTGGTAGCTTTCTGGATCCCAGAGGAATGAAACACATCTTCACTTGGCTGTCTTTCAAGCAAATGTTTAATGTGAGATCTGTAGTGAACTTTATAGCTGAGAAATGCAAGGCCATTTCGTTATAATGATATTGTAGGTATATTCCCTGAGTTAACTGCAGTGTACCAGGTGATCTTTCAGTTTTCTAGTGATTACATTAATTTAATGAATAAAATAATAGGATGTATTAATGTCAGCTGCATAATTTGTCTGAAATGCACGGCATAAACAAAACAAAGCAGAGGTACCTATGGGTTTAGAAATCCATCACAAAAGTGAAAGATTGAGGAAATTGGAAAATATGGTGAATTAAGGTTTTTCAGGTGCTACTATGCAGAACTATAACATCAGGTTTCATATCAGAGACCATAAAAGGCCCTGTTTCTGTGTTAATTTCTCAATTCTCCTGAAACAGAAATATAAATACACATTTTCAAAGTATGAGGGATTAGATTTCTTCTCTACTCATTGGTGAAAAGAACTAAACCAGCATCAAAAATGGAAGTCTGGCTAAGGGTAAATTAAAGAGTGTGCACTGCACCTTCTTGCTGCACCTACTCACACACAGAAGACCCTCTAGGACATATCTGGCAATCCTAGACAGCCCAGACAATGAGGAGCCCTGCAGTGCACTCTGAAGAGGACTACTCATAGTTGCAAGGTTTATGTAGTGGGAAAGGCAGGCAGAGCTGAAGGTTTCACACTGCAAATGCTTTTCTCCAGTCCTTGTCAGGTCTGCCCTGGGCACTGGCTGCCAAAATACTTGTGCCACCTGCCACACATGGGTCTGGAGAGGGGTGACCTATCTGTAGGAGAGCACACGCTGCTTGAATTGAGGCTGTGTATGGGAATAAAAATGTTCTTCCCCAAACCAAAGATGCCATGGTGTGACAAGGGCAAGGCACCAAGGAGGAGAACCCATCCAAATACACAAAAACTGCTCAGCCAGATGTGCAAGGCAAAGAGAAAGACTGTATCAGGTCATTAAAGGAAAATATTTGCAGGAAACACTGTGTGAATATCTCTTCATGGTATGAAATGTGTTCACTTTGGCAGTGTTTGAGCCACCCTTTTATTAATTTTAGAACATTTACTAAAACCAAAATTAACTGGCAAGGATTTTTACAGATCTAGCAAAGGTCAAGCAACTATCACAAGCTTAGAAAGCAAAAGTTGTATTTATGATGGTTGAGGGCTCATGTTGAAAAGGGCACAGGCTTCAGGTGTGTGACTCATGCAGTACCATGTGACCTCTTTTTCCAATGGAAAAAGGTCACATTTCAGTGTAAATATTTTTAGAAGCAAGAAAAAAAATCAGTTTGAAAAGAATTTTTGCATATATTTTGAAGATGGTGAACTTTTGTAGAGAGAACAACTTAAAAAATAAATATTTTTAAGAAAAATTGCTAGCTTGTGACAAGTTGCCCACTAAATTCTGCCTTATATAAAAAAATATATTTTGGTTATGCTATTGTGAGCACTCTCTTATACAATCAGTAAGATAAAAAGGTGAAATTTTTCTGTTGTTGTGGTATTAGAGCACATGAAACAGCTTCTTAAATAATTTCTCTGGAGATCTTGAAAAAGAAAGCTGTAACGAAGAAAAATATGCCTGTATATTGTAGTCAGCACACTGACATTTGGCCTTTTTCATGTGGAATTTAAGAATTCCAGGAGGATTAACTTTTTGAAGAGGTGAATATTTGACAGTTCTGTATTTAGATTAAATTCCTACAGTGACAGGAAAGTTCTGCAAGGAAATTTCTGTTTGTTTTAAGTATAATTCTTCAAATACACAAAGAAAACAAAACTTATATTCCATAAATAAAACATATTTTTGTCTCCCTTACTCAGAGTATCTGATTATATAGTAAATCCCCTAAGCTAATCAGCTTTTATTATTTGTTCTCTATGGCTGTGTATTACAAATAAATGAAAACCCAAAATAACCAAGAAAAAGAAAGCAACAAAAATACCTTGCAAAAACCACCCCCTTAGACTTCCCCAAAACACCTTCATTCACTCATTTGCTTTTCAAAATACTTTTTAATTTGAGAGCATGTTAAGGAAGGTCCCTCCTTGCAGATGGCCTGGAATGATTAAATTTAAATTTAATTTAATAAATGTAAATTTAAATTTAAATTTAATTTACAGTATGAGACAGTGAGGAAAGCTTGCATACCAGCCAAAAGAATTGGAAATAATGTTCAGAGTGCCGTCACACAGGTACACAAAAAATTCCATTAAATCCTACACTTTACATTCATTCCAGAGTCTTAATGGATAAGCCAGGGAGATCAGCCCTTGAGCTGCTATTGGTTTCACCTAAGAGGTGGCATCTATTTATTTATGTGAGGGACTGAAGTAGCCATTCCCAAATGAAAAGCAGAACTTAAAATAAAAATCATGGAGGAACTGCATTCAGCTGCACACTAGTTTGGCACTCAGTGTTCTGTATCTTGGCCTTGTTCTGCTTTGTGGTCTCTGGGCTAGAAAATATATTTTGTTCCAACAATTAAAGTTCCATTTTACGTTTCTCAGGACCAAAATTTCTGGCTGAGATATTGCCAACAATAGAAAGCTAAAAAGTTAATCCAAGGGCGGGGCACAGCATTGAATAAATTGTACATGTTCCCTCAGAGGTTTTTTCATTGCTCCATCCTATTTCCAACACTGAAATAATAACATCTTTAACTAGGTTAAATTTACACTTTTTGTTCATTCCTTGGGAGCACATGACTGCAATGTGACAAGCCTCACATTTGACCCTCAAATGGTTTTCAATTTTTTTCTTTACAGACAGGCTCATCATTTTCATGGACTCAGTTATTACGAACTTTGAAAAAAGATAATGTGCAGCCCATCTGTCATTGAGCAAATTCAACTTCAGAACAGAAATACTGTAACCAATGGGCCTGCTTGTCAACCTTACAAAAGTTAGACCAAATATGTGTTTCCTACTGTCCCGCTGGTTTTCATCCCACAGTTATAAAAACCACGGTTAAGCCATGTTATCTGATCGGGTCCTTGTAAACCATCTAATTCAATGAATCATTATTAACTGAACAAATAAAAAAAGGTTTTCACTTTATGTTATCTTGTTTAATGTCAAACATGTGCAGTTTGTTTTCCTCGTGTTTCATTTCCTTTGTCACGTTCTCATACAAATTACCTGTTCTGCCTTGTCTCATCTTCTTTAAAAGGACAACTCTGATTTTTGTCTTTCTCACGTCCTTAGATCTCGGCATCATGGGGCTCATGATCTAACTTATAGATAATCTGTCAAGACTTGGTGGCTCTGAGTACAGATCTGAACAGTGCTCTTGAACCTTGCAGAAAGGTTGATATTTTCAGATTATGATACACAGATTATGATGCACTGAGTATTTTTCTGGAAATGCCCAGGGAAAGTTTGAACAAGTTGTATCAAATCTTGGAACACACATTTTGGGGCAATGCCCAGGTTACATTTGCTTTGAAATAGATGACTGATGATCTGGTAACTTGGGATCTGCTGTGAATTGCATATATCTGCAATCCAGACATGGTGTTAGACTCTTGAAGGTTGGGCTCATTTATGCACCTTTCTTACAAACTGTAGAAAGCAAAAGGAGGAACTTTAATGCTCTGTAACATGGCTGGACCCCTTTATGTCTACATCTATATCTGTATCAATCTAAGATGGGGAAACAGGAGACTATACAAGCTATTGGTTTTTATTATTGTTTAGATTTTTACTTTTTTCTGCACGAGATTAATTATGATACACCATACTGACTACACAAATAGTGTTTTGTTGCTTGCAAGAAGTAAAGAAGAGATACACATACTAAGTCAACCTCCCTATTGCAGGACTTGGCTGAAAAGCTGTTTGTAAGTCCAAACAGATGTTTAGAACAATGAAATGTTTATGGAGTATATGTTTATCTTTAAAAAGAGAATGTTTCAGAGTTCATTCAGGCTCAGGATCCAGTCTTTCTTGGAGGAACTTAACTTGCCCAGGTAGATTAGAGAAAAGCTCAATGATCACAGAAAGATCTTTTTTAGATATCATAGAAAAGCTTCCTTTCCATTGGAAAGCAAAGACTATTGCATTGCTCACTGTGGGATTTTTTTGAAGATCAAAGCTGCTAAATTTTTTTTAAGCCTAAGTTTGTAGATTTTTACTAGATTTTCAAATATATTTTTTAACTGATTATAGCTCTTGACAGATTTTTAGAAGACAGTGAAAAATCATTCCTTACTTAGAAAAAATTCATATTTTGCTCCTGCCTTGAGAAATATTTTCAATAGTGTTAATACTTACAGAAATGATTTAACACTGAAAAGTCTGCTTTGTGCAATTTTATGGTTCAGGTAAAAAATAAAACTAACTTTCTATCTAAATACTATGTATTGTTCAAATGTAACTTGAAGTAATGGATTTCTCTGTATATAATCTCTAATATTTTTGTGTAAAATGTTCATGTGTCAGTATTGATTTTTCCTTTTTCCACATAATTTCCCTTTACATGTAATCTTCTTGTTCTAGTGATCCAGCCTAGTGAATATTTCATTCCCCTTTCAAACTGTTTAAATTTTAACAAAAATATTCCATCTGTAGATAAACATTCTTTTGAATTACAATGACACTAAATAAAGAGTCCTTCTGGTATGACAGGCAGAGTAGTGATAAAACTGTAAAATCAGCAGATCCATCCAATCCCCTCCCCCAAATTAATTGTTTGTCAGAGATCATACCAGCATCTACTGCCTGCATAGTCCTATATAGTCCTAGTTTCAAAATGAACTGATTCCATAATAAAACTGTTATGATCTTGGCGAATAAAAATCTGTGCTTCATTGCAGTGTGCAGCAGTTGGACTCTGTGCTTTGTCTTCTGTGAAGAGGAAGAATTAACATGTGACAGTATTATAACTTCTTGAAATGATCTCTTCATTATGTTGCAAAAAAAGTATATGTGGCAATACAAAGAATGTTTTATCCACAGAGAATGGGCCTGTCTCCGGTGTCAGGGCTGACTATCATGTGCTAGCCATATCCATGCTCCAAGATGGGAAGATGCAAGCTGGTTTTTAATCCAGATCTGCATCACCACACCACTGGTTCATATAGAAGGCAAAGTTTGTTAGCAAGTAGAACAATTATTAGCCTGAAGGGGTTGTAGGCTTCTGTTTAATAGCCTAAAATTATGCATAGACTGTGACACTTGATGTGTTTGATTATTGGAATTCTTAAATACTTGAGACAGGCATTGTTCAAGTGGGTAGCAAGAGTAGGCAGATGACTCATTGCAACAGGCAAAGACCTGGGAATGCTTGCTGGTTTATCCATCTCAGAGAGCAGTGTAATTTCTTTGCCACCTTCCCCAGGCCTATGAGCTACATCAGTAGTTTCCTCTTAGTCTGACATGGCATACAGATGGATGTGTTGAATTTGTATTGCAGGATAGGACTTGATGTACACTGACCTCATACTGCTTCTGGATGAGGTTATGTTCACAGAAGAGAAAGGATCAAACATCAGGTGTGTAGCTGCCTCCTTATGCAGGCAATGAATGTTACATTTTTATATGCATGGCACGTAGGTGACTCTGTCCAAATTACTTTGCCCACAGAAATCCTCAGCCATGAGATGAATACTCTCAAGGACTCTGCCTTCAGTGATTTCAATACATAGAGAAAGCAAATCACTCAGTAGAGGCTAAGCTCTTATCATCCCAAAGCTGGTAGTAATCCAAAGCATTCTTGGGCAAGGTGCTTAATGGGAGTAACAAAAAAGCAGCTGAATAGAAGCCAGTAATCCAGGCCCTGGCATCTGTGAAGGGAAAATAATAGTATATTTCCTTCTCCAAACTCTTGATGACTGCCAGCCAGAATACACTATGTAGGACAGTAATTTAATACCGTGTCATCTTTTCCCCAGATATGTTTTTTGGGCAGAATTAACTCATGAAATAGCCATGAAAATTAACAATGTCATGCTGCCCATTTGAACCAAATTCCGCCATGAAGTCTGTGTTTTTTACACAGCTTTACAGGACCTTGGGAAAGCCTGGGCTTTTAATTTGCCTTGCAGATATATGTGAAGTTTACAAATTCTTGCTTTTTTTGGTGAGATTTTCAGTTAGCTATTTGAACTAGTTTTCCCCCCCGCCTTCTTTTAATGAACAAATGAGGACCCGAACTATACATTGCAGAAGACTTGGGGAAAAGATTCACAAGAGCTCATTTATCTGTGCAAATGATTTATTTCCTCTGAGGTGGCCCTTGCCCAGCCCACCAACATATTCTCAGCAACTCAATCTCATTGCTCAACTGCAGATTGCAAACAAACTCAAACTAAGAGGAAGATATAACTTAAATAAACACTCCCCTTTTAAGGTTCACCCATGTGATATATATTATATGTGCCTGGCGCAGTGGGAATGAAAGAGAATTCAATTTATGATGGGAACACTGCTTTTAATTCAATAGCCTGGCACATTAATAAAGAATGATTAAATGTCAGTATTTGGAGAAGCCCATTTTATTCTAGAAATGCAACATTCTGGTTGACAGAGTCTTGAACTCCTGTGAAGAGTAGCCCTTTAAATCTTGAAGTCCGACTGCTGTTTGCCCGGTGGGCTGTTTTATCTGATGGAACCACAGCCAGCTAAGGGTCTCCTTATTTGACCTTAACTTTCCTGTTAACCACCTACAGCTTTAACTCAAGATGCCAAGAATTTTCTTGGCATCCTTCCACAGAGTGCTGGGCCAGCTCTGTTTCTAGTTACAGCAGCATAAACTCTGGAACTGATCTATCCTCAGCTTCTTCAACCTTGTCTGAATCTCAGAGCAGTTTCTGCCTCCCTATAGATTTGACATCTCCTAATTCCTTGCCTAGAATGATTTACAGCTAACTCTTTTTTTTGGTCATGTCTTGTGGGTTTGTTTGGAAATTTTGCAGCGATCCATGTGTTCATGCTGATTTTATGTAGTGGCTATTCGGTCATAGAGAACTGACTTTGGTGTGTTTGTATAGTGAATATTTCTTACATTTATAAAGCTTTAACAGCAGTACTTTCTCTACTTTTTTGCCATTGTAGTTAAGGCTGGATGAATGGAGAAAAAAATACTCAAATAATACTATTATGGTAATTTCCTTCAACTATCTCTTTGTCTTTAATATCTATAAACATTTGGCCTGCTAATTAAATGGACTTTGATCATCTGATTTGTTTGAAAGAGGCTGTAGTTTTATCCAGCCAGGTGAAGGAAAACATGCTGCATGACTTATTGTTATCTCAGTTAATCTTAAGAACTAGACTACCAAATACTGAACACTCAATACTCAGTGTTACCAATTAAAAATTCAGCATTTGCACACACACACACACACACACACACACACACACACACAAATATTTAAAAATCTAGAATGAATTATGAATTAGCTCAGTATATGGACTAATGTTCCTGAGGTTGTTCCATGGGCAGAAAAGAAAAGCAAATCAATAGTTCATTATAATATACTTGTTAAACTCTGTTTTGTTCAGACTTGAGAATTTCTGCAATTCAGTGCTCTGGACTTGCTGTTAAAGGCTTTATTAGATAATCTGCAAAAACTCCACTGTCACACTTGCTTCTGCAGACTTGGAAATAAGTCTTATATCAAAAAAGATATGCACTCTGCCACCAGTGTGGTGCTGAGTTATGAGATTCAAACTTGTGTGTAAATTGACTCAACCTGCATGTCAAATGGAGTTATGCTCTGGTGTCAGCCATGGTCAGCTCCTGAGGGCATAGCCCAGCACCTCTGCACTGCAGTCCTGGTTCAAGGACAGTCTGTCTTCCATTTCATTTGGAGAATATTTTCTTTCGTTAGAGTGAAGTTATCATATCTTCACAAACTATTTGAGACAGAATTTTATGGAGGAAAAAGTTAAAATATACAGTTTCTGTTTCACAGCAGATTTGTGTGGACAGGAATGCCTCTTACTGCCCTGCTTCATTGTAACAGCAGAGTGCCTGGTAATCTTATTTCTCACTGTTGTTATTCCAACATAAATTATTTGGAATAAAACATCACATTTGAGTGAAACCTGAACCTGGAAACTCAGAACTTCAGGAAGATTACAGTTACCAGCAAGGAAGCTATTTTTTTCTTGGCAATATTTTTGCTAGTTTCATATTTTTTCCTGTTGTGCAAAATAACTTTTTCTATTTCTCAGGCATATATAATAATTTATGAGTAATTAATTCAAACTCTACCTCACTAGAATTAGAACTGTATTAACTCAAAGAGAATTGTTTCTGTAGAGCTGTTGAAAATGCCCTAAAAGTTTGATTTTTGTCAATCTATAACTATGAATAGGTTTTGAAAAATTTTGGGATATATTTCCATTACTGCCTAGAAATCTCTTCCCATCCTCTTGCAAACAGGAAATGTACAAAGTAAGATTAGGGTTCATTTTAAGGAACTGGAGAGATAAATGTGTTTTTATTGATCCCTTGGTGCTCTGAGTCACAATGTTTAAAAGGACTGCTGCCAAAAAAGCTAAATAAAATATTTTTTTCCCTTCAATGCTTTCTAGCTTTATTACACATCAGTCCAAGTGGGGCACATGTAGCTAGAAATTGTGTGCCTTTTGAAACCATAATAATATAGTAGTATATTAATATGTTAGTATAGTAGTATATCCATTCTCTCTTAACTGGAAAATAAAGCCTTTTTTTTTCTTTTTTTTTTTTTAACTCCAAAATAATACAAAATACTTATTTGCCACATTGTAATTTTAACATATCACATCGTAGAAAGGGGGTGGCCATTTTAGGAAGGGTGACAGCCAAATCTTCTGAGGCAGCCAAAGCTAGATAGTTCACAGTAAGGATGACCTGGTAGTAATGAATAGTCCTTGATTTGTGGGCAGATGGTCTCTGTGACCTACTAAATCCCTATAAATTTTGTAATTTTTTTTATTATGTTTCTCTACAGTCTTGGCATGTTATCAGTGAGTTGGTGTGTGAGATTAGTTGTTCTTTGGACTGCTCTTAGCGTGTTTTATTTTTCATCTGTAGAATAATTATTTGACTACATCAGCCAAAATTTTTCAAGAGAAGTGCTTAAACCTGACTTCTAAATATATTCTGAAGTATTGGTATAAGTGTCTCAAGTGTCTAAGTGGGCACAGGATTCATAAAGCATCTGAGAGAGTTCATCAACTTTTAAGGACTGAATTAATTCTAAATAGGAAAGATGCTTTCAAAGAACCCTAAATCAACAAGCCTTAGATCCTTCAGTCACATGAACATTTTTGAAAATGTTGTTCTGGATGTCTTTTGGACATGTGACAAAATAACAGCAAAGAATTAATTTTGTAATTGATTATTTTGAATCTGTTCATGACAGTTACCTGAATTTAGTTTGGGGTTCTTTTTCCCCAAATTTGTGTTTATTTTTTAATTTCTTTAGAAATTAATATAAGTATATTACAGTAAATGAAAAAAGATGTGGGTGCAAGACTGTGAAAACCTTGATCCAGGAAGATCCCTTGCACTGAAAGTAAATAGACTGTCTTGGGCAAAAAGTATATCTACTTTTTGTTTACTATATTGTGTAAGGAAGATAGCACTTTATTAATCAATTAAAATAATAACTTGATGTGCCACAAAGAGGTTAGAATACTGTTATTGTAATTTAAACTGTTCTTTTTTCTAAGTAAGAAGTGATTAAGAAGCCATTTTTTAAATTTCGATTTGTCTACAAAAAGCAGGGGAAGCTATCATGTGATCATATCCCAGCAAGGGTTTTTTACTTCTGTATAATTTTTGATGCATGCAAAATATGCTTATCCTCCAACTTGCCACCAAATTAAATATTGGGAAAAGAATCCTTCCATCCTTCACCATATCCTGTTTGCCCAGGGCTTTGTATAGGATTTCTCACAGCTAGTGGCTTTTGCTGTGGCTACTTGCTGTGCCCACCAGTTTTAAACAGCTACAGGAGAAAAGCAGAAGCAGCAGTTTTTCAGAATTTCCTGGAGCCTGTTGTAATTCTACATTGCTGTTAGATCTTCTGCTAAAAAGTATTCCCAAGTGTTGTGCTGCCTGGGCTTGAAGGCTTGCTGCAGCTTCAGATTCTTCATGTGCTGAAGCAAGCTTGCAAATGATCTGGGGCCACTTGGAGAATATCTACAGCTGGTACTTTTGTGCAGCCCCACTGAGGAAGAAGAGAAGGTCCACAAGTGTGCACTGCTCATTAAACTGCCTGCCATATTCAATGAAATATCTTTTCAAACAGTTCAAAGTGCCCACTGTGTTTCCTTGGTAGACAGCCCTATGCACTTCTGACCAAACATTTCTGCTGCTAACTAGCTGAAATTTGAATTAGTTATATATACAAGGAGTTGGTCCTGATCAATCAACTGTTCATGGGTTCAGATTGAGAAGATCACACTCCTAAACAAAAATACTTGTGCAAAGAAGCAACCAGCAACACTTTCAAGTGTAGAATAGATTTTACACTTAGATTCAACAGTAGTGTTCAGGTGTGTGTGCTTCCCAAATCAGGAATGCTAAGTTCAGCACACAGTCAGCTGCAGAATTTGGATGGGGATTCATAAAATCCTCATACACCTTTTTTGACCCCTTCCTTCCTACTCATTCCTTTTCTGCATATCCAAATATGTGAGATAGATTAAGGCATTATGTTACTGCACTTTTTGTCTGCAATATGGTGAGGGAAAAATTTGAAAACTCTCTGACCATAATTTCAATATTCTCCCCAGTTTATTTAAACCTGAATCATTGTTAAAAAGGCAGACTAATGAAATACTGCATGATTTATGTTACATTTCTGTTGACAGCTCTTCTTCCTCTCACAGGCAGGGGTAGAAAGTGCTCATTTTAAGTCATTGAGTAGTTTAAGTTTCTCCTGGGTGCTTTCTTTAACACTGGTTGTCATTTGAAATTTTTTTTTCAAGTCCTTGCATTCTATAAGCCAAATTTGATGCAAGAAGGAAACAAGGAACTCAGAAGCAATAAAATTTAAAAACGATAGAAGAGGTAAAAATTTACAAAAAAAAAAGTTAAAGGAATGAAATACAAAGTCATGTGTTATGTCTGACTGCTTCACCATTGTTAGCTGAAGGCACTTACCTATTTTTGTGACTCTTGAACTGAAGTCTGTTGACTCTTGCATGCATGACTTCATCTAAATGGTGAAACTATAGTAATGGCCATGATCAGCAAAAGTAACTTTGTTTTTATGCAGAACTAGAGGTTTTATGAAATTTCTAATGTATCCTCAGTGTCACACAAATTCTACAGAATGGGCACTGAACAATCAAGAAGACAAGGTGAAACCTGGTCTGCTTGGAAAAAAAAATCACAGAATTAGTGCACACTAATTAAATGTGTAGCCCCGTTTAACCTCCAAATCATTGGCAGTAAAGGTGGGGAATGTATTGTTTTTTCCTCATGTGTAAAGGCTCAGAATGAATGACAGAGATGGTTTTGCTCTCATATGCCTTTCTAATTCTAGGTGAAAAAAGACCAAAGTGACTCTGAATTTGTCAGCAGACTTGCATGGAAAAAAGGTTTTGATGTTGTGTGAAGGAAGGCTGGGGTAGGGACAGACTGTCTGTCCTGCTGATGCACAGGCAGCCCCAGAGATCTTTTTACACTGATATCAGCTCAAGAAACAGCTTATGGGTTTTGGTAAGCTAGGAAGTAATACCTTCCATAAAATGAAAGTATAGTTATCACTAATGAAAATAAATAATAATAATAAAAAATGCTTTCAGTACTAGAAATAGTTCATACCCGTGTTTCAAATAAAAGGTCTATTTTTTCACTCTTTTCTTACATACATTTAGCACTGCAGCATGCATGGCACCTGAAACCATCTTATATTACAAATCAAAGTTCTTTACATTTGCTTATAATCAGAAACAATTGTAAGTTTATCACACATATAAATGCAATAATCACAACATGTCACTGATTAGGCTCAACAATATTCTTCCTATCAGTTGCTCACTGAGTCCTCCTTATTCTCAGTTATTTATTCTTGATGTATGACCAGTCACCTGAATCATAGGGCATGGAATAATCAGCCTGGTGATTAGATGACTGAAGTATATTTAGAAGTATTTTAGTAATGAAAGGCAAATATTTGGTGACAAGCAGACATTTAGATTATGAGCTCTAGAAACTGTTTGGGTAAGATGGCAGATTTCAAGCTATAGTGAGTCCTATATGATCAAGGAGTACTAAAGCCTTCCCTGCTCCCAAGGAACAACAACAGCAACAAAAAGATCCCTAACGGGTACCTAAAAGGGTTCCTATAGAAAACCATTTGTAGAAAATTATAAAATATGGGCATAAATCACTTATGATTATGAGTTTATGATTTGTATTGGTATTTGAGATTAGACATTCTCTGTGTTATGGCTTCCTAATGTTAAGGAAAAAATGGTGCTGTGGGTGGCCTTCTGAGGGTTGATAGGAAAGACTGAGCATGTACAGGTATCTCTTGAAAACTATTTGGTATCTGCGTTTTGCCATCAAAGGATATTTGTGCATCACATAATAAAATTAATTTTGCTTGTCAGTTCATTAGATTGACTGCAGTGGGAGTCTAAAGGTCTAATTTCCATTTATTTGACTACTTTTTTATGATTTTATTACATTTTCATTATTCTTAGAAGCAAGTACAAAGGCACATTAGAAGGCAAGCTCTTGCTAACATGAGTTATTGTCAGGATTTGCACTGCAGAATGATTCTGCAGATGAGGTGGAAGCTGGGCTGTTCTCTGCCTGAAGAACATTTTTCTCAAAAGGCAACACACACTGTGATTTTTAACACCTATGGTATTTGAGCCTCAAATTTCAAAGTGCATTTACAAGTACTAAGATCTGACTATTTGAAATGAAATAATAACAATCATGGCTCTGAATAACATGATGTGTAATGAAAAATTAAAAAAAAAAGCGCTGTGGGGAGCAGATGAGTCAAGAACCTCCTTCAATTAAGAGAAATTTATTTTGTGTGTACAGGATTGGAGGAAATGCCATGAAAATTTCACTGTCTCATTTGGTGTGTATAAATTGTATTAACATTTGAGGGTACTAAATTTAAAACTGAATTTAATTCTGTGGATCTATAGAGATCACAAGCAGTACTTTCTTGGTGCTGCTAAATCAGCAGACTGACCATTGTGTGTAGTAGTTGCATTTCAACAGAATGAACCAGGAAATGTGGGCCTGGAACTTCATTCTATTTGAAGAGATATCACTGCAATAGCTTCCAAGATTAATTGAAATTTTTCCAGACAAAATATTTGTACTAGAACATTGTGAAATTTGAAACTATAATTATATTGATAGACAAATGTTTCCTGTCTAATAAAATTGGCTTGTGTGGCATTGAATTCCTTCTATGAAATTTATATTGGTTTACTTTTGGCTACAGGGCACTGCGAAGTCTGCAGTGAGAATCTGAAACAGGGTCTAAAGTAGGAGGCAAGGCAGCTAAGATGAAAATCAGTTCTTTTCAGCTCTAAGAGAAAAGAGAGGTCCCGAAAAATGATCTGTTGAAAAGACTTCATGGGCCAGATGCTTCAGCATGAAGAGAGAAGGTTCACAGAAAATTTTCCATCCAACCATCTGAAAACTACAGCTTATTTTGGGAGCAAATCCATCAGTAAAACTGCACTTGCAGAGGGTTAGGATGCCTGAGCTTTCCAGGAAAAATTCCTAAGAAAATACAAGCAAATTCATGTAAACCAAGATCCTCAAGGAAATTCAGTGTGTTTTCCTGAGTGTAACCAATGATCCAGTTTCTGTCACCAGGAACATATAAAACATCACTGAGAATATTCAAATATTGCAGCCTCAAAGAGAAGCCCCAAGATGTAATGAAGGTTCAGGGTTTGGCTTTTGATAATCATCAGCGCATCCACTGCAGCCAACTCTTTGCTCACAGAAACATTGCTGCAAATTGATTCAGAAAAGTCTTGATGAGCTCAGTCAAAAAGAACATCAGCTGTTTTTCAGAATGGCACAGTTGATGAGAAATGGCTTATCTTTAAGCTGTACTGTGAATTACTTCAGTTGCAGTGCTGTACTTAGTATCAATATATGTCTTTACTGCACTGTGGGGCAAACATGTTTGAACAGTGCATAATTTCACATATCCATAAGAACTGGTGATGTTCCACTTAGGTGTGTTGTAGAAGTACAGGATGAAAATGTTAATTTGGAGATTTTTGTAATTTATTGCCCTTTTTTTTTTTTTTTTTTTTTTTTTTTTTTTTTTTTTTGAGAAAAACTAGTGCATTAGTCAGTGCTTTTCTACTGGGAGTGAATTTTCCTCTATAGGTCCACGGGTTCCTGCATCCTCCTATTCTTAAATGAGAGTGAGGAAAAATAAAGTCCCCATCCGCAAACATCAGAGACAGTTTCAGCACTGACTTTGAGAGGAAGCAGGTTGAGTTTGGAGGACAGACTGCAAAAGCCATGTATACTAGATGAATAAGCTGAGGTGAGGCCAGAGGGGACACCAAACATCTTATATACTATCTTATCCCTAGCTGAATGTGGTTTCTAAAGAAGGACATTTTGTTCTAATGGTAAATATGCTTGCCTTTTCTTTTCTTTTTCTCTCTCTTATTTTAAGATTTTTTTAATTTTTTTTTCTTTACAGAAGATTTGGAAATTTAAGAAGATTTCTACACTTTGCTTTAGAGAGACCTAAGCAGCCAATGGATGAGAAGGACTTGTCAGCTGCATCTTCACAGGGTGCTGCTCTGGAAAACTGCAGCTGGGGTTCTTTCTCTTCCTTTCCAGCAGGACAGCCACATGCTGACCTCAGAGGGACCACAGGGCTGACAGATCTCTGGAGCATGTTATGTGCTGCCCAGGATCCTGAGCAGCTGCATGTGGCTTCTTATAGTGGGCAGTCATGTAAAACACTGTTACAAGTGAACTCCTGTTAATCTGACCTCTTTTACTGATGGTGAAATTTTCTTCTATTCACTGCTCCATCAGGACCTGACTGAACACTGAAACAGGCCCTGATGTGGATATATTTGAATTACAAGGAGCATGTGTTTTCCATTTTAAGCAATGTCAGTCTAAGCATTTAATTAAGAAGTAGGTACATCTGGTGCTTTAACTAAATATAATGTAGTTGTTGTCAGCCTTTTCAAGCAAAAATTTTATTTTCTAAATAGCCACAAATTACAAGCACAAACCATGCCCACAGTGTCTCATAGTTGTTTTAATTCTGAATCCAAGCCCATACCATTAGTTTGGGGTTTTTTTCTTCAGTCTATATTTCCAAAAAGAAAGGAAGAAACAAGCAACAGCACCAGAAGCATACTCAATGTTCTTGCATTTTGCTTTCTACAAGAAAGGATTTTGACTGTTTGAGATCAAAAAAGCCCAGAGCACATCTGTAAATAATAGCTCAGCTGTCCTGAGGAAAATTAGTTCATTGGTCTTATTATCTCAAGCCTGTGTGCCTGCCTGTAGGTTAAATGAACAGTTAGTTTGCCAAGGTGAAACATCAACATCTGGAATACAGAGTTTGACTTGGGATGCTGTAGATTTTACTCCCAAATTAAGATGATCTGGTAAGGACATCTGTCCTATCAGATGGGCTGATAGGACATCTTCCAGGACAAAACAGGGTAAAAGCTAAACTGCATAGCCATTGAAGTTAAACAGACAGGCCAGGGGGCTGTCTCCTGCCAACTGTTACTAAAAATAAAGTAAAAGTAAAATTAAAATAAAGAATGAGAAAAATTAAACAACCTAAGCAGTAATTTTTTATGGTATATCTCTTTATGTCAGTATTCTCCATCTCCACCATTAAAATTAGAACAAAATCTGTTAGCTAGAAGACATAATTATCTTATATGAAATCCATATTGTACATCTATTATTCGGAAGAGAATGTCAAAGAGTAAGTCATGGCTTTGCTCAGAGTAGAAACCTTGACAAAGGTGCCTGACTCTCCACGACAAATAAACCAGGTCCCAGTGTGGCAACTTCCTATCCTATTTCTTAAAATATATATAGCATTTCACCTGAAATCTTGGTTAATAAACAAATCACAAAATTTCACACAGCTGATGGAGGTAATGAATAATTTGAAGAAAAGCAGGGACGCTTTTATTTTTATAACTAACAGATGTATTTGGAAGAAAATGCAGCTCAGCGTGTATCTTCTAATATTAGATAATCACCTGTAGCATTAAGATAAAATGAAATGGAAAGCAAGTATTCCTGAGACACAGATTTGGTTATTGTGTCTATGTAAAGGGTGTTCAGGGAGTATCCAGATACAAAACATCATTCCTTCTATAACTGAAGTGACTGTCTGAGTTGAAACTATATACTATAAACATTAAATCCTAAAATTCAACTACTTATTGTTGTGTCCTGAGCTCTTATACAATTTAATGCAGTTATCTTACATTACCAATCCATAGTTTTAAGATGCAAAAAATTCAAAAGAGATACCACCATAATCAAATGATAGTGAATAAAAATCCAGTCTGTAAAATGAATCAGTCCTTAACAGCTTAATTGAAATGTGGCCAGTATGTTGGTTTAATGAACTCAGTAAACTCAGATAATGAAGTTATTATGGAGCTACTGGTCTGAAAATTGCTGTGTCATGAATACCTCCCTGTCAGTCCAGGCTGGTTTGATGATACCTGCTTGGCAAGGTGATAATTAAATCCTAACAGGCAACAACTGACCAGGAATCAGCCTGGGGCAATGGGCTGGCTGAGGCCTCAGAAACCAGGGGCTTGCAGGGCTGGAGCAGTGGGCTGAAGTTGAGTGTAGGAGAAGAGGATATAAATAGATTGTAACTCCACAGAAATGGTAGGGGAGGGATGGTAAGTGTTTTTACTCAAGGGGAAGAGCACAAGAGTCAGTTTTGGATTCAGGAGAAAGTTGCTCAGAGGGTGGTGTTTCAGGTGCATAAAGAAGCCCCCTGCTGAATTTATTAGCATCCCAGAGGGAAGCTGGTGGGATGGAGTGAGTTCCATTCTCTGGAAATGTTCTTTGTAATTCTATGTGCATTTTTCTATCTGGAGAGAGAAAGTGTCACTAAGTGTCTCTGAGATACTGAATCCTGAGTGTTCTCATGTTGTGGCTACCCAGTCGTGAGTCCATAACATGGGCAGTGAGTCTTCTCCAACCAGTCTTCACACCTCAAAGACTGAAAAATGGAACTGAGAAGTGTAGGATATTGCAATCAGAGTAGCTGAAGAGAAACGTGACTAAATGTAGACATTGAGAACTGTCCTCTGGCAAAGATCTGCTAATCCTTCATGCTGTGAAGGAAGGTAAGGAGGGAATTATAAAATAACAGAATCATAGAATTGTTTGGGTTGAAGAGGACCTTAAAAGTCATCTGGTTCAAGTCCTCTGCCATGGTCATGACATCTTCCAACAGATGATGTTGCTCAAAACCTCATCCAGCCTGGCCTTGAAAATTTCCAAGGAAGGGGCATCCACAACTGCTCTGGACAACCTGTGCTAGTGTCCCACCACTCTCAGAGTAAAGAATTTTGTCCTAATTTCTAATCCAAACCTACTGTCAGTCTGAAGTCATTCCCCTTTGCCCTGTCACTATATGGCATTGTACAAAGTCCCTCTCTAGCTTTCTTGTAGGCTCCCTTCAGGTACTGGAAATCTTCTACTGGGTCTCCCCAGAGCCTTCACTTTTCTAGACTGAACAACTGCAGCTCTTCATAGGACAGCTGCTCCAGCCTTCTGATCATCTTTGCGGCCCTACTCTGGGGAAAATGACTACTCTAGTTTGAAGTTCAGGCTTTCCTGCCTATGCTGCTGACCTATTTGGATTTTCTTTGTTTTTCTTGCCCACAGTACATAACACAACACTTACAGCTCTGTCAGCAGTCACTGGCCAGTCTTGCGTGCCAGGAGAGACCCTCCCATGCATTTGTGACCTCTGGGTTTGATTATTATCTGCAGGAATGAGATGACTAAGCTAAAAAATTTCTCAGCTGGTTCATAATTCAGCAGCTGAAGGAGAAAGGCTGCTGAGAAGATGGGAATAACATCCTGCTCTCTGGAGATGGGTCCCTGTTGAAGACAGCTCTGGACCAAAACTCTCAGTAAAATCAAAGCCCAAATGACACACACCATTAGCTTTTCTTCCACATTGGATGGTATTTCACCTGAAGAGAAGAGTGCTAAGTCCAGCTGTGATTTCTGTTGTTGTGAAGGGCAGGGATTCCTCTTCAGCTGGTCTGTGGTTTTGGGTGTTCATCTGTAAACAGCCAAAATTTCTGTAGGCCTCATTGTTTTTATAGCAAAGCACAGTTTATGCTCCTCTCTTGTGCTACTCTGATTGCAATATCAAACAGACAAAATCTCAGAAGCATTTAAAAGCTGGAGAATGTGAAGAAAAAAGAGTTTTTGTTCTCTTGATAGTGCTCAAATGTGGTAAAATATTTGGCCCTACTGAAGATGATGCTGGGTTCATGTGTACCCACATTAGCAATTAGCTATTTCCTGCTATGCTCTGGACAGAGCCAGCAATTTCCTTCTAAAAAAAAAGACCTAGGAAACACTTGACATGATAATTTGTTCCAGGGTCTGTTCCTGGATTCAGCCCATGTCAAGATTGACTCCTTCCATCTAGGACATTCCTCCCACATTATCCCAAGTGGTAATGCAGCACATATCCTTGGTGTCATGCTATGAAAAACACAGCTGTGCCAGACTGCATTCAGCACAACCTCTCATTATTCTAGGCATTGTGAACTGCAGTATGATGATGAATAGTATATCTTTGACACAAAGGAATCCTCATAGGAGGGGATGCTTTTACTTTATGGCTGCAGCCATTACATCCTGGGAAGAATGGGGAGCTCAGTGCTGATGGTCCTGTGGGGCCTGTAAATACCAGGATTTCTTAGCCATTGACATGCAAGAAATGGTTGCCAGACCACTTGTGACATCACCTTGTCAGGAGAAAAGTATCTTCATCTCATGGTAAGACCATTGGCTTGATGTAGCGAGAGAGGAGACCTCTTCAAGTTAACAGCTGGTGAAAGCCAACAAGATGTGGTGGGTAACAAGAGAATAAAAAAGCATCTGTCAGAAATATCTAATGACACTGCTTTGTAGAATTAATGAGAGAAAAGTTGTTTTCCATAAAAGTTTCCCCATGGATTCTTTGACTAATTTGGTGGGAAAGAGTCATATAATGGTCTATTTTCAATAACACAGCTTCTTTTATAAATCAACAAGAACATACTGCCTCCTCATCACTATCCAGCTAAGGATTGCATGTAACAGCTTTTAAGAAATATAAAATAAAATAAATAAACTTTTTTTTTTTTTCCTGAAAACAATGTGCCACTGTTCCAAGGCAAGTTTTGGGAAAACTAGTATGTATTTACAGCAGTAAAATAACATCTTGCTATTTAATTTCAAAATCTCTTCCCCAAGAGATAGATATGGAGTTTCTTTGTACATATGTATGTACATATTTAGGGATTGCTTTACTCATCAGAGGAAGAGTCAGTGTTGGGAGGCTGGAAAATGGCAGCTGCTCAGCAGCTGGTGCTCTCATATTTTACAAGAGTGTTGAAGAAGAATAAACCCTCAAGAACCATTAAAATTCTATGTCACAAGTCTGTGCCAAGCATAGAAGCTCCCTTGCATCCTGTCAGGGACAGCTCACCTGGCACACAGAATTGTAGCAAGCACATAAGAATCGATCATATCGACATCATTTTCCATTTCTTTTTGTTGTTATCTCCCTTCCAAATATGGATTTGTCCTTTTTTACTTACAGGTGGGACAGTTAGTTTCACACACATTATTCTCTGAATTTCTGTAGGTGTTCTTACACTAGTTTTATATTAATTCCAATATAAAATATATTTTTTGACCATAGTTTATTTTATTGACAGCATTCTTTCTGGCATTAAAATTGCATCCAGTACAGTTTACAGTGATTATTCTAATACTTTTCCAGCTGACATCAGCCAGGACTGTGCCTCTGCAACCACACTAAGGCTGGCTTTTTTGTGTAATTATGTTCAGGGAATGCAAGTGCATCCACACTTCATTGAAAACATTGTAAACATTTTTTTCCTTATTTAATGTCAGAGTTGCATGTTTTAGATTATATATTAAAACTTGCATAGTTACTAGACTCTTATGGCACAAAGCACAGGCCAGGCATAGTTTGCAAATTTCATTAACATGTTTTGCATTTAGTTTTTGGATGTTCTAGTGGGTTTTATTGTTTTAAAACATTGGCAAAAGGACAGGCAACAGTATCAAAGCCCTAAAGGTTAGAAAATGCAGCCAAATGTGGAAAGGAATCTTACCCAACCAACAGGACACTTAGGGAATATATTGGCTTACAAAGAAGATGAGCAAAACTTTTTGTATTTTCCCACAAGCTGAACTGATTTTCACTGCAGTCCTTATGGCAATCACTTACTCTCAGACACAAAAACTGAGCTACACCCCTGCATATGTAAATAAAAAAAGATTTTTAATTTAGAAGGTACGGCTCAAAGTTAAAGAAAGAAATGTAGAAGGGTGAGAAAATATGAGGGTTATAATGGCACTAAATAACTACAAAGCAAGATATTTAAGCATCTTAATGCTAATGAATACAATCTTAAAAAGTTGCATACTGTCATTTCTGTCTACAGCTCCAGTGAGATGAGAAGTAAAGAAACTTTCATAAGCAGCTGCATTCAGAGCACTGAGGAAGGAAGCTGGGTAGATTTCTAGGAATGCTGGAACAGAGGACTTAACTAAATATGTTTCCTAAAGATAGAGTTTATTTTGATTTTGGAAACTATACCAAATTCCTCTTAAGCAGATTTTTTTTTTTAAGAGAAAATTCTAATGTCAAGAACTGTAGGATAATATGAAAAATATTAATGTAGCAGGTGTATAATTTAATATATGGCTTATTAAATTTTCCTACATTTTATTTTCACATGTTATGAGTGCTGTGGTGTGTAGCCATTAGCTGAGTGCTCTCTTTGCTTCCCCTTCTTTGTAGTATTCTGCAAGGAGATTTATAACAAGTCACACTATGTGGATGACTGGCTAAGGCATCAAAAGCAATCTTGCCTGAAGCTCATTTCTATATTGCATAAGATTTGAATCATACCAAATGTTTACCCTTATAATGCAGTCCTTGTTCTTGTTAAACTGCCATTGACTGGTGCTGTGAATGACCAATTTGGGACCATAATTTCCTTCATTTATGTCAAGAGCGAGCTTGGAATCAAAGAAAGTTGATTCAGATCCTCAGATAAAAGGTATCAGATTGCATATGCATGCATTCCCCTTGGTTTAAGGATAGACTTTGTAAAAATTGTGTGTGGATGCAAAGGCTTTGGAAACAAACACAAAAATGAATAAAATTTTCTGTTTTACAGAGCAATGTAAAATGTTTCGGTGAAAAATAATCCTTAATATTATGATGCTGCTAATACAAATGTGGCAGTAATACTGTCTGGGAGCTGTTTGAGGAAAAAGAAAAATGGTTTCATTGTTTATTTCAAAAAGACTTCAAAATGAGCAAGTAAAGGACTGGTTTGACTATCTTATTGCTGAAATTCTGCATCAGAGGATTTTTTATTAGTTGTTCTGTCAATAATGTCTTAATCTGATTGGCAAAATCAGGAATGTGCTTTTTAGAAAGTTACCTTCTGTTTAAACCCACTAGGTTTAGCCTTATAGATATTTTTCCTTGGCTTGGAGGGGAGAGGAAGTTATTAGCAAGTTAGTCACCTGATCTGGGTACTTGCAGCACATTTGTTTTTTTCCTCAATATGAACTTTTGAGTTTTGTCTAGAAAAGGTGTGGACTACAGGAAATATACTTTATTAGAGGAGAGTTGTATTTACAGGATATAAAGCCCCAGGTTTTGATGCCTTTACTGCTTTTGAGTAGTGAAAATTTTTCATGAAGTATATTTATTGCACTGTTACATTATGAGTTTCTGTGGTGGTGCTATGAATAGTAATTTCATGCCTTTGTAAGATATTTCTAATTCTTTACATGCTGTTACAAGCTTTTTTTCATTTACTTCTCTCTCTTTATGAAAATTTGTGAATAAATATACATTTCAAATTTATAGAACTGGTGCATTTCTATAAATATGAAGAACTCCCTTATATAAGTGAGAAGAGTAAAGGAAAAAACTATAGCAAATAGAGTTGGCAGAGATTTGTGGAGGTTATGTAGTCTATATTCAGCCTCAAAAATTCAACTCTGCCTTTGCCACCTCGGCAAACATTTGTCTAATTCCTCCTTAGAAGCTCACAGTGACAGAGATTTCACAATCACCCAAGGCAATCTGTTCCCACGCCTAGTGATTCTTGCAGATAAAGGGGCTTTTCTGATATCCAACCTGAATTTCTGTAGCTGTAATTCGAGCGTATTTCTTCTTGTCCTCTGTCCAAGGGCGCGAAGAAGAGATTATTCCTTTGCTCTTTGTGGCAGCTCTTTCTGTACTTATAGACTGTTATCAGGTCTTCCTTCAGGCTTCTCTTCTGTAGACTAAACAAACCAAATTCGTTTTCAATTACAGTTTAATGTTACTTAGCTGTCTGTGAAATGTAATGTGGAAGAAGCATTTGCAAAATACACAGCGTTAGGGCAGTTAATGTTTCAGAAGAGGCACATGAAGTGTGCTTAGTTCTGCATTTCATGTGCTTCTGTCCGATTTATTTCCTAAATTTAAATTTAGAGCTTTGTGTCACACTTGTTTACAGGTCTCCAGACTCCAGTTCAGAGCTGAGTTCAGGTTCCAACAACCCATATAACCAAGAGAGTACTTTATTCAGGTGTTTTAACTGAGATCAGCATTTAGTTAAGGTCAGTTAAAACTGAAAATTAGAACTATCAGAAAGGAAATAACCATGCCTTAACATTGGTCTATGGCTGTAAAGGAAGATTCTGTAATTCAACTTCATAGGAAGTTGCTCTCAGAAAAAATAAGATAGTTCTTTCTATTGATATGTTATTCACCCAGTTGTTTTGGTTTTTTTAATTTTTTTTTTTTCCTGAAAGGAATTAGTGGATTCATAACAAAAACTGATAAATACATTTAATTTGAAATGAATAAGTGAGTAATCTTGTTAAATATTTCTAAATTCTACCATATTCATGAAGATCTCAGAAATTGTTACAAAACTTTCTGATATTTCTCATAGAACCACAGAAACACAGAATATGCTGAGTTGAAAGAACTCATCAGGATTATCAAGTCCAGCTCCTGGCCTTTCACAGAACTCTTCAAGAATCACACCATGTGCCTGAGGGTGTTGTTCAAACTCTTGAACTCTCTCAGGCTTGGTGCTGTGACCACTTCCCTGGGGAGCCTGTTCCAGTGTCCAACCACCCTCTGGGTGAAAAACCTTTCCCTAACTCTCCTCTTACCAATGACCTGAGGCCATTCCCTCAGGTCCTGTCACTGGTCAGGAGACTGAAGAGATTGGTACCTGTCCCTCCACTTCCCTTCAATAGGAAGCGGTAACTGCAATGGGGTCTCCCCTCAGTCTCCTCCTGGCTTCCCCTCTTGACCTTTCACCATCCTCACCGCCCTCTTTTGGCCATTCTCTGATAGCTTTTTATCTTTTTTATATTGTGGCACCCAGAACTGCCCCCAGCACTCGAGGTGAGGCTGCCCCAGTGCAGAGCAGAGCAGGACAATCCCCTCCCTTGCCTGGCTGGTGATGCTGTGCCTGATGCCCTCAGGACAGGGTTGGCTCTCCTGGCTGTCAAGGTACTGCTGACTCATGTTCAACTTGCCACTGACCAGGGCCCCCAGATCCCTTTCCACAGTAGTTTTCTGTAGCCTCCCATTCCCTAGTCTCATGATTCTTAGCATTTAATGTTATCTAGATTTTGTATGAAAGAAAAGATTAGCTAGTCACTTCATCAGTAATGTCCAAGTGCTGTTCTTTTAACTCTTTCTTTAACAACATGTACAATGCAGGGCTTATGCAGTTCTCTTTGTCAAAGGAAAAAAACATATTTGTCATGATCTGTTAATTTTGTTATGGTTAGCATAAAAAGGACTGACAGAGTGATAAGTTTGTATGGCTTCAGGTAAAGCACTCTGGAAAATTTATTAACCTCAACTTGCACAAAATATTGTTTGAAAATGTTTCATCTAAGGCCATGTTATCTAATCTAAACCGACAAATAAGGAACTGGTTTGCCAGTCAGTAATAGATGCAGAGGTGAGAAAAGACAGTTCATAAAGTGATATAACTTGTCCACCTTGATGGCCCAAAAAATAAGAAACCAAACCCTTAAAAAACAAGAGTGTAGAGAGAGGAAATGCTCTTACTTTTGTGCTTTGCATCAGTGAGAAAGAGTCTGGAATTCTACCTTCAGATTTAGTACTGAATTTGGGAAAATAGTGTAAAATATTGAAGGAATATTGGAAAAAATTACAGCATACAAAAAATTTTAGAAGTGACTTGACTGGTACATAGGCATGTTCAGAAACCAGCAGATATTTAAGGTCTCTTTAGAAGAAAAAACCAAAAGTGCTTCCAAGTCAAATGCAAATTCAATACAAATTCAAAGAGGAAATGAGGCACATGTCTTTTGAAATGTGGTAGAAACATCTGAGATCAGATACAAGAGAAGTGATAGGCTTTCCATCTCATCATGTCAACAGATGAAGACAACTGCTGTCCTGTGAGAGGTGTTTCAGCAAAGCACAAGTACCTAGGCTCTGCTGGGGACAGCAGGGTGACATGGATACATGGATGGGTTTCCAGCCTGCAGGCAGTGACAGCAGATCACAGATCCCTGTGGCTTCTCTTTCTCAGTCATAGCACTTGGTACTGAGCTTTAATCTCTGATTTATGAAGGATATGACTAGTAAGTTTTCTGTTAAAACACATCAGTTTCTAATTCCCTTCTACAAAAGTGGCAAGTAGATGTTTATCTCTATGCTGGTTGTTCAGTGCCAGTTGCTTGCCTTTCACTTTATTCACAACACCACAGTTTTGAATTCTTCCATTATTTTTGAGCAGCCTTGCTGAGTACTGGCAAAATGGTTTTGGACAGAGAAAATTCAGTGAGAGATGAGGTGCTTCCCCAGGTTCAGCTCTCAGGCTCACAGGAATTTGCTGTGTACTTCCATGCACTTGAAGCATGGCTGGTCAGCTGGTGTCACCCACCAGATTCCTCTCTGGACAGAATTCCAGTGTAAAGAATGAAGAACCACTTCAAAGTAGCCACTGTTTTGTGTAAGGGGTTCTTTTTTCCACTGATGTGTCCAGTCCCCCAGGCCAAACTGTGTTCAGCTCCTCTTCTAGAAACAAAAGCCACCAGCCAAGTGACAGAGATCAAGAAAATGACTTCGTCACCACTCTGGGCAGATGGTTTAGAAAATTAAATTGGAATCCATCCAAGATGTAAATGTAAAAGATGTAGTGTTTGTGACACTAAACCAGAAAGTACAGGGAATACAAATCTGCCTTACATTCTCTGTTATGCCTATTTGTAGCATTTCCTTTGCTAAGCTTTTTGGTTTTTTTTTCCTCAGCTGTTTTTTTCTTACCAAGATGTCATAACTTGGGCCATAACTAACATAGATGATTCTGTGTGCTGAACCCCACTCTTTTAATCTCAGACTTTCCTTGGTGCCTAACACCTGGAAGCCAATTCACATCTCTGTTCCTGAGCAGCCTTGCTAGGGAAAGGAAGCATAACATGGTGCCCACTTCTCTTGCTGAAGTGGCTCTTCAGGACAGGATGCAGCAGAGCTGGGCTCATCCATGGTGATCACAGACATTTTTTTCCTGTGTGTTAAGTAAGTCTAGGAGATTAGTTTGAGAAGAGGAGTAAGCACTTGCTGGAGTATTCTTTTGCCTTCACTGAAAGAACTGCTCTCTTCTGTCAGGTACCTCCAGCCAGGCAAAGGCATGAGTGTCCCTTGGGCTAACAAGGTGCCAATCCTCTAATGGGCTGCTCCTCATCAAGGCTATGAGGATCCTTGTGGTGTGTGTTCAGGCCACATAGATCACTGATGAGCTCTTTCATTGCTCAGTGTTCTCATATTTCTATTCCATAGCTCTGTATTGCAGAACACAGCTTCAATTCATGCCACCCTTGCCCTGGCACAGAGACCTAACACATCTGAATCCTTCCTTCTGGGGAATGCTGAGCCCCACATCCAAGGAGGGGCTGTGGTGAAGGAGATGGAGCAGCCGCAGGTCCACATGCACTCCTACCCTCTTCTTCTCCGGCCAGGGTAAATCAGCCAGAGGAGACATCCTGCTCCTCCCTGTAGAAACCATTTCTTCAAGGGATGTAAAGCACCTGCTTTGCCAGCTTTCATTCACCTTGTGAAGTCTCTTTATTGTTACCATTTCTCTTTCCCAGTTCCACCTAAACTCTATTTCGGGTGTTTGCTGTAGTTTTTTCTAAGTAATTCTTAAAAAAATTGCTACTGATATCCTCTCTAGTTTCTGTTTTGCCTCCCCTCCCCCTTTCTCACCAGCTCTATTTTCTACTTTTAATTGTGTTTTGCTTTGCAGGAGAAATGAAAGACTGTTTACTGATCCTGTCCCCACCCTTTCCTTTCCTGTCACAGCTGGTCCTTGAAATTCGATGGAATAACAGTTCCGCATGTTTTGTTCCCTGTCCCCACCCCCTGTCTCTTAGAAATGAGGTTTGGTGTTGTTGAAAGATTCCAGATGAAACTGACACCCTATTGAAAGAAAACTAATTTAATAACTTATAAAAATATAGTTCCTACTTAATTCTCTAATTAAATAGTAAGCAAGGGGCAAAGGAAGATTTGGATCATCTTGGATGCACCCAGTATATGTTTTTTTCTGTTGAGCAGTCTGGTATTTTGATGGCCTATGTTGAATAAATTCAATTTTTTATCCATCTGGATTATTGACACAAACAAGAACAGACACCTAAGAGAGGAAGCCTTTTGTACTGGGGAGGAAAGATTCCATTATTTCTCTTTTACTCTAGACATTGAGAGTGGAAGCTGTAGAATAAGCCCCTGGGAGAGTGGGAGGAATGAAGCTATGTTAGCACATAAAGATGCTTTATTTTCAAGTTAAACAGAAAGTTGAGGACATGGTGACAGAGCTACAAAACAGATGAGATGGGGGTTTTACAGTTGTCTTCAATATTATACTTTTTCCATGTGAAATGTTTGCTGAATGGAATTTTAAAAAATCACGCAAGCAGATAAACAAACAGATTTTTGGCATAATTTCATTAAAAAAAAAGGCTGAAGATTAATAAAACAGAAAAGGACAACCCCACCCATTCACATAGCATGGAATTCAAGTGGCAGGCTGGTTAACAGTTAACCTAGTTATGCCTATAAATGGTTTATAAATTGATCAAAGGCATACATGATCCCAGTTTCTATTGGAACAGTTGTCTGAGCAACAGCTAGTGACTGTGTCCTGGCCTTGCAAGGGGAGGTGCCCTTCCTTTTGGCAAGGCCATTCAAGTTGTCACACAGTTGCACATCTTTGGTATTATACCTGAAAAAATAGTGCAAACCTTATGAATGTGTAGTAGGAGTGTGTCCAAAATCTGCCTTCTGTGTGTATGAACTTAATCTGATGTCATTTTGGGGATGAAAATACCATCTTGGCATGCAGTGAGGGCATAATTATCAGGACACCCTTGTCTTGTGGTTAAATGCAAATTAAAAAAAAAAAAAAAGGTTTTTAGATGTTTTAATTGTAATTCAAAATATTTAAATAATTTTTGGCACTCTGAATCCAAACATTGCTTCCAGTTGTACAATAACAAGTGAAAAGCTGAACTTGAGAAGATTCACCCCTGATCTCATCTACTCATCTAGGGTTTTTATTGTGTAAAAGCACAAGCTATTGTGATTTCAAACTCTTTGTCTACTAATAAATTCAAGATTACTTCTTCATCAAATTCATACAGCACTGCAAATTTTCAACTCTGCAGCTGCATTGTACAACTCAAAGAACATTGCAACTGCAATGTACAACTCAGAGAAAAAGTTCTTATTTGGAAACCCACACAATTCTGTGACTTCCCAGAAATGCTTTTCTGCAAGCTGAATGAACTCACAAGAAGTCCCGTGGGAAGCTCAAGGTAGCAGAAGATAGGAAAACTTGTCCACTGTTTATTGCTAACATACCAGTCCTCCTTAGCACGTGGTGGACTAACCTGCTTCACTTATGTCTGGCTTTGGTATTTGCAGTCAGAGCTTTTTTTCTCCGTGTTTTGTAGCATTCCTTGGAATATTTGGCAGGAACTACCTAGATTTAACCAATCTCCATTGAGGAAATTGTGATGAAAGCATGCTTGTGGCTGGACTGTGGCATTATTTTATCTGCCAGGCATGGTTTTGTTTACAAATACAAATAAGCATAGGTTCTGTCATTGCTAGAGTGATTTTTGTAGCGAGAATGATGGCAAAATGTAACAAAATGAGTGCTATCAAAGCTCATTAATTAGCTAGTATTTTTGAAATGAATAGGAAGCAGTCTAGCTGGATAGAATCCAAGTCATAAGTCAATGTGTTATACTCATTCTCAGGGCTTCCAGAGCTGGGTTTTGCTTTTCTTTTGTAAGTGATGAAGAGTTACCACTTACTATATCTATAGCAAAACGATCTTTAGATGTTCAGATTAAGTTCAAATAGTGACTCAAGACAATGTCCCAAGACAATCTAATGCTTAAGATACCAAAGTTTCTAAGATACCAAACTTTCTAAGCTATATTATATGCTTGATTCATAGCCTAAAACGTGACTGGAGCTTTTAGTTTGAGCTTTAAACTAAAGCTTTTAGTTTGACTTCACTGTTATTTGCTTTTTAACATGAGTTCCCACTGAGTGTTTATTAAAGAATTCAAGCATTTCTTAGGAAAGCTGAAGGGAAATGTTAAGGTATTATTGTGGAAAATAACATAAGAGTAGGGGTAAATTAGGCGAAGGGAAGCAGATGTGGTTCCTTCCCTTATGAGGGGAGCACACTGAGTGATGTAGACTTTATCTAGTATCACGATGTTTCTTCATTCTCTGTTGAACAATTTTATTACTCTGGCACAGACCCAATGCTTGTCTTTAGCTATCTGTTTGAAGTCGGTGGATAAGAAAATAATGCCAGTAGAAACTCAACTCCAGACTGCTGCTGTTGATGGCTTTGTGTCGACATGAAACACTGAACAAGTTCATTTTCAAGGTTTGTTGAAGTTTTTTGTACCAAGATGCTTTGCTAGGTGATTTAAACAAAAGAGATCTTTGTCTTTATGTGTGTGGACACTTCTAAAAATCCCCATGGCTGTTTAGCATCAAAGAAAACAAGACTAATCTAGTTAATATATTAAATGAGTAAAAAATCTGTCACGCTGTATTAGCTGAACCTTTCTGAAGCTAGTGATTTATTATAATATCTCATTTTTTATGCTAACAAAATTTTTCTGAGGGTCCATGGTGTTTCAGAGGTGTTCATACACAGGCAACACAGATCCTATGAAAGAGGGTTTAGGGGCTTGTCTTAGCAGAAGCTCCTAGATCTTTTACCACGCTGGGATTATTGGATGTTTATACTTCTCAATATGTATTGATGGGCACAAGGCCTTAAAACTAGAAAGAGATCAGAGCTTAGGACTTTGCCTCTGCCTGACACTTTTGGCCAACCAGAAGAAACTAGAAGGTCTGCAGACAAAAGGGGAAGACTAAGATTTGGAATAGTGTCTCACCAGTTTTTAGGTGGGAGTGGAAGGGCACATCCCTTTTAGCAAGGTGCCGTTCTGTTTACCTTCAATAATAATTTTCATTTCTGGTTTCACAGTGAAAACTGTAGTGTTTTCTAGAATATACTGTTGCAATAGTTAGCTGGAAAACCTTGTTGTTTGTTAATCAACCTGAGTCCTGAGGGTTCTTCAGCATGATGATCACTGAAGCTGAAACTATGCTGTTAAAAAAATTAAAATTAGGTAATATATTTTAAACTCAGAAAAGTGTTCAAAATTAAAAATCTGCTAGCTCACCCCCTTTAAAAGACGAGGCCCTTGCTTTTTGCCAAATGCTAAACTCTCCTGGCTCCACAGTAATCTACCCTGCCTTCTCCATTATAGACACCCTTTCAATGGCACTGCTGGTAATGATATATGCAGCCCTATTTGTAGGAGTACGTAATGCCTTTCATTACAGCCAGTCTTCCCTGCTGCCCAGGTTTGTTCCAGAAGTAACAACACAAGTTGCCAGTTCAAGCACTTCATCTGCTCAAACCTCAAAATTTTTTTTCTGACTGATTGTTTCATAGCCAAGAAAAGTGTCTTTAAGTTTTGTTTACCTAATTTTAAAACCAGGCATTCAGGGCATGGCAAATATCTTACAGATATGAGACATTGAATAAAAATAAAACAAAAACATTCCTCAATGACAGTATCTCTATCTGTATCACAGTTTTTTTCCTGTATGGTGTGCTATGGTGAAGGCATTCATTGTTTAGTGTTTTTTGAAGGAAATAAAAAGATACCTGGTCCAAAGTGTACTGTGAAACTACCAGGTAAATACTTCAGAAAGCCTCAGCATGAAAGTGAGCCACTAGTGTTTAAAAAGGGTTACTTGAAAGTTCTCAATAGTTTCACTCAGTTATTTCAGACTATATTGCTAAGTGCTTTTCACCTCAGCTTTACAGACCAAATAAATAAAGATAATGTCGAAGTAAATATAAGCTCTCCTCTTAGAAAAAAACATATCAGACTCAAATCAGGTCTCCACTATTCTAAGAGAATGTGTTTTTCTCTTATATTTCTTCAAAAATACCTTTGGCTTGGAAAGACCTTTTTATGTGACATTTATGGCAAAATCCAATATTCAATATTTAAAGCTGAAAGGTATTCATCCTATCTAGCATACATGCTTGACAGCAATGATACAAATATATCTCAGACAAGCTGCACGACACAGCAGGCAGAGGACAAGACATCTATTCAGGGGACAGAGCATCTGCTCCTGACCCTCACATAGCTCTGCCATGTGACTGGAGGGGAAAAGATTCTCCTCAGCTCTGGTTTCTTTGTCTGTGAAAATGGAGATGGATATTCATATCTGCCTTCTGAAATGCAGTAGAACATTAGTGAAAAATAAACTTTTGAGCTGTGCTTAAAAGTGTTGTGCTTACAATCACATCTACACTTTTACCTGGTGAAATCAGTAAAGCAAGAAATTATTCATCCTACTCTTTTAGAAAATATATTTTCAAGCCATAACCTTTACCTGATACTGCTTTTCACTGAAGAAGGTAATTGTTTTTTTTTCCAGACTTGAACTTCTGACCATTCAGATCCAAGACCGTTAACTTGGGATTCTATTTACAGGTTAGGTTTTATATGTTTGTGTGAATTACATTTATGTGCCAAGAACAGAATCAGCTGGAGAGTCATGACAAGCAGCCTTTAAAATGCCCTTATTTTTGTTTCTGAAGACCTTGAGTAAAAGAAGATACGGGGGATAAATTCTTGAAAAAAGTTGGCATGTCTATTCAGATGTTTATTGATGCATTCTGCAACACCAAACAAAGCCTTTTTTACTTAAAAATGCAATAGATGAGGCATGGGGGCTAGTTCTGTAAGCCAGTTGAGCTCAGAGCTTAATGAAGAAGAAGAAGTGGATATAACAGCGATATACTGTGAAGAGCTTGTAAAGAGTATTTTATATGGCTGCAGAAAAACAAATCAAAACTAAACAAAACAAAACACAAAAGGGGTAGGGGAAGTGTAGGAAACAGTGTTTTGAATACCATGCTGAATAGATATGAGCTCCTGAGTTCCTGAAAGCCAGAGAAAAAGAGGTCCTTTGAATAAGAGAACTATGATTGTCCTTTACGATGCCAAAGGATGCAGCACAAACAAATGGGAGGATTCAGACCTTCCAAGGTGACCTGGGTGTTCTGTCCATCAGTAGCCTATCTCTAGACCAATGTTAGTACAACATCTCATTGAAGAAATAAACTTGTCTAGCTCATTTATTTTTTATTCCAATATTTTGATTATCATCAGCGAAAATTTAAAATTTAATTGAAATATTTAAATGCATCAAATTACTCATGAGCAGATTGTATTTTTTACAGTGTTTTGTACAGTTCATTCACCTATTTTTTTGCCAGCTTCTCCTTTTCTTTAAGCATTTGATTTCTGAATATTCTATCTGTCTGCTTTGGTAAAAGTCTATGTTTAATGCCTTTTTGTGTTTAGATGAGAAAAATCATTTGAGTGCAGCAGCCCCAGGCTGTTGTTGTGTTTACACTGGTTATACGCTTAACTGAAAGAGAAATAAATTCAGATCCTACTAGTGTGACTTAGAGATTAATTTGAACTATATAGACTTCAGGGCAGGGCAATGATAGTGAGCTAAAAGATGGGCATGAAGAGTTCTGCTTAACTGACATATTTTAATTCATATCCACCAATGTGGGGCTTTTCATTTTGAGTGGTAAAAGGCCTGCAACCCTGAAAGCACAAGGCTGTTCCTGTTTGTGCAAGGTCTTTTATAAAACAGAGAGTAGCAGGAAGCTAGAAGATGTGATCGATCTTTTTGAAGTCTCTCCTCTTCAGCCACTGTGTAAGGGGAGACAATGTTAGTGGGCACACAGAGTAAAGTCAAAGGTCAGGGCAGTCCTTCACAGAGGACTGGAGACAGGCACGTGGGAACAACTGATAGCATGTTTCAGGATGATGGAGGGGAAATGCTTCTGCTGTGATAAGGATAGCTTTTTCTTCAGCGCAATTGGTGGAGATGACAGTTAAGATGCTCTTGAGGAAACCTCTGTGTGCGTGTGAAGATTATTTATTTGGAGAACCATGGGGATATCCAGGGACCAGGGACAACCAGTCCATAAGCACATGCTAAAGGGAATGTGCTGTACAGCAACAACCCTAATACAGTGACTGTGAATGTTGTGAAAGCAGGAGGGGAATGGATCACAGATAGCAGTGAAGCTTGAGTACCTTTCCTGTAAGGTGTCTCCTATGCCTACTTTTGGAGGATGCAGTGTTCCACTGGTACACAATGGATAGAAATGCAGGTAAGTCATGTTTGAGGCAGCTGGGACTGTGGGTGGCTCTTGTTTCCCTGAGAATCTGAAACGTAATCAGAATGACCTGCTCTATCTTTTTTATTTACCATTCCAAAGCAGGTAGGAGAAAGAGAGCAGTAAAGGACAAAGAATTCACCCAGGACAGAGTTTTATGGAGAGGCTGTCTAATGATTTGTATCATTCTTTTTTTGAATGAAAACTTTGTTGATGCTTTTTTCAGCTGATGGCACATAAACAGTGGTATGAACTCTTTTAGTGTCTGTTTCCAGTGTGCAGCTGTAACTATAAAATAAGGATACGGAAAGTGTTACCTTACAGCACAGGAAAACCAAACCACCTTTAAAAAGATTTTGCTCTCAAGATTCAATTAAACAACACAAGACTGGTTAGAAATAATGTTAAGCTTGGGATGTAAAATACCACCTTCCATATAATATAATCCCATCTCATCTTTCTGTCCTGTGACGGTGACAGAGAGGCTGAACTGTTTTGTCTACTTTCGAAACAAAAAAGTATATATATTCTATAAATGGTATCAGTCATAGAGAAACCAAGGGAAGAAGCAGTCTTGTGTGATATCATTATATAAGTTTTGGATTTCCTTCTAAGTTTTCAGTTTTCTAAGTTTCAGTTGCTATGGAACTGTCATCACCTGCCAAAAAGGTGCTGAGGATGTCACAATCATTTTATCTCACAAATGCCAAATGCTTCAGAGCACAGAGAACTGGACAGCCCTAATGCTATTCCCTCAAGTTTGAGAACATGTATCCTTTGTAGATTTGACCTGACATTAAATAATCCAGGTATCCAAAAAACCAGGAAGACATCATTTAAGTTTGGCTTTCTCTCCTGCCAAAATAAGCATATTATTTAACAATATGGTGCAATGTGCTTGCAGTGTCTGCATTTTTGTGGGAGATTAACGAATCAGTTACCTGCATCAGAAGTTGAATGCAACTTCAATCAAAGTGCAAACCCATCCTTTTGTTGGGGGGTTAAGCAAATGTGCTGTAAGTATTAGGTCTGTCAGAATGAGTGTGTTACCTTAAGATTTAAAAAAAAAAAAAAAAAAGAAAGAAATGCGTGTGTAATCCAACATATGTTGTTTGGACACATTTGAGCTACAATAAAAAAACAGATCTATGAGTCAGTTGGGTTTCTGGTTTAAAATGTGCCTTTATGGGGGATTCTGAAGCAGATAAACAGCAAAAGCTTAAGCTTGGGAGTTGAACAGCACAAGTATAAGCACGACTCAGATGTCAACCTTTGCTTCTGGTCCTAGAGATATAGTGCAGGACAAAAGTAGGCACAGAGCTGGAGGGAGACGTTGGTGAAATGAGTCCTGTCACCTTATTTCAATGCTCTGACATAAGAACAAATAGGAAAACTCAGAGCAGTGTGTTTAAAGTGCATGCATTTGAAATGAAGTTTCGGTGTTGAACAAAGTTAACCTTTCTTAGTTTTACTCACACATACATCTAAGAATGATGAGTGCAATCCTTCAAGGACTATTTCTTCTTGACATGTGATGTTGGAATTTCATGTAATATTTATTTGTATTAATATGACTGTTTCTAAAGAAGAAATTATATTTATTGTCATGGTCTTGGTGATGTTCTTGAATTTGTAATTTCCTGTGTGAATCATGTATTGATAAGATCAAGATTAAAATTACATGTGCTCTATGTGTCCTTCCAGACAGGTGCACTTAGGTCTGACAGGGATGGAGCTGTAGTGGTCAGTGGTACCTAGGGGTTACAGAAAGCACGGGATGAAAAAGAATCTGGAAAAGGCAAAAAGATTTAAGTTTCCACTGTTGAATTGCAAGGTACAAAAGCACTATTTACTTCATTTCACATTGTTCTACACCTCCATGTAAAGTGGGTGCTACCATGTGGTCCAAAGATCTGTTTTTTCTGCTCTCTCACATCACGGTTGGTGAAGAAACAGTTGGCGGTGTGATTCATGCCCTTGAGATGTGTTATGGTATCATGCTATCCTGGTTTTCATAGCAGAAATATTTCATAGTAGGAAAAAACCAAACACACTGGTGGTGACAAAGCATAGCACCTTTGAAACTATGTATGGTTTTCTATTTGTAAAATACTACATCTTCCTAAAGAGGCTCTTTCCTCCTAGGTAGGTTTAGCAAGGACTGTGTATATATACACATGCCAGCTTGTTTCTGTGTGTTTCTTTACATAGTAGCAAATCAATGAAATGATTTATAGCAGCCAAAGCACAAATACACTAGAACTTGGTTTTGAAAGATGCTCTGATTTCACTGGGTTTATTCCAAATATCATGTACAGTTTATCTCTCAACATGCTTGAAATGTTCACTAATTTGTAGCATTCATATTTCATGAGGGCTTGTTATAAAGAGGAAAATGTTACATTCCAGCAAATTGTGGAAAGAGATTACTGGGAAATGTTAGGAAATGTTAAATTAGGCAAGATATGGAATGGAGGGCTAGATTTACGAAAGAAAAAGGAACAGAAAATAGAAAGATTAATAAAGTTAGAGGTACAAAATTTCTCTTGTGGAAGTGTTGTGGGTTTGATTAGCAGGGCTGATTCATGTTACTGAAATTACTGTAGTCATCAAATTTTAAGACTTTTAAAATCCTTTTCCATCCTGGCAGAAGTCGAGAATATCTTTTGTTGAGCAAAATTGAAAAGGATGACAAGCATGGAGCTGTTAAAATAGATAATATCTATGTCTTTTCCTTGGTGTAGGTGAGTTCTGGAAGCATTCTCAGTATTCTCCCTTGGTCCTGGAGCCCAGGGACCTGCTGGAGTGTACTCTAAATTCTGATCCTGTAGCAATATTTCCCTCCAAAGAAAAACAAAGGGATGGTGCATGTGCAGGTCATGGCCAACCACGGAGGCAGAAAAAAGCAGGTTTACAAAGGAGACCAGGACCAAGTCTGCATCTGCCATGTGGTCTAGGCTCAATTAGATTGACTTTACGGATAGTCTTTCTATGTTGTGTTTTACCCACCTATTAATAAAGAGGAAGAATGGAAAATACTTGGAGAGAATATTGAAGAAAATGCACTAATCATGAGCTATGTAAAAGTAATAAGACCTTTAAGGTGAAGTTATTAATATTGTGCCAGTTTAGTTTAGCTGTTATTTAGTTTGCTTTCTGCAAAGCATCCTGATTCCTTTAGCACTGCCTATTCAGCTGAATGGCATGTGTCAACTGTCTTTTCCTCTAGGAAAATTAGTACATATACTTGTATGATTATGAAACAACTTTGCAATGTTTATTTATTTGGTGTAGGAAAAAAACATTTTCATGTGAATTGTTTTCATAAAGATCTTTTTTTTAATGACCTATCTCAATGGGGAAAATGCTGTAAATCTTTTGGCAGTCTGGGAAAGGGTCTCAGAAGAAATATTTGTAATAAGCAATATTTGATTTATATCTATTGTTGGCAACAGAGTTTCCAAAGAAAATTCTCTCCAATGACACAACCTGCACTACTATTTGCTCTGTAATATACTGAGGACATTTAGGGCGACATAGTTGAAAAAACTTCTGTCAATATTGACATCTTCCAGAATTTGTTGCTACAGAATATAAAATGCACAATGTTTGAAGCTGAAGAGATTGCTTCCTCAAGACTGCTTAGAGGTTTAAAAAATTGCAATAATTTCACTTGACATTTAGGTAGGTCTGTACTGCCCTGATGGTTCAGTTTACAGTGGAGGTTTCCTGCTTGAGCCCTTTAGCTGTCATTCACAAACATTGTCAACAAAGTGATTCAAGAAGATTTTCTTAGAGACACCACTGCCATTTATTGCTACAAAAAGTAAAAGTAGGCATTAAACTTTGATATTGGTGAGTTTCTGTCTAGAACCCTGCTGCTGATGTTGGCTTCACTGATAAAGCAACTATTTACAAATTTGCCCTTTTGTTCTTATTTTCATAAAAGCCAAGGTGACTCAGCAAGAAATGACTACAATAACTTTTAGACAGATAAGAAAGAAATAACACTATTTTTCTTTAGCCAACTGTTTTAGACATTTTTCTTTTGAAAATATAGACCATCATCAGTAAAACACTTTTTTTTTTCCATGCCCAACTGAATTATAGGGTGCTTGGGTCATCGGAAAGTAGTCTAGTATTTTAGACTTGTGCCTGCAGAGGACTAGATGTAAATACAGATGTGTAGAAATAATATCAAATAAATTCAAGTATTACTTCATGTTCTTTTAAAGCATAATCTCTAAGCTTTGGCTAAGTACCCTTGCACTTTATCTTAAGGTATCCCCTGTTCATTACATTTTTCCCCAGAAGGGTTCTTTAGGTGTGCAGGTTTTATGCTGTGAAGGCTTTCCAATTCAGATCTTGTGAAAGCTTTCTCTGAAATGTGAATCTTTTGCAGCATTTTGTCACAAGCTGAATGACTGGACCTGCCATTCACCTCAGGCTTTTACAGAGCCCTGTATGTACTGCCTGAGCAATGGCCATGAGACAGTGGCATCTAGTGTTCTTAGACTCTGCTTTTCTCTCTGAAAATTATGCAAACAGGAAGAAATGTCTATGGATGCCTGTGGCATTTTCTCCTCATGCCTCAAAAAGGCAGTGAGATTATTTGGCTCCTACTGAAGCTAACTGTAGTGAGAAGGGAAAGCTTGCCTGGGAATAGTGAAGAGATCAAGTCATTATCTAGCAAGCAATATGACACTCATTGTTGTCTGACATGCAAATTGATTGTGACTAACAAATCCCTGACCCTGACATCTCACTAAGTTTTATAGACTAAACAGAAAAAAGCAAGAAAATATGCTAAGCCAATGAAAAATGGAAACAGAGTTTGTTGGTGAAATTCTTGGGATTTTAAATCCTCTTCCCAATGTCAGCCAGTTTTGGTTTTCCAGATGAAGTGCCAGATAAATTTTCAAATGGTCTATTAGCCACATGGTTGATATAAACACACATGTTGGTGATCCAATTAACTTTCTCCTTTCTATTAGAAGTGTGGGCTGAGATGGGTTTCTTAGGCGGGATTTTTATCTGCTAGAAAAATATTTGGCACCAATCCAGGCTCTACAGTCTTTGGGCTACAAAGAAGGTCTGCTTTACTGTTGTAGAGATCTAAGTACCCTTCTAGCACTGGAGAAATAAGCTATATTATGTGACTGGTTAGCTCAAAATGTGAAAACCTGTGGCATGTTTACTTGTTGCTAAATCAATACATCTACTGCATTTTGAACTTTCGTAGGTCATACAGAGCTGATCAGGAACTAGAAAATTGTGCAGAAGTGGGCTGGTCATACTAAAATGTCTGTTTTATTTGAATTTATTTTTATTTAAAAATGCCTTCATGCATATAAGAAAAGAAGTCACTAGAGGTATTGTAAGAGATCTCTTGCATTTGGCAAGCAAATTCAGTAGTATTATCTGTGGATATGCCTGTTTGATGTTTTCCATCATCAAACTCTTTTTAACCTTATTTTAAAGTTGTTTTTAATTTTTCCAAGATAGGACTAAAACTTTCCACACCATAGATTTGCCTCAGGTTGTGTTTTATATTTTATATTTGGAAAATATCAGGCTTTTCTGAGGGTAAGATAATAATTCTGGTGTTCTTTCCATTTGGGAAGTTTTAGTGTGCTGTGCTTAAATGAGGCTTGAAGTTTGTCTTTTGTGTACACCTCATGATTATCTATCCCAAATCACCTTTGAGATATTGTAATTTACAAACAGCTGGGGGGCTTTTCAGAGCTCATCAGTCTCTTATTCCTCATCAGCAGTCAGTCCTTTCCTTGTTCCTAAGAAGAGCTGGAATTAGCAGATGTGTTTTCCATAGCATATTTGGGTATATTCCCTTCATCTGGTCCACTAAATTAAGGCTTCTCTTGAAAATGATACCTCATATGTAGTCTGGACATGAGTACTTTGTTCAAGTTTGGATACTGGACAGAAAACAAAACTAGTGGCTGCTCACAACCACCTTGCCCCCGTGGTGGAGGCAGAAGCTGGTGGGATCAAAAGCGGGGGGAAATCTGAACTGAGGAGGAAAAAGATGAGAAATACAAATAAAAAAATTTCCCAAGGAAATTCTTTCTAAGGAGTTAAACCCAGGTTGTGCATAATGCCCAGCAGTGAGCACAACACAGTACCCAAGTGACGATGGGAGTTGAACAGAAAATTATTGTGTGCATTCATGTAATGAAAGCCTGCATTGCCTGATTAAGTTTGTCCAGGCAGTTTTCATTCTGGCTTTCCTCAATCTCTGAATGCTTGGCTTTGAACCAAAGAGTTCTTCAAGTTCTTCTAACATATAAAGTGTCATATATAAATGGTGCCTTTGTTTTGAAGTTTGTCACTTCACTGCTTCCTCCTCTTCACTGAGAAGAAAAAACTCATTAAAGATGGTCATGAACAAAGGAAAATATATTGGTAAAAATTAATTTATGCAAAAGTCGAAGTTTGATATTGGAATCCTGAGGCTGTTTTGCAGAAGCTGAAAAGAAAATTATGCTTTTAATATGAGGAACACGACAGCTGGACTCTTCATCAAATCCTTTTCCTTTGATATACAGAAGTACTTGCATGTTAACTTCACAACAGATTTGACAAAGAAGCTGCTGGCATACTTCAAGCTCTCTCCAAAACACTTAAAATGGTCATTCAGAAATGTTTATTTAGGAAGAGATCAAAAAGCTGAAATCCAGACAATTCTCTATTACAAGACAGCCATTAAGGACAATGAAAAAGAAATAACATCTGGCTGAATGGGAGTTGTGACAGCTGAAAAATGAACAGTTTTTTGGACAGTAATTATGATCTCCCTTCAATGCTGTCTTCATTTGCATTTGTGCTGCTCCTTATTTTGATCAGTGAAAATGTGATGCAATCCACCTGCCCTTTCTTCATAGAAGGAAGTTGCAATGTTCATATGTTCATTAATTTACTTACAATTCAAAGCTTCAAGTTCAATAGCCATTAAAAGACAAATTGTTCTGATCTGGATCGTCAGAAATAGTTTTTAGAAGAAAGTAAACTTGTACTTTTTTGGGGTTTTTTTTTTGATTCTTCTCTGTTTCAGTACACTTTGTTCAGAGAGAAGAAACAAGTAAACAAAGCCCCAGGCATAAAAAACCAAAGCAAACTCTACCAATATCTGCTTCTTGCATTGGATGAATTCCTGATCTAATGGAGAATGGGCTTGTTTGTCACACCTGTGTATTGCGGGACCAGCCAACAAGAAAGAGGCAACAGTACTCAAGACAAGCAAAGAGTCATTAGTCTTCTACAGCAGGAGTTTTGTCTTTAAAAATGGACATGCAAACCAGTAGGAGGACAACAGAATAGAATGGAGAGAAACATGTTATTTCCTGTTTTTCCTGAATCTTTTTTTTTTTCTTAATTTCATTTTCCCTGAGCAAAAAATTTGGGAAGAAGAATGGAGACCAGGTTTTGTGTCAGAAGATGGCTGAATACACCCAAATAAGTCATTCCCTTTCCATTTCCTTTTCCCCTCACCTGCTTATCCTTTCCACTTTTACAAACTAAGATTCTCCTTAAGTGAAGTGTCCAGTTGTTGGTTCCACAGGTGTATATATGTGTTGACCCGCGTGTGCACACCTTTTATCTTCCAGTCCCTGTATTGACTCACCTTGCCTTTGATTGATTCCTCCCGTTTCATGTTGTAGAGCTGCAAGGCTGCTGCTGTGATTCAGATTAGACCTTACTGTGTGGGCTTATTCTTCCAGAAAAACCTTTGATCTACCCTCAGAGTTCTTTGTTTATACTTTCTTAATTTCAATATTAGCTTGTTTTTAGTAGCTCTTAGTTTGTTATCTGTAGCAATCTGTGAAACTGCTTCATAAGTGCCATGTAGTCAGGAAGGTTTGTATTTAATGGATTCCTCACTTGAAAAGAGGCCACACCACAAACAGATGGATACTTAACATGTCCCCATGGTCCAGAAAAACCCTATAACCTTTATCTCATAAGCTCCCAAAAAAAAAAAAAAAAAAACAACCAAAAAAAAAAAACAAAAACAACAACAACAAAAAAAAAAAAACAAAAAAAAAAAACCAAAACCAAAAAAAAAAAAAAAAAAAATCAAACCAAAAACTGGGCAAGTAATCATTTTTGCTACCTGATAAATGTATGGGGACCGTATCTAAAGTGGGACCTTGGACTATGCTTGAACACATCTGTTGGAGACAGAGCTGTAAAATGCCTTCTCAGCCTTCAGGAGGAGGAGGGAGTCACCCTACACCTGTACAGACCAAGCAGGGAATGAAGTTCTCATTGAAAAAGGTAGAAATCCAAGGAAAGCCTGTGTAAAAGGGGAATAATCCACCTATATCTGTCAAAGGTGATTATTTAGTATTATACTAGCAAGAGCAGGCAACTGTGGTTAAGGGAGCTGTCACAGAGATACTCTTTGTAACTTCTGACCTTCTTAGCCACTGTGCATGATAGATCTTTTAAAGAGACCTAAACCCTAGAGTTTTGGGTTTTGTTTCAGTCTTTAGACAAATACACTTCCAAAAGAGTTAGAAAGTGTCACTCCCTTCTAGAAGATAGAACAGGAAATGTTGCATGTTATTGTTGTTATTGGCAGTCTTGCTTCCATTTTTTCTGACAAAGCAGACAGTGGAAAAACAAATAGAACAACTGCATTCTTTTTCTGTAATACCAACAAAGATATCTGTTGGAGGAGGAGAGTGTGGTCTCTACTGGCTTAGCTAAATGTGGAACTGTGAATGTCATGGAAACAGGGGTGGTTCTGCTCAAGAAAATTTCTTGTGAAGATAAATCCCCTAGGAACAAATTCAATGGGAGCAGAGATGTAGAAAGAGATCTACATAGACACAGATTTGTGTATGGTTAGAGGAAATCTGCTTTAGCAAAAATACAGTGTTCCTATTGAGTCTGAAGATGCTGGAAGTTTGGCAAAATTAATAATTTTTGTATTTTTTTTATTCCATGAAAACATGCAAAGCTGGAAGGGAGCCTTATTGGTCATTTAGTCAAGCTGCAAGGATTAGAATAACCTATGGTGCTTCTGTGAGATATTTGCTTGACTTGATGTCTTGGAGGATTTCACACTTTTTCTGGGCAATTTAATACAGTTTTTTATTAAGTTTCTTGGTAAAAGATTGGGGAAGGTTTTAAATTTGTTACTTATCTATTTCAAAAATATAGAGAAAGGGTGTTCTTACTGAAGTATCTTGTACTTGACTTGGTGCCTAAAGAGGCTGACCTGGAACAGAGGCTGGACAGAGTTAAAGGAATGAAGTAGGAATTTATTTAAAGGCCTTCAAAGGATACACCTTGGGCAGCACAAGAGCCCAGCCAGGACTCTGCCCAAGATGGACACCTGGTCACGAGTTTTCACACTTTTATAAGTTTTGGTCCATTTACAAATTTGGGGTCAATTGTCCAATTACAGCTTCAGGTTATGAAGTCCCATCCTCCCAGATTGCTCTCCTCAACTCGCTCCTGTTCACACTTCTTGAGTCTAATGCTGCAAAGATGTCCTTGGTTCTCAGGCTGGAAAAGGATTGTTTTGTCAAACTAAACTGTGAAGAGAACTTGCTAACACTTTATATGAAGTTCAGAGTTGCACACTAAGGCAGTACAGAATCTGAAAAATATGAAAGCTAAAACTTAAGGCATCAGATTTGCCCTAAATAAAATCCTGCAAGCTGCACTAGAAAGGTAGTTACAGCAAAGGGTTAAAATCTGTCACAGGAGAAGGGTTTCTAACTTGCCTTCAGATATTTATATGTTAAGTATAGGCTTGTTACCCTTGGCTCCCTTTATAGAAACAGGCACCTTTGAAGGATAATTAATCTTTCCTTTTCAGCCACTCAACCTCTGAGAGGTGGAAGCTCGTGATTTCCTACAGCTATTTCTTTGAATAAAGCCACTCCACTTTCATCTGTTTCGTGCTTGTTTTGCAGGAGTATGCAGGTAACTAAGTTTGGGATTTTTTTTTTTTTTTTTAGAAACAGTGAATTTTAAGCACTCAAAAGATTATTTATTAGAAGTTTAAGGAAAGCACGTTTCAGTGTCAAGAGGATTTGTTATTCAGAACAGGTGCCTTAGGCTGTCAGAAAGCCAAAATGTTATAATGTAATCTTAATGTTCTATCATAATTTAGTTTAATGTCAGATATAAAACATGTTCTATGAATTGTGTCTGAATAATACTAAAACTAACACACTTTTCTGGCAAATTATCTCAGACACGGGATTTGTCTGAAAACACTGAGAGCTCTCATGAAAGGAGACTGCATTTTCATTTTGGAGCTGCTTCCTTTGTCTGCAACAAATTTTCCAAGACTCCCAAGTGGACATTTAATGCCTAATTGAAAAAGAAAGAAAACAAATTGGAATATTTATCTTGAATTCTTCATATGTATAGGCCAATATATAATGTGATTTAGATCCTGATTATCATTGTAATTTTTTTTTTTTTTTTTTTTTTTTTTTTTGTGGGTGCTTTTTTTTTTTTTTTTTTAGCTGAGTGTGCATACTTTTTCTCTTTTTAAACAAGACCAGAGTCTATAATGCTACGCAGTTGTGCAGATTCACCCATGTCACGCATTGCTTCTCACACGGGAAGTTTTTTGTCTCATGCTTATATTCCTCTTATTACAGCGTGAAATCTCCAAGAGGAGAAAGTGCCAAACACTCTTAACAGGTCTACAGTGATTTGATCAGTATCTTAAAATCCTGTTTAGAGAGAAGACCTATTTTAAAGCAACAGCGGGTTATTATTTGGAGATTTTTCAGTGCAGATTTCAGTCCATTAGAAGATTTTTATTGCACATGAGTAAACTTACTCTCAAATGCTACCAGCTGTACAAATCTAGAGGTCAAACCCTAAGCTGTTTCACTCTCCAGACACTTCTTTAGCTTCATTTACTGATTTTAGTATTTAAAAATTTGATCAAAACTCCAGGAGTTTTATTTCTAATGGAGCTCAAAACTTTATGTGCAGTCAATATAAAATCATAGGAGTTTCAAATTTTACGTTTTTGTTATTTTTTAGCCACCAACTTTTCTTATTACTTTCTGTATTTCTTCATTCTCAGATTTAGTACTGTGATTTCTTTACTCACAGCAGTAAATTATGAAAACTAAAATAACTTTTAAATTGAAATTAATTCAAGATTTTGTGAATGTTTTCTAACATATCTCAAGCTTTTCTTGCATACACCAATTTTTCCTTACTCAAGAAGATGTTTCACATGTAGTGCAGGTATATGTTTTTCTAACAGAGAGAAAACAGAATTAAATGCTGCTGAGAAGAATGCTGCATAAATAAAGAAAAAAAAGTAAAGCAATTCACTAGTTTTTTCCTCTGGATTTTCCATTAATTTTGCTTTATTTTATAATTTCTGGTATCACGAAAATATGGCAAGGCTGCTCTTTCCAATTTCTTGCAGCACCAGATGCTTTGAAAAGGTGAAGGTTGTTAATATTATGAATGGAAAACTAATTTCAGAATGTAGCAGATTACACCACTCATGTCAGAATGGGCTGAACACCTCCCCAGGAGAGGGGGGAGGGAACAGTGCTTCTGACCAGTTTTACTGTATTAGTCAATAACACTTAGAGAATAAAAATTAAATATTTGTAATAACTCCATATGTCTACAAACATTTAAAGACAAAAAATGTAGCTGAAAATGTTTGTCAAATAGTGTCCAGGAAATTACATTTACTGGTAATTTTTCCAGCTAGGAGAAGAAAACAGCTGAATTCTTGGAAAATGATCCATTGTGAATATGCTGAGCTTTGGAGGAAAAAAGAGTGCGAGGTTCCAATGTAGTGCCTGTTAGTAAGATTGGATTTGACCCGATTCAAGGTGCCACATTTACCTTATCTTATCCTGTTTTGAAAATGTGCAGTGTTCATTCATTGGTCTTTATACTTATGAGTCATGTTTTATCTCTGGTAATTTGGAATTAATATATTCCTTGAGAATTCCTAAGCTAATGAAAGCACTGGTATGAAAAGTATTTAGTCTTAGCTGCTACCCAAACACACACCAACAAAGTACCAGGAATAGACTGGAATTAAGCTACTTTGCAGTGCCTCTGTGTTAACACTGTTTACTTGCTAAGCTGCAGCCACACCAGTGTGGATTGCCTTTTTCGTAAAAAACCAGCCACAACACTCCCTCTGGCTGCAGTATTCCTTGAACTAATGAGCACGGTGGTGTGGGAGAGGATTTCAATGTGGCATCTCCTAAGAAACACCACAGAGAAGACGATGCTTGTGGGTTCCCATGGCTCTTTCACACACATTAAGGAATAATGATACTGCAGTGAATAATGTTGTGGAATTATATACTCTAATGTATTGATATAATTTACATATAAAAACTTTTTCATTTGTTAAGCTACTTCCAGCTCCTTTACCCTGTTTGTGTTTTAAGCAAATGTGATTGATGGTGCTAATTATTTTTAAAGATAGAGCAGGTGATATCTGTGACAGAGTAGCTGAAGAACAGCAGGATACAGGTATTGATTACAAGTATTTGGATAAAGCCTTGCTGTTTAGAGCCTGAGCCTCTTATTCACATCACTTGATACAGTTCTGCTATACAGGAGGTTGCCAATACTCCCCACATAGCTTTGCTAGAATTTGAATGTAATCATATTAACTTCCTATCAAATAAGGATTGTAACTGGAATCCTGGCTAGCATCTTACTCTCTGCTATAATTGTAGTCTCTCAATTAATTTAAAGAATTAGTGAGTGTAAATAGAGCAGTAGAAAGTTCTAGCCAAAACTCTGGAGTTGCAGTCTGGGTAGTTTCGATGAGCTCAGCAAGGAGAGTTTATGCATAGTTGCCTGCTCTGCTGATCACTGCTTTATCTCATCTTGGCACCAAAATGATTCAGAGGGCACTGCTGAATTAATCTGCCATCCCAGGAGACCTAGTTTGGTGGAGTTTGAAGCCTAGTTTTGAAGGCTATTAATTTATCCCTTATTGGCAGAGTTTGTTGGTGGGTTTTTTTTGTTTGTTTTGCCCTTTTTTTCAGAGGAGGCTGCTGCCTGTTGCCTCACTTCAGGACAGCAGGCAGGGCTGCAGCAGGCTCACCAGTCTCTACAGGCAAATTTTACCTTGTGTCAGGTCTACCTTTACACAGGGTGAATACTTGCATTGCATGAGTATGTCCCAAGATTTTGGGCCATTGCTGTTTGTGATGTGAAATACTAGCTAGATATATTATTTTAAACCCAAGAGTGTAATGACATATTTTCTGCTCACTCTCACATGGTTCTGATTTTCAGAGTCAGCTATGCATTTGACCACTGGTGAAAAAACTGTGTGACATTTTGGTAGACAGTATTTTTACCTTAAAACGTGGAGGCCTGCAGTAAATAATGGGTAGAGTAGGGCCAGGGAGACTCTAATGGGCAGTGTGTGAAGATTAGGAGTAAGATGTGCCTGTTGGTTTGAACAAGATATGTTTAGTGCAGCCCACAGAGCCCTGACCCTAACTTCATGGCATCCAGCCCAGAGAGTGAAATGTATTCCAACAATAAATCACCAGATTTTTGTTCTATTTGACTGTGTTAAAGCAGCAGTCTGCAAAAGCCGGGACCACCAAGTATGTAGTTTCTGCTGCATGTCTGCTCTAACCAAATCACTGCTTCTTTTTATGACTCAAATGTTACTGAGATGACTGAGAACATTATTTAGTAAGCACAGGTCTGTGCTGTTCATCACCCAACAATCTGTGCTTGATTTGCAGTGCACCCTTATCTAGTTTCCTTGGGGAATGTCTTAACATATTGAAACCATGATTTGCTGTTTTCACATCATCACAGTCCACCAGCTCTTGCTACGAAAATCCTAATCATCATTTCCAGTTACTTAAAAAACCTAAACCTTGAGACAAAGCATCATTCAGCTTGCCCTAAACAAAAAGATTACAATTTAAAGAACATTTAATTATATTGCAAAAGTTTTCCATTGTTGGAGCCTATGTTTTGCTGGACCAGATGCTGCTCTGCTTTTAGCCATCTTAATAAATATCTTTCTTTTACACATGTAATACTTCAAACTCTTTTTTTGTTTGTTTCCTTAGCGTGGAAAAGAGGGCAAGATGTCAGTCTTCAAAAAATTCAATTGAATTTCTTTGGAGTACTAAGCATACAGCCAAATTTTTCAGGTAGAGCGAGAAGGGCAATACTTTACGTAGAAAATGTGCAATATTGAAGTGTTCCTCCCTTAAAGAAAACCCAAGCAAACAACAAAACAACAAAACATAAAGTAATTTATTCCTATTTTAAAAGGCACTTCAAGCACTCATACAAGCACAGACAGCACTAATGTTCTTGTCCTGCTCCACTCTTAGGCAGGCCAGGATGGAGATCCACTAGTGAAAATATGTATATACATATAGATGTATGTATATGCATATATGCATTATATATATATATATATATATACATATATATACACACACATACATATATATGTGCATACACATATTTGTATACATGTGTATGTTTATTAGTGGTATGATAGAAGTCCAAAAATATTGAAATTTTGAGCAAAAAAAAAAAATAATAGTGTAATGCAGATGTAATGGCTCTTTCTGAAACACTCAACAAGAGATCCATGTCTCACCTGGGTGATGGTGACTCAAGAGTGGAGATGTTGACCACTTTCTTAAGGCACATCATCAGGCGTGATAATAAAAGGTGACTTGTCAAACTGTTTGCCACCAAGTCTCTCAGATTCAGAGAAATGTTCCGGCTTCGGGCATGAGTCTGAGCAATTTGGGCTGCCCTGCACTCTGCCTTCTCTGCAGCCACAGAATGGGGTACTGCTATCTTTTCAGACTTTCAGATGTCTGTTGGATATCCCCTTCACTGGCTTCCTCATTTCCTAGTCAGTCTGACACTCTCCTGGATGGGAAAATTTCTCCAGGAGTTGGTGTGTTTTCTCTAAAAGTGGTCCATATTTTTGACTTGATAGGAATGTACCAGGTCAGTGCTTAAGGTTTTACATTTTTTTCAACAGGTTTTGCACAGCTTTAGATGACAATAGCAGAGAATTTTGAAAAAGAGTTATACTGGGTTGGACTCTGCAGAGATTTGTTACTTCCCTGGTAGTAATACTGAAACATTGAAGAGCTGGTGTTAATTGGGAAAGACTGTGGGATGAAGATGGCAACTAAAGATGTGAACATTCAACAGTTTTGGGAAGCTCATCCTGCTAGCTTTTAATACCACTGAAAAGAGAAGTACTTATGCCTCTGTTTCTATGTAAGAGCTTGGTGTACCATACCTCTGAAATGTCTCTTCCTTACAAAATAAAACCAGAATATATTACGTATTTTTGACGTTGTGGACCATGGCTTTCAATGTCTTCCATGTTACTGGAGGGCATCAGTGTCATTTTTGCTCCTTGAACAACTATGCTTTCATTCCCTTAACAGGGAGCTTTTATGGGATTTTTTTCACATGCTTCCCACTCATTTTTCTCAATGATCTTCCAGATAAATTATTCAAAGGGATTTTGGCTGTAGGCTACTGTTGCCTTTTCTTGGAGTGGTGTTGCTAAAACACATCATGCAGTCCCTCAGGACATTTTCATGTGCCCATTATATGCAAAGACCTTTATTTACCCTTTAAAAAACCACTTGCACAATTCTACAACGAAGGTCTGAATACATATGTCTCCTTAGCTTTTATTTGAACAAAGTATGTGTGTATGCAGAGCAGGTTTTGTACAAAAATAAGCCAATAGATAATATTTGCAGATGTCTCTCAACCTAGCAAAAGTTATCACTAGAAATCAGCACCCACTTTCTAATAAGATCCATTTATGTATCAGAGCTGCTAGTAACATGTCACAAAAATATCTGTGAGATTGTTCAGCTGACTTGGAAACTCATTTGAGTTCGTTAGCAGGAAAATTTTAGCTAACACAAAGTGTGAAGCAACATAAGCACTTTTAGGGTTCTAATGTTCTAATCCTTGTGCTTGTTTGCTTAGTGAAAAAGTTCTACCCGCTGGATGGTTGCTCTTTCAGTGCCTTAAATCAAACATACCTGGAGGCCTCAAGATGAGAAAAACAAATATTTGAAAAAAAACCTGTCTGTTTGCAAGGTCCTCAATAGCCTGGTTCCTCTCTGACACTTTCATTTTCCCCTTCAGAAACTTAAAAGGAATGTGCAGAGATGCTGGACACCTAAAACCAATACTAAAGAGGCTAAGAGGCAGGGCTTGTGAGCTGTGGGAGGAGATTATAAGCAAGAACAGGGTAGCCTTTCAAGGGTGTTTTAACCTTTATACATGCTTGACTGCTTTGAGCTCATCCTGTTTGGTAGAAAGCACAAAAAATTAAACTAAACCAGAAGGGCAAAAACTTTGTTATGTTGAATAAAAAGGTTTAACAAACACGGTCTGTTTATTCCTCACTTGGAGAAAAAGGTTGCTGTTTCATAAAATACCTTAAATTCTATTTTCACTAAAACCCAACAATATTTGTCTCAGAATGTTTAGTCATTTGTAAGGAGGAGTTTTTATATGCAGTAAAAAAAAGTCAGAGATACCTTCAACCTTCCCTTTTTTGCTGGTATTGTTAGTTTGACAGCATTTTTATTGGAACATAGATGCAGAAGGGAACTATTTGGATCATTGGGTCCAGACTGTGCTTTGCAGCCAATGTCACTCTATGTGCATAACACCCTTCATAAAACCAGATGAAGGTCTATCAGTAGCTAGGAGTAGTCAGACGAAAAACCTATCTGAAATTTTTTTTCAGTATTTCAATGCCATAATAGCTACAGACCTTTATCAACTGTCCAAACTACAATTTTTGTATCTTTGCTTACTGGGTAGTCATCCATTAATATATACTGTGAACAAACTAAATTAACAGAGGGATATTGTAACAATTTGTGAATCCAGTTAAATTCTCCAGGGTAGAGAATACTGTGCCAACAGAAATATTTGCATGGTACTAAAAATTAATGTATGTGGAAGAATATAAATCAAGTAACTCAATGTGAACTTTTAAAGCTTCCACATGATTTTCACATTTTGCTTGAAGAATGTAAAAGATACGCTGGTAGTAATCTCTGAAAGTGCAATCAGGCACACTGTTCATGTACTATAGGTTTTATTTTAAAACACATAGTGATAGAAATGACTATTTGTTTATTATTGTCATTCATGCAAAGCTGTTCATGTAAAGCTAAAAGTAATAGCTAAAGCTACTACTTTTAGAGAGGTTGGAAATGTAAATAGTTTTGAAGGATTGGAAGCATATAAATATGCATGTGTGAGAGTCCATTCACCCTTTGATGTGGCAATGGCTGAGTCCTGCACAGACTGTGCTCCTTTCACAAGCCATGCAGGCACAGTAGGGCAGGAAGCTGCTCATCTGTGAGGGTAGGCACTTCTGCAGGCTTGTGGGGAAGATATACATCTTGATTTCTAAAAGAGATATGATAGTCCTGAAATACGGGGCTAGGCTTTCTCTAAAGGTTTCTTTACCCTTTTCTTCAGGGAAGTGAGTCATGGGATTTGCTGGTGTTTATCCATCACTCTCCAGCTCTCATGTTGCTCAGGGGGAATTGGCACATTACCCTGTGCACCGATGTGTCTACCAAGGTGACAAAAATATGCCTTTTGAGGGGTATTGCAGCAGACTGGAGTCTTCTCCAGTCCTTCTCCTGGAGTCATCTTGTAGCTGCCTGACTGACAGGAAGATATAGGACAGGTTTGAACTGATTTCTTCCACACTTGGGAATCAGGTTATGGAGTGATGGTACACATCGAGTTGGGTGCAGCAACAAATGTGATAAGAAGAACCATGGTAAAAAAATAAGTGAATTTTGCCTCATATTCTATAGATTGCATATGCTTGGTATAGTTATTATTTGCTTGGTACAATTATTCAGTCAGTGTCTTGACAAAATTCCATAGGTCTATACACTATTCCAGAATATAGGAATTTTATTATAAAATGTATTGCCAATGAATAGTTTGATGAACATTTTGAAAGACACAGTCTGACCACAAAGGTGCTTATTAAAATGGCCACAATGTACTATTTTCCATATCAGGATTAAGCAGATAAAAGAGTGGTATTCATAGCAGTGTTTGGGAGGTTTGGCTGCCAGTGATTTTGTATTAATGATGTGATAATAGGAAGTTCTACGGCAGAAAATTTAGCAAAGAGGAGGCTTTTGATGCTGACATAGAAAACAGGCTAGACTGAGTAATGATCTAAGGAGATGGTTGTCAGTGCCCAAATGGGAAGGGAGAGATCAGGCTGCTGTCAGCCTAGAGAATCATGCATACAATTGTACTTCAGCTCCCCAAAATGTTTTCAAAATAGTTCAAAGTATTTTAAAATAATAGTTCAAAAATACCACCTCTGACCCATATGTATCCTTTGCCTAATGATTTCCTGCCACCTCCTGTTCTTGACCAGGACAGCTCAGAAGGAACAATGAGTACTGTTTTCTTGAAAAGATAAATCCTTAAATGAAGCATTTGCAGTCCTTGAAGGGCCCAGTAGGTCCTATTTCTTCTCTGGTGTACCTGCTTTTTTTTAAGATGCATTGAGAGGATAAAAAAATAGGTCACAGACATAGTAGCATGGATTATTTCCTTTACATTATATGTCAGGATTTATAGAAAATTATGCAGATTTACACAGACTATGTCTAGGGGAAAAAAGGTCAAGTTTCCAACTCTAAAGGTCCTTGATTCTTAAGTTTTCTTGGACAAGATTGACTAATTATTGAGATAATTCCCTAGTATAGACAGTTCAATTCTGTCAGAATAGAAGTAAAATGGATTTTAATTGATGGAGTTTCATCTTTTTTCAGCACTCTTTTTCTTCAGTAGCTCTTTCTTCCTTCTACTTGTGTACAACTGTAGAAGGCACAAATCAAAGCCAGGGCTACTGACATTTTAGTACAGGGCCCCTGGGTTTTTTTGCTTTTTTTGCCTCTGAGCAAAAGTATTCTCAGCTGATTGAGTTGTGGCTAAATTTCCAAACCCAATGGGGTTTGGTCCAGGGCTTTGAACAGTGATATATTTTCCATAAAGTAGATGAGGGAATGCTGCAAGCTTTGTATGTGGAAAGTGTGAAATTCTTCATCAGCACTAAGGAAGACATTGAAAGTGAATAATATGATTTAGACACTTGGGTGTTTATGGATCACCTCGAATTATTTAATACAGAGAAGTGCAATTTGAGGCACAAATAATTCCAAGTGCTGAAACACCATATCCAGCTTTGCTGCAATATCTAGATGCTCCCTTGAGCTACTGTGATACTGAAAAGCTCAGGAATAAAAAAATTGACTACTCATGTCATATTCATACTGACACTAGCCTTCAGAGAAGAGTACTTTTCAGGGGAAATTATCTGAGATCTTCATAGGGGTTTATCATAGATTAAAAACTAAATAAGAAAAGGCAGCAGAGGAGGAAACACATGCCTCTTTCATTTGTAAAGCTGTTAAAATGCTGTGTAAGCACCTTTTTGTACTTCACACTTACACTTGCAGACCACTAGAAATATTTATAACCAATGAAAGCTGTTTATAACCAATGAAAGCCACAGCATGTGCAGGGAATTTCTTTCCTATTTTTGAGTGTAACTGTCTAGAATATTTGAGCATATTTGTGTCTCTCCCGTTGTTCTCTGGTGAATAAAATGAGAGTGCTCAGATGTAAGTGCTGGCCTTACACTGCTAAGTCTGCAATAAAAACCTCTTTGAATCAGGGGATAAGAAGAGCGACATTTGTCTGGAATTATCACACGTTCTGAATGGCCTTGATAAAACAGCACATAGGCAAAAGTGCTTCCCTTTTGACATACAAGAATGTTCTTGTTACAAAGTCTTGTACACAGTACTGTCAAGACCTGATTTTATTTGTAGATTTTCAGATGATAATTTAGTAGAGATATTATTGAAGGATAATGTTTGAAGGACTTCTATGTACATGCATTTTGCTGCTCTCTCAGGCAGTCTGTCTGTAAATATTTAAAATTTTTAGAAGTCACATTTAATCCTCTCAAAACTAGAAAGAGATAATATTTAGTTTAAGAAAAAGCAAGATATATATCTTCTGGAATATTTACTTTTCTGGAAAAGCTTCTTGACCTTTAACTTATGTCATCTTAGCTCTGCATCCAGTGTGATCTTTTAGGTTTCAGCAACTGTTACATATTTATGGAACAGTAGTGCCTGAAAACCTCAGTCACTCTCCTGTATATGAGGACACCACATACAGTGGGAAAATTTCTGAAGAGCATCTTGAAGACCTTGAGCTCTGAAAGACCAGGTAAACAGGTTAAAAAAAAAAATCTTTCTGTGTTTATTATGGAACTAGAGGACAGACATGAAGTGAATTGCTTGAGATCAAACGAGAAAGCTGTGGGGAGAATTTGGAATTTGTGAGCCCCTGACTACCAGCTTAATGAACAGAATTGTCTTTTCTCTGATTAGAGACATTTCACAAATATGCCCAACCTGCAAATCTTGGATTTTTAGGGCTGGATCCAGGTGTGAGTTCCATGCTGGGGCTGTACCACTTTGCAGGCAGTGGGACTGTTGATGCTGGTCTTATGAATACTCTGAAACCTCAGCTGTGAGACAGTGTCTTCAAAGAGAACAACTAGGCTGCTAGGCTGGCATTGCTTGGGCTCTTCCAAAGAAGCCATTCCCTCAACCCAGTACTGTCCTGCTCTACAGAAGCGAGACTTTGCAGAGACATTCTCATTCCCTGCTTCTGGACTATCCTAGTCCTCACTTGCCCACTCCAGAGGTCTTCCAGTCCCATGGGGCATTGGTATGCAGGTCCCAGGGCTACAAGTATGTAAATACCTGCCCTAGGCTGGATTAAATGTCTGATGTTACCTACAAAAGGAAAAACAACTTCTGCATGATTTCATATATTCTCTGGGGTGGTTCTTTGAACATTCCAGAAAAATGTTGTATGTTCACCTTAGTTTCTTAAAGCTTTGTAGATCCACATACTGGACATTTCCCAATGATTTTCTTTCAAGTGCAAGACACTTGACTTCCTCCTTGGTTGTTGTTCTGTACCTTCCTTTCACATGTGTGGGAAGGTTCTCTCCCTCTCCCTCTCCCTCTCCCTCTCCCTATCCCTCTCCCTCTCCCTCCTTAGTACAACTTTTACTGGTAAATTTTTATGGATGCCATGATCATTTAACTGCTGTACCACGCTAGTGAACAATATAGCAACATTTAGGCATGAAGTCCTTCAGTCTGCAGCTATCAGTGCTCTCTTCACTGGCCAACCACAACTTCCCTTACTATTGCCCTCCTGGGAGTGAGCCACAAAACAGCTGGGGAGGAGAGTCCTGCCTGCAGTGATGGGATACTTAGGGCTGCAGCACATCTTGCCCTGAGCACCCACCAGGGAAAGTGAATCAATTGCACACAGGTATAAGTCGATAAATCATGATGAGAAACAGATTGCAAATATTCTTAGTTTTTTTGTTTTTTCAGTTTATGCTGGTCTGGTTACACTGCTGAAAATCTTCAACAGCTTTGGATGACGAGAGAGTAAGAGGTGGCATGAAACTGCTATTCTGCTCTGAGTTCCCTGCCCCTGAATGGACTATTATGGGAGAAACTATATGACAAAAGAGGAACCTTATAAGGAACCTTATCCTATCTATATAGCTGAGGGTGAGCCCTGATTTAAAATTGGCTCTTAGCACAACTCAAGTCCAAAAATAGATGACGTATATTTATTAATCTTTAACTGAAATTAGCATGCCAAAACCAACTTTGTTGTAAAAGCATAAAAAAAAATGTATTTCATTTGCTGTGTGCCTCTGTCCTGTCTATGTGCAATTGATTTCTGGTTTACAAAACCAAAACTAAACAAAAAAAACCAACTAATGAGAGCCAATATCAACACAATTGTCCTGATACAACATGTTCACATCAAGGAGTCAATTTAAGAGTGGTGTCAAAGACAGAACATACTGGAAACCTTTCTTCCTTGTGAGTCTTGTAGTAATTTGGTTTCAATAAAAATTGATTTAGTTTGCTTCATTTACATTAACGCATCTTCTGGTGAAAATTTTGCTTTTTTTTTTTTTTTTTTTTTTTTTTTTCCCCACATTTTTCTCAGTTTGTGTAATTAAGCTTTCTGGAGAGAAGACTCAAAGTTCTCAGTCCAAAAAATAGTCTGGTCCTATTGAAGTACGTAGTAAATCCCACCAGTTCACCACTGTAGAGTCTGTAGATTCTGTAGATGCTGTAGATTCCAGCTGCAACTTTATTCCTATCTCACTTGAGGGAACACAAGTGAAGTAGGGCAGTAGGATAGATGAAGAGAAAGGCAGCTTGTGTGGTTTATTGGTTTCAGAGTTTTTCATATTTTAAGAAAAAAGATCATCCTTGTTTTCAAGGTGCTTTGACTGTTTACTTCTTAAACAGGGGAAGTTACAATATTTCTGAAAGCTGTCTGAAAATGCTGAAGAAAAGAGGCAGGGAGAAAGACTATGGTTTATGTTAGAGAGGCACTTCAGGTCCATGTTTAGCATATACCCCAACCTATAAGGCAAAACTATGCCTCTAGCATTAGTGTTTGAGCACGTTGCTGCTTCTGAATCATGGTACTCTGAATACTGTAATCAACCCAGCGAAGCTCAACTTCATACTCTTTTCTGAGCTCATAAATCAGTTCTCATGAATACTAGAAAGCAGAACACTGTTAAACACTGAGATCAAAAACTACTATTGAAGGATTTGAAGGCATTTGAAATTTGTATCAGGCTTTATAAAATATGTAAAACATACCAAAATAAGCAACTCCATTACCAAGCCTATTCTGTTTCTTCTTAACAAAGCATATATTTTTAATATAGATTTAAATATTGAGTGTCCTCACAGGTATGGCTTCCATCTAGGTTAATTTATTTTGTTACAATATGAAGGTATGGATTATAAATTACGCATTTGTGTCCAGACATGAGAATTCCTCCCCTTTGGAATTGCACGAAAGCAAAAGTGGATCCTGCCCCTTCCCAGGGCTACAATGTGCCCTGCAGTCTGTGCACAGCAGTGGCAGAGAGCTGTGACACCCCACACTCACATCTCGTTGTCACTGTGACCTCATCTGACCCTGTTTTTAGGGCAGTTAAAAACTATGCTTCCTTCTGTAAATGCAGCTCGGTCCATGTAGAGAGGAATTTGGCCAGCCATGGCAGTACCACAGATGTAAATAATTCTCATGTTTTCCCGTGACAAATTTGTTCACTGCATTTTTGGACTAGATTCCACTCAGGGAAAGCAATGTTGGCTTTTTAAAAGCTGTTGGACACAAAGTAACACACAATATCTTTTCTTCTTTTTTTCTTTTTTTTTTTCTTTTTTTTTCTTATTGTTTGTGCCGCTTTCCTCTAATGGTATTTCTGCTAGCAGTTTTGGCTGTAGAGGTTTTGAGGCAGCTATCTCGTAATCTAATTCATGTCAATTAGTTGTCAGTTCAGACAAAAGCCCTCTTATTCAGTCTGTGTAACTAGTTCCCAATGAAACTTTCTTGTGCTCTACCAGCACATATCGTACCTTTTTTTTTCAGTCCTCATTTTGGTAGCTTTTAGCAACAGCTCTTCTCAAGAGACCAAAGGCTCTTTCTCACTCTAGCTTTATTTTGTATGTTCTTACCTATGAGAGTAGTGTGATAAAGAGGAAATAAGTGAGCTTGAGTAATTACACACATCTCTCTTTTAACTAACATTTAAGGAAGTTTTCATATGTATGAACATATACCACTTAACTCTTTATTCAGGAAAATGGCTCAGTGTGAAGATAACATGTTCCTACATGGGATTAAGACACTGAAGAAATTTGTAGGGGCCCAAAAAAGAAAGAAACAAACAATTAATAGAAATTTAATTTCTTAGAGCTGAGTTTGCCTCAATAAGTAATGGTGTTTGTCTTGCCTGGGTACTGCATCATGAGTGAGTCTAAAGGTTTGCTATTTGGGAAGGCATACGGTGCCCAAATTTTCTACTTAGTTGGTAGACTTGGTCATTCCTGTGATTAACAGTGTACTGACAGAAAGAGAGGGCAGGATGACCTAAGTGAAAAGAGGTTTAAAATGAAGCTTCAATACAGAGAAGTGTGAGGAAGTAAAATTCAGCAAACAAGTGAGTGTTATGGGAGAGTTCAGGCAAGAAAAGTTTGAAGAGTAGATATGAATTAGGGTAGAACCACAAAACACCTAAAGATGTTATTGAAACCTCACTGTCAGTTTTGTCTCTTTTTTTTTCATATGTGGGGTCTGTTCCCAGATGGGAACTTTGAGCCTGTATATTTTTGGTCAAGTTGCAGCCCCTACTTGAAAGAAATGTGTCCCCAGTAGTGAAAACCAGAGAGCAGCTAACATGAAGGATTCTCCTTCCTGTACTCAAGAAGCAAGTGGGAAATATGCAGGGAAAATGCTCTGGAAATGAATGAGTTTTATTGCATCTAGTCTTCTAGAAATAAGGAGGAAAAATGGAACTAGATGGCAGAGACAGAAGCTACAGTGTCAGTATGGAACCAGGCAGAGAGCTCTTTCCCAGCTGGTAGCCCATACTGCCACAAATCCTCGCTGCATGGAGAGTTGAATCTTAAGGTAGAGGCCTCAGGATTGCATTTGTGAAAGGCTGGGAGTTTAATGGCCAGTGCATGTCAGACAGGAACCAAGGGAGTTGGAAATAGCTGCCTGCTCCTCCTGAGAGGAAAGAATAATCTGCCAACCAGCCTCAGCATTTCACATAAAGTGTGGTCATGCCAGAGCCTCATGTGGGACACTGAAGAACAGTTGCCAAAGCACAACAGCTCCTTTGGTTTCACTTTGCATTGGTGATTCCTGTGAATGGTAACAAATCTGAGAGAGGATCTGGGGATGATCTGAAAGAGATGATTTGTGCCTTCCCATCTGAATATGAAAGTCAGATATGAATCGATACCTCCTGAAGGTGAAGAGTAACTAAGCTCAGGGGAAGTTCATAAGGAAACAGCTGTTGTTTGAAATAATAACCTTGGTAGAGTTAATAAGGTTTCTTCACTTTGGTTCGAGAGTCAGTAAATTTAGATATGTTAGTTTTTGGTATATTTTTCTCTCCAGTTCTCCTCGACTCATTCTGTTTTGAATGAGTCCCCTGGTTATTTCATTAAAATAAGTAATTAGAAGTTGGTTGTGCCATTTAAACACACCATTTCTGACTCTGATCATGTAATCTATGCTAAGCACCAATAAGGCAGCTGAAACAGATAAAGTATGCTAGTAGCAGTGCAAATAAGAATACAGAACACTGAGGACTTGAAAAGCATTATTGTTCTCTGCAACTTACTCCCCTAGAGATCCTCAAAGACCTCTCAGGTAAAAAGTAAAAAAAGTCAGTGGTTACTTCCTTAAGACTTCTGTGACCAGAAATACTAAGGAATCACTGATGTACAAATGCATGTATAAAATCAGCTCATGAAAATCATTGTGCTTTAAATGAATTTGTATTTTTAAGAGTAAAAGGATTGTTTAACATCCTCTTTGAAGAAGAGATTTTATTCTGGCCCATGCACATCTTATCTCATCCCATACTGCTTTAATACCAAGCTCATTGAGATACACCAATCACAAAGTACCTTTCAAATTTGTACCTGAACAACACAGTGATTCCACTCTATTGCACTCTGATTGTATCCTTTATATGGTGCTCTAACTGATCTCAAACAGATAAGGCTGGATTTGAGACGTGTTCCTCAGTGTTGGCTGCGTCGAAGCAAATGAAGATGACCTTTCAAGGTCAAGTACCTTGAGGATACAAGTACCTCTTCTCTTCACCTTTAGCTATAAAACCAGTCTTCTGTAGCAGAACAAGTGGGAAGAGTGGAAACCAGTGAATGGTATTTTAAAAAATATTTTAAAGTTTTCCATGTATCCCTGAAAAAACAGTACTTATACTTCAACATTTTTTTCACCACTTTCAACTAGTATTTTAATTTAAAAAAAAAAAGAAAAAAAAAGAAAGAAAAAAGGAAAAACTCAAAATAATTTTAATTTTCCCCTAGTAAGTTAGAATACTTACTTCCAAAGACAAAATGCTGACCTCAAATGTCTGAATGGTATTAAGTACAGCTTTTATAAAGCATTCACAGAAAATTTAAATTTTGAATTAAATAGATTGCTACTTGAACTGTTTAATGTGAAAGGAGTAAGCTGTCTAGCTCCAAACCACATGTTTTTATTCTGGTACTTCTCATTGGCCATCTGTTCTTTGTTGTCTGTCCCAGTTCCACCATCTGTACCAAAAATTTCACTCAACATGATGACTTCACCTACAAAACTGCAAGAAGGCAATAGCTCTGTCAGTCAAAGCTAGTAAACAACCATCACTTCCTTTGCACTTCTTTTTGTCTCCAGTGCTGGAAATAAGGAATGCAGATTATTGCCCCAGATTTTGGTTCCAATTGTGCATTTTTTTAAAGGCATCTTACATTTTCACATGGTGGTAGGAAGAGAAAAAAAGGAAAAGAGTGATAAAATCAGCTGATGAAATTGATACAATGGGCAGCATTGCTTTACAGAGAACTCCTGCAACTTGTGAAGAAAAAATATTTTTGATCAGTCAAGGGAAAAACTTCTAACTTCCTTTGTTTGTGGCTTTTTTGTGTTGAGTTCAGAACAAAATGAAGGGGTTTTTTTACATAAATTTTAGACAGCTCATATTATATGATATAAATCCTGTTCCTAAAATCTATTTAAAAAGTCTAAGTCTTCCTCCTTTAGGCTGTGGATCTGCACATGGCAAAACACAATATATATGTTCTACACCTGAACTTCTCTGTTCTTCTCACATGTAGAACTAGTTAATCTTCTTTCTTGTTTGGCTGAATCGATTCAATATTCAACTGGCACATGTCTGCAGGCCAAGGGACATCTTGATTATGTCAGGGATGCAGACAGGTGATGGGGTCCTGACCCCAGGTGAAGATAACTGCAAGGGATGTGAGAATTTATTGGACAAGACATAGCTGGAATTTCTGGATGTGACTGTAACAATGCATGACTCTGACAAAGGTTAGAGATAGCACTGTGAAGGGAGGTTGGATTTTACAGATGTTTAAGGGAGAGCTGCTTAAGAAATGTCTGCATAATTGGAGGGAAACATGGGTGACCTTTAGGGCACAATTTGTGCAAAGATAGCACTGTCTGGATAACCACAGCAGAAACATCTCAGCAAAACAGGAATGCCTAGATAGTGGTATCAAACCCTCCAAATTTGGTTACAGATGTGGCAGAACTGGGACTAAGACAGTAGAAATAGTTGTGGTTATTTAGTTGTGAAAGGTCAGAGGTGACAAAAGGAGGACAAGAGCAGAGAGGTCAAGACACAGGAAAAGATATGCAAAGGTATGCAAGTGGTGTAATTGGGGCTGCCCAGGGCTACTTCTTGCTCACTATATCTTTGAGCAGGAGAACAAACCAAACTTGTTTCTGACCACATTTCGTGTCTAACCTGCTTCTTTTTTCAGGAGGACTGAGTACACAAGTAGTAGCTCCAGGAATGACAGCATCAGTGCCCTTCTAATGTCCTAGAAGATGGCACAAATCCTTGTACCCTTGCTATTTAAAGTGTTTGTGGGTGAAAAACATAAATATCAGTGAGAAATACCTACAGGTTAACTTTATTGTCCTGGTGAGGTTTTAAAAGTACTGACATCTCCTGTTTGACTTCTGAAAACTAAGATATTTCATGCTTTCTGTGTCAGAGAGATGTTAAGATAGTAGAGAGGTACTCTTGGTTTCTGACTGCTGTGGGAGGAGGAGGAGCCTGGTGCCTCAGAGGGTCACCCTCAGAGGGCTGTTCATGTCGGAATATCTCTAGGACTGGCCATCAGAAACAGCTGAAACATCACACCTCTCAGGGCGTAGGTGTTTGAGGTCAGCAGCTCATTAGACATTTCAGTACACTTGGAAACCAGATGCTGCAGTCCCTCGTTTGAGGGTACATGCCTTACTGAGCAGGGCTCTCCTATTTCATGAAGGAAATAGCACCACCCATAGTCAGGCAGTCCTCTGAAAGTGAAGAATATGGGTCCCCTGACCTCTTCAGGCTGAAATACTCATATCCCACCTCCTGGAGTGAACGGAAAAGTCCTGACTTTGCAGATGAAACATGAGGGTTCTCAGGAAGATGACAGAGTTCTCAGTTCAGCTGAAGCATTTCACATAAGATAACTCAGAGAGAAAACTGCAAGGTCCACACGTGAGCTCTCAACAGCTGCTTGGCTGGAAGAATAGTACTTTCTGTGTGATTCAGGGCTGTTTGGGTGAATGACGCATTCTCCCAGGAGGTCTAAAGGATTATGGTACTTTGGGGATCTGGCAGATCAGCCTGATCACCCTCTGGCTGAGGCTGAGCCCATCTGCTCTCTCACAGATGTTGATGGGTGACTCATGCCCAGCGGCAGAAGTCAGAAAGTCAGAAAGTCAGATGGATTTTGTTTAGTTGCTTTTCTACTTTAGTCCAGGTGGTTTGTAAGCATCCTTGTTTGGTCAGATTAGGGTGATAGCCCTGGGTGGATGAATCAGAATTGATTTTGTGTTGGTGCTGCCTCATTCACAAGCTTAGTTGTGTGCCATGCTTACCATGTTTTTTAATAGGACTGTCACTTTGTCTTACTGCAGCTATAGAAGGTTCATTATCTCACAGGTATCACACTATGTGGAAGAGAAAAAGAAAAAAAAAATTGAGCTATACAGACGGTATTACAGAGGCTAAATATACTGCATATAACATCATGTTTCAGAGATCTTCACTCAAAAGTTACTAAAAGTGACATAAAATCTCCCAAAAGAAAACCTCGGAGATTTATTCTTAAGGTACATTTTCTGAAAATTATGCAAAAGGCAAGAGCTGCACCCAGCAAACCAAGATACTGTTTTGCATTTTGCTTCCCAGGGGGAATGGGGCAGGTACCTTCTTTTTCCTTGTTTATATGCAATTTTTACTGTTACTTTTGTACCCCATCCCTATCTAGTGTGGTAGAATAAATAAATTGTACATCAAATATTCTCTTTCAGAGATACTTGTGATGACTTATGACACTTGTGATCATAGGTGCTTGTTATCGTTCACTTTTTATTGTCTAGGCCTTGCTACAAAATTACAAACCTCTGGGTTAGCACTTTTTGAAATAGACATAAATATTTACATTTGTTCTCATTTTGAAATTCTTTTTCTCACTACTTTTGTAAGACATATCAATTTAGAAACTCAAATTTACTATCTTTAACCTGTTTTAAGAAGCACTGAAATCTTGAGATGTGAAATCTAATTGCAGCAGCTGACTAGAAAGTCTATGAATGGTGTGTGCCTGTTTAGGGCAAGTTTTCTCCCCTTATATGATACGTCTTCTACCACTGTGAACCATGTCAGCCAGTACAAAATTAGAAGCACTTACATTTCTAGTCATACTGAGAGTTTTTAAAATGCTATTTCTCTGAAAATATACTCATCTTTAAAATCCAGCACGACAGCAGGACCTGCAACAAAAAAACCCCCTTGCTTACATATAAGTTAATGTCTCCTCCCTTCCCACACAAATACTAAATAACCTCTGTTTTGTCTACTAGCAATTTGTGTGTGTTTGCTCTCTTTTTATCTGCACAAAAAAGACATTTCTTTTATGACTTTACTTACTCATCTTTATGGTAATTAGAGATGCAACATAATTAGTGCTTAAAATAACTAAATAATGTTTGAACAATTTGAAAAAAAAAATTCACATAGGTGATGCTAGAACCCCAGAAAATGTCATACATTTTTCCCATAAGAAAACTCAGCACCATTTTTAAAATTTTTTTGGGGTGGGGGTTTCATGTATTTTTTTCATTTTTTATATTTTATTTACAAAAAAATTATTTTGCTCATACTTTTATTCTTCAATAATAAGAATTTGGTTTTCTTAAACAAACCAAGCTTACAGTCCAGCCAGAATTTTACATGCAAATATGACATTAAAATTTAATTTTGTGTGTGTGTTTATAAATGTTAAATTAGCTGAGAAATATGTCAAGCAGCTGAAAGACAATGAACCTAGCTTCAGAGAGTTCATTAGACATTCCATAACATTTGGAACTAAATTAATAAAACTCAGTCAATACTTTTCCATTTGCTGGATTTTCATTCTTTCCATTTGCTTACACAGCACAGAAGTGAGGGGAAACAAGTGAGCCTGCCAAGGTCATTATAGGAAATGTCACTGAACAACTCAGAACTGAAAGTTTTCTCTTTGTGTGAACTGCTGATTGTTAAAGTACTTACAGATCTGCTGGTCAAAAGTGCTAAATACAGGGTAAGATATAATTTGTAAGTATTCAAAACCCTTCTGTTTAGTGGTATGAGGCAATCAGTAAAAAAGGTCTTTTCTAGAACCTTGTACAGACCTACTGAAATTGCTTTTAAATGGACAAAGTGCATTTGCCCCAAAAATGTAGTATATGGTTTTAAGCAACTGTTCTGTAACTAAGACTGTGTCAGACGTGTGAAAGAAAGCTGGATACCTAAATAAGGCTTACTGAGACCATGTCTCACTAGGTACAGGTATTGTCTCTAAATCTACATTGCCATATGTGTGTGTGCCAGATGAACAGTTTTATATATACGTATAGACCATGTTCCTGCTCAAACTAGTTTTGGTAGGATAACACTGTAGTCTCCTGGGTTGCTTGCAAGCCTCAGGAAGCGTGGAGAAGCTGCAAGGGATCTGACAGACTGGGTGGATGCAGAACAGTACAGAAGTGCCAGGTGTGTAAAAAGGAAGGCAGCAGAAGGGAAAATCTTCCAGATCTTATTGTCTCCTTTTTAGTCTGAGTACAGGCAGCCCATTGGGAAGTGTGGGAAAGGAGAGATGCCTTAGCCTCAGCCTTATCCTTATCCTTATCCTTAGCCTTAGCCTTAGCCTTAGCCTTAGCCTTAGCCTTAACCTTTGCCCAGAGGCTGGAAATGCTCTGGACATGCTGGTCATTCTCTTTTTCTCCTTGAGCTGGATACTATATTTTGCTTTAGTGAGAAGGAAAAAGAGTGCCTGAATATTACTTCTGAGTTGAGAAATTAAAAAAAATTAAATTCAAAGATGAAAGAAATTCCTTATTGGGAAAGGAAAATGTCTGTATTAGTGGTGAATGGGATGGATTTTGCTGCTGTTAGTGGTCTCAGATGTAGATGTCTGTGATCATTCCATGGTCAATCAACTGTGATATCTCTCTAGAAACCAATTAATTTTATTTTAGACTTGTATTTTCAAAGGGAATCAATTGTATTGTGATGTATGTATCCCCTTCTGATGATTATGGAAGGAATCCAGAGCAGTAACTTATCCAAATCCTTTCCTTTTGGATAGCAAACGTTCATAGAGGTGAATTCTGCCCTTGATGAGGAAATGAGACAAGCAGATGTACATGACAAATCTTTTGGAGGCTATATCAATTTTCAGACTTAATTTTGAAGCAAGTGTTACTACTCATGGCTGCAAAGTTTTAAAAAGGAAGTATGCTTTCTTTGCTCCTTAAATATAGAAACTGGGTCACCTTTTAGGTCCATAGAGCAGGGAGAATCTGTCTTTCGATGCTAAAAAAGAAAAAAGAAAAACAAAAAAAAAAAGAAAACCTGTAAAGAAGATAAAAATACTTATATTTTCCATATCCGCTGATCCAAACTGAGATACAAAAATAATAAAAGATAATAAAGAGGGAGCAGAATGAAAACAATGGCAAACTCTGTAATTGTATGGCTGATACATGCAATTTACTGGAGATGTAGTTTTGTCTGTCATCTTTGTTTGATATTTGCAAGAAAACAAACCATCATATGTATTTGTAAATGGCATATTTATTTAATACATCTAACAATTAGAGTTTCGTACCAGAGGACTATAAAATTGACATTGCCTAAAGCTCTTAAAAATTCCTAAGTATTTGAAGAAGAGTGAACACTAAAATTATTCAGCAAATAATTCTCTTCCAATTCAATTTTTTACAGTTATGAAATTTACAAAAAAAAAAAAAGAGTAAAAGTTCAAGCCTACTTGGCAAATAAGTACTTGATTGATAAATGGAATGACTTGAAGAAAGAACAAATTTTTGATGAAACCAGCTTAGGATACAGTAAATGAAGAGCTTCTTAGTACTTGCAGTGCTTGTGAGCTTGGCAGAGCAACCTATTGATCTTATGGAAAGAGATTGTTTCTCCCTTTTTAAATCAATTTTCAAAAGCAAGCAGCATCTTAAGTTTATTAGTAATATTGTCTGAAGCAAGGCTGGAATAGAAAATGGATTTGAATTACATTTTCTTTTCTGTTATTTTTGGAAACCTTGTTCATTTTTTCCCCACTTTGCAGCTTGAGAGAAGAGAAATCTGGTAGGTAGTTGGTGTACTTCAAAGAGTGGAATGAATTTGATTGATAGCAGACATGACATGAAGAATTAATAAAGCAACAGTTTGTTGGCATGTGTAGTAACAGAGTAAATGGTCATTGACCATTTGAATGCAAACAGCTAGAAGGAAAGGGGAAATGACTGGTCTTTAATTTTTGCTGCAGGTCTGCTAGAGCAGTCCTTAATGGGTAATGCAAGAGAGCAAAATCTGGGGGAGTCCTTAGGTCTGTTTGAGCTGGTACTGGTACGCTCTGTTAAAGTCATCTTACGTTCAATGTCTATCATTTTTTTTTTGAGACAGTGCGACTCAGGCTTCTCCTGCTGTCCTCACATTGCTATGCATGACAAATTTGGTTTTTGGATCTTAGAATCATAGAAACAGAATGGTTTGAGTTGGAAGTGGCCTTAAAGACCATCTAGTTCCAGCCTCACTGCCCCATCCAAGCTGACCCTGGATATTGCTAGGTATAGGGCAATCTGGACAACTTCTCTGGACAACCTTTGCTAGTGTACCATTACTCTCATAATAAAGAATTTTTTCCTCTATATGTAACCTAAATTTCCCCTCTTTCAACTTGTACCCATTACTCCTTGTCCTAAAACTACAATTCCTGACAAAGGGTCCCTCTCTGTCTTCCTTGGAGGCCACCTTCAGACACTGGAAGGTTGCTATGAGGTCTCCATACAATCTTTCCTTTTCTGGATTGAAGAGCCCCAACTTTCTTAGCCTGCCTTCATGGGAGAGTTGCTTTAGTCCCCTTATCAACTTCATAGCCCTTCTCTGGTCTTGCTACATATCCTCTGGAGTTACTCATCTAAAAACCTGGAAGGATGCTGAACAGCTGTCTATGAAACAACTTGGGGAAAGAAAAAGCTGCAATGTAAAGATGTACAGGATTGTGTCATGAATGCCGTAAGCCTACCACCAGAATTTTTGATTCATATAACAGTACTGTTGGTCACTTTTCTCATTTTTAACACACTGTGAACCCTTTTCCCCAGCCTTTTCATTGTGCAGCTCTGATTTTCACAGTGAGAGTTTTTCACTGTGTTAATCAATAAGGAAGATGTGAATAGATCTCACTGGCTTGGTTATGTCAGTAATGGAAGGAGGTGTTGTGGCTGGGACAAACATCTCTAGTCAGAGACATAAACCATTCAGTAATTTTTGTATGCAAGTATAATGCTCAGTCTTCACTGGATAGGAAAAATTAAGGAACAGTGAATTCAGTGAAAAAATCCAAGCACTGATCTGTAATCTTGTTAACTGTAGGAAAAATATGAGTGACAGACAACAATGGCACCAGACTAGGAGGATTTCATTCAAATTTAATCTTATTTTGTCCATTCTTAGTTAATTTCATACATCACTTTCTTATCTGAGTAATCAGAATTATTTTGGGAATTGTATTGTTCCTTTCTTATCAGAGTATGAAATGGTTTTGTGAAAAACCACAACTTGCCAAGTGACTTGATTCTAATAATTTCCTTCTTTGATTTTAGGCAAGAAAAATGAACAAAAAAAACTCTCAAGATACTCACATTTCAGGGAGATTAAATACTCCCATCTAATAAATTATCAGCTGTAATTTGGCTGTGGTTGTTTAAATGATAAATCACTACTTTCTGGCTACAACTTACATATTGAAAATAAATTTTCTTCCCTATTAACATAAAAATATAATAAATCATACCAAAGAGCCTTCAGAAATAGTTTTAAATATCATTAAGCTTTATTTAGACAGTCTTCTGTATCATTAATAATAATCACTATCAGAGTCTTCTGTTTCCAAATGCTGATGACTTTCTAGTGCTGAGCTCAGTTGACTCCCATAGGGTAATTTCTTGGCATGTTTGGCTTCCCTTTGTATCATCTGAGCTGTACAAGGTAAGTCTGATGCCCCAAAAATTTCTCTCATGATCCATTTGGATCACTGCAGGGCTGCGGCAGGAACCAAATTGAAGCAGAGAGCCAGAAGAGGATTTTTGAAGACATCTCTTTATTTTTCTTCCTTAAGCATACCTTGTGAAAGGAGAAGAATATATCCCAACTTCACGTGGTTTTAGGCCATATTTTACTTCTCTTCCTATTCGGCAGAATGCATGACCCTAGTGACGTAAAAGACTGCACTTCAGTCTTTTCATTCCTTTTAGAAAATGCAAGGAATTTTGATTATGTTTGGAAAAACTCTACGTTTAAATAGTATCTCCTGCTTGAAGATTACCTTAAAAGGCAGTAACAGGTTACATATAAAGCTCTTTAAAGTGTTTTCTTAATTGCAGAAACAGCGTGTGAAAGATGAGCCCTTTATTTGGGAAAGTCCCCCTTTTAATCTCCCAAGAGTCTTTGAAGAATTCTAATCTTTACTTAATCAGTTTTCCTTTTCTAGACTTTTTCTCTGCTACTTATGTGCATATATACTGTTATGTACATATCTCAAACCACGTACTGATGATGTTTTGTGTCCATTTAAAAAACACAGCTGATAGGCACTCCTGAGGCAGAAGCAAAACATTTACCCCAAGTGTTCTACAGGATGGAATACATTTTTCATGTCTATGGCAGGGCTGAATGTGGTAGTGGGGAATAAAGTGGTCCTTCAGTTTTTCTGTAACTCATCCACAGCAGCTGAGAAAGCACATTGAGGCATCCATTGCAATGACACCTCAGTTAGCTGAAACATTTTATTCCACTCCCACGTTTTGTGCTTTCTGAGTAACACAGCAGGAAACCACAGCCTGAAAAAGGCTGGGAAATTTGTTTAGTGACTTCTTCATTGCCCTCCCCCACAATATTTATTTAATTAAGGAAGAGTTTCAAAGCAATTAGCAGAAATCCTGAGAAGGAAACCTAGGCGCTCAGTGCCTTGAAAAGCATCAGATTTTGTTAAGTTTGATCAAACCCATGACAGTTACATTGCAGCACAGACATACAGAACGGATCGAGCTTGCTATTGACATTTTGATTGCACTCTGTAGAATTTATGTTTAGGAAAAGCCTCAGCCAGTGTTTTGGCATATCTTATCTGTAGGGCACTGCAGCAATAAATCCTATTAAATGCAATCAAATGTTAATAGAAAATCCTTTGTGGGAGACATCTCCAACAGCGAGTTTTTCTCTCCACCCCCTTTCCTCTCCAAAAGGCTGTTTATCTACCCAGACAGATCTATGCATGCCACTTGTAGCTGTGCTGCACTATGTTTTGTGGAGACAAAGAGTGACTTTCAGAGACCAGAGCTGTGCAGACTTCTCCTAGGAACATGCCAGTCTTGGCTATGAATCTGTTTAAACCTCTGCACAAGGTCAAGGCTGGGTCTCAAAGCATCCCCCTAGAATGTACCTCAGGAGAAAACCCCTCCACCAGGGCAGAAGAAATACAGAAAATAGACTCTAATATGATGGAAAGGCTTTGGACAGGATGAGTCACTGACCAGACTGCTTTCTTCACCTGTCCCAAAGTACGCAGGTATTGACGAACACAGAGCATGTTTTGGCCACAGTTGGGCATATCCTTGATCCTGTTTGCTTTTCTCATAGCCTGCAGTTAAAGTAATTAACTTTCTTATGCGTTGCTGTGTGTTAAGTGGCACTGAAAGCTGGGCCTACTCCAGGGGCATTGGGAAGAGGGCCCAAATGGAAATTAAAGAGAGCCTAACATCATCTAAGCCTCATGCTTATCACTTGCTTTAGCTCTAAAAACCTTCAGGAACCTTCAGTCCATGTTTGCCTGCCTACAGCTACAGCAAGGTGTCCCAGGCCCAGGGAATGGGAGCAGAAAGGTCCTCATGACATGTGCTACCTGTGGCTGCAAATAAGCAAGCGGCAGATGCCTGTGTGTGCCAGGGGACTTTATTGATGGAGACAGGACCCACAAATTTGTGTTCTTGTGCTAAAAGAGACACTGCCTATAGGACAGTCTGGCAAAGAAGCCACAGAATGCCACAGGGTGCCCTGGTTTTCCACCACGGTTCAGGTTCCAAGTGCTTTTCCCCCTGCCCCAGAGATGGGTTCCTGCTCTAGTGTGTCTGCATACACGTGGAAGAGAAGTCCTTCAGCCCCAAGCCTTTCCTCACACAGAAGTGCTCACTGCAGCTCAGACTTGCATATCACAGTTCTTTGCAGGCAAAGGAAGAGATGTTTGTGAAGAGGCTGCATTCATCTCAAGTAAGGGTGATAGGCGAGGACAAAGTGTCAGGCTAGTTTGGCAAGGAGCTGCCATTTAGATCCTGGTGATAATAGAAGAGATCTCCACATCAGATAGAGGAATAGTCCCTTCTAGTTAGCAGTGGTTAATTTTTCCCCCTTTATTTCTCAGTAGTAAAACAAGCATAGAACATTGAGTGAGTTGCTATTTTAGGTTTATCCTGCTATTTCCAAGGTGTAGAACCAGGAGGATGTCATGCAAGTGCTCTTTTTGAAGTTATAGTAACTCAGATCTGCATTCCCATAGCACATCTACCACCCATTACACTCTTGTTTCAATGTTATTTTCTCTCCTTGGTAATCTCTCCATGCAAAAATATTTTCTTATAATGAAATATGCAGAAAGAAGGCCATGGTGATAGACTGAAATAAAACTGATAGGGCACAGTCTGGAAATTCCTGGCAATCTCAAATCCCCATTACAAAATAAAAAATCCAGCTTATGAATGCAAATGAGAAAGTTAAACCTTGCAATATTTTTTTCAATATTTTTCTTAAGTTTATAGCAATTTACTTCATCCAGGAAACACTGCAAAGTACTGGTGACAAGAAAAGAGACAGTCAATAAACATTACAGCTATTGCTGGATTTTCAAAGCAGAAAATGAAAAATTAAGTGGTTTATTCACTATTGTTCAGGGTTTATTCACTATTTATTGTTCTAGTGGAACAATTTAGGCTATTTTTGCCCCATAGCTCTTACTTAATCTCATTTAGACTAACCCTCTGCTCACACAGGATGTGAACGCTGCCTAGTTTTCCCGTGGCAGCATGACACTGAAATATTATTACCTAATTAAACTGCTTTTCCTTGGTTGCAAGCAGCTCACATTTGTTTTAAAGACATATGCTTTTGTTGTGCTGTTGGAGAGGTTAGCAGTTTGTGTAGATATCTGAGAAAAACACAAAAGGGAAATGAACTTAAAATTTACATCTCAGTACACATTTTTATTCTTTACGTAATTTGGCCTGAGCTGAGATTGTCTGCTCACAAAAGGCCCGGTACTGGGAATAGCAGGACTGTTATTATAGGCAGAATTCAAACACATTGGCAGAATCTGTGGGAAAGTTTGTCCATTTTAGTCCCTGTTTTACTGCATGGTGAAACATTCCTAGAATCATCAGTATGCTGGCCCAAGGCCTGAAAAAGTGGCTAAATCCTTCTTTTTCCTTTATCTTTTATAGTGAAAGTTGACAAGTGGATTAACAAGATGGGTTACTTACAGCAGGCATTTGCCCCATCAGCTACAAACGGGTCGAGGTTATCAGCCTGGTTCCAAGTGAGGAACACAGAAATAGTGTGAGGGATCTAAAGGGGACATAACACCCTACACAACATCTTTCTTGCAGGGTGTAATCCTCTGCAACATTTTTCTCCCCTTCAGAAAAAATATCTGTTGCATTTGCAGTAACTTGAGTTTACCTCCCATTTTGCAAGATATCATCTCCAGGACTATGACATGTAAACAGAAGGGTTACGATCATCTTTCAAGAATGTGCAACTTTTCCTTTTTTTTCCCCTGCATGATGTCATCAACTCTGCCTTAAGAATTACTTTCTCTTAAAATGCTTGTCCTCACTTCTGGAAATTGAAAGAATAATAAATCAAAGAGAAATTAAACTTATACATTCAAACCACCCTTACACTTTTTTCTTTTTTTGTTCAAAAATTTCAAGGATGCTATTGTAACTCTACATTGGTACCTATTTCAGTGACTGAGAGTCTGAAAAAAATATCTGGCCTTTTTTCTCCAACTTCTCAAGGCTTATCAAATTTTGTGTAGGGGAAAACACTGAAATTTAGCTTTTTTAGAGGGTTAGGAATGGTTTTACATTTTTAAAAATATTTGCTTTTATATATATACAAATGCACATTACTTTAAAAGAGAAAGTAGAAAAATAGACAAGATTTTTAGTAACAAAAACTTTAAATTCTACAACTTGTCATCAGAAATATCTTCTTTTATTAATTTGCAATATTTTTGTCTTCCTTTATAAACTTTTACACTTCATAAGCTTTCACAGCTGAGCCCCCCTCAGAAACATATGGGAATAGTGACAGTAGGGATTCAGAGTTCAGATCTCGTTACAGCTATTTCGAAGCTAACTAGAATGAAACAAAATTAATCTTCACTTAGTGTTCTTCTGTCTCCTCAAAATGCAGAATTTTTCTAGTCCACCACTATGTTGTCCTCAAACTCAAGGTCTTTTCATGTGTGAGAGAAAAACAACATTGTTAAAGATTTATCTTTTCACAACTTTCCTTTATTTCTGTCAATATAAGGGATCATTTCCAGTAATTTTTGCATAGAGGAGGATTTTATTGTTAGACACGCTATTTGAAATGCAGCATTATAAAATAAAGTTGCAGAATCTTGCGCATTTTACAAAAAAGAATTCTTTTTCACTGAGAAATTATGTTATTTCCTCATTTATTTAATCATGAGTTAAAGCAAACCAAATGTCTTAAAGTCTTGGAGGAATGAAGACTTGGAAAACACTAAAATGTTTTGACAGCAGTTTATGATTATGTTGATGTATAATAATATAAAATTATCTGCTATAGTAAATACTAATTTTACTATGCTGTGTCAAAATGGATGTCATAAAACCAGCTGAGGGAATAAATTTTTTTTTTTTGCTGTATCTAAATAAAATATTTTGGTGGTGTCAAAATGTAAAGAAAAAAAATGCAAATATTTTGACACTTACAGATAAGTGCCTTAAAAATCAACACATTCTCTTGAGACTTTTTATTTTGACGGAAATTGATATTTCTTGTCTAAAACTCATCTGTCAAAATGTTTTCACCTTGTCTGAGTGATACCATATTAGTAGCCAAACTTCTGTCTCAGGCTGATCTTCCACACCAAGTAGCTCTGTACCTCACTGTCTCACCTACCAGGGCAGGTTTGATCCAGAGCCAGCCTGAGCCAAGAATCACATTTTTGTCAAATTAGCTCGTGCACATGAGACAGTTTTTTGTGCTAGAGTTAGGCTGTTGGAGGGAAGAGAATACTTAAATCTGCTTAAAACCTGTCAGGACAGTGTTATTGCTACAGGATGTTACAGGATGTTTTCTGACACAGTTCCACCCTGTGAGTTTGCACTTCACATCTTGAAGTGATTGTGTTTCTGATCTGGTAGTCACAAAGAGGGCTCTTTTGGAGTAGTGGCTAATGGCCAATGCAAGTTGATATTCATGGGAAGAATGTATGGAGTCATGGCTAACACTGAAATGCCGCTTGAAATAAAGAATGCTTAAACAGATTTTAAATGGAAGAAAAAATGTCAGCTGTGGTTTGACTCCTTTATTCCCAAAAATCATTTATGTTTGTTGCCTGAGATCTGAAAGACCAGAAAGAAGGAGGTTAACCTTGTTCCCTATGAAAATGTCTAGTTCTCAACCTAAGTGGTCAGAAGAGAGTGAGGCTGTGCATGGCTTTCCCCAAACCCTCCCACAGTTCTCAGTATCCCTATCTTTGAGGTATTCGAAGATCTCCTAAAGCTCTTTGCTAGACTTACAGCCCATTCCATTTGCCTTTATCCCTCTGGTCAGTGAGGAATGGCACTGTAATTCATACTACACAACCATCTGACACAAGCCCTGACCTGCAAAACAGGATATTCGGGAAGGTGGGTGAACAAGCTGCAACAAACAGGAAGAAATAACTATTTTCTTTTATTTTGTTTACTGTGCAAAAGTGTATTTGAGTTAGCTCATCTTGACTAGGCTTTAAGTAAACTCTACTCCCAAGTCTTCATTACAAATCAAAAATGTGATTTTTTTTTTCTATAACTGAAGGCTTCAAGAAAATTTCAGCCATTCATAAAGAAAATGGGTGTTGCAAACGAGGGTGATTTGGCATTAAGTACTTTTAACACTTTTAATTATAATTCAGTTATAATTTCTCTACAGAGAGAGAGAGCGAAGAGAGAGAGAGCGAAGAAAAGGTCTTAAGCCAAACATCTGTTGTGAGCATCTATGCTGTTTTAGCTCTGTAGGCCTTTTCTTAGAAGTACTGGTAGAAAAGCAACCTGCTAAACACATGGGCCCTGTTTAGTCAGCATGGGACACAGCCAGATGGTTAAAAGAGACATGAAGATGCCAAGCTCATGAGGTGTGGCCTCTTCATTTTTGCAACATACATTTTTTTTTTGTTGAGTAGACAGGTTCTTGGTAACTGTCTGTTGAAATTATATGATCAGGAAAGCGCCAAGACACAAGACACACACACACACACACCTGTGTCACAACCAGCTTGGAGCACTCTGGCTTTGATCTTCTTTTGTACAGAATTATTTTTCAGCTTCTCTGAAGTAACTCCTGATTTATGTTCCTATAAGTATTATGCCCAGAAGGCATGGCACATGTTCTTATGCTCTCATATTTTATGGTTAATGGAAACTTTTGGCAAAATTTCATTTAAAAACTTGCAAATTTTACTCTTGATTAACAGATATGGTTTTCTCACATTAAATACCCAAAGAATACAGCAACTGCTGAAGTAATGTTTCGTTATTTGGGTTTTTTTAAATTTTTCAGAGTCACTTGATATGTTTTATGGGAACCATTATGATTGTTTTTTCCCACTTGAAAATACATAAATAAAGCTTTCTTTCTGACTTAGTTAAATCTTCTTAAGTGAATTCTGGATTTCATTCTAATTTTATGGATGTATGAGTGTCTCAACATTTCATATTTTTCCTGTCTCTGAGCCTTTAATTTGCTTTTCGTCTCCTAATGATGGTACATGCATGTACAAACTCTGCATTGCCTGCCAATATTTCAATAGTGCTTTTACCAAGCACAGTGATGTTTCGAAGGTCTTGGGATAATACAAAGCTTTTCAGGGATGGAGATGACCTTGCAGTGTGCCCTTCTTGTGCACTATTAAATTGATCTATACAGGAAAAAAAAATTAGGTACATTTTTCTAAACACCTTTCATCAATTTTGACATACTTTGTTCTTCGGGTCTATTATGAAGCAGACTGGGCAATTCCAGTGCAGCAATTCCTGCAGCCAGGACAGGGTTGGGTGAGTGACTGAGACTCCTTATTCTTTCCCAGACAAAGCATTTGCCTAGGACAAATGTGGTTTCGGCTTTGTCTGTGATTGAGGACCCATCTCCACTCTGTTTGAAGAGGGTCCTGCCACAGTTTTCAGTTCAGTCATGGGCATGTGCCTGGTGACTTGGGGTGTTACTTGACGAAAGGGCTGCTGCCTCACAAACTTGGAAAGGAAAGCAAGAGCTTTCTCACTGTTCTCTGGACCTGTGTACGTGTGTTAGTACTCATGTTCAGTGGGAAGATTGCCTCCTCCAGAACAAGGGTTTGAGAGCTGGCAGGTAACAGGGGAGGGAGAATAGGCTGCCTGTTGGTGCTGAGAAGGGTTCTGCAGCTTCAATTTATGATCTCAAGGGAGCTTGCCTTCAGTGCCTTGGTGACTGAAACCCTGTTCTGGCCTTTGACAAGGAACAGCTACAAGAGAGTCCATTACACATGGCTATGCAAATTTTCTGGTGTATTTTGGTGGAAGTACCTCTTATTGTTGTCACAGATGGCAGGTCCTACATCACGCCAAAGGGCCATGGAGGGTCACAGTCATTATCAAGGTAACAAGAAGGTATAAAAGCTCTTGGCATCACCTTTTTTAAAGTACTGAGATATTCTGAATATGGTAAACACCACACATTTGACTACTGATATTGTAGACTTTCATGCATTTCTCTTCATAGCTTCAACATAATCTGGACTTATTATATTAAGTAGAAAAGGTTACTTTCTTCTCTTACAAAAGTCAGTCTTACCTAGGACTTTGAAAGCAAGTTTTTGGCCTTTCTGGTTCACATCTCAGCATTAGTAACTGGAAATAGAACAACTTTTCAAAAGTGTATGTGAAGAGTCCTGTTTACACTCTCAGAGCATAGTGCCTCCAATGTCAATAGGGTTAAACAATAGCAAAATCATCAGCAGCTAAAGCAAGCCTCCCATATCTTCAATATAAACAGAAAAGGTAGTTACTTAGCTGACCATAATGTTGTTTTTAAAAATCCAAGAGCAGTTCTCAATGCAATAACACAACATATGCATAGTCCGTGTGCATTGCTGCACCTTCCACACTGGGTTATGTACTGTACCTACGCTGATGAAAATAATGCTATGAATACTCTGCCAGACTTCCTAACACCAGGGAACAGGATAGTTTGCCCAAACACAAACTTCTTCAACGTATGTAAAACTCTTTCCAATGATACAGAAGGTGGTATATTTGTGGCTTGTTGCTGTCATTGAGATTACCAGGTAACTCTTTTCATAAATCAGATGGGAAACTGAGTGGAAATGGAAGTTAAAGTGCTGAAAGGAGAACCTACAGAGAGTGGGTACCTGTTTTTCTAGTTAGCTGACAGTCTCGGCAGGTTGGATTTTATGTTGCTTCTGAATTATCTATTCACGCTTGCTGAAGGGGAATTAATTTTTTTCCTGACTGAACCAAACCCGTAAATGGGGAAGTTTTACCTCTTTTTCTGCATGAAATCCAAAAGTTAAAGCTGAGTGTTAATAAGGATTTCTAGCACATGACTTTCTACACCGTGCTTCAAGCAATAGCTGCAGTTTTTGCTGGTGAGCACTGAAATTGCCTATAATTAAAATCATTAGGAGAGTCTCTTTAAGCAAGAGGACAATTAGCATTTCTCAAATCACTTCTGTATGTGTTAAAGCTGTGTGTGCGACAGACTGGACAACATGGGACCTTATTTTAATTTTGTGAAAAGAGTAGCAAAAGTCAGATTTGATGTTGGTGGGAAGAATGTCATCTCTACTGCTAGGGACACATGAACAAACCACTTTATCACAATAGAAGTGTCATTGGCACCAGTGGAAACAGAGATGATAAAGAGCCATAATGAAAAGCAATTGCTTACAGATGTGTTTATGGTTTTTGTGTGCTTATACAAATGAAAGCACATGTTTTGTCATACATTTTCTGCCTTTGCCAGCTGGTTTTTCCTTGAGTTGATTGAGTTGACTCAGTCTGGTCTTTGTTTTCTAAACTGGGTTTGCACAAGAGAGTCCTAAAAAATTAGGTATCAATAATCATTATCACATAGTTCTAGCATCTTCTGCAGTTATAAAATGTAAAAAATGTGTAGTGAGTCTCATATATACATGATGGGACACCATGGTGCCATGTATGGTGCTGACCTGAAAGTCAATGCAGCAATGCCCAAGTCAGAAAAAATGAATGTCTGAACATAGCTTGCTGTACTAGAAAATCTCCTTTCTAAAAAACTTTGATGACAAATGCTTTGCAAGATTTCAGTGGCTATTGAATACATTTTAACAGCTTGTTTTTGTGTAGAAAGTGGAAAGTGATAGCAGGAATTTGAAGGAAAAAAGTGTCTGTTCAGATTTACTTTCATTGTAATATCTTTTCAAGTGAATTGGCCTTTTAAAATGCATACAGCTGCTCAGTAGGAAAACAGGCACTGCAGGACTGATGCCAACATTTTTCAACCCTCCAGTTAAATCAAAGTAACTTTGGGAAGCCTGTGATTGGTACAATCCAGTCAGAATTGCATTTGTCAGCCCCTGACAAAGAAAGAAAGAACCAGACTCATCTGTCACTGGCTTGTAAACGACAGCCTTTTCCAAATCCCAATAAAGAAAAATAAAATAGGTTCCCATAGGACTTCAGAGGAATACTAGGATAGTGACCAAAAAGATTTAGAAAGCTTTCTGCTGCTCAGGACAGTAGGACAAACCCTTGGGCAACCTTAAAATGGGACTCAGGAGAACATCCCCTTAATAATTGTGATACAAAGGAAAACAAGTAATTCTCCATTCACAAACAGAAACAAACCTCAGAAATTTCATGAGAGCAAGACTATAACATTTTCAATACAATGTAGGATGGGGAATGAATGATTGTTTAAACAAACTCTCTAACTTTAAAAATTTATTTATCTGATGATAACACAGATGAAAATAAAATCTCATTTATTTTTTTTTTTTTAAGTCATAAATCACATCAAGGAGTAGAGATGTGGAAAACAGATCAGCTCAAAGGACAGAGATGATCTTCTCATAAATTATTTTGCTGCCAAATGAGAAAGAAGAAAGAGAAGATGGAGACCATGCTGAGAGATGGTACTTTTTGTTTGAAGAAAAAAGTTCTGATTACTTATGATGCAGTGCCGGTTGGTTAGGCTAAATGATTATCAGACTCTGTGACACAACATTAGGCAGAATTTATCAAGTTGTTTGTGAGCTAGATGGGAGATAGGCAGGAGAGTCTTCACTAAACTAAAGCCTGATAGGTAATTCCAGTCTAGAGAACATGGCAAATAGGAGAGATTAATCAGAGAATTATAAAATAGTTTGGTTTGGAAGAGACCTTAAAAATCCTCTAGTTCCATCCCTCCTGCCTTGGGCAGGGACACCTTCCACTATCCCAGGTTGCTCAGAGCCCTGTCCAGCCTGGCCTTTGAACTCTGATAGGTTTGGCACATCCAAAACTTCTCTGGGCAATGTGTTCCAGTGCCTCACCACCCTTGCAGCAAAAATTAACAGTAGCAACTTTAAAATACCAGTTGCTGACAAAATAACTGGAAGGAAAGAAGCTCTTTCATGAATGGCAGGGGAATGTGTGGTAGCAGTTTTACCAACTGGTGCACTTATCTTTTGAGAGTGTTATTTGTCCAGATTATATCTCTGCAAGAAACAGACATTCATTAAAATAAGTCACAAGGGAAGACAGTGGAAAGCCATTTTCCCTCATGATGATTAAACCCTCACTTCTGAAAATTTTTAATTAAAACAGGTTTTTATAACATTTCCCCATATCCAAAATAAATTATTTCTTTCCTTCTAAAAATGTAATTTTGTCCCAGTGAAAATACCAGTTCTCACAAACATGCATTTTTCCACAAGAATTTTGTTTTCATTTGAAAATATTGTTCAAGAATAATGTATTAGCATACAACGAGGAAAAGCTAAACAGGCACAAGCATGAGTAAATATACCAAAAGTTATTTTAATTTTTTGTTTTCTGTTCTCATCTTGATCAAGATCTGATTGGAATGCAATTGAAAAACCATAGATAAACATGTCAAAATTACTCTGTATCAGGTTCTTGGTGTTTATTTAATGGATTTAGTGGCATTGGTTGTGGGTGCCTAAAGAAATTTAGGAAACAGTGGTTACAAGTGGAGACCTGAAAAACAATATTTTTGTGAAAAAGTTAAATCTGTCATGATTAAGAATATATTTAGAAAATAGTCCATATAACTAAGGAAATCTCTAAGTATTACTTGGAAAGTTTTCTTTTTAGTTTATCTTCCCTTTAGTTTAAAAGGGATCAAATGAGAGGAAAGAAAGGCTGCAAATGCATCATATCGTGGAATGAAAGTGTAAGGCTCTTCCATATGTACAGCTGAAGACCTGCAATTGTTGCTGAAGAACTGCTCTTTACTAGACACAAGATAGCAAGCAGGACAAAATTAAATCTTGTTTAATCAAGGGAATGGACTGGATAACCTCATGGACACTTTATCTATGATTTTCACACTTTTATACCTGAAACCAACAGAATTATTCTTGAGGTCTGGCAAGATGAGTAACGATTTGAGGAGATATGCTCTCAATAAATAGAGGTGTTATTATTGAGACATGTTGTTCTCACAATGGGAATGTTCTTTTATGACAACCAAGCAGCCTCTGGCCCTGTGTGGCAGGGGTACTGGACTAGATGGTTTTAAAGGTCAATTCCAAGCCAAATAATTCCATATTTAACTTAAAGTAAAATATGAAAATTTGTGATGTTCAGGAGCTACTGATTCCAGATAAAGAAATAAAGGTACTTTTCTAAAATACTTATATGTATTTGGAGATGCAATGGCAAAGTTGGACATCATACATGATTATCTACCAGACTTCTTTGCATGATAGTTAACTTGGCAACATGCTAACATCTGCAGATTAAATTTTAAATCTGCAATTTAAAATTGATTTAAGTTTTAAGATACAGCAGAATTAAGAAGATGCTGTAGATGGCAAGCAGTTCTTATTTTCATATTTTAAAATTTATTTTATAAAATATTCAACCAAGAAAAATGGTACATATTTTAGAAATCTTATAGCCTGTACTTATTGTCCTTTTTTTCCTTCCCAGGCAATTTTGAACATTAAGAAGTTTGGAAAAAAATTCATCAAAGTGTTAAAAGTTTTTAATACTTTTATAAAAGGCACCTGTATCTGTCTTTTATTAATCTAGTCTAATCTATGTTGCATGATAAAGTAACAATCATCTTTCATCTGTCCATTGAGCAGTTTTGATGAGAAGAAATTAAGTTTTATATTGGCTTACCTTGCCTAAATAACGGCAGCTGTCTTTCACATTTTCAGAAAGAAAAGATTTGTGGAATGAAATTTCATTAAACAATGAGCCAAAGCTTCAGAAGAAAGCTTCTGTTCTTAAAAATATTATCAGTCTGTTTTTTTTAAAACGAAGAATTTTTAGAAGAACAAATTTGTCGTTTTCAGACAAGAAGGAGGAAATAAAAATGTACTTATCTAAAAACCTGGGTAAAATGAACTGGTTATGTGTCCATTGCATAAATTGCAAATTGGTAAGCCCTTATGTGTACATAGTATGTATGAATGCGTGCACATTTATAATTAATTTCTGAGGTTATAGAATTAACTATCACACCATCATGTACATAACTGGGAGAGTACTTGACAAACTTCTTAATTTCATGTGCTCTGCTTTGCAAAAAAAGAAAAAAAAACTTAGACCAAAGTTCCAAAGAACTTACCAAAGAACATACCAAAGTATGTCATGATGACTTTTATTTGTCTTCATATGCTGCCACATGGTTGGAAACTGAAGTAGAATTGCTTATCACTTATCTCTTGACTTCAGTCTTGGTTGGTTTGGTTTAACAATGGTGAACACATATATTTTGCTTTGGGGAAATGGTGGCATTGGGCTGATATTTGACTAACTAATGGGTCATATAAAATATTTTTATAAATAAATTTCCTTTGATGCGAAGTGTCCTTTTACTCTTGTTTCAGCTCACAGTAAAAATCTGTTCTACTTGTTAATAGTCTTGATTCCATTTCCCATATTTAGAATCAGAATTGAAAGACCTCAATTGCACTATAACTTTGCAAATGTAATGTAGCCACATGTAGAGAATGTTTAATTATTGTAATGTTTAGTAAGCAGGTTAAAAAGAAATAAAAAGTCTAAGTGTATCCTCAGTTTATGAGCAAGACTGAGTGTCTGACTCTGGTTACTGAGCATCACATGCTGGGACTTATTCCACATTCTGAGGACTCCTGACCTGGCAAAGGAGGGAGATAGCAGTGTCTGTCACAGCCTGGCACCTCAGCAAACTATCCCTTACATCTGCCTCTGTGGGGCCTGATGCAGGTGTTCAGATGGCAGCATAACGTATACCTAATCTACTGTTCTAATTGTTTGAACTGGGTTAAAAAACAAAACAGAAGTGATGGTGAAGGACTGGTTTGTATGCTGGCCACGCAGCAGGCATCACAGACGCCACTGTTTAAAGCATCACGAGTTTATTGATCATGCAAGATGCCAGGTTGATTGGGACTGACACAGTATTTACTGACTATGAAATGCAAATGCCTAAAGCTGGAGGCTAGCTCCACACAGAAGTTTATTTAATTCAGTTTATGGAATTCTTTTTGCTGAATATTACTAGAAAAAAAAAGTGGACATTTCTACTGGTTTATGTTCTGTTTGGGAAATTATAGCACACATCCATGAGATGTTCTTTGCTCCAAACCTTCCTGGGCAAATGGTTTTCTCACCTGGGGAATGAGGTTTCAGAAGGAAAACATTGCAACTGAAATAGCTCCCAAGTATCTGTGTGGAATGAGAATACCTTATAACTGATGCATTTAGCATTTCATCAGAAGCTTGTTAAGTCAGATTTGGCAGGCAAAAGCATGGTGTGATAACCTCAAACTTGTCCTGCTTTGGGTGTGCTGGTAGTAAGCAAATGTACCAAAGGTATGAGAACTATTACAGTGTGTGGTACAGCATCCTGGGCAGCGTTCTCATCAATAAAATAGGTTTGGCTTTCCCTTTTTGTAACAGGAATTTCGCAGCCATTTAAATTAATTGACTAGAATGAAGTTAATTCTCATCTACGCACCCTCATGCCCACCCTTAAGAGAATAAGGCTCTAACTGGAAACAGGAAACAGCTTTGGTTAGTGCTGCTTTATGCCCTGATATTCTACCTTTGAATCAACAGAGACATTTGGGGGTAACTCAACGACTATTTCAGCTTATTCTTAGTTCCCTTGTATGTCTGCTTTTTAATGCTGGAAATACAAAGGTTCTAAACGGAGAAACTATCTGCATGGTTGGCACCAGTTTAATTATCAGCACTCCCATGATGCCTGAGAGTGTAGGAGTCCTGGAATAAACAGGAAATGGCTTTTCTCAAGGATGCAGCAGAGGTAGCACCCAAGTGATCGGAGATAATTGGGAAGAAGAGATACAAAAGGCTTAGGAGAAAGGCACTGAAACTTGCAGATAAGCACCCGCTGGAATCCTTCTCTCAAGTTACCTTGCTGGTTTGGTGTTTAATTCTGATAACTACAGATCATTAGCAAGCAATTTGGAGTTACCAGGTATGTCTCTTTTAACTTACTATGAGAAATCATTTTTAAAACATTTTTTTCTTGAGTCTGAAAAGCCTGGGTACACCAATACCAAGCACACAGATCTGTATAAAGGCTGAAAAGGAAAGTTTGTTTCTTACTGTTTAGGGTAGGAAAAATCTGTTTGGAGAAGTCAGGAGAATGCAAGAGTATGGAAGTATGAGTACACATGGAAAACACATATCTTTCTGGATTTTGACAACTTACTTTTATGTCTCCTGCAGCAGAGCTAAATTTGGAAATTTTATCCCATAGGAAACTTGCGTATTTTAACATTTGCTTTTTTCCTCAAATCAGGACAAAAATATTATAATGAAAATTCCAGAAAAATATGAATCTGGAGGCATTCTGACATTCCTTAAGTTGAAGCTTTATCTCTCAGCTAATTCAAGTAAGCAGACATGCTTTAATTTTTTTTTTTTTTTTTTTAAATTAAGTTACATTTTCCCAGTGACACCTCACCTTAATGGGACTGGAGTTCAAAGACCTGAGCAGTGCTCCTGAGCTGCAGATGCAGTTGAGTGTCATAGCCATGCAGACATCACGAGTGCCATTTTGCATTATGCTATTGGAAGCCTGGCCTGTAGAAGCACACACTAGGCTTTCTTCTTACAAAGTGATGTGCAGATGGTGGATTTGAAACATTCCTGAAGCACTTTAGATAAAAAGGCATATCAGATAAAGACATGAAAAAATATGTCACTTGTTTTTCAGTAGAAAATCTTGGTTCAGCTGGCTGGCTTTTTTGAAACAAGCATTTTCCTGAACTATGCAGAAACAAAGACTGCAGATATGAAAACTCTGAGAAACATCCTTCTCTCAGTTGCACAGCTTGCAAGGCTTCCTGCTCCCTGGAAAACCACATTCGGTGAGCAGCATAACCTAAAACCTTCACAGCAGCAGCACCTCTGCACAGGGGTAGCTCCTCTGGAGGAAAAGCTCCTTGGCACATGAGTATTTATCTGATTTTTAGCTCCTGCCTTGGTGATACCATGTCATAAGATCCTTTTATTTCAACAGCCATTCCTGTGCCTTTGTGAGGCCTTGGTTAGCATCTTTTTTGATGCTGAAAATTTTCTTTTTGGTCTACACACCTACATGTGCCCTGTACTCACTGCATGTGCGTGAAGAGATGTGATGTAGGACAGGTTTTGTGGGTTTTGTGGCTATGGACCAGCACACTAATGGTGTAGCCTTGGTGCAGGATGCACTTAAAATGTCATGGACAGCTTACACTGCTGTATATGGATGAAGAGGATATAGCAAGCATTTATATCTTATTTCCATGGGTTAGTAATCATGGCTGATATTGCATTACCTGAAGTTGGATATACATTTTCTTTTTTATCCACAGTTGCTCACAGTTTTTTAACTCCATGTGAGGTCAAGACCTTTGCTAGCATAAATTGATATTGCCATATTTAAAATAACTGAGCTATGTTAGTTTATAGTGTCTAGAAGCTGGCTTTCATACAATTTTAGTTGTTAATTGCCAGGGCAATTACAAATGTCCCTATTTATGAAAAGTTCTGACAATAAGATCAATTCCTTTGCATTTGGAATTCATGTTGTGTTTGATTGGATGTAAATTAATTAGACAGAAGCGGATTGTATAGACATGTCTGTGGTTAGTATTCTAATTAACAAAAACAACTCTCCTCTGACAATGTATCTTCCCACCTCCCCCAAGGAAAGAAATTGTCCTTGTTATTTATCCTATCTAAAGCATGCAAACTTTTGGGATAGGTAAATAAGCAAATAATTTGGCTATAAATGCACTTTTGTTGCTGTCTGAGCAAAACTAAATGTGGCTACACACGTCTGTTGTAGAGCTGTACTATATTTAGCTATGAATGTTAGAAAATATTTGTCTTGAAAAAGTGTCAGTGTCTGGCACTGCTTTCCAGGATGGTCTATGCTTTGACTTTACAATTTGAAATGAAGATGTATATATTCTGGCTGCTGATGAAACAGACTGGCAGCTGTTGATGGTCGCAGCTGGGGAGTGAATTAATTGTGGAACAACCTCAATCCATACTTTTGAGATATGGTCCGAGCAATCGTTCCCTAAAATAAAATCATTCTGAAAAGGAGTAGTTTCTCCCTCTCAGGTAGGACAAGTTTATTTAAACATTATCAAAGCCACATCACTTATATAACTGAAGTTATGCAGTTGGTAGATGTTAAAAAAATCATGTGCAGCATACACTTTTATTAAAATATCAGAAGAAATTTGATTTTAAAGTGGAGGGGCTGAAACCTCAGGAGACATATTTCTGGCAGTGCAAGATTATTTCCATCTTATTTATGGTTTTACAAGATGTCTTGTATGACATGCAATGATCGTATCATGTTCATCCCAGTTTTATTATTCTGAAACATTGGAATAAACATGAACTCTTTTCACTGCTTAAATGGTTCTAAAGAAAGTGTTTTGAGGTTTGTTCATCTTATTTCATTAGAAAACAGTTGGACATTACCAATTCAAAATGACTTTATGGTTTACCATGTTCCACTGGCAAAACTTCGAAGGGAGTGGATTGTTGCACCACCATTTTGAAGAATTTAGACAGCTAAGTTTTTCAAGTATCCTGGAAAAGTTGTCTTGGAGGCAACTCTTTTAATCAGTAACTTTAACATGTTTCTGCCAATGTAAATTATTCTGGTCTACTGCAGAACTGTCAATAAATTTCATCAGTATAATATTTAGTATCCACCCTCTGTAACTGGGAAAAGGCAATGCCATAAGCTAAAAAGAAACACTGAGGATAGTTACAAGTACTTGAGAAATATCTTCAGATCTTTCAACAATTGGACACGTTATCCACATTCTTTCAAAATGCTTAAAGTTTATTGGCATCTGAACTGCTTAGCTGAATGGATAGATGAAAAAAAATAAATATTTTGCAATAACTTTGGGCAATTTCTTTCTCCTTATTCCGGGAATGGTCTGGTTAATTAGCATGCTTTAAACACAACATTTGGCTGTCTGATCTGCACAGATGTACAATTTGTGCTCTGCTGGTGATCCAGCTCCAAACATGCCACACTCCAGCTGCTTTCTGCGTATTGGCAGAAGCAGTATCTTTACTGATACATTTTAATTTTTTAAAAAATTATTTTATTTTTACTTCTATAATTTTTTCTTTTTCTTCTTAACTTTGTCAGTCACAAGTCAGAAACTTGAAACATTATATTTTAATACAAGACTATTTTACCTCAGGTGACTTTTCCATAGATGATGTCATAAGTATGATAAAAAAACACCCTCATGAAAAAATAGCTTGGACAGCAAATCCTGGCAAGAAGTAAAAGAAAACCCATCAGTAAATTTCATGGAGTCTAAAAAATTGTTTGAACATAGTCTGATTTCTGTTCTTCCAATTTTGAAGAGCTGAAAGACTTTCAAATTGTTCCATAAGACAGAACATTCTCACCCAGCATCGAGAGGGTGTAATAGACGCACAGTTTAAATCACAGAGTCTCAAGGATCTGATGGAGAAACTTTCTTTAAGATTAGACACTAGATTTAACTACAGCAAAATTACATACCCTGTCAGCTTCACTTATATATGATGTTCCTCAGAGGGAGCTGCCCACATACATTGGTGGGTGTCCTCTCCATGGCAGGAGATGGCCATCATCTGTGACATTATTCACTCAACTAGTTGTTTGGGGTTTTTTTTCTGTTATAAAGATACAAATTTCAAACTACGAAACAAAGGGGCAGAAAAAGGGAAACACTACAGCAACAGAGTTCAAGGCTAAGTACAGCAGTCACAGAACTTCAGACAATTCCCTCTCCAGCCTGTCATGGTCTGTGGTGTATTTGTCACTCCTCCCAGCTTTGTGCCATCAGCTCACCTACTGAGGAGCCATCTGCCCCTGTATCCAAGTCACCAAAGGGTAAGTTAAACAATACTGGGAACAGTATTGAACCTTCAGGGGTACCGCTAGTCACAAGCCTCCAGCTAGATCCTGTGTCTCTGGTTATGATTGTCTAGGATCTGTCATTCAGCTAGTTCTCAGTCCACCTCACTATCCACTCTTCCAGTCCACACTTCCTCAGTTCACTCATGAGGATGCTGTAAGGCTCCAAACAACTTGCTCAATGAGGTTTTTAACAGGGCTTATGGTTTTTCATGTACTCTGAGTTGGATGCATAGGAGAAATCATAACAAGATATTCTGAGGAGGTCAAAACAGCAAAAAATACTTTACCAGCAACTTTAGAAAATCAGGGAACTTTGGCAAAGGGTTTAGAACAATAGTCAAGCAACATAAAAACACTTCTCAAAGTATTAACTTGGCCCATTCAACTTAGCAAACTTTAAGCCTCTTTGATTTCAAGTTACTCAAGAATTCCAAATGGTAGTTAAAAGAAGAAAAAGACAGAAAATACTTAGAAAAGCAATTATATGCCTACCCACTTCTGGGTTCCAACGATGATAGAAACTCCAAGAAGAGGTTGTGTCCAGACAATATAATGACCTTGTGTTCAGCCTTAAATAGCACTTTGCCTTCTTGGGCCCTTGCCCCAGGTGGGATTTCTGCTTCTTTGGCCAATCAGGTTCTGGGTTAGAGGCCCCAGGGGCAGGGCAATCAGGTGGACCATTACCTCTGGTATGCCATGATTGGTAGCCACTGCAGGGCTGGGATACAGGCTCTAGGTGTCTGGGATAGGGCACTGTCTCACATGAGCTAGGCCCAACTTGTCCCTTTCCCCACACATGCATCCCAAAATGTCTTGAGGCATTAGTCTTTCCAGCCTCTCACAGATGCGGTGAGACAGTGTCGAAAGCCTTGCTAAAGTCAAGATAGACAAAATACACTGCTGTCCCCTCATTCATTCAGGCAGTCATTTCATCACAGAAGGCAATCAAGTTGTCAAAGTATGATTTTCCTTTAGTGAATCCATGCTGGCTATTCTTGATCAACTTGTCATCCGTGTGGATAGAGATGACCTCTAGGATGAGGTGCATCATCACCTTTCCAGGTGTTGAGGTGAGGCTGGTTGATTGGTACTTCCCTGGGTCCTCGTTCTTGCCCTTTTAGAAGATAAGGGTGACATTTGCTTTCTACCAGTCCTCAGGCACCTCTCCCAGTCTCTACAACTATTCAAAGATGTTTGTGAATAGTCTCACTGTTGTGTCCACCAGCTCTCTCAGCACTGTGGATGCATTCTGTCAGTGCCCACAGACCTGTGCATGTCTAGTTCTCTAACCTAATTGTTCTTGACCAAGGGAAAGTCTTCAGTCTTGAGGCTGATGGTGACTTTCCTATGTAGAAGTCATACTTTGACTAGTAATATATCATCTCTGACACAGAATTGTTATAACACTTCTATGAACACACCAACGGTGTTATTAATCAAACTGTTTATATACAGAAAGCCTTTATCCATGATATATTTGTTTTCTTCTAAAAATTGTTGGTTTTCTTCTGACCGCAGTTTCTGGTATCCCAAAGGAACACCTGTTCATATTTCCATTTTTCTTCTTCCAAAGAAAGAACAATTATTACAAAATCTATCACTGCAAGATTAAGATCATATTTTATTCAAACAGTTTAAAGGTGTTAAGTCACATTCTGTACAGAAAAAATAATCTGCAGTACTATCAGAAGTAGCAGAAGTAATGAAACTTTCTGTCATCTAAAGTAGACCAAAATTTCGTATGAAATATTTATGTAGTTATAGAGTTGATAGTGGAATCCCAAGAAATGATAACTGCAAGGTCTATTTTCTGAAAAATGTTGCCTCTGAATCTTGTGCATGTAAGAGTAAAGCTTTTAGCATATTTTTTGTAATGTCATCATAAGATAGCACTGACAGGTTGGACCATAATGGCAGCTTATAGAAAGTTTTTATTAGACAATATATTTAGGGGTCAAGATGACCCCCCATATGCCTCATTGCTTTTGTGTGTCTGGGTGCCATTTAGATAGACATAAGGAGAAGTTACAGAGGAGCAGGAGGAGCTCTCTGCTGCGGTTAAAACCAGCAATGGCTTTAAACTAAAAGAAGATATCTTTAGATTAGATATGAGGAAGAAGCTTTTTACAGTGAAGGCTGTAAAACACTTTAATTAGTTGCCCAAAGAGGTGGTGGATGTCCCATTGCTGAAAATATTCAAGGTCAGGTTGAATGGGGATGTGAGCAGCATGACCTAGTTGGAGATGTCCCTGCTTGTTGCAGGCAGTTTGGGCTAGTTGACCTTCAAGGGTCCTTTTTAGCCCAAATTATTGTATAATTCTATGATTCTGTGATTACCAAGATGGCCATGGTGCCATGGCCCTGGGGCAGGGTGAGACTGCAGAGAGGTGGGGAAGCCAGCAGGGCAGCTGGAGTCCTGTGGTCATGACCTCAGGCATGGGATGAGCCCTGTCCTGATGCTACAGTGCCTGCCTGGAGCAGACATTGCTGATAAACAAAAGCAGGGCTATGAATAAACCAAGCGTGTTTGGTCTGCTTCAGTCCAAGAAAACAGTTTTTTTTTTTACAATTTAGAGGGGTAGAACTGTGGAGAGTGGTCACACTGGCTTTACCTTTGCTCGCAAGAGGAAACATTATAGTATAGTCATAAATGTCAGCACTCTGGGCCAAGCAATAACTTTTAATGTCATCATAACCAAGGGGCATTTAGAAAGATTGTGAGGGAAGTTTGGGACTCAGCCATATATATGCACATCAGCTCATATATAAATTCAATCATTTCTTAGACTTCCTCAATAAGAATTTATTTGTACTTCAAACTGAAAGTATGAGATTTATGACTTTCAAGCACTGCTTAGCTAGAGCATGTAGCAGCATGTCTACTTTTCTATTCCACTGAAGCACGGTGTTTCCATCCTCCCACTTTGCCTGTTCACATTTTAAGTTCTACTGAGACAGCACCACAATTGCCTCCTCCTCTAAGGATGGATACTGGCATGTGAGTACTGGCTTGCTAGGCACTGAAATGAGGGCCACAGGTTCTTTCTCTGTGGCAACCAAATATCTGTCTGATGTAATAATAAACCTTCATGCATGATTTGGGACAAATTTTACTTAAAGATGAGGGCTTAAAAGCCTTTATATTCCTTTTTGAATTCCTAGTTCCTGTCCATTCAGACCTAAGCACACTTGTGTGCTGTGGCAGAGCCTTGGAATACAGTAATTAGCCATGCTGGTGATTACCCTGAGATAGTGGTGGGTAAGAGTTAGTCATGTTTTGAGTGACTTCTGAATGTGCTGGTCTTGTGGAAGGTACAAGTCAGTTTGACTCTCAATGACCATTCTTCCCACTGATGGGGAGAATTTCATGTCCTGGCAAATCAGTAGGAAAGAAAGGCTTTACCCTGCTATTTGCTAAACATTCATCACTTTTGCAGAAGAAGACTTTCTAAACACGAGTTAGACCCCTTGAAAAATCTGTGTCCCTTTAAAATCAGCAGTTGAGGGCTGCCAGCATCTTACACAGTAGACAAACAATGGCTTTGCTTTGGACCTGTTGGGACAAAACACCTTTCTGTGCTAGAGGAGAGAGAAAAGGCAAAAGTGAACAGCTGAGGAGATGCAGAAAGGGCTGTTGACCACCTTGAACTGAGCTCTCCATTGTTGTATATACAACCAGAGATACTGATTCTTGCCTGAATGCCATAACCTGGACTTCTGAGTAACTGCTGTGCCATGTTATTCACAAATGCACAGGGAGTTAACTCAGTCACCCATTCAAAGTCATTTTACGGCAGGATTATGGGGCTGACTTTGTCAAAGTCTACTCATATCTCATTTCCAAAAAAAGCCCCAGCTATTAGAGAAAGGAGAAGATGGGTATTCTGCTCCATGTTAATTGTGTATGCGCTCATAGGGGAATGAGCATATTGCATTTCAATAATTATTTTTCTTTATTCTTTACTCTAAAGCCAAAAATATGGTGGTTTAAAATAATTATTTTTCTTTATTCTTTACTCTAAAACCAGAAATATGGTGGTTTTACAACCACTAACTTTCTTCTCTCAAATGTTCTCCAGAGTCAGTTTCTTGTCATCTATAACTCATTTCTTTGGTTGTTAAGTGTAATGGCAGAGTATAATGTGTTGTTGGTTATAGATCACATCAGAAAAATGAGCCCTTCAGTCATGTCTGGTATTGTTTGCTTGAACAACAAATGAGCTCTTATAGCCAATGGCACTTTCACGCAGGTATCTTAAAGTGATGCAAGGGATAAAAATAAAACTACTGTCGATCAACAGATACATCTAGGCCCATTCCTGATGAAAACAGTTATTTCAAGTTCTCTACTGAGTCACCCTCGGTTCAATAGACTGATTATTAAAGTGCAATGGGGCATACTAAAAACATTATACAGCTCCTGCAAAATTAATAACTAAAGTTGCAGACCCTGGAAAGTCTCCTGACTATCTGCTGCAGACAGCTTTGCCAACTCAGAGCTACTGCATAGGAAGCTCTCAAGCCTTCCCTGAAGAGGTCAAGTTTTACATGTCCACAGACATCTGCTTAAGTCCTCTGACTCCATTCTCTCTATACCTTGATACATTGATTTAGACAGATGCAATTTTAACTTCTAATTTTATTTTGATGAGGTGTTTCACTCCCTTGAGTGACTGCTTGTGAAGCAGGAAGAAGAAAATTTTAAAGGTTAATAAATCCTTGAAAAAACCCATGCACTTACTTCCTGAAGATTGAAATAAATAAAGGCTCCCAAGAAATCTAATTTCTATAACAATGCCTTCCTTTTCCTCTACTGGGACTTCTTTGGTGAAACGTTAGGAAATCTTTTCCTTTGTTATCCTTGCAGGACAACAGCAAAATTAGAGATGAGTTGTCCCATCTTCCTTTCCCTCAGGAAATTTTCCCTCAGGAACAATGAATAAAATCATAGAATCCTCTAGACTGGGAAAGACCTCCAAGATCATGGAGTCCAACCTTTGATCAATCACCACTCTGTCAACTAAACCATAGCACGAAGTGCCACATTCAGTTGTTTCTTGACCAACTCCCTGGGTAGGCCATTCCAATTCAACCTAACCCTGAATTAAGCCAATACAACACCATAACCAGACTGAGTATGGGATTTTTCAGGTATATGCACCTCTCTTCATTAAAATATTTTAAAGTTTCTCTCAGTGTTTAAGAAAACTGCATTTGAAAATATAAACCTACATAACCCTTGCATTTCTCTCATGCAATTCAAAGTGCTGAATAAAATATGGATATTGTTTGAACCACTTAATTCTCACAGATAGTCAGTATAGAAAGTTTAAGAGATTCATTTCTATCAAAAGAGACATCTAGACTGGTCTAATGCTAGCTATTATGAACTAATGATACCTCTTTCAGACACTTTATTAGTCATCTAGGTTTTTGAGCAGGAAACCTGAGGTTGGAATGATAAATTGATTTGGAAATACTCACCAGTTCAAAAAGATAGACACCAAGTAAAGCTCTCTAAAGTCCCAGATTTAATTCCAAAGCCATATTTTATCTTTATTTCAGTATATTGTGTGTGAACTGCACCAGCATCTCTCTCCTCTTGCTTTGCACCGGAATGGTGGAAAATAAAAGTAAGATTTTTTTTCCTATAAACTTCAGCTTTCAAATGTTTAATGTACCAGAAGAAAGATGATATTTGGAGGATCATTTCAAATTTCCTTTCAGGGTTTCAATTCTGTTGATGTTTGTGTGTGACAAAATCTAAATTTTCTGGCTTATACTGGGAATATTAAGGCAAAAAGTTGTCTTCACTGACCTTACTGGGAGCAGTCCTCCATCCTTCAGTCCTCACCTACCGTGAGCTGACTGGCCATTAAAAAAAAAAAAGGGATTCAGAGCTCAGGACAAAAACTGTATCTCTAGGATGAAATGGGATCTTCTTTCCTTCTGCCCTCATTTCTATAATTTTTTTTAAGGAAAGCTGAATCCTCTTCATGCTCTCCTCCTTGAATTTGATGGAAAATTGCTGCAGTAGTCCAATATGGAGATAGACATGTGGCTTGGCCAAAGACAGACATTTCCTAACACTGCTAACATTGATAACAAGTTTTAACAGACTCTTCTGGCTGTGTGTTAATTTGGCAATTCAAACCATTTACCCTCAAGCTCAAATTGCTTTTGCCTCCCAAGCACTATCACTTTTTCTATATTTGGCTAGAAACTGAAATTTCTTCTTTTTGCGCTGGTATTTATTTCTGTCAGGCGTTGGCATCCCTGACCAAAATTATATCTGCTGCTGAGCTATGCAAATGCTTTCTAAACGTCCTTTGTATAAGGAGGTTGACATAACTTTGCCAGTTTAGGCTTTCATGGTCATTCATGGATCTGTGTTTTTAAACAGGAAGTGTATGTGTCCATTCTGGCTGTTCAAGTTCTGTCCAAAATTGAGAAATTAAATGAAACTGGTTTTTTGCAATCTGTTACCTCTTTTTAGTAGGTAAGCATAGCAGAAAAGGACCCCAAGTGCTGTAGAGGCAACTATTTGCACATGAGCTAGTTACTGGAGTGTTTGTACCGATTTGTCATTTGTGGCACTCTATTCTAGGAATGTTCCCTTATTCAGCAGTTTAGCACCCATTTTCCAGGTTTTGGAGTACATATCCTGAATAGAAAACCACAATGTCTCTTTGCATTCATTGTCCAAAACAGCCATTTTTTTTGAATTATTTACTTGTAGGCTGTACGTCAAATTGTGCTTTCTAAGAATCAAAAGAAACTGATACCAAATTTAATTTAAAGTTTTCTTGGGGGCCAAAATTTCCTCTTCTCCTCCCATGTTGTTTTCTGGGTTTTTTTTTTTTTTTTTTGGTTGGTTTGTTGCTTGGTTGGTTGGGTTGGTTTGTTTTTGGGGGTTTTTCTGACCATCAAAGCAACCTAAACAAGAACAATGATCCCTGAAAACAGTTTTGTATTTACATTGTCAATTTTATTAAATCTCAAGAAATAGTAACACCTTAATCTTGTTCTTCAAATTGAAAGAAAATACCCTGTATTTCTCCTTCTGTTGGCAGCTTTCTCTGCATTTGTGTGCAGTTACACAGCTGGAGCGAGATAGGCTTTAGGATAAACAGCGTGATGCATATTTGGATGTCATTTGCTTAGGGAGCCTGGCAGAGGAAGAAGTTATAGGTATGCAGTGAGTTAAAATACTTTTGTTCATTTAATTATTAAATAAACCCTTTGTGCTACATTGTGACCTTGAGTTACTTAGCACGTGCATTGACTGAGTTGGTGAGAGCTCATCTTTCTCTCTCACTGCACTTTGTAGTTGCGCAATGCATAGAACATTGCCATGTCTGGCATGCTGCAATGTTGCAGCCATCTTTTCAGCAGTGTTGGGATGCAGGGGAAGTATTATCATCTCTTATCAGGTCTTTTCTGAGCTGCTTTATGTCCTGTGGCCTCCAACAAAGAAGCATGGTGGAGGCAAATTGTTGGTCTGCATGTGTCTATGCCTTATCCATGACTTTCCTAACTGTCACAACTTTCCCTTTTTCCGAGCTTCAGAAAGCTTCAGACCACAAGCATTGTTCTCTCTCTGTTATATTGTTATATTTTCACTGCTCCTTGTCCAGATTGACAAATCTGAATATTTTCCTATCAAAAGACACATCTAAATGTGCAGAAGACTCATCTAAATGTATTTCCAGCTCTAACACCTTTGCAAATACTGTACCAAGGAAATATCCTTTACAATTTTACTTTTCTTCCTAAATATTGTTATGAAATGCATTATACCTTATTCTCTCCCTCTCTTAATCTTATCAGCAGATTTCTGGTAATAATTAATTTTCTTTTGTACAAAAGAAGACCTATTGTGTCAACATAACACAGATATACTTACTATCATCATGTACAGCAGATCAGTTTACCAATCTAACCATGGATAAACTTCATAGGATAGTCAAGCCTTAAAACCAGTTATTATTGATTTGCAAATCTTTCATTTAGTATAATTTAGAATTAATTTATAAAAATATGATTTCCCTTAATATATAGAGTACAAACATTTTAAGTGTGAAAAGAGCCTTAGAAAGAAAATTTAAGGTTTGTAACCTATGTGAGAGAACACAGAGTTAGTTAGGAACTTAAGACTGAGAAGACAAATGTATAGACAAGGTTCTTCTCCTTCCTAGTCAGAAAAAAGGAATGCCCATTATTCAGTTCATAAAAGGATTCTGAAACACATTAACATAATTAGGGGTACAAAGCTGGGCCAAATTTTGTTAGCTATTCTAGTGCCACCACAGCAAATTCAGTATGATTTTTACCAGAAGAGATTCTTAGCAATGCAATGCCAAGTACAAATGGAAAATACATTTTCCCCCATTTAAAAAAAATAAATCATTCCAAATATTTTTATGGTGTCATGACAAAAGCAGCTGCAGTCTAAAACTTTGCATGTAAATAGTCTTAATGAGGGGAAGTGTCTTTAACAGATGGGGTGTTGCAAAATTTTAAAGAAAAAAATCTTCACAAGCATTTTTTAAGAATTTCATGATAAAACGGATAGATCCACACTTTTAATGAGATGAAGGGACAAGGGCTCCTGCCCTTTCCCTCAGGCTTTCTTGTTTCTGCTTTCAACTGAGGAAGAAGGTAATTGTAAGCAGCAGACTCTTAGCAACAAGTTGAAAGCTGTACTGACTTATTAGAGCCATTGGTAGTTGCTATGTACCTAGTTTTTCTTCTTGGGAAATGAATGGCCTCATTTACACCAGAAAATGCTGTTGAAATATCAGACAATACAAGTTCACTTATAAATGAAATTATTTGGTGAAAAATTAGACAAAATGGACAAACACAGGTTTGTAGATAAAGTGATGTTTGAGGTAGATTTCTACCACATCTCCCATTAATGCATTGGCGTCATCCTCAGGGTTCAGTGGCCTTTTGTATTTCCATAAGGCTTTTAAATGTCTCCTGAGGTGGATGAACCCATCAGCAGCAGTCAAGAAAAAAATCTTCCAATAGAGTCTACAGATAGTAGTATTTGACTATGGGGGGAGAAGTTTTTCCCCACAATGTACTGAATGCTGGTTCCTAGGCAGGTGCTGTTTTGTGTGATGCCAGGAAACCTGAGCCGTGTGTCACCCACACCTTCCAGAAGTACCTGTATGGTGTCAGCAATCACATCAGTATCCAGGCTCCAGCACTGATAAGGTAAGGCAGTGCAGGCAGATATGTGGGTTTGCTCAATCCTGACTCCAGGGTCACCTAATGTGGTATACTCAAGGCTAGGCTTTCATTGATCCTGATTCTGTCACTACAATTATGTTCATTATTTGCCTGCTGTTGAATTAAGCTCTTACTTATTTCAAGTGCTTGAGCTTAGCTGAAAATGAGTTTTGAATTTCCTGATGGGATCAAAGGTTGTGAAACTCTTTTCTGAAAACTCAGACCTTGCTACATTAATTAAATCTTCCTTCCTATGTCACCCATTCTTTAATAGACATTGAGTCATTAACCTTCCTCTTTCTTTTTCTTTCACCATGTGAAGAAAACTCTTCAGCCTCAAAAGCAAAAGCACATTTCTTCTTAGGACAATGATGAAAGGATCTTACTGTTTGTTTCAATCGTGGCATAAAGAATGGTAATTTTATATCTCTCTGGCATGCTTAGATCTGGTAATTATTAAATGCTTCCACATCACCAATAACTTTATTTTCCTTTTTCACTTATTTTAACATAACTCAAATATCTGGTGCTGTCTCCATCCAGCTTCTTCTGTAAAACTGTGTTCTTATACTTAGTGCTTTATAAAAGTCCTTGGGAGACAAGCAGCCCATCTCCTTCTCTGCCCAACTCTATGTCCTGAAATGCCTTTAGTAACTCAGGGCACTCTTCACTTTGCATTCATTGGCACTTTGATGCTCCAGTACAGCCAAGTAACTGTCTAAGGGGAAGGAGAATGTGCTCATTAAGGCAGAAGTTTCTAGAGGAATACAGTGGTTTTGTAAGGTACTGCCTATGAACTGACCTGTGATAGCTTTTCACATGTGTGTGTTCATATAACTGAGGAATACTCACATTATTTATTTTTGCACACTAATTGATACCTTAATAGAAACTATAATTATTCATTAAGAAAAAATGCAAACACGAAGGCTAGGTACATGCTTTCTTCCATTTGGGTGTATTATTTTTTTGAACGAGAACTACAAGATGAGAGGGATTTTTTTCTCCCACAGACATAATCTGAGTTCTGGCTGTTTTCATATGGAATAGTTGAGCCTGAAATGGGATGATTCCCAGTGCGGAAAGCCAGTCTAAAGTCCTCTGTATCACCTCAATCCTATAAGAATCCCACACCAGAGCCAGGTGGTGCAGCAGCAGAGAAAAAGGATGGAGGATCTTAGTCTGGAGAAGGCCACTGGTGTCAGTCCATGGTTCTACCACTTGGATCAAGATTGCCAAACCCTTACCTACAGCCCCTGATGTTACAGTGTCTGTTCCACCCAGTGAAAATCAGCAAGTCTTCAGCAACGTTTTGCCTTATAGAAAAAAATTATACAACTCATTCTAAGCTTTGCAAAAGTAGTTGTAAGAGTGAAACAACACATGTATCCTTCCTTGCTGAGGCAAAGATTGATGGACTTAGGTTGCCATTTGCAGCTTCTGGGTTTCTGTGTGTGTGACATAAGATGACAGAACAGTATATCCAAACAGTGAGAGGTTTCTGCCTTATACAACACAGCTCAGAATTTCAGCTCACTCCTAATTTGCAGAACAATTAATAGTCATCAAAGTGTAATTTAAGGCTACCAATAGCTGGAATACTGTAGTGACTCTTTGGTTTGCTTCTATGAATTGTTGATATTGAAGCATTTGTGCCAAGACTGTAATTTTTTCTGTTGTGCTGTTGCTTTTTGAAATCTCTCAGAGTGCTAAAAAGAAGTATTTTTGAAATGGTTACCATTATTATTTTACAGGTGCACAGTACTTAGTGTTCAGGAGGACAACTTGAGCTTGATAATATAGTCAAAGACTATGATTGTATTTCAAGCTGAGATCATTATTTTAAAGTCATAAATGTCTTTCAAGTTTCTCCTGCATATAATAGTACAGTCTATCATCTAAGGACATGGAAGAAAAAAAATGCTTTTTTGTATCTATTCTCACTTCTGTATCATTCATGCACGTGTGGGTTATGACATCGAGACGTTCATTTCAAGATATGGAAATTTATTTTTATCCTCATAGGATTATTTTAAGCAAGAAATGTTTGGAGAAAATATTTAATTTGCCAGCACAGTTGATGCATTCAGCAAGGCAATTTGATTTCATTAAAATGTCTCCAAGAAAATAACATGCTTGGCTAACACATAATACATAGTAAAAGCTGCTGCTAGCAATTCTTGTCAAGCACAGAAAGATGATATGTCAAAATAGAAGGAAAAAATTAAATTAAAAAAATTCCTGTTCATATATGATTGTTCTTACAATTCTTTCTTTTTTAGCACATTGTAACCCAGAAGAATCTTCCTCTCTCCTTTGCTCCATGTAAGTTGGGTTTTTAAATATGTATTAAATGTCAATTAGATGTAAGTTGTATAAATTGCTTGTGTTAGGACAGGGCAGAGCAAATTCCAAAGCTCTGTATTATGCAGTTCACAGCAAACTGGCCATAAGGTTGCCTGCTGACAGCTGGACACCACCATAAAATCCCACTCCCTTACCACTGATCACCTGATACAGTATTTGATGGGGGATTGAGGAGGAGATCAGCTTGATGTCCCTTAGAAAAGGAATTCAGGGTCCAAAATCCATTTTGCGGATTCACTCAGATTTCAGGAAAATTCTTTATGTGGCATTAAATCTTTTTGGAAGATTATAAATATGGAGGGGAAGCAAGGTAGGGAGGAGGAGAAGGAGGGAGTCTTGGATATTGGTAGTAGTATGAATATTTAAGACTTCCCTCAAGGCCCCCTGACCTGCAGATATTTTTGAGACAGATTCCCCAAATCCTGCTTCTCCTGGAAGGTCATTAATTTAGTTGTGAATTTCCACAATCTTCCTTGTGGGCAGGTTGGATCTTGAGTGGCATCAACAGCTCCCACCTGTGCATTACTGAGCCATGAAGAGCTATTAGTATGTGCCTTAGTGCATTTATTTCTTCTCTACAATACAAAATTCTGCACAAGAAAAGTCAAATCCTTTTTTAGGTATGACTATTTGGGATTCAAAGCAAACCTTGATCTTTTATGAGGATAGAATTTGATCCACATTGTTAAAATTGACCCAAAAGAAAAGGTACTTACTCCATTCCATATTTGGGTCCAATTATTTTTTCTTCCACAAGCTTTATAGGGAATATCGAAGAATAAAAGTAGAAGCAAATGCATGTTAGACAGATCCTTGGAGTTTTATTTGCTTTAGTTCAGGATTTTCAAAGGCCAACTTGTGTTGTTAGTAATCCATTAATATGGTTGCCTCTGCTGGTCTTAAATTGATGACTCAGAAGTGATAGCACTCTGAGGCTGTGAAAGATCAATACATGTGGGTTTTTAAAGTGCCCTTCATTACCTTTTGTGGTTTATTTCTCTCTTGACTAGCACACGACTAAGCCTCTTGGACTGAGTTCCTTGCAAGTCTACCTTGACAGCTAAATAATTGAAAACTTTGCTAAAGGAAGATAAATAAAACTTGAAAATATGTTATCTACAAGAGTTATGTTGGTTTGTAGCTCTTCTGAGCTGCAGCAAACTTCTTCACAACAAATAGTTTTACATTATTTAAAATGCTATGGAAATTAAAATTTTCAACCTGCCTGAAGAAAACTTTGGCCAGAGACATACCTAGGTGCCTTTCTGACATGCTAGTAAGACATGACAAAAGCTGGTAGCTGACTGGTAATGGTGATCAATGAATCACAGCTACATAGAGGAAGATGTTTCAGGGTAGAATAAGGTGCTTGTGGTCTACTAACAGTGCCTGAAATGAAACATACCTTGGAGGCTTGGGAACCCATCCCTTCTGGGAAAATAAATCATACCACTACACTTGGTAGAACTGAACATTCCAGAGTGGAACTGGTCAGAGTGGTATAAACATTAGTGAAAATTATAACATTTGTATTTGTTCTGACTGCACGTTGTACTGATAATAATATTCACAGTCAGAGACAGCTCTCATCTTATTGGGCTCATTGCAGAGCATTGCCAGCCCACTCCTCAAAAAAGATTTTTAGTTTAGTGAAAGGAGCTATTTACATCAGTGTTTGCTGCTTTTAATAGTTTATAGTAACAGCACATTTCTTTTGACAAAGGTGATGACAACAGATATATACCTGTAGAGAAAAGATACAGATTTTGCTGAAGTGTTGAGAGAGAAAGCTGGCATCCATACAACCCCCTCCAAAAGATGTGTGGGTCTTGTAGAGACCTCAGTGGGCACAGAATGAGGTTAACAATGAGCTGTCTGTAAATGAGGAGGGGTTTATCACCTTCCCAAAGCTAAAGGCACTGGAGGCCCAGTTGCAGAGGCAGAGAAAACTCATCTCATCCAAACTGGCAGTGGCTGAGTTTCTTTTCCCTTGTCCCAGTAAATGATCATGCTGTGATGTCAGTTAAATTTCTCTCCAGCTTTAACAACTTGTTTAAATAAAAAAAAAATGTTATAAAGAGCTGTTGACACCTCAGGGATATATCTGGAAAACTGTGTTTTGAAACAATTTTGCAGATGCCGTATTAGAAAGACTTTGGCCTTCTCCACATGATTTCTGCATTTTATTTACAAGAGATGCTTGCATAGGAACATGATCATGTTTCACATGTCATTTTTTTTTTGCTCCTGCTTATTCCTTATTTGAAATTCTCACTTTCCAGCTGACTCCACAGCCATTATGTGATTGACTCTGCTGTGTTACCAACTGCAGCCCTCTCTAATGCATATATAACACCTTTACTAAATACATTTTTGTATAGACAATCCTGTTGGATGGAGGACTATAATTTTTATTTATTGTGGTAAGAATATCTGTATAATACGGCTACAGTTGTATTAGTTTGAAGGATGCCTCTGTCTATGGAGCAATGAAATATACTGATATTACAACAGCTATAGCACCACCAAACTGCAGTCTTTGAACAATATTGGTTTGGTTGATAGACAGCACTACAAGGAGGCTCAGATTGATGGGATGATTGCACAGACTTTTTCTTCCTGTGGTTGAAAGAAATTTGTTCAGATAATTTTATTTTACTTTTCCAAGACTATAAGGAAATAGCAAAGACCATTTTCTGTATAAGCATGACCAGAGGAGGAGCACAGGAGAGGAGGCAGTAGGGCAGTGCCCACCCAAACCAGTGCTGCATCAGGGGGAATGATCCATCTCCTTTCCAGCATCCAGTCCTGCCCTACCCTGGGCCCTGTCTCAGACCTGTTTAAGCCATTGTGGTTGAGCAGCAAAGAGGATCAGAACACTCACTGGGCTGGGCAACAACTGCCTTCTGCCTCCAGTATTAATTTTCACCTACCTTGGTTTTTTAATGCAGTGCAGAATGAGCTGGGGAGGTGAGGTCTGCTCCAGGCAGCACCCATGGCTCAACCTGCACTTGTAGCCATGGCCCAGGGCATCAGCTGGCAGGTCATCAGTGAAGGAAGCAACTTGGATTCTGTCAATGACATTTCTGAATTTTCAGACAATGTAGCATATTTTCTTCTGAAGTCCAGTCTGCCTTTACAGAGCAGGATACTTGGTCATGCAGGTACATAACTCCCAATGGTCATTAGTACAGGAGGAAAAGAAAATGTATGATCAGAGTTTTTATTTCAGGACAGCTATAAAATCATAGACAAACAAGAATCTGAAAGCTTCCCATAAAATGAATTTGCATGACTTTCTACTGGCTTGGGTGGTTGACACACATATGATTTCTTTGTATAGGCTTCAGCACAGCAGAATGAACCACGGGAGGCATCATGTGCTTGGAACTGTCAGAAATTTAACAGTAATGTATTTTACCAGCACTTGGAACAATGAGTTCTACACATACCCCTACTACATACAGCAGGAACAAATGAAATAATTAATGAAAATTTTATAAGGTTGTTTCTTCATTTGGTTTTTGTTTTTCAGGAAGATTATGCCATACCTCAAATTCTGATCAGTACCCTCGGGTTTTTTCCAGCTGAGAGTGAGAAAACAAGCTATTGATTCTGTGAAGATGTTTGAGTTGATTGCTCAGTCTTGCAGCAGGGTTTTTCCTAGGACCTATCAAACCTTAATACTCTCTGAAAAGCAGAAGGAAGAGTTTTGCTGTAGGCCCCTTTTTACTTCTAAATAAATAACTGTATAAAAAAAACACCCCTAAGTTCCGTCTTCTCTGTATGCTCCTTACCAGATTTTTGTGAATGGAAAATTGTTCACTGAAAAGGACTGAAGTTTTTCCTAACCTTTTGGACTGTAACCAAATGCAAATAAAGGAGAGATAGTAGTTTGCAAACATTTCTCTTGAAATATAAATAAATAACTTGGACATTCCTCTATGATGTTGCTTATGTCACTGTTGGTTAGTCATATTTCTATAATAAATGCCTTGAAAATTCTACACATGCTTATTAGTGCCAGTGAAAATATTCTCTGGTCTTCCATTTAACTTTGGCATATTATGCACAAAAGACTTATTCTCCTAATTTAAATAAATAAACAGCAGTTTGCTCTTTGCAAAACCATTCATTAAAAAAAAAATTACTAATGTACTGGTGTTTACAGTTAGAAGACCTTGTAGTAAATTAGATGCTTGTCTAGTGCAGTTGGGAAGAAACATTATATTTACCTTTTTATTTATTAATATGCATATTTATTTAAAAGTCAGTCATAATGCTGTGTCTTAATTCCTGAAATCAATAAGATTTTCATGTCATAAACCTATTGAGAAGAATTAATCCATGTAAGACTTTGAATGATATAAACATGTTAAAAAAACAAATTTTTTAATAAGAAGACAGTTTATGAATTTCCTTAAATTGATTATTCATTCATCTAGAATGATTATAATATTATGGAGAGAACAAAATGCAGGAGTTTTTTTTCTTACACTGGGTGGATAAATATTTTAAAACCTATTTTTCTGCAGACAGTAATGTTTCTAAGCATATATGTGATGACAAATAGAAAAGAAGTCACAACAGAAAAACAAAACTCTGATTGAGTTGGCATATGTATCTTTTTATTGAATTCTTCCTCTTCCTCCTTTACTTAATACTGTATTCCCTCTCTTTTTTTCTTCCTATTTAATAAATCCTGGTTCACAGACTATAAGAGTTTGTCCCAACCTCTAGTCATAATGTGGTGGCAGTGTTGTTACAAGTTCTATTTAAAGGTACACTGATTCCAGCCTTATTACCATAAATCTGTGGTGCAACCTCTTTTCCACACATTAGCATCAAGTAGTGAAGGCTTCCTTTATGGCCAGACTCACGAAAAGCATACAGTCCATTAATTATTTGACCATTCAAAGTGAATAAAATACCTTCTGCAGAACTTTAGGTCTTGTGGTAAAATAGAGACCTCCCTATCTAGCTCCATGGCCATCTTCACCTTCTGTATCTAGAGGCTAGCCTTTGGCTACCCACTCTTGCCTTACTTGCTGCTCACTCTTTTGTGCCTTGTCCCTGGCTTAAAAACCCTTCTTAACCTAGGCTTTGCATCCAGGACAAGAAACAACTTTTATGTCATCAGTGGCAAGGTTGTCCTCCCACTAGTCACATGTCATCTTCTAAACAACTACACCTCCCAAATACAGACCCTGTAGCCCTTTCACCAAAGGAATTACTAAGCCATGGGCTAAGTTCTCCAGGAAAACAGGCTCAGCAGAAGCACAAGATCAGCCCTTGGTACTGCCTCATGCTACAGGTTTCTGAGTTATTAATCCACCATCTCCCACGTGGGCACAGACTGAGACCTTGGGCCTGCTACAGAGTGTGCAGCACAAAAGGAGACTTTTGTGAGGGCAGTGATGACTGCCAACCACCTCAGTGTCTCAAAGCACATCTGTTTTCATGAAAAATAATAAGTTAACTTTATTTACATTCACAGTCACTCAATGTTTACATTGAGAAGTGGGGTTGAATGTCATGGATGAGCAGGGCTGCATCACAGAAGATCCTGCTACCTGCGTCTCAGTGGAAATAAGCCATGAGATTCCGTACACTGTCAAGCTGTTGGAGAAAGGAGAGAAGAGCTTATGGTGACATGAGTAAGTGTGCTAAAGCCCTGTGCTGCCAGCAGTCGCTGTGTCTGGGCTCCCAAGTGAGCTCTCGAATATTCACCTTGGCTGTCTCCTGACTCCACACTGGCATGAGACTTGAGCACACACCAGCCCCAAGTGCCCTGGTTTCCACAGGAATTAAAGCCCTGCGACAAACAGGAGCCTTCATAAACACCCAGCTTGGCCTCAGTCTGGGCAATTGGAGACAACCTGCTCCTGTTATGATGCACAGCTGGAGATTAGTTTGGGTATTTTTTTCTTTTTTTCCTTAAAAACAAAGAGGTTGAGAAAAGCTCAATTCTCATCTGACACAAATCATGATGTCTTCACTGAGCCTGATGGGTCTTAACTGATTTAGTTTAACTAGGGATCTGGAATACTCTTTAGTTGCTGTATAAATAATCTGCAGGATTCCTGTGCCAAGACAGATACTGCAATTTCTAAATAGTGCAATGTACCACAAAAACAAGCAGTAGACCCTAACCACTAGACACAAAAAAATCTTTGCATGAATAGTTATTGACACAGGCAATAAATTCCATGGCTTTTGACTGGGATTTCAAAACCAATTTATTTTATTGCCCTTATATACCTTAATAGAAGTGTAAATGACACAGAAATATAATTGTTCTTTAAAAAAGCAAACAGCATCAGCTTTAAATTCAAGAATCTGCATTCAATAAAAAACTGTGAATCAAAAGGTTTATGATACTATTTCAGAAGCCAAATATATCCTCACTATCCCTTCAGTGGTGTAATCTTCCCGTTTTTTCTGTACCAAGATGAACTCAGACCATTCCAATAGAATCCAAGCATTTTCATTTAGGAAAAGTAATGATGGTGTGGGTGGCATCTTCTGCTTCAGTTGAGGAATCTCTAGAAAAGCTAAAATAAATATTTAATGATTCTTGAGCATTTACTTTTAGTCTGTGTTGCCATCTTAAGAGTACTGCTGAATACCAATGACATTATCAGATAAAATTGCTCCCACTTCACTCTAAACTGGTGTGTCAAAGTTACATCAGTACTTTACAAGTTGTTGCCATATGTTCATAACTGATTTTAGTGAAATTATTGCAAGGGGGTTTTTTTGTCTACAGGGTCCCATGACCTCTCACAGATGTGAAAATTTTAGCAGCTTTCAGAAATTAAGACAATATTTTTACTTTTGTATTTTTTTCACTCTGAACTACAGAGCACTGAGGACATTTTGTAAGAAATTGTTAAATTTTGAGTTCAGAATCCTTATTTCCCAAGACACTTTCCATGTTCATATAATAGTTCCTTTAAGCAATTCACTGTGTTCATATAACAAATTTTAAATATGCCTGATTCTGCCCACTTTATGCCTAATTTTGAGACCAGTTTCATCTAAGAGAAAATGTGATATTTCTAGGAAAAAGAGGAGAACCATAGCTAAAATCTACTAGCTAGAAAATAATGCAAAGAAGGAAGGCATAAATTAGCTCTAGTTATTGGAAGATTTAACTAGGTTTCTTTAATGTGAACTAATGGGGGAAAGATACTGCTACTCAGTTTTAAAGAAATCAACACTGATTGCAAATTAAACAACAGTAAGAAATGGGTCACTCTGATCTATGCATCCCTCAGCCCAGGCAAGAAAAATAATGTTAACCAACTTACTTGTGTAGAATGGAGCAGGATGTGGATATTTGTCTCTGTGTAATCACTCTATCAAATTTGTAATGATCTGTGGAATGACAAAAGCTGTGGTTGGGAATGCTGTGTATAGCTCCTGTTGTGCATTTTATATGAAAACCTGTGCATAGGGCAAGAGCAGCAACCTACAACAGCTAAAGAAAAAATACAAGGAGACTGATCTGTTTATTTCTTGTATTTATTCTAATCTTCAGTCTGTCCTTCTGAAACTGCTGCTATTTTAGTTTAGATCATGTTTCAAGAATTCTGCTAGTTTTTTTTGGTTTAGTTGTTTCTCTCACTACCTGGATGAAATTTGAACACAAAAGTTAAAATACCAAGAAAAAAACCAGCTGTTTAAGTTTCCCAGAATTTGCTTTGAAAGCTGCTGTTGTGGAAATACAAGTTTCTTGCCTTTTTTTTTTTTTTTTTTTTCCGACACAGTGCACTAATTGGGTGCCATTTCATGATGGCAGTAGGACGTGTTTCCTACTTTTGATCTAAGTCTTCCATACCTGTTGAAAAAAGGATCATTTACATGAAATTAGAAAAAAAAAGGCTGAGGAGGAAAGTAATGAAACCTCTGCACCTGATTTGCAATGGTTAAGTTTTGTGGAAAAGAACTGGAGGTGAGTTGTCAGCACCCGTATTCCCAGTGAACGCAGGAGGGGAGCTGGCTCCACTATGTCTGAAAATTGCCTTTTAATACTTCTGATAATGGTAAAGAACAGGGACAGGAATAGGGTGAGGGTGGGAATTTGGGGCAACACTTGGTAGGAATAAAACATTCCTACCATGCATAGATGGAAATATCCTAATCAGCAGTATTTGTGATTGGCAATAATCAGTGAGGAAAGTGACACCATTTTTCAATCTGTATAAATACACTTTAGAGAATTTTTCTTTTCCACATACAGTTATGAACTCTTAAATGTCTTTCAGCTACATCAATACAGAACAGACTGTACTTATTGCTTACAAATCCATCCTTTTCCTGCCTTTCCTGCTCAGGTGAATCATGGTCGTTTGGCTCTTTCTTTTCTCAATGACTCAGTTATGTAACAATCAGTGATACACTTCTATAAAGAAGCTTATCCTCCGTGACTTGCTAGTTCACAACATGAATTTTCCAAGATCAGGTTTTAAGGACAGCCTTATGTTTAATTCCTCTGATAATTTTGACCTCCCTCAAATTTTGTCTGTACTCTCCAGAGGAAAATTATTTTGTTCTGTACATCACCTGAATTTGCTCTGGAGCCCAGATCTGGCTAGAGGAGAGGACCTGCGGCAACACAGTGGTTGCCACACTTCCCCAGTCTCACATAAGTTCACCTGGGCAGCCCATTCTAGTGGGGTACAAAAATTTTCAGGTCTTTGAAGCACAGGCTGAAGAAATTGCAAAACGACATTTAAGAAATCCTGAGACAAAATATATTGTGAATAAACAGTTGTTTGCTAGTTCATTAATAAATCCTTTCTCATGACAGCAGTTTTGCCTAAGGACTAAAACGTAGGGTAAAAGGAACAGTATACTGAAAACTGAGGAATACTGAGCATACTGAGGAACTTGAATGTGCAATCCAAAACTAGAGGAATGACTAAATGAATGAGGACTAAAACGTAGGGTAAAAGGAATATGAGGAATACTGAGCATACTGAGGAACTTGAATGTGCAATCCAAAACTAGGCATCATACCATTTTTATGATAGTAATCAATCATTGAATACAAGAATATCATGCTACTGCTTATGTGCAGCACTTTCTGCAGTGTAAATACTAGTTAGCATCTCAACTTTTTCACTAAAGAAAGAAGGATCACTGGTGCAATAGAAAACACTCACAGTAAGTATGTTTAAATGCTCTGAAGGACATGGATCTGGAATATGCATATCACACCTGTGGTAGCTGCAGCTGATGCTGGAAGCACTGTCTGTTAGTTTTCTGCTTAGAAATGGGGAATAGAAACTAATATGAGGACACAGAGATGGTATTACAGATGAGCCAAATCACTAAATGAAAAGAAACCTCAAAGAGTGAATGAAGCAAATACAGTTTCCCAAGCAAGTGATTGTGAATGCTGCTGTAGCAGGAGCCTCCTGCCTCCCCACTGAGGGGCCAAGTGGCAGCGCCTAGAAATTGGCCTGCGAGTCACTTGGTGAAGTGATAAATTGGCAACATTAGCGAGAGTCAGCAGGGAGGACAACCCATTTTATTCTGGCACTCTTTCTCAAATGGTAAAGAAATATAAAAGTGTTTTAAGCACCCCATGCAGCGCTGAATCAGAAGTTTCATTGAGCATGAAAAGAACTGACTCCTTCGGTAGCAAAGCAGCGCTCACCGTTTGAGCGGAAAGGTGGGAGGAGCGGCAGACAAGCTGTCCTCTCTGCCAAAGGAGGGGCTCTAATTTTTATGGGAGTGGAATTGAACATTAAGCAACTTTGAGACATCCAGCTTTGGATGCCATAAATATTGAAGTAAGTAACAGTGAGATGGAGACACATAATGCCTTGGGTCAGAAACCAGTGGAAACTTAAAGACTAGACATAGCATGGGCCAATGCTGAGCCTGAATAATGCTTTATCTTAGGCCGAGTGAGGACACATTAAGATTGGTTCAGGAAGAAGATTTAAATGGAACAAGGAGCAAAAGGACCTGAACACGAATATTTTAATGTATGCACTCTAGGGTGTCTACATAAGATTTGAGTTTGGTATTGGCCATGCTTTTATAAGCTTATAAATTTCTTAATTGGCACTTTCATTAAGTTTAATTTGCTCAAAAAGAAGTGCATTTAGATGGGGACTTCTCAGTACAAATCACTTCTCTGCAGCCCTGCAGCAGTGCTAGGGAAAGTATTGGAGTATGTCAGAGGCACATTTTAAAAGTATCACCTGAGACAAGGATTTTCAGACAAAACAGCCCCTTCTCCCTCCTCTCCCCCATGTCTTTGGAAAATGCATTAAAATCTCTTGTCTTCAGATGTGCAGCTGTGTCTGCTGACTCCTGAAAGTGATTGAAAGTGACTGGATTTTCTGAGCCCTATGGGGCTGCAAAGCACTCAGGGTAATTTGACTCTGTATATTCACATTTCTTACTGGAGGCATATTCATGTCCAAGGGCTACAGTTCCCATCTGTCTCACAGCAGGCAACATCAGCACCCTTCTCAGTCAGACCCAGAGCTGTTTTCTGTGTAGTAAGAGTGACCTGACTTTGCTTCCAGGGCAGAGAGAGCACCTGGGTGCAGACAGTATCAGCCCAGTGTTCCAGGTCTCTTTTTTGGTGTGAAAGGGTCATGCACCACGACTCTCCCTACAGCCCAGCTTAGCTCTCTTCAATCCCATAAATAAGCAGTGGGCAAGTGGTGAGTGTGAATCTGAACTCACACTCTCACAGTACACACAGAGTAAGACGGCTGAACATCCGTGTCATGCTGGTGCTGTGTGGACCAGGAAAGAAATGAAATACTTTTGAAAAAAAGCAAAAGACCTGAAGTTTTCTCTTCTTGTATGTTCCTTCAAAGGCTGGTGAAAGAAACATAGCTCTGCCTCCTGTGCAATGCTGAAATGGATTTTTTGGTGTTGCAGAGAAGGGAACCTCCCCAATTCGGACCCCATTTTGCAGATGCCTTTCAATCATTGCTACCAGCTAAGTCTCCAACTGGCCCAAATTTTGCATTTCAATGGAAAAATTTCTATAAGTTAAGTTTTGTTTAAAAATGTATGTTTTAACACAACACATATGCTTTCAATTTTTATAAAAATGTATTGGCATATTTATTCTATTTTACTTGCTTCATGGCTCTTTTCAAGTCAAAGCTTACTTTTTCCAGGAGAAGGAAAGCTGCTCATATCATCATCTGCTTTATGCTAGAGCCGTTTACATTTTTTAAATATCTTTTTTCACTGACTCTTTGTGGGTGTGTGCAAATTTCATTTTCTATCTCAGTAGTCCTAATGTGCCCTCATCTCCCTGCTTTGACATTCAGCTGCTCTGCTTCTCTGAGATTTTTGCTGCTTCTATATTTGTCATTTTTAAGTATACTGTCCTTCCTTTCCCTTTCCTTTGACTGTCTTTTCAGAGCACTTGATTAACCCAGTTTTGATTGCTGGTATTTATGAATTGTTATCTTTTGGAAGAAGGAAGAGAGAAATGCCATCAAACTTCTGAAATCCATGTGTTTGTCCCATACACTCTGCTGATGTGTCAAAATTGCATTAATCCTCACAAAGGAGCTTGAGGCCAGAGCCATCTGCAACTTTTTTGTCTATTCACAGCTTCCTCCAGACGATGCCTTGTGTCTCACTTTTATCTGCCTTTTGCTCTGGTCTTGCCCTGTGCACCCTTTGGGATAAGAAGGGGATTGACATTGAAAAAGATGTACAGAAAACAAGGATTAATGAATGAGTGTAAGACAGTTCATCTAATTTTTTCAGACTGTGCCTGTGCATGAAATTAATTGTACTACTAAGGGAAAATACAGGGATTACTCTAACAGCATATTTTTTTTACAAAAAAAAAAAAAGCAAAAGGGAAAAAAAAAAGAAATTAGGACATTTCAGAGGGTACATTTACTTCGGTTTTTGAAGGCTGTCTCATATGATAAGATACAACATGACATTTTAAAGCTTTTGTTTGAGAAAATTCAGCACAGTTCTGCATGTATTTTTAGGGTGGTTACAATATGCACTCCTATGAAAGTCTGAATGTGCATCTGTTAAAGTCACTATGTACTAAAATCTTGCTAAAAATTCAGCACCCTCACAAAAATACTAGGGCTGGGAAGCACGCCCAGGGAAATGATACGGAGTTGCCCTTTTCAGTGATCTTGGCACAGGTCAGCTGGTCAAATAGTTTCCTGATTAAGATAAGCAGATGAAGAGGCTTCCTACTTTTGCAGATATTTCATCTCTTTCAAGATGGTTGCAAGGCACTAGGGTTAAAATACTTTTGGATATTTTTACCTCAGAGCTTTTGTAGTTCCTCATTGTCATGGGCACAAAGACAGAAAATCTCAACAATTTTATAAAGGTCACTGTGAACATAACTTTGCTGTCAACAGATAACCATTCTGACTTGAACAGGAAGAGAAACTAGCCTTTTAAATTACACCTTGGCACAATTAATCCATAAGTGAATGAGATTGTACTGTGTTGAAATTCCTCCCTGGCAGTTTTTGTAGTTCCTTCAGGCAAATGACCTTGCTTGTCCTGCAAAAATCAAGCAAGGCCAGTGCTTCAGTGGTAAATAGCCCTAACAAAATCAGCTGGGGCAACTCAGTGCAACCACAAAGGGCGCGTTAGCAGGTGCTAGTAAAATTGAAATCCACGGCATTTGTCACTTGTTCCACATGCCAGGGTGGTTAGAGACTTGTTACTGGAGGGTAGTTCTGGCCTTTGGCATGTTCTGGCCTTGTTTTTAAAAACAGGAGATTACTCCATGAGGACATGTTACTCCAGTAACAATGTCCAAGAGGTAAGATCTGATCAACAACAGAGGATTATTGAAATGTTGGTGTACTCTATACTACATGCTGAATCATTGAGCAGAGGTGGTTCAACACCACACCAACAACAACTACTGCATCCACAAGCTGTGACACGCAGGACAAAACCCAAAACACCAGCAGCCTGGGTCTTGCAGCTGCAAGGCTCAACACTGCAGCAGTGCAGACCTTACACCTCTTGTCACTCATCCTGGAAGCTCAGCCCTGCTGAGGCTGTCTGGGTGGCTGCTCAGCATGCCAGCACTGCTGGGGCAGGTGTCACACTGGGACTGAGACACACAGAGAGCCTGGGCCCGCAGCTCTGGGGATACAATATTGAATAAGCCAGGAAATGCCTCAAACTGGCCTTCTCTACAGACCCATGGAGTTGAGCCATGACTAAGAAACATTGAGAAGATAGAAAGCTCATTCTGTGCAGAAGTACCTTGGTTTTCATACAGTTAAATAGCTGGGTGCAAGGTAATACATAATCTTTGTACTATAGAATGAAAACAGGCTCTGTAGCATAACAGTGTGACCACTAACTTATAAAGTGACCAAGATCACAGTGGGAGATGAACCACCTTATACACAAACCTAAGTGTCCATTGCTTTACCCATCAGGAAGAAGTTCATGTTTCCATGTTCCAAAAAAGGATCTTCAGTCACGGGAGCCGGGCTATAGACTAGTCTACATAGAAATTACTGCCTGACACTCCATTTCAAAAGGTGCAGAAAAGAGCATGAAAACTGTCTGACCCTGTCAAGTGAGCAAAAGGGCATATTTCTGAGTGGCTGGCCCACCAGGCTCATATCAGAGTTAACCTGTGTCCCTGCTGCCATGTCTCTGTATATAACAGACTATTGCTATGCCATGAGAACTGTGTCAGGCCAGCCTTGAGTGCAGGGGTTGAAGAACACCCTGTCACTGCAGTTAGCTCTGTGACCCACAGTTTCTTGTGAGCTCATGAGGAACTGGCCAAAATGTTGTACCCACAAGACTCTTCAAAATATTGCTGGATGAACAAGACAGTACCCTGTCTTCTATTCCTAATGCATGCAGCTGCATTTTCACAACTGTGAGGGAGATGTTTTGGAAGGGAATGAAGTAACAGTGCAGACCCATGATCCCAAAACACAAGTTTTGCCATATCCCTATGACACCTGGTCCTTCCCAAGCCCCCTTGAGCACCCTGATTTTGGCTGGGTAGTATGCAGAGGAATTAGGGGGCTTTTCCAGAGCTATTGACTTTCCTGTGCTAATGTATTCAGGTGTTCAGGCCCTGCTATCTCTGAATATTGCCGTTCAAAAAATGAATTAAATAAAGTCTGTTTAGAACTAATAAAAAATGCAGTACATTTAGAAATAAGCCAAATCTTAAAATATTTAAATTCCTTGCATATTTAAAGCTGATGCAGACTGTGATTTCTCATTTAGAAATGCCTGTTAGTAAAACCCTATTTATTTCTCACTACCCATGAAGAGTTTAGCAAATTGGAACACTATCCTGAGGAGAGTTGTGTATTGATTTGCATCTTCCTCCTATTCTCCTCACCTATGCTGTCTGCCTTGCATCATTAAAAGCTCTGTCCCCTGAGCTCAGGAAATACAAGAGTTTCTAAAATGGGAATATTCTAGAATCTGGGCTGGAGTCAAGGAACAGAGATAGTCTTCACTTTATTGAACACTTTTTTCCAACAGTAGAAAAGCAATTCATGAATCATACAAATGCTGGCAAAAAATAGTACACTTGATCCAATAATGATGAGCTCAGTCACTGCCATTCCGACATAGGATCTTTTCAGCAGCTGCCTTCCTGTGAGCCTGAATCTGGCCTTCTGCAGACATGCAATGCTGTTTGTAAGGCACCAGGAGCTCCTTGGTGGGAGGTGTTGTGCAGTCGGTGCTGATGGGGAATGCAGGGTCCCCTCAGCACCCTGGGAAGAGCTACTGGGAGAGCTGGGGAGATGGGGGTATGGCATGGGATGCTGCCCCAGCCTTGTCAACAATCCCACAAGACTGCACGTCCCAACCCCACCCAAATGGAATTGTGGGTGATGCTGCCTCAGTTCAGTATGAAGGGTAGTCCTGGGGTTTTGATGGACGCTGACACCATTCCACATAGAAACTCAATGCCTGCTTCCAGTTGAAACTTGAAACATGGATGGAAAAGGTTCAGGCTGGCAAAATCTTGATGTTTCTTGTAAGGCATGACAGAGTTGTTTTATTTTTTGTATATGTTGTTTAAAACCATATCTATTTGGACTTAAACTATATAAAGCCCTTGGTTGCCCTATTGTGCAAGAGTGATTACTGTAATCCAGCAGCATTACAATAATCACTCAAAAGTCTGTCACAAACAAAAAGAAAACTCTTCCTAAGTCTTTATTGTTCTGGGAATTAATATAATCATATCCCTTTTTGGACTAACAAATTTTCTTATTAAATACTGTTAGTTTTAAACTGCAGATTAGGAATGTCAGTCTATACACCAAATGGGAATGACATATATACTGAGAGATGAATTTCAGAATACAAAAAATATGGAGCTGTTATTTTCAAATTAGTGTTTCCAATTTTATCTGAGTATTTATTTACAAAAGAAAAAGAAGTGTAAAGAAAAAAAATCCAGAAAAAAAACCATTTTATTTAACTGAAACATTTAATTTTGGTTCATATGGTGAATTAAGAGTAAATTCATCCAACTGTTCTGATGATGTTACTATTTTGTTAGAGTTCAAAAAATAATTGTTTGGGATATTTGAAACCGGGAGCTGTTGATTCCCTGATTGCTAGAAATGTAAGCCAAATTATTCCATAAGGGTTGTATTAAACCCCTTAATTATCCAAATTTTCACTGTGACAAAATACATTATCCTCAGCTGACATATGGAAAAATGAAGACAGAAAAGTAACCTTAAGAGAGGGTTGCTCAGGACAAATGACTTAGTATTTCAGCACAGATCAGGAAACAGTGTCGCTCCTATTTTTGCTCTCATGGTTTTATTCTTCAAGACTATGACATATCTCACACTGTACTGGCCCCTCTTGAGGCCAAAAAGAATGGATTAAATCAATAAGGTAAACAGAAACCAGGTATAACAGGTAGAATAATGTTTCATGAGTTTAGTCTGTGCAGGGAGAGGGGAGTAAGCACATTGGCAGAGAGCATGATCTCTATGCATGAGAAAGCTGACAGCAAAATTTTGGGATATGTAAAGAAATGCCCTGCTAAAGGAAAAGGTTCAAAGTCACAAACATGACTTCAAACAGAATAAGAAAAAGGTTCCAATTTTTATTTTCTTTTAGTAAAGACTGTTGAAAGCCAGAACAAAATCTCTTTTAAGAGGGGAAATTGATTAACCTTACTACTGGCATGAAGCTTAAACTATTACATAAAGACCAGAACTAAGAGTCAGATCAACTTAGGAAATGAGGTGGTATAATTCCATAAGTACCATTTCAGTAAACATATTAGTTGAAATTTTCACTAAGGACCAGAGAGAAAAAAGGCAGCAGGCCACAATTTTGATCTTGCCGCATGAGTAGTTGTGTGCTTTCTGGATACTAACACAGCACACGTTGCAGTTAGTTTGATTTGCATACTTTATAAATGATGTTGGTCTTTTACTTCTAAAAAAACCAACATATGAAATGTCTAGTATGTAAACTAGCATTAAAAATGCACATGGTTGAAATAAGTTACATCAAAAAAAGAAGAAGAAATCGACTGTTCTGTTTGTGTGAACAAAGGTTCTTCTTTTTCTGATAAATCAGTATTTTAAAATCTACACAAGGAAGTTAAAAAATGCAAACAATTCTTTTTGAACAGAGGATCTGTATAGTGGATATTATGGTGAATGTGTTGGCAAAAGCCCAACTATTTTTCTACTTGAAATTTTCTCAGTATGGGATCATTCTGTAAAGAATGATCAAAGTGAGTAATTTTGTCTCAGGTGGCCACCTAGCTGCTTCCTGGAGCCAACACCAAGAAACAGTCACCCCTGCAGAATGGCTCATCCAAGTCAAAGAAATCTGTATCTGAACTGTAGGAAAGGAGTTCCTCTCTGAAGTGTCCCTCCATCTTCATCATGTTAGGTAGAATTTGGAATTTCAGATTTTAAGTTTCAGATGTCAGGAATACTTATCTTGAAAAATGAAGACCTAATGTAGGATTTGTATTTCCTCATATAATCCCCAGTTAAGGAAGTGAAATGTGGATTTGTGAGTAAAAGTTTTTATTTAGCCAATTTTTCCATCTCTCTTTGGGAGACCAAATTTGTCAATTTTAATTCTACAATTCAAACAGCATTGGGAAAAGCTTTAGGTTTACAAAGGACAAAATTATGTATTAGATAACAATATGTTCCCATCACAAAATCACAGAAATACAGAATGGAAGGGAGCAGAGTCATCCTGTCTAACTTCCCTGCACAAGCAGGGTCATCCTAGAGCACACTACACCAGTCAAACCCAAAGGCAAGTTAGTGAAAGTTACAAGAAATCTCTGTCTTTATTTGATCCCTAAGGTTGCATTATTTTGCAAAAAAGAGCTGGCCAAAATCAAACAAAAATATAAATTGACTACATATCTAGCCTAAGTTTGCATATTAGCAAGGTTTGTCATAAGGTAATATGAGTAAGAACATGTATTTACACTACTGAATTTTTGAGTTCTTTCTTTAAATGTCGTTACTGTATTTTAGCACTGGTCTCAGTAAAGCCTAGATCTAATTTGTTCAGAAGTCCAGTGTATTTTTAAAAGTTCTCAGTATTTATATTGCAATACAGATTTATAGTGCAATTTTATATTGCACTATTTTAAAAAGTCAGAAGTGTTTTATATAGGAATAACTATGTTGCAAAAGTTTCAAAATGCTCTATAATTGTTTTTACACATAAAGGAAGAATAAATCAAGCTGAATTATTTGTTATGATTGTGAAAATGTCTGTTGTTTTATCACTGAATTTTATACTATTTTTACCTGCCTCACAGATAGGAGGTCCCTAATCACAGGCCAGTTCTCATAATACATCTCTCCTCTATCTGGACAATTTCAGTCCTAACAATCCATGTCTTTATAATGCTAAAGTAAGAAAAACAAGTTAAAGTGTAACTGTGTATGAAAAAGATGTTTTGTCCTTCCAAAATATGCTGAATTGCATAATTAAAATCTTTTTTCCCCCTATTATTTCAGACTTGGCCTATAAAATGTTATTTATTGTAGGAAGAAAAAAGGTTAGGTTAATAAGAGTTTTTCTAGTTGAAAAAAGTATTCTTTTGAAGTTTCCTTAAAAAAAGTGTTGATTTTAGTACAAAGTTAAGACTAAAACAAAGTTAATGTGTTAAAAAAAAAACAACTACCAGAGACCATTTTATTAAGACATGAGATTTTACTGATGTTAAATGAACATAAATCTAATCTAATCTAATCAATGTATAAATCCAGTCACAATTCCATTCCAATTATAGTAAAGTGGATGTGCTATTGCCTCCATTATCAACTGAAGGTCTTTACAGATATCTGAACTCTTTGCAAAACTTGGATATGCATGTAGGATATTTAAATTACAATAATTTATTTCCTTGGACAGAGAAAGGGGTTGATAAGAACAGGTTATGTAGAAGCAAGTACATGCTTCTGTAGATGGTATAGATATCTAGTTATGGTGGATAAAGAGTATTCTAATGCACCTAATTAATTCTAGTGCACCTACTTAATTTGAGCTACTCCTGATGGTAACAGGAATTATAAAGGAAGAAAAAGTCTTTAATTGACTTCCACATTTGTCCTTCCCTTTTATCAGGGCTTCCCTAGGGATAGCCACAACAAACAGCATACCTCTCACCTGGTGAAGATAACTGAAAACTATTGGTCCTGCTCACATTTTAAATAGAGAGAGACTTTTTCAGAATATTTTTTGGGCTATTGCCAAGGTGTTCTTAGAAACAAAAAGCAGAGACTTTCTGACTTTCTGTGACCTTAGTGATTTATTCAAGAGTGTTGCAAATGTAATGAATACCAGGGATGAGAAGACTGAAGTTTGTAGAACAATGCAGTTCATGGCATCTGCCACGGTAGAAGTGTCAAAAGTTGCAGAAGTTTCCAGGACAATCTGTCCTATTTCATAAGCTGTGGATGGGACAGGGTCACCTACAAAAGCAGCAGGAACCTCACAATTGAAAACTACCTACTCTAGAAAGTGCTGCTGACAGTTTGTTGACAGTTTGTTAACTGGGTTGCTCAGATCCCTCATGGAAACTCAGCACTTGGCTTGTTCAGTACAGGCGCAGCAACGGAGCGGCTTGGCAAGGTCAGTCATGGTACCTTCCCAAAGGAAGGGCTGTTCCCCAAGGTATTTTGGCTTTTTGGCCTTTCGTTTACTTTCTATGTATAGAAATTTGAAATCTCATGACAGCAAGTTGTGTCAAATGTCCTGTGGTCCTATCTGGCTTGGATAGTTAGGGAAGTAATTAATCTCACCCAGGCAACAGGTCAATTAGCAGCAACAACAGCTTCAGAAAAATCTGTATTCATATTTTGCTTCAAGGGTTCTGATTTAGACAGGAGAATAAAATTTTGTGTTACATGTTTAGACTGATGAAAAGAAAAAACCCAATATATAGCAAACACGCTATTTAAATTCTAATTATTTTGTATGACAAAGCAGATAATCATCTGTGTTTGGGGGAGCTTCAGACCTGGAATGAATAAACCTGAGGCATTTTATAGTGGTAAATAAGATGGAGAGGAAAATTCCAGTTTTTGCTACGTGGACTCTCTCATAGTTGTCCCATGTTTTTTGCATGCCATGTGTTGTCTAACTCAGACAAAGTAGGAAAGGCCATAAATTTCCCAACCTTTTTGTGAACCATTTACCCAGAAGTGTCAGTTGTGGTGGCAGGTATCTCCACGTGACAATGTGACTCACCAGACTGGGACCTCTAAGCAGCTGCAAATTGTTATGATTTTGTGGCTTTTTAGTCTTTGGTTACGCGTGACCCTGAATATTTAGAGCTGTTAACTTATAAAGAATTGACACCTGTCTCTTGGGCTATGGTGGACACATCTTCAGTCAAGTGAGAAATTGCAGTATTCTCATGTGCAGCAGTCAGCAAAGATTACCAGTGTTGCAGCATCACCACTGAGCACTGTAAAACGGGATTTGACAGCCAAAAGCAAGCACCCTACTAGTACCCAACCTAACAGTTCTCAGCTTCCCATGATATTCTCATTATTGGAGCTCCAGGTGTTCTGTTCATTTGGGAATCAGAAGGGCAAATTTTCCTTTTGCATTAATGGGCATCTAATAACATAGTAGTGCCTGAAGCAGCTTCTAGTCAGGCATAACTGTACAGGCTCCTGTTAACAAGAACTTAATATTTTTCTAACACATCTGGATGTACTCTAATACACAGGCACACACCGTGCTTTGTGATTGGTTTTTTGCTTTAGTAAAGAGATGAAAAAGAACTAGAAATCCTAACTAGCTTTTAAAAATGCAATCCAACCAAATCAATAAAATGAGAAACAGAAAGGGAACAGCAAGGAAGAAATCTGGTTCAGCGCTATAGTAAGATGAACAACTCTGCCACTGTATCAACAAAAGCAATAGGCCCTGTATGTTTGTTATTAAATGCATAATATTTCAGGGATATGCCTCAGATTTAAAACTGGCATTACACAAAATGGGGTTTGGTTTGTAAAATAAATATAGGTATGAAGATGCAAAATAAATATAAGCTTTAGCTTGGTAGATTATCATCTGGGAGTACACTTTCTGTTCAGCTGTGAGGTTTGCCCTTGCCTCGTGGCACACAACCAGCCTCATCCCAAGCATCCCAGCATCCCAAATCAGGGCCAACCTTATAGATATTTTCTGTTGATCCTGCTTTTTCAAAGGAAAGGAATTTAATAGCTTTGACAAGGACTGTTCTGTACCTGTTGATTAGAGAAAGGTCCTAGACCTGTTTGATTTACTAGTAAAGTTACATATTTCTTTATATATATGTATGTGCATTAAAATTTTCCATGCGCAGGTGGGGCTTGGTTTAGGACCTGTATTTTAGCAAAGGTAGATTTAGCTTTGTAGCGTATACAAGATTATAGTTGTGCCAGTACTGAAGGGGTGATCTGAGAAAAGTCAATCTGTCATTTTCTTCTCACAGTTTAGAGACTCAGAGAAATTCATGTGTGAGTTTAGAGATGTCCAAGGCAGGTAATGCTATAGGGGAAAAAAAAGACATTGTTAGTCTTGCTTTATTTCACTCAGCACTCTGGAATAAAAACACATCCCAGGGGACATCTGAAGGATTCATAGTGAGTTGCAGTCTACTGACTACAAAAGCCTTTCCTAATAATTTTTCATGCATCCCATAGAAATATCTCCTAGGCACTGAAAATCATGTTTCCATTTACTTCCACAATTTTTCAACCAATTTTAAATTTTTGCAGAAAGTTAATAATTTTTACCTAAATGGATCTTGTGTTTAAAAAGGTTGCATATTACTGAACAGAAAAAGAACAGTGATTTTTTGTGTAAATGAAAGGTCATTCATGAGTATGAATCTCACTCTGGGCAGCTTGGAGAGGCCACTGTCTGTTTGACAAATGGCATCCTTCTCAGGGAATTTCTCAATTTTTAGTGAGATCTGAGCAAACAAAAAGACATCAGTGCTTTATAAGACCCCGTCTCTTATTTTGGAAAAGCATCCATGTTGTGACACAGATCAGTCTTTCTGAGCAAAAAAAATTGGTAACGAGTATGTTTGATGTCCCTAATTTGGCAAATACTTGTTTTTTTCCAGGATAATGTTTGCACAAATTATAATATCTTTCCAAACATCTTGCATCTGTTGCTTACTTCCTTTGAGGATCTTCTACTTCCCTCTGTTACAACAGTAATTGGGAGCAAATCAGCAGGAAGGAAATATACTCCCTGGTTTAGCTAAGACTATAATGTTTGTTTAAGTTAGTGATGCGTGAGTGGTTTGCTAAAGATTAATTTTAAAGGTCACTTCCTACTTGGAAAGGAGCCTGTAATAAGCTTTTCTTCAAGTGAAGAGAGCTTTTTCTTCAAAAATCCTATTCTGGGTGGTCTGCTTTATTCCCAGCTCCCACAGAAGTGAATGGGAAGGGATGTTCCATTGTCACCTGGGGAGACTGCTGGCTCTTTGTGAAAACAAAGAGTGTATTTCAAGAAGAGAAGGTAGGTATGGAAATATTGTACGGTTTGTACATATATAACAAGGGGCACCTTTACCAGTCTTGTTAGAACAAAAATAAAGAATCTATATCCTTTAATTATGTACAGCCAGAAAGAATTAAATAATGTTTTGAGAAAATGGAGAAACTGGATTAGTTAACTTCCAAGTATTTTTCATATTTTAGGTACAGCATAACAGAAGGGTTCTGGTGGGTGTTTGTATCTCACACTCATTGTGGAAAATGTTACTTTCTCCAATTAGTATTTGTATTTGTTTGGTAACAAATGGGCCTTATGGGAATGTATAGCATACATTCATTGCAAGAAGGAGGGAATGAGTTTCTAACATACTCAGATTTGTAAAAAAAAAAAAAAAAATCTTAAGGGCATAGCCGGAAATTTTTTGAGTTAGTTTTTGAAAATTGAGAAATTTTGAGAGTCAGAGCAGTTGAATGACATTTAATCAAATATAAATTCTGAGATTCAGATCTACTTTTAGAAAAAGTGTTGGTCTACTTAGGATAGGTAGACCACAGTGATTCTGCAGCCGTTGCATCATACATGTGTAGCACAGGAAGGGAACATAAAAGAACCAAACCTTGGGGAGGCGTTTGTAGGAGGCAAAAAATCCCAAATGGAGAACAATCTGTGGTCAAGATTTGACCATGGATCATAATATTTTCTGCAACATTACAGGATTTAAAACATCCAGTCTGCACACTGTATCCAAAATGCTGGATATTGTGTACTCCCTTCTCTTCAATGGTAGTTTCTATATTTCCCCTTCCAATGAATTGGATAGTGTGTGGCTCTTTCACAGATTTTGAGTATTTAACTCTCTCCAAGCACTGTACAGGGAATTCTCATCCCTACGTCAGAACATGTAATTGCTGGTGATTAAATTGCATTTTGCAGTGTGAACCTGAACTTTTCAACACTTAAGCCTATTTCAGACCTGGCTCTGAATACTTTTTGAAGTTAGGATTCAAATTATTTATCTGTTTCTACCAAAGTACTATCTTTGCTCCAATATTTTTTACTGTCTAAAAGGCTTGAATTTAACCTGACTTTTGAACGAAGGCATTTGTGCTTGCACAACTTTGTACTTGGGACAGTAGTTATGGACATAGTGACAGAGCTGTTGCAATAGAGAAGCCTTAAGTTTGCAGTATGTGCATTTACCAAAATCATTGAGGGTTTGTGCTGTGGATTATGTAGTGAAAGTGTTTATCAATCTTCTGTTGGCATGGGGTAGCTTTTTCAAGTTCCCACATCTCTCCTTGACCAATGGAATTATAGACTTTGTATTCTCAATTGAAATTCACAAATTTTTTGTCACAAGAATATGACTGACAATTTTAATGGTTGTCATAGCACTATAAAATGGAATGAAACACATACAAAATCCCTGTTCAAGTAATGTTGGTAAAGTATATAAAGCATATTGCCAACAAAAAATATATAGTATAGAACTATAAATAAGTATATAGAGTGCTAAAAAAAATATCAGCAGGATGTTTAATTAACCCCAAACTCATTGCTTTAAGAAAAAATGGGTTGCAAAGACCCAATTAGATGAGTAGCATATACAAAGCGTCCAGTGCTGTGGCAACCTCTAAGAATCTACTGTTTTGTTAAATGGCAGGAGTTTTATATAAAATTCTTCTATTTCCTGTAATGAATTTGAATTCTGTCATGGAGGTATTTCACCTAAGGATGTAGCTGAGCCCCTGAAGGAGGTAACCTGCATAGCAAAATACAGTAATGAACAGGAGGACTTGCTGAAAAAATACGGAACTGCATCATAATCTCGCACCTGCACAGCACTTGGCACCAGCTCAAACCTCTGCATATGACAGTAATTCACTATTTCCTCTTGTCCTTCCTGCCCCAGAGCCCTTAATCCTGACCATTCACATTCATCAGGCAGGAGATTATTCTTAGCCTGCTCAGCAAAGAGAAACATAAATAAATCTCACAAACAACTAAGGCTGACTGTGAAAGTAGTTGTCTAAGACTTTTCACCATTTATTACACAAAAAGAGGATTCTATATCAGTGGTTTCACTGCATTTTGTAAGCTGTTATTATTCCTCCCCTACAAATATTGTACCTAAGAACATCTCTTCCCCAGACAGATACAATGTATGCTCAAACATGAAAAGACACAATTATTAGCAAGGGAAATTTACTGTCTCTGACTTAAAATATTTAAAAGTTATGGAAAAATATGGAAATCAAATGCTCTGTTTGCCAAGGTTGTTGTTTCAGTATTTTAAAGTGTAATACACAAAAAATTATTTGACTACATTTGAATATCGTATGTGTACGATTATTCTCTCAGAGTGCAAATTTAAAATTTTTCATGAAGAGATTTTTGTTAATTCACTCAGCAAATAGTCTAAAGCAGTAAATTTAAAAAAAAAAAATTTACATGAACATCCCATTCTGCAAGGAAAAAAAACCCATCACCTACTCTACTGGTTTAATCCACCTAATTTTTAGACATCAGTATAAGAAAGGTGAGTGTTAACCCTGCCAGGGAATTGTGATAGCAACATTCAAGGACCTGTCATTCACTGTCAACTAAATCTCTCCCATTAAATGCTAGATTTTCTGTCAGAGGAAGTACTAAGCCATAATAAACAGCTAACATCTGAAATAAGAGAAAGACTATTTCACATCTTATTCTGACATCTCAAAATTTAGACAAGTGAAAAATATAATTAATTATAAAGAACCACCATTTTCTTAACCCTGCAGTCTCATGTCTTCCTTGCTCTGTGACAGATTCCCTATTGGAAGTATAAGCTTCCGTGACAAAAGTTCGAGCTGAACTTTAATAATGAATGATGAGGTATCAATTCTTGTTGCCCAGGCTGACTACTTTCCAGGGTAATAGCCTTTTATATCATGACCTGCAAATATATTTGTGTCTTTGCATAGAGGGCAAGTTCCAGCAAAGAGACAAAACTCTTCCACTCAAGTGGTCTGACAGGACCAAGAACATATTTGACAAAGCCTTGAGCCAAAGACCCTGGTGACAGATAATTACGCTAAACATTTTTGACTACTAGATTTTTTCAAAGTTTTGAATTAATTTATTTATTCTTCTAATCAACAATCCTCTGTCTGCAACGCCCTTAGCCCGTCATTGTCAGGAGCATAAATATCTGCCTATCATGCTTTCAGCAGCATTGCTATAGTGCATCTGTGTAGGGATCCTCTGTTTTCATCTGATACGAGTCAGATGCCATTAGCTCAAAGGGAAGATCTTGACAGCTTGCTGCTTCCCGCAGGGGCTTTGCATAGTGACAGGAGAGCCCCACAGCCAGACTGTGCAGGGCAAAGAAGTGATGTTATTCATCTCATGCATTGTGGGCATGAAAGGGATTGTCTTGGACTGCCCTTAAGATTAGATTTTTCCACCAGAATGTAAGGTATTGTGTCAATTTAATTTCCTTATATGAATTTTGAAGGATTATATAAATCTGTTTTTCTGCATTCAGTTTTTAATAAAAATAATAAAGGGCTCTGGAGTTTGTGAAGATTATTAGCAGCATAAGGATAAAAAAAGAACTGACATTCCCTCAGCTCCATCACGGCCTAAGTGAGGAAAATCGTTAATATCAGAGTTCAAAATACAGAACATACAAGCTCTGCAGGGTTTGCTCAGCTGACAGCAAGAACAGCCTGAGCATGTTTGTAAGAGGGAGAGGCTGTCTGCCATGGGAGATTAGCTTGTCAGCAGTGAGCAGGCTAGAGCCAAACAGTACAACATTTCCCTTCTCAGTGACCAGAAGAAAAGGACCCGGAGTGAGGGCAGCAGTGCCCACAATCCTGCAGAGTCTGGTGCTCCGGGTCAGACTTCCCAGGGCTACAGGACACCAGCTGCACCAGGGCTGCCATAAATGGGGGATGGCAGCTTGCTGATCTGGCATGTCTGTCTGCTGAAAGAAATTTTTTTCAAAGACATGCTATAAACATCCATTGTTCAGTGTCTGTTTGTCAGTGTTGTAGTCTCACTTCAGGAAAAAAAAGACGGGATACATGCTGTACATATTCCAGTTCCACACCACATTTCTTCAACTCTTTAATCAAAGCCCTGTTACTGAAGACAGTGAAGTCAGCCATTTTTTGTACCATTTCCTTAAATTCTGTTCTGCTCATTTTTTATTTAAGCAAAAGTTGAAATAGTTTTCTTTTTTAATTTTTCCATCGCCATTGCAGAAAACAAGTTTTACCCCCAGAGATCCAGGCCTTTAGTGACTTTTCTCTCTTATCTCACAAAACCTGACCCTACAGCAATGCTTCAAGGAGTGTTCCAGAGAGGCATCAAAACTTGGGGGAGCTGGACTCTGAGCAGTATGCACCCTATGGCCTTTTCCTAAAGCTAACCTACAAAAAGTGCAGGGTTAACCATGGGCATTTCTCAGTTTGGAAAAATAATATTTTTCCTTTTTGAAAGTACATAGTGTTAGAAGCAATAAATGTGGAGTGGAAATAAATGTCGCCTCCATCTTGGGAATTTAAGCTGAGAGATCTGAACTAGAGCTGGGTCTATAAAAGTCCCAGAGATTTTATAGCTAAAGCCTGAAAGAGTCAAACCATATTTTATCCACCTCTATAGTTTTATTTTCATAGTACCTACTATGAAAATAAAACTACACAGTACCTACATAGTAGCTACTGTGATTTATAAAATCATCTCATAAATCATGGATTTTATGATGATTCATAATCACTGGAAGCAGGATTAAAGTCTTATTGATAAGTGAATTAATTCTGTAAGTTGCTAGGAACTGCTGGTATAAGCTGCTTGAATCTGTTCTTTTGTTGACTGAATTGGTATTTAAAAATCAATGTGTGCGTGCAGAAAGAACATCTCAAGTGAGGTCATTATTATAATTGTGCCCCTGGTTATATTATAGTTAGAATCAAGTGTGTGCTTTCATCATGAAGTGTGTTTTTCTTGTGTATGCACTTTGCCACATAAATGCACTCTTAAGTGCTTCTAAACACTCCAGAGTGTTTTTAAATAATAATAATAATAATAATAGAAAATTATAGTATTTCTAAACATTAGAATTTAAAAAATATTTTTAGGAATGAATTTTTTGATCAAAATTTTGTCTGGTTCTGTACAATCTATGCATAGAAGGTATAAAATCCAAAGTTTATTGTTTAAGATGCTTTTTCATTCTTGAATAGCTCAAAATGTATCCAATGTGAAATATTTATTAGTTTCCCATGTACTAATCCATTAAGTGTTTTTTGAACCACAATATAAACACTATGAAATAATTACGCGTCAATATATGCTTTTCCCACCATTCTGTTAAGACTCATAATCTGGACAAAACCTTATGGGCAAGTCTGGTCCGTTTTTTAGCATTACTGATACATTCCTGTTGACATTTGTGCATCCATACAGGGAGAACTTGTCCCCAGGGATATGTTTACACTGCAGCCAAATGTTTAACCACAGAATTTATAAAGTTTAAACTCTTTGGACTGGGGAATAATCCTGTTCTGTTGTGTCATCTTAATATGAAAAACACGTATGTAGAGATAGCTTTGTCACAGCCTATGAAAACCTCAGTGTAGCTGCCAGACATCCTGTTCCTCACACTTGTTATGGTGAATATAGACCAGATGAGTCTACAAGTGTTGTACCCAACACTTGGATGGAAATGACCATCTAATTCTGTTGACAAACACCTCAAGATACACTTTAAGGAATATTTTTATGCAGGGTATTGCTCAGCTATTTCTGGATATGACTAAATTGTGCAATTAGGATGTGAGGCATGACTGATAAGTTGTATAAATTTGAGGGTATGGAGGAGTTGCTACTTAGCCATAAATATATTTCTCTAAATATGCATTTATCTTTGGTATGAGCAATTAGAATATTAAGACTTTCCTTTTTCTTAATTATAATTTTAATATTATAGTTTTGAAACTGGCTTTGGAAATTTGGGAAAAGTTCTATGAGCCAATGGTTTAAAATTATGGTACATGCAGTTATATAGTAATTATAGTGCATGGAAATGGCAATGAAATATCTTCCTGTACTGCTAGTACATATCTAAATATACTGAAAATGCCGTCTCCTACTTCACATGGGTTATAATTCATATAATGTCAACCTTATTCTACATTGTCATGTGTTCTATCTGGTCAAGCAACGTTTTAAAAAAAATAATGTTGTTCTGTGAGAGCACCTCATTTTCTCTTTCTGTATCTCTAAATGTGTGTGGGCAGTGGAAACAGAGGTTTTGTATAAATATATGCAGTCCTTTCACTAGTGGGTCAAATGAAAGATGTTTTCAACACTACCTTTACTCATTTTTATTTGATAGAACCAGGACTGCTTTCTAGGCTTGAGAAGGGTCATCAGACACCCTATTGTCTGAAACAGTGATAACTTGGAGTTGTGTCACCTTCTGTGAGCCTTCTCTAATCACACCTAGATAAAGACAATCACTCTCTTTAAGAGAGCTTTGCAAGTGACTGTGAGGTGGCTTACTGGGCATTTAGAGCTGAGTGGCTCCCACTGACACAGGTAAATGTTGAGCCTGTTTAATGAAACCAGCACACTGATGAATTTAACACACTAACCATTTAATATTTCAGCACCTGTATTTCTAATTTAAACAACATTTATTTAACATTTCCTGGCTGTTCCTTGACAGTTGTAAGAGCTTTTCCTGTCACCTGCTACTGTTTTTATTTCCATATGGATCTAAGAGATGGCAGTGAAAGAAAACAAGCCCTTCAGTCAAAGTTTGAAATCTCAGATTCAGAAACTCCCCTTTAGAAATTCATAAGCATTCACATTACAGATTGTTTCACACTACAGGTGATGAAGGGCTGCTTGACTCAGGGAAAATCTTGGCATGGCAAACAAGTTTGTAAGAGCAGAGTTTTTTTGGGTTTTTTTCCAGACAATGTTATTTTCTAAACTCATGGGAGCTCATATCCAAATAGCTGCCAAATTTTGAGTATGATCCAAATTGAATTCTGCCTTTGGTGGGTCTAAATGAAGATATAGACATTGCAAATTTTACCCATTCCTAGAAATATTACATATTCATTTAATATGTCTGTCTGTCTTGGAGAGAGTATCTTCTGAAAATCAGGCCACTGAAACTTGGCACACATGCGTGAGAACATGGGCCAAATTATACCATTACCAGTTATTATCTAATGCACTCAGTGGGGGAAATAAGCAATGGATTAGGAAAACTTAAGCTTTCTAAGTCTTGGTCTTTTTATAGTCAGTTTTCTCATCCCATATCCTAGACTAATATTGAGAACCAGCACAGCCAACATACATTTCTCTGTGAGAATAAGCAACAATAATGGAACAAATGGATTTGTTTAAAAAACTTACCTGTGTCCTAAGGAATAAAATAAAAGTAAAAAACTCCTAAAACAAGAGGAAGTTTAGGATGGGAAAGAAAGGGAAGGAGGAGAAGGAAAGAGTATAAATATTTCTTGGCTGATGTCTTGATGTTGACACTTTTTTTCCATAAAAAGTGGCTAGCTACTGCTCTATCCCCTGTGCATTCAAGCTGGCTCAGTATATAATACAGTGGCTTGATAGAAATGTTAATGTACCTGCCTTTTCCAATGTAAACTATGATAGGGATGACTCTTTTCCCTCAATATCTTAATGTTAATTCAACAGTAAGGCATTATTCACAAGGAAATTCTTCCTGGTCGATAACTGGAAGGTGTTGTTAACTGCCTATCAATGCCTATTTGTCACTGAACTTGGGGGAAAGAAAGAATTCAGATCTAAGAAGCTTGTAAAGTGCACCAAGGTTGTGAAATTAAAGAACACATGAACACCGCAGAAATTTCTTTCTACATAAGAAAGTGTTATAGTGTTTCAAAATATATTCTCATATTAAACCAACTTGCAACTCCAAAACACTTAATAGTCTGGGCTTCTGCTATTTTATGTCTCAATGTGATTTCTGTGTGTGTGTGCAACTTCCTTCATCTAAGAATGCATGATAAACGAGCTAATGGGAAAGAAAAAAGAAGAAGGAAAATCACCTCTAACTTTTCTTCTGATGCTCTTCCAGTTAGAATTTTGTTAATTTATTTTCCAACATGCTGAACACAAATGAGCAAGCAAAGCTTTGCAGACAGTATCACCACCTGCAATTCAAAATAAAATCTACTGATTTGGGCTGTTAATGTGCTTTGTAAGACATCTGAGTTACACTGAGAATGATACTTCTCTGCCATGGAGCTAAGATTACAACAACTACTTATGCAGAATGCAAAATTTTTTCCTCACAGTACCATCAGGGATGCAGTATAAAAATCTGAGTTCTAATATAGTAAGTGAAAGCATGGAAGAATAGCTTGTGTCTATAACAGGAAAAAAATTGATGGTCATATGTATAAGTAATTGGAAAGGGAATTTAACTAAGGTTCTGAATCACCCTTTCTCTTTAAACACTGAAAATCCTTTTGTCATTCCTGAGGTCACTGATAGCACATACTCAGATTCACACTTGGCTACAAAATTTATATAGAGAATATCAAATCAACTTGCTCTGAAAAAAAATATATATAATTAAGGTTAGCAGTATTTTATCACAGACTGTCCATTGATATCTGTAATCAACTAGAAAGCTGAAAACCTGATATTTCTTTTTTTATTGTTATTCTTTACAGCTCAGCATGAACATATTTGCAGTTTCCCAGACTGAATAAAGACTAGTCAATTCTGAAGACTTTCAATGTCACAATAATCCACAATGACGTAATGAAAAGGATCTACAAAGGATCAGGCACAAAGGGTTGTAGTGAATGAGGTGACATCAGACTGGTGACCTGTCACTAGTGGGGTTCCACAGGGCTCCATCCTCAGCCCTGTGCTCTTCAACATCTTCATAAATGACTTGGAGGCAGGACTGGAAGAGATACTGAGCAAGTTCATAGATGATAAAAAACTGGAAGGAGCTGCTGACAGCCTCCAGGGCAGGGAGACACTGCAGAGACCTTGACAAATTAAAGGCTGAGCAACCACCAACCACATGAGGTTCAACAAGGAATAGTGCTGGATTCTGCCCCTGGCATGGGCAACCCAGGATGTACAGCCAAAGTGGGGAATGAGATGCTGGAAAGCAGTGCCAGGGAAGGGGACGTGGGAGTCCTGATCAATGGCAAGTTGAACATGAGCCAGCAGTGCCCTGGCTGCCGGGAGAGCCAACCCTGTCCTGGGGACATCAGGCACAGCATCACCAGCCGGGCAAGGGAGGGGATTGTCCTGCTCTGCTCTGCACTGGGACGGCCTCACCTCGAGTGCTGGGGGCAGTTCTGGGCACCACAATGTAAGAAAGACATTAAACTATTAAAGAGTGTCCAAGGAGGGCAAAAAAGATGGTGAAGGGCCTTGAGGGGAAGCTGTGAGGAGAGGCTGAGGGCACTGGGTCTGTTCAGCTTGGAGGAGACTGAGGGGAGACCTCACTGCAGTTACAGCTTCCTTGTGAGGGGACAAGAAAGGGCAGGCACTGATCTCTGCTCTGTGGTGACCAGAGACAGAACCAAGCGAATGGCCTGAGCTGTGTCAGAGGAGGTTTGGGTTGGATATCAGGAAAAGTTTATTCACCCAGAGGATGGTTGGGCCTGGAACAGGCTCTCCAGGGAAGGGCTCACAGCACCAAGCCTGACAGAGTTCAAGGAGCATTTGGACAATGCTCTCAGGCAGATGGTGTGACCTTTGGGGATGGTGCTGTGCAGGGCAAGGAGCTGGACTTTGACAATTCTCGTGTGTACCTTCCAACTCAGCATATTCTGAGATTCTCTGAAAAAAGCTACTTTTTCCAGGCAGCTCTCAGAAGGCTGCCAGTTGTTGACAGATAATCCAGTGTAATTTACCAAAGCAGGATACTGAGACCTGCTGTCTGATGCACCACTTTCTTTGGTTGAAGATCAGACCTGTACATTAGCCAGTGTGACCATTGTATGTGGCAGAGCAAGTACTTGCTGTACACATTGAAACAGAACTGCTAGGAAAAAAAAAAAAAAGTGGGTTTACAATCCTAACCTGTTTTCCTTTTGATTTGTTTAAAGGTTGGTTGAGGTTTTATTGGTTATTTTGAGGGTTTTTTTGGTTTTGTTTGTTTGGTTTGGGTTTTGGTTTTGTTTTCTGGGGGAAGTTTAATCCCCTACTGCTTCTAACAGTGATATTATAGTGAAATCTGCCTCAGAAAATTATCTGACAGCAACACTGGGTTAGAACTGTTTCAGGTTAGCAGCCCACTTTCTGTAGTTTTATTGTCAAGTTTGTGACCTTATTGGCTCTCTTTGTGGTAAGTGTTGCTTCTATTCATTTAAATGATTTTTTGCAGAATTTCCTTCAGGGGATACAGCCTGCATTGAGAGTATGGAAACTATTTCCCCAGATGGAGCCAATGAATGTTCTGAGGCCTAATAATATATGTATCCTCTTGCAATTCACAGCAGATTCCAGTAAACACTGGCCTTCATCTGAATGCTTGAATACACCACTTTCCAGAGCTCTTGGCAAGAATGACGTGGGTGTGAGGACAGCACATCCATATCTTGTCATTTATCTGTGGAAGAGGAATCTGTGCTGGTTTTCTGAACCTTACTTGACCACTGACCACACTTGACAGTTTTGTATTTATCTCTGCCAGAGAGCTACAAAGATGAAACATTCATTTTTCATCTGCTTTTTTTCCCCTTTTTTCACAAGCAGGATCCAAAACCTTCTTCAGCCGCTGGCTCATGATCTCACTCTTTGCACTTTATGTTTGGGCCCTCTGACAGCAGTAGCAGATACAGAGGAGTGAGATGGTTTAGATAACATCACACTGCAATTCTAGCTCTGACTTGCTGACCTTCAGGCGACCCAGCATGTCCTTTGGTTCTGGTATGCTGGGAGCAAACAATTTGCAATGACTACAATTGCTAAACATTTTTATAATTAATTAAAAAATGAAAATAGAATATTGCACTATCAAGCTCCTAAAATCTCAGAGAATTCTCTTGTAAACATACTAAATGACATTTTTAGTACTGATAACGTATATGTCCAACAAGATTTGTCCTTAGATTCAAATTTTGGGTTGTTCAGGTGGCCAGTTTGACTTTTGCTAATTATCCTCTATTGGTTAATTACAGAGCTATAAGTTGACTTTGTTAAAACATAAGATTTGTTTATCAAGCTAGTACATGGGTGCAACTGCTAAAACAGATTTACTATGACTTGGTAAGCAGTGTATGCTATCCTGTGAATATCCTTCTCTGTTGAGAACATGAGACTGTTTTTTCTGCTGGAAAAGTAAATAATTTCTGCTTTCACACAAGTGCCTTTGGCTTATGCTTAAATTTTCATTATGATAGGCTCTGTAATGAATCTGGTGGACTCCTTTTTTTTCTATGTAGTTTGCCTTTGGCAGAGAGCTAGACTTACAAATCTTCTCCCTACCTGTAGTTTTCCACACAGCTTTGTGACAACTCTCAGACCGTCTGTTTTACTCTCATGTGCAGTAACAGAGAGTATAAGTAATGTTAAAGTTTGTGTTTCATGTTTGTCAGTTTGCAAGGATTAGGAATACTATATATTAGTAAATCAGCTGAAAGATAATTAATTGGCTGTATATGAATGTATGTCCATTCCTTTATTACAGAGAGGAAAGTATAAGAGAGCAGAGTATAGTTTAAGTTTAATAAGACTTATTTCATTATGTCGTGTTAATTTTTGTAAGGTGGTGTCATTTTTGTCATGACTCTTTTTATTATCCTAAAATGAAATACTTGAGTGTATTATGAAGTAATACAGTGTTATAACATAGTTGAACCAAAATAAATGTCTCTTCACATTCAATTTAGATATAACTCAGTTGCCTTCAACTATATTATCATGAGAGTAGTGCTAATTCTTTATTTGTGTTCCTGCTCTGGGATTCAGTGGAATGAGTTCCTGTACTTAATGGCTTTACAAAGTTTGTGATATTTATTCAGTGTGTTTGCTAAGCAAAGAGCACTTAGCGTTTGTCATCTGGCATCTTTCATTTTCTTTCTCCTGAACACTTTAAAAACGCCGCATTTTGTTTGGGGAAGGAAAAAAGGTATCTTGGCATATTCTGTGTACTTTCAGACAAACAAGCTCTTGTAAATTTAGCCTCTTGCAACAAAAGAATTCTGCACTGTCTTCTACCACCGTAGCAAGTGATATATTATCAAATAAAATCAGAGTAAAAGATGAGCCGGTATCACCACTCCTGCTTTCCAAAATCCTTCAGAGCAATGTGTAAAGTTTGCTTTAAGGTAATACCTGGTACCTGCACACTAACCAAATGCAGACTGTTCTAGAGGGACATCTGTTTCTGTTTATAAAATAGCCATGCCCATTAGCCATGGCTAATGGTTCAAAGTCTGAGTTCCCATGAGACGTTTCATTCAGGCCCCAACACCTGGCTCTTAGCAACACTTCTCATTAATTTTGTTGTGCGGAAGCTGATTTACATTTTAGAGGACTATGGACACAGCATAATTCACTGCTTAGGAAGATATTGAAGGAAGGGAGAGAAGTTAAATATTTATTATTGTCTTATGTAGGAAACAGGTAAACACACAAATGTACCTTTAGAGGTCCATAAAATGTACTTTTTCTACAGCCACTGCTTTGTAGCTGAACCCCTTGGTACAAATATATGAAAAAATTTCTTATTTTTATACTGATTAAAATTCAGATTTATGCATTTCAGAATGCTATGTCCCTTGATCAAATTTGGGACAGGATGATGAGATCACTGAGAGTATTTTTGTAATTCTGAGTAGAGTTCTATTGGCTTCACAGTGGGAGGTACAATTCCCTTTACAAGTCTCCGTTTTCTGGGGTCCAGATGTTCTGTTCTTTAACCATGAATGAAGCACAGGGTCAAAGTCTACATCCTGATCACTGTTAATACTACCATGGATTTTGGCTCCTAGATAAGATTCCTGAATGAAGAAAGAGTACTTCTGATTTTGCTTCATTACTCCTAGTGTCCTGAGACTATCAAAAAAAGTGTTTGATATATTTTTATGAATTAAGATGCTAGAATGCAGAAGAACACACCACGTTACACAAAGGACTAACAATTTTATAAAATTATATGCAACTTGGGAATTCAAAGAATTATGTCTTGTTCTGCTAATCATGGGCTTAATGTACTGTCTTTTCATTTTCCTTCAACTTTCTTCCTTCATTCCTTACCAAAATTTTTCATGACCAGTATAGCTTCTCAGCTTTTCCAGACATTTTTTTTCACTTCTCTCAGTTCCTTATTACATTTCTTATTCTGTGGGCATTGCTTTTTAGGTTCAAATACTTGCATCTATTGAAATTAAATACTCACCCTAAATGCTATATGGCAGCATATAGCAAATCTAGAATGCATCAATATACTAACAAATTATAATAAAGTATAATATTATGTCATACAATAGAATTAATGTAATTAATATATTATGTATATTATATATGATCTATATTATGTTATTGATATAACAAAATACAATAAAATAATGCTAGAAATATCATTATCCTAATTCATTCAAGATTAAAAATAAATGTAGTTATCTACAAATCTGTTGAATAGTTATCATACAAACCTGTTGAACTTTACAGTGATCAATTCTAATCAATTATACTGATACTCCTACTTCTAATTTGCCCTCTTCTTTAGATAAACTGTGATGTAAAGTTTTGGAATTCATGATGAATTCATATGGATTCTTTTTTTCAAGAGTGTCTCCTCACAACAGGGTTTCTTACTTCTAGCTGAGGCTAAATATAGACCAGGATTCCTCATGCTTCTAAAAACCCTTCTTTGGTCTTTGCTTCATTCTTCTGAAGGTGCTCAAGGTAAGGCTATAGTTTTGGCCTATTGGTAAACCTTTCTGTAATTCTCAGAAATTACAATTGTGAGTACCACTTGTAGACACTGAATAGGAATAGCACACCTGTGTGCTAAATAATGCATATCCTTTTTTAAAGTAGTAAGTACAATCTTCAGAATGCTTGAATAAACTTTATAATGTGCAAGACAATGAAGGTGTATTTCAATGTTGAAAAAGTAAAAGCTTCTGAAAGCATCCTATTGTACACTTTATAGTCAAATTATACCTGTCAGCTTTGAAATATAGAACATTTAAAGTAAGATAGCATTCTGTTAAGTATTAAATATTTAACTTTTACCATTTATACTTTGCTTTTTCCATCTGCTTCTGCTTCTATTGCAATATATGTCTCCTGCAAAGGAACAATATTTGATTAACAAATTTTGCACAAGTGAATAGGATTTTAATGAGAAGAAATCAAAGGAACTTATTCAACTCTTTGGTTTAAAAAAAAAATATTGCTTAAAAAAAAAAGTTTGATGAGACTAATGATTTTACAGAATGGAGTTGAACATTTCAAATGAGTTTTGTCCTGAACTGCTTTTCACCTCTCCCCAAAAGCTGTTCTGTGGTTAAACAACATGTTGTCTGCATATTTCATAACTGGTCTGTCTGTATCTTTCAGCACTTTCTTACACTTTGATCTGATAACTCCAGGAGCAGTCTGGTTTTCTGAGGTTACAGTATTCCAGCTGCCCTTTGGCACTGGGGAGTCAGCGTTGTTTCTTGACTTATCAGCCATTTATTTTAGTTGAACCCAGGTGAGATGAGTATCAGTGAGGTGTTCAGCTGATGATGCAAATTCGGAACAACACTAAATGAAGTTGTCCTTAATCAGGTGGCTGCAGGTCATCCCCTGCAATGCTCTTAGATACATGGGGTGTGGAGAGGGCTGGATGTACAATGGGTGGGGACCCCCACCACCTTGTCAGAGTCAACCTCCCACAGCATGAGGGGTGCACTGATCTACCAAGGAAGCTCCCATGAATAGCCTCCAAAATCCTAGAGGAATTTGGGCCAAGCAGGGTAAGACTTTAAAGCAATTATGGTAAAATCCTGACTGTCCCAAAGTCTGTTAGCATTTTCAGTCTTTTATTCCAGAGATGCAGGGGTTTTCCTGCACTTTTCAAACTTAAAAATATAAAGGCGGCTGAACTCTGCATCTTTGCCTACACATTTCTTCTCAAGTGTGCGCTTGGAGCAACTTTTACTAACAAATTTTAATATAGGAAAATATACTGTACATATGACTGCATCGATTGTAACCAGGAATATTTTCATTATGAAAGAAAAAAATAATATTTTAAATATCTTTTTAGGGAACGCAACTAATTCTGGAATTAACAGATATATTTAGTCCATTTTGTAAAGGTTTTGTTTTACAAGGGGCTTGTTACATTTTGAGAGTGTAATATTTGATGCAAATTTAAACAATGGCAAACACGAAGATACTTGCTTGACTTTAGTTTTACAGGTTGAGGTAATTTGTATCCCTCAACATCCCATTAACCACAACAAAAACTATCCTCATTACCTTGAGTTTATGCAAAGACTGGCTAGTTTTCACGGATACACACAAAACTGGCTCTCACTGTAATATCCTACTTTATACTAATGAATTTTGATTTTATTTGCATGGTTAAAATATCCCACATAAAATACACGTTCCTAATGAACTCTCAAATAAAAGTTTCACTTTCTTCAGTTTGTTTGAAGTAATTCACAGAGGTCAGACAGCCGAACAATTGCAGTTTTCTGTGTTGCTAATTATGTTCTTCTTTGGCTGAGAAAAACGCAGTTCTTCCAGTTCTGAATTTCTTTTGTTCAGTACTTCCATGAGACCATTTCCTTTGAAATGCACAAAGGTAAAATAAATTTTGCCCACAACAACCTGCTGAAGCATTCAGAATAGTCAGATTTTTTTGATGGTTTACAACATGGAATATGGATAGAACAATCTGGTTTGTATATTCCTTCATCCTTGACCATCACAGTAGATAGTATCTGTTGAAAGTATTGAATAATGAGAAGTTTTGAAACACAATTAGCAGTGAAACCCTGCTTTTTCTAATACAAAAACATGCATAGGTTTCATATGCTTTTTAGTGGTAGTTGGCCACTTTAGTTCCATCTCATTTTAGCTTGCTTGCACAAATTCAACTCCTTGTGCAATGGAGCACCCATTGAGTGCTCCACAGCACCCACAAACTGATGACTTCTGCTTCAGAAACTGTCAACATAATGAAATAAAGACTGAATATCTGGAATACCAGTTAGAACAAAATGAATGTCCAAGAAAAATGAGGATAAGGTCACTGAAACATAAATTTTGTTTCTTTAAAAAGCTGGTCGTTCTGTTGACATATACTTTTTCCCCCATATCCTGGCATTTAAAGATAGAAAGATTAGGAATTCAAGAAGAACATGCAATAACTAAGATTAAATCTACATTTTTGGCTTCTTTGTGCATACGATCATTTTCATTACGTGAACTCATATGATATTTTTTTGATGTGTAAGAACTGTAAAAATAGTCAATAGCAGTTTTGTCACCTGCTGTCTTGGGGGTTTCTCCTTTTTGTTTTTCCATTAATTAAAAAAAATATTCTTGGATATCTGTCTCATTTTGACAAAAGATCAGTGTATAGCACTTTTTAAAATTAATAACCAATTGGCTCAAAAGTGCCACTTTCTCCATATTGACAAGGCACACACTCAGATTCCATAGATTAAGTCAAGTCATTTTTTGGCTTTTTTTTTTTGATAAAGAAAAAATCTTACGAACTGATGTGTTTGCCATCATTACAGGGTACAAGATTCAAGAGTTTAACTTCCTACCTATCATTTTTGAAAGAAGATGTCAAGAAAGAGTTGTCGATAGGTTTAATGATAAAGACCCTCTGCATGTTTTTGTATGTGTGCCCTGTAAAATGTTTTCCATGTCAAAACTCTTCAGCAGAGTTTTGAAGTATTAATACATCACTGGCCACTGCAATTGCTAACGTCTTTACCAATAAAGTAATATGGAATAATTCCATACCCCCCTGATCAAGTATCTTTTATCTGCTCTTACAGAACTTTTCTTGATTTACACTCCTGAATGCATCTAATTGCTGAAATCAGGGAATCACCTTCAACTCTTTGACTTCAGCTTCAACATCTATTGCTTGGCTTTGAAATTCTTTCCAGGATGTTTTAAGGATGTAATTTAAAGCATTACTTCATGATATCTGAAACTCATTGCTAATAGTGAGAGTCTATAAAATTTATATTAACATTTGACTTATTAACATTAATTACTCTTTTTTTTTATTCCAGCCTTCCATAACAGGTCTTACAATTTTCTTTGTCTTCTGGTTTTGCTTTTTACTCTCAGAGCTTATTTTTAGCTGCATATGTACATTCTATAAATTAATCAACATAAACATAGAAAGAGGAAATTTTTATCATAACCGGATATAACAGAAGAATAATTTGGGGGAAAAGGAACTGAAATGCAGCTTTTATGAAGCTTTAATAGCAGTGAAAGACCCATTTTTTCACTCCTCTTTTCTTTGTTCATCTCAAAGATATGTTCTTTATCCTGCTGTATACCTGGAGTTTAATATTCTTTTTTTAATGAGCTACATGTTCAATGTTCATTTCTCATAGTCAGCCGCAGGCAAGAGAACAACCCTCAGGACATGGGGGACCTATAGAATTTACCACATTCTCCTTTGTTAGTGGTACTTTTATGGGAAGCATTGCATTTCAGTGTCTGTAGATGATGTATCTGTTGGGCTGCCCAGTAGCAATAAAAATACCCACTGTAGTGTGGCCACAAATACTGCAAAAGGGTATGGAACCCATTGACAAACAAGCAATAAATTATTCCTATGGAAAGCATGAACAATAGAATGAGACAAATATTCTGGTGGGTTGGTTTGCCCTGGAAAATTCAGACTCAGTGAAATGAAATAATCTTGCGGGAACACATTAATTCAGCTGAAGTCCCTGACAGACTCCAGTCCACCAGACAGGCAAACTGGGCCTCCCTGCTGGTTTACAGGGCTCCCCATTCTCAGGAGCAGCTAAATCCATGGTCTGGTGTGATTTCTATCTAAGGTATTTAGCCAGCTGGCTTTGTGGCTTGGATTTTTTTACATATTCCATTTCATTCTCCCAAAAGAAAATATTTTGAAAATTTACGTTCCATGGAAAAGCTCAAATTTATGAATTTTGTTCCAATTTGGGGTAAGCACCTTTTTATTGGAAGGGAATATTATTACTGAAAGGGTATATCTGCTTTCTCAGACGCCCAAAAAGCAAATGGTCTTGGCTGCAAGTGACATCAGCAGGCTGATTTTACAAATCCCTTCTACAGCTTTATAAGAAAAGTGCATACTTGTCACCATTGTATAATTTTATGTTGAATTTGCAGTAAAGCTTGAAATGAAATCTACTCAGAGGAAATGTGGATTTAAACCTGGGAATTAGTTTTTACCTTTGCAAGGAAAAGAATAAGGAGCATTCTTCTCTTTAAATGTTCATGTCATGAACTGTTCTGAGACCACTAATGCTGCATTTCATTTTCAATATTGACTTTAATTCTCCAGCTCTGTTTTATTAATTCCATGTGAATGGTGACATTCAGGAAATAGCAAATCTTCTGCTGAAAATCACTCATTGAAAGCCATTAAAAGTAGTAGTAGCAGATTACTACTTTAATTGGTAAATTTGACAGTGGAATCCTTAAATCCACAATGTCCTCGCAGTCTATTCTATCTCAGTTGCAATGTAGAAAGCCCTAAGGTTTTTCCACTGCAGTCTTTCATACTTTGCAAGATATGGCAAGCTTCCTAATACCTGAATTCGTATTTTATCTTTTCTAAAAAAAAAAAAAAATAAAAAAAAATAAAAAAAAAATTATACATTTTCCTCAAATCATAGAGGAAATAAAGTTAATGAAGAAACTGAAAAATAAACTTAGGAAAACATTTGCTATGTTTTTCAATCTTAATACAATTAAACTTTGAAGTTTTTATGGAGTTTTTTCACATTAGAAGAAATATTATCTGATGTAGACACAGAGATTCTATTTTTTTGGGAGAAACAAAAAAAAAAATCCCAAGAATATTCTATGAACCAAATTATAGTTTGATTAAAACAAAAAAACCCCATATATAAATTAAATTACATGAATATAGATGGAAAGAGGGAATTTTTGTTATAAGAGAGTATGATAGAAAAATAATTTTGGGATGAAAAAATAATGTTAATTGGAAAGCAAAAACAAGTTGAAAAAATAATAGCATTATTATTTGCCAAATTCTATTTCCCGCTACCTAGTTTATCATCAAATTGTCAAGATGCCAATCCTTCCTGCTTTTGTTTTCCATAGCCACAGGAGAGTTCAATCCCTGAACAATTCCAGCTCTTCCTCTGGCTGGAAGAGTTCTGAAGCTGCTTGACTCCTGTGGTTGTTTAACACTGATACTGTTCAATTCCTACACAGGATCCAGACAGACGCAACCCATCCCATCCTTGCTGCTGGGATCTGAACTCAAATGGCTCTGAAAAATGAAGCTGGTTGCCCATCCCCATTTTTAGGCATCTGTTACAAAGACAGAAAGTCATGCACTGCTTTAGTTCTTGTGCAGAGACTCTAGAAAGGAAAAGTTTGGACTCTTTTTTAGGCTAAATAACACTGGACTTACAGATTATGAATGCAAACATAAGAGAAAACAGCAGCTGTGTCTTTTCCATGAAGTACAGAGGGAATTGATAAGGTATGTAATTAATGAAATCAATCCTCTGGAAGTAATGTAACAAGCATTTAAAATAGGATTTAATGTATGAATGCTATTGACTCTCTGTCTCCACCTCTGTAAGAACATCTCTGGTAAGAACAGCAGTTATTTTAATACAAAGAGAAAACAGAAAAAAAATTATTTAGAAGTAGAGAAACATCTGGTCTGATTCCTCTGTCACTGGTACATGCAATCCTGCAATGCAATGCTGCTGACTGAGTGATTTTCCTTCTGTGCTAGAATAAAAACTGAGGAGAATATGACCCAATTAACCCATCATTTCTCTTTGTTGACTCTCCCCTTTGGACCATTTACAAATAAATTCTTACATACTTGATATACTCTTTATAACCTTCATATTAGAATGGAAATATAGGAAGCAGAAAGGGATTGAAGAAGCCTCAAGCTTAGGAAAAGAAGGGAAAAGCAAAGTTGGTATTAGTAGCCTTGAATGAGTTTTTCCTCTGGTCATTGAAACAATTTCTACATCATTGGTGTAACAGTTTTCAAGGTGTTTCTCTTCAAACTGGTGTTAAGTTTAATATGCTGGAAAAATGACGTCATTTCAATTTAAACAGGACTAGTGGGTTTGAGATTTTGGGAATATGTCTGTAGTTTGGGGCACTTTAGAGCTTATCTTGTTATTGCTTGTTAAAACTGGAGCTGATGTAAATTCTGGAAATAATTACAAAACTGACAAAACAAATTAGATCTCTGAAATGATTCCAAAATGAAATATAAAGGGAAAAATCCTATTTATAAAGACCGTAGAAAGAAGCTTCTTATCATAAACAGCAGCTGTGTGTGGATAGCCTTTCCAGTTTCATTCAGTATTGTCAGTAAATTTGATGCTCTCTGTACCTTTTCTCTTTACTTACACATTGGTATCTGAACATCTGTAGGAGGCAAGGGGAGGACCTTGAGGTTGCCCACTGTTTCCTCCAAACCTGTCAAACCTACTCATCTGAGGAACTTAGCAGAGGGCTTAAACCTTTCATATCTCATTACCTGATTTGTGATTTTTGTGCCACTAATCCAGCATAAATTTTCCTAAGTTTCAGACAATTGGATTGCTTAATTGTTTTGGTGAGTAACTAGTTGTGACAAAGGTGAAAATTCTCCTATTGATGCTGGTTCATAGCCAGGACTACCAGGATCTCCCAGATGTTGTTGTGAATGCAAACAAATGTGGCATACTGGTTTTACCTAGTCTAAGATTCTTGTTATCTTTGGAAAATTCTCCCTCTCCGGACCACTGTCTCTAAAGTCAGATATTTGGGTAGAATATTTTATTTACATGTGCTGGTGACATAAAGTGTTAGTTAACGATATGTCTCACGTTGATAAACACTGGAGCTGCCTGGCAAGGTCAAAGGGAAGTAGAGGGGCATTGTCACAGAACAGCTGAGGTTGGCAGGAACATCCAGATGCCCTGTCCAACCCCCCTGGTCAAGCAGGGCCATCTAGAGCTGGTTGCACTGGTTCACTTCTGAATGACTTTTGAATATCTTGAAGCACCATACCCTCCCCAAGCCACTTGTGCCACTTCTCGGTCACCTTCACAGGGAGAGTGTTCCTTGATCTTCAAAATGAACCTCCTACATTTCAGTTTGTATCCACTATGCTCCTCAAAATAGTTCAGTGTGGAGCTTTACCATTTCTCTAGATTATTTCTAAAGTTTCTTTTATGCAGATTGTTCTTTATTCTCAAGCCCAGAGTTAGGTCAGTAAAAGATGTCAGGAAGGGGAATTCTGGAGAAAAAAAAATCAGAGGTACCTTTAATTTTTCTTCTTTAACTCTTCCATAGATATTTCCAGCCTGATTGTGATGAACCCCACAAATATGTGTATTTTTGGAGGATTGCACCACATGTGCAGTATCTCATATGAAAAACTGTTTCTAGGTAGTTTGCCTGACACCTAAACAATCAAACAAGTGTGCTAATAGAGTTGATTTGCATAACATGAATATTTCTGTTTAGAATGTACTGGATGCAATGCTCTCTTGTTCACTAGCTTTGTATCTCACATGTTCAGAATTTCCCAGAAAAAGATACAGAAGTCTTAGGGAGGAGCACCTACCATAGGTGGCAGGTATGCATCCAGAAATGGGACAGCAGCTATGAATCACAAGCTGCTGTGAGGCCACTCTCTGCATGAGTAAGTGAGGCTGCTGACAGCATACTAAAATAAACCTCATCCTTAAGAGACCTGAATGTCTAAAAGCAACAAGGAGACACAGAAACACCAAGGATTAAATATATTTGGCAGCTACTATCTGTCTTTTTTTACAAAATGGAGCAGCAAACTTTACTGTTACAGCTGGTGTTTCATGTGCCACTTCTGAGTTTCGGTGCTGCCTACTTTGGATAATCATCCTTGATTTCTAGTGATAACCAAAATATTCCTTGTAGCAGAGAACAGAGCTGGGCAAGTTATTTTTGATGCTACATGTACCAGCATCAAAACATCACGTCTGTTAATAAAATCAGAATGGCAGTTTCACAAGAAGTGTAGTAAATTTGTACAAATTGTTTACTATATTTTTGTTAATTGATCCTCTCACTTTGCAAATAAAACTAATAAAAGAGGTCATGGCAAAAAATAAAAGCCAAAATTGTCAGTTAGCTATATCAATAAGTAAAAAGATTACCCTTTTGCATGTAATGTATAACCTGACATAGTCAAACCAGAAGCAATTCCTCTTGTGTCCAGACATTCCTACAGTATTGATAGGATTAACTAAAATTATTTGGGTTACATTCCTTTCTCACATGCATCACAATAACTCAGAAAAAAATCAGCCTGGAAAACTAGTTAATAATAACTGCGTTTATGCAGATATATACGTTCTTTGAGATTCTACCACGTGTGCAATTTTCAGATAGGACTGTGACCTTTCACGAAGTCTGGGTACCTTGTTTCATTTTCAAATCACTCCCATTAACATTCCTCCACACAGCAGATGCTCAAAGGCAGATTTTCAAGATGACCAAGTAAAGCTTTGCTGTAACTCATGCTACAGTGCTCTGACCCTGGAATGCACTGCAGCACAACGTGATGTGTCTGCATCCTGAAGGTAAAACAAAAAAAAAAGCTCCAAAAGAAAATGGTAAGCCAAGTGTAATAATGAATTATGATGATAGGAATCCCTCTGATTCATATCTTCAAATCCACATAAAGCCCTGGGAAAAGTCCTTCAAGGTCAATTTTCTCTCCATAATTTTGTGGATATATTTTTGTGAATAAAATTTACATTGAGAGGAATAGGGGGAGGATCTAGTAGTGAGCTAAAGGCACTGAGAAGGAACAGCTTACCTTCTGATATGCTGTAGATGCTAAGAAAAATCTGTTTGAATTTTGAGAAAGAAGTCTCTTGAAGCTACTGATTTATAGTAGACTTTCCAAAACACAGGCACTGAATATCAGGACAGGTTCCTGTCAATTGAAGGGAAATTTACCCATTCCCTTCTGTCAAAGGGAATGAGTAAATTAAACAGCTGCTTCACCAGCACATTCAGTAAGCATCATAACTGTGGCAATCCTTGTCTGCCCTTGTAGTCAACCCCCAAGGATTTTGAACAGAGATGGTGATGGAAGATATAGCTGGAATTAGATTGCTCCATGGGTGGAAAATATTTTGGAGGTTCTGCAGCACAAAACCAGGCTCATTTCTGCTGGTGTTGTAAGAATTTGCCTTCCCATCTTGTTATGTTCTGCCTTGGAGTGAGACATTGAACATGGGCAGTCAGCTTCTATCAAAATAAATCTCGAACCAGCCCTTTTTCCACCTCTGAAATCTCAATGTGACTATTCAACTATCAACTATCAACTATCAGTTTATATCCTTTATTCCCCCTGCTTGTAGAATCTGTCTGATTTGCTTGTTATTTTGATTTTTAAGTTTTGCACTACCCAAGATAAAGAAATCATTACTGGAAAATATTTCCCTTAAAAGAATTCTCAAATTTGAGACACCATAATAGGTGAAAAACACATATTACCTTTGTCTTCCATGTCATAAAATGTAAAGAAAAATGTGGTCTTTTGAAGGTATCACAAACTTCAAATTGTTACAGTATTACATGCTATTCCATGACTAGGGTAATTTACATCTTCATCTTAGATTCTTTTCCCTTTTCGACAAAATTTATTTTTCCATCAAGAGACTGGCTTTGCTCTGAAATCATGCTGATTTGTCAAAGTTGACTTTGTTTCATTTACCCTTCTGTGTCTTGAGGAATAGATGAAGAGGCATTGGGGCATTGATTTTGTTTAGCGACTGTGTTTAAACCTCCGGTTGAGAAAAGCATCTGGAAGATCTAAAACTTTTGGTAAAAATCAATGTTTGGCAGTTGTTGGCAGACAACCCTGTTTACAGATAAAAGTCATGGGTGTAGCTTTCCATTCAAAATTCTTTCCTTTACTTAAGAAACTGGAGACAGACTATCCCACTACAAGGGCATAATGGTGTAGTGATGTGATCCAGTATTGCCCTGCCCTTAGGACATGTATGTTGCACTTGTTCTGCTGAGCCTGAAGCTAATTCATTGGCACAGCTCCAAGAGTATTGATATATTTGACCATGGAACCTGCTGAGTTTCTTCCATAGATTGCACAGATGTTTGCCCATCACAGTTACAAAATATACCATATTAAAGTGGAAAAAGAGCTGGAAAAAAAAAATCACTACTTCTCATCAGTCCTTGCATGAGCAAAACTGCAAAGGGTGTCTGGGGTGGTTCCTTTTCTTGCCCATTTTAAATAATGAATACTAATTTTGTTCTTAATCCTAGTGTGATATAGAATTTAAGAACATCCTATTTTCTGTGCTACATCTAGTCAGAAGCAGAGTAAAATTTGGGGAAAAATTCAAATATCTTAAAAAGGAGTTTGAATTTTTCCTCCAAAACTATTATTTCTTTCTCATAAGATATAACTAAAATTGCCTGTGATTAATAAAAAAAAACAAAAAAACAAACAAACAAACAAAAAAAACAACTTGTAAAACTGAAACTTTTGCTAGGAAAAACTACAAATGGAGCATTTTCAGACTGACCAGCTAGTTACTTTTCGTTTATCTCTCTGAAGTAAGGAATTGTTTGACCCTAAATTTGTCAATATTTTTGGTAGCTGGTGAAACGGCTGCACTGTACTGATTACCTGATGGCCATCTGTTTCATTAACACAAATATAGTTGAAAAAAACCCAACTTTAGATGAGTTTAAGAAACAAGTTTTTAACAATCTGCATGTGTTTCTTCAGAGAGTACATCAACTTGTTGAGAAAAACCAAAACTGAATTGTATGAATTAATTTCTCAACTCTTACAAGGCTAACATTTAGCTTTGTGGATATATCATAGTTACTTCTCTGTCTAGGGGAACTTAATGTAGTTTTCTCCCAGCTGATACTGCTAAATCAGTGCGGGGGTTAAAATAATAGTTCTGCTTTTAAGCTAATTTTTCCCTGCTAGTGTGTAATTTAGTTCAAGTGAAGGCTCGTTTTATAAAGCCATGTAATAGATAATTTATTAAAACTTCAAAGCTAATACAAACAGTAGTTCAGGCTCCTTCCCAGCCTAGATTTTAATGCTGGTTTAATTGATTTTTATTTAGACTCTGGTCCTCACAGGACTCTACCTTCACACTGTGATAGTTCTTATTACATTTTGTTGTTTCAGTCTTCCTTTTAGATGCGAACAGCCCCTTAATCAATCAGACTTCAGTACGCAGAAACATGAGAAACTGCAACCTATTCAGTTTGATTAGACACTTTCTCACATATCTAAATATCTTTCTAATTATCAGTCTTTATGACAGAAGTGGCAGTATCATCTCAAGCATCAGCTGAACATGGAATTCTAGTGGATTTTTAAAGAACCAGTGCATGTTCAGAGAAGCCAAGAAATTATTATGAACATTCAGATGTTTTGTTTTTTTAATTTGCAGTGGTTGTTTATGTGCACATCAGGGAGCTAGAAAATGTAAGGTATGGGCGTTCAGAATGAAAAACAAATTTTATATTTTCAAAGTAGGCTGTGAACTTGAGGTCTCAGTATTAATGTTTTATTCCGTTAAAAGCATTAATAACTTAGAAATCTAGGTGCAATTATGCACTGAATTTGCAGGAAAGAATAGCTGATGAAAAACTAATAATCTCTGCAGTATTGTAGTAGTTTGAATCAATATTGCTTTATTTTCCAAGGACTTGCATATTTGGTAAAGCAAAAATGTATGTCTTAAGAGACTTCTGGGGGAGGAGATAAGTAGAAATTATATTTCCACTGAATGCACACAAAATAGAAAAAAAGAGAAAAACCCATAAATTTTGTGTCATATGGGAATTTCTTTAACTAACCATCTAATGCTTCTCGTAGTAACATTTTTAGTCTCAAAAGGCCTTGTCTGTGAAAATATATATTCCAAAATAATACTATTTTTGAAACACTAAAATAGACTAAATACTTCACTCAGCTTTATTAAGGAAAAAAATAAACTGAAAATTTGGCAATATCTTATGCTTCTTGGTTTTTTTAGGGGGGTCCTTGGGGGGCCCTTGTGGGGGTCCAACTGGCATTGTCCTCTCCTCACAGTGACCACCCTGCAGTTGCCATTGCCAGCACCTTGCCAGGCATGGTGCTAACAGAAACCCAGAATAACTGTCTGGGAAAAAAGGACTGCAGGGCTATTGGTTCTATTTTCTTTAGTTTGCTGCTTTTCTTCCTGTCTGCTACTATCTTCTAATTTTTAAGTGAAATATTGTGACAGTGAATTTTTAGGAACATTTGGCTTTCCTTTTTGTTTGTTGGGGGAAGGCTGTGCTTTAAAATTTTTTTTAATCTCCCTCTTCCCTTTTACTTTGTTTTGGCTACACTAACAAAGAAGGCTCCTGAACTCTAATCAGCATCTTAAAACACTTGTGTTCATGTAGGTCTATAGAAATACCAAGTAAACACTCAAAATCAGAATTGAGCTTCTGTACTGAGGGGACTTCAGTGATACTCACAGCTCAGATATGAGCAAGATTATCTCCTGAAGTGGCTTTGTTCATGTATCAGTGAATCAGGCAGAGGTTTACTCATTCCAATTTTCAACCACAGTAAATTATGCATCTTGAAGTTCATCTTAGAACTGCAGCATGATGCAGGACATGTAAATAGCCCTGTTCTCTCCCATGATTTTTTGTGAAACTCACACAGGCAGTGTGTAAAACTGCGGCAGCTTTCATATTTCACCCCAATAAATCTGTATTTTACAGCTGGGGGGTTGTGGATTTCTCTGGGTTTTGGTTTGGTTTGGGTTTTGTTTGTTGGTTTTGTAAGGGCTGATTATTTTGGCTTATTTATTAATCAATATTTGACCCTATTACCTCCAAGAGAGCAGTAGGAACACTTGTAAGCTATTCACTGAGGGAAGAGGAGTGTACACACTGAGAAAATATTTGTTGTTAATATTAGATTATTGTCAGCCAAGACTAGCTAAGATGTAAGATTTCGTCTACAGTTTGTAGTGCTTGTTCAAAGAGATGAAGATTGATTGTTGCTATATTTAAATGGATCATTATTTTCCCCCTTTTTTGTGTTGTCAAAGCCAGGAATACTTCTAGTCTGAGTTCAGCTAAAAACTTTTAACCTCTCAAATGGTCCTTGGCAGTACTTTCTCTACTTCAACTGAATTGTATTTGATGCTGGCTTCCAATTTTTTTTTTTTTTTTGAACATCCAGTTAGGCTCCTGATGTATCTGACATTTTCCATTTTCCAGAATGTGTGCATGAGCATGGACACATGAATGTGTATGGAGATCTGGTGTCAGTGTGGGCTCAGGCTGCAAGGATTCTCACAGCTGGGAGAAATATCCTCAGCTCACACTGACCTGAGTTTCTGCATGTGTCTCTGGGGGCCAGATGTGATACAATCTAGGAATTGGTAAATTTTCAAGAGGTGGGACACTCTTGTATTTGGAAGCATAAAGCTTGCTAAAACTAGGGAGGGAGGCAAAGACACAATTGTTACACATAGTTCACTCTTCCTGTATTCTTATCAAAAGGAAATCTTATGGAGCTTCCAGTTTAGTATTCCAGTTTGCACCCAAGTAAGGCCCAAAAATTATCTGAGTTTAATGGACACTCACTTATTGTCCTTCCAGGATCCTGGTATCAAATTATAAGCTGGCTGTGACTCGGCAATGAAGAATCTTTCTCCCCTTTTCTATATGCAGTCCACATCCCTTCAAAAATTACTTTTTGGAGGTGATCAAAAATTTTAACTTGTTTTGTAGGAAAACTGAGTTGATGAGAATGTACCCTTAGTGTCTCCATTATTGGTCTCTTTGATGGTCCATCAGCCAATTTCATTCAAATCTGATAAGTGGGAAAAGTCTCAGAGACATTCAGATGCTTTTATTTTAAAGAGAAACATCAGCATGAATAGTGAAAGCATGCATTGCTCTTGCTTAGCTGAACAGCTGAAAGGCAGGAGTGGAAACTGTGATGTTCTGGTCAAAGATACAACAGGCAAGTGACAAAATGTGCAGGGATTTTTTAAGGAATCTGGTAAAGAAACCAGAAATGGATGAGACAGCACAGATGTGAACAACTTATAGACACGAGAGTTTTATCTGTTCGTTTGTTCTTGGAATAATTTTGTCTTTAATATTATTAATGGAAAAACATTTTCATTTAATTCCTTTTTTTTCATGTTAAGAGGATGATTTTTATGTATGTGATTTTTATGTATGTTGATTGTCTACATGCAACACATTCATAAATGAGTTTTTCAGTATAGATGTGCATAAAAAAAGAAGTTAAATCTATCCACAGATTCAGATTGTCTTTTCCAGAGGGGCTTGATTTTAATATGAATATCTTTTTTCTGTGCTAAATCAGTAAAATGAAGGAATAATGTCAGTGAATCTAAAGAGAGTTGTTTGTGTGTTTTTAAGTGCAGCCTATTAGGGCAAAATCTTTCAGGTCAATATATTTTCTGTAGTGTAAGTCCATGGCAAGAGACAATATTTATGATAATAATTAGGAAAAAACCCCTCATATTGAAATATCCTGTAATGTCTCGGTAAATGCGCCTAACATTAATTAGTCAATTAATAATGTCTAAAAAAAAGCAAAATAAATTGTTTAGGCATTTAACAATTAATCTTCTAATGATAAAAATTTAACTTTAAAGTGGTTATTTGTAAGATATTTGTAAGTTGTTCTAAATTCAAGAATTGAATCCTCTACCCTGGCAGGAGTGTGAAGGCAAATTTTTTATCTTTGTTCTCCACATAAAGAGTGTCAGGAAATCATTCCTTCACTGCATTTTCTTACATCCTTAGAGGCTAGGGCTCCTCTGCAATGGAGTACCACCACACATCTCAAACCCTCGTGAGTACCATGCACTTCAAATTCTTCAGCACGATTGCGAAAGTCAACAGTATAGTGAAAGTATATGGTCACCAGATGGCCTGAGCTGTTTGCCATGTAAACTGGCGCTACAACACAAAGAATTTCCTCTTGTGTTTTGGTGTGCAAACACTGCATGGGCCCATATGGGCGCAAGGTCCTATGGCCAGTCTATTGTGCAAAGCAACTGCTTTGTTTCCTCAGTCTAATTTCTCGCATTTTCTTTCCCATTAAGTCCAAAGTTAGTCCCTTTTGATAGAGATGTCCCATGTTTTATTCCTTGTTCACAGACATCTCAGATAAATAGATAAAAGTTTTTTTTCTTTCTGAACGAGTTAGATGGTTTGTAAAAATGAACAGTTTGAGAAGCAAATTGACTTTCTCTATAACCTTTCAGAGTTCTATAACTTCTATTAGAATTTCAGTTTCAGGCAGGACTTCTGATGCTTCCTCCTCAAAGTTCCTCCCAAGCTCCCCTACAGTGAACTTATATTAAAATATATGTATCTAATTTAATATTTTCCTACCATTATCTTACACTCTGTGAATGCTGCTTTTAGCTTTACAGTTTCTTTTGCACCCCTCCTATTCCTGCTATGCTTGAAGAAGATATATTACAAATTCTTCTGGTTTTTGCAACTCTTTTTATCAGATATTTCTTTGACATGCTATATTCTGGTTTTATATTTAGACTGCTTGAGTTTATGGTTGTTTCTGCTTATTTTCCTCATTTTGATACAACTCTGATTTCTATAACCATAGCTTTCTATTTCTGTGCCTACCTCCCCTTGCCTAGTCTTTTTTGTACTTGTTCCTCCAACCCTCCACCTCCATTTCAATTTCTACATTTTCTGTACTGGTTTAGATGAACTAGTAAGAGAAAATACTCAGAAGACATTAGAATGAAAAAGAGCTGCCAGATTCTAAAAAGAAAATACATGTAAGAGAGGGGTAGACTGGACAAGGATTGATTTCACATAATGTGACTATCAAAAAGTAAACAGTCTGTCTTGCTTCATCATCTAATCTTCCTCTATTGTCATGGAAGAGCGAGGATTATCTTCAGGAGGTGATCTTTCTCACCCAAAGAGACAGATCTTGGAAGTGCATACTTATCTTTGTAAAATAAGGACAGAGACTAGAAAAGTGGGTTGAAATTGAAGCTTAATAAATGGCTTGCTAAAGTTTGGTGACGTGTGGGGTCATGACCCACGAGTGTCAGTCACTTGCTTTTTTGTTTTGTTGGATTAATTCAGTCTGAGGAATGAATGGAATATCATTTTAATTTGCATCCGTAAAGTTATAGAGTTAGAAAATACAATCTCTTCTCTGTCTCTTAATTTTCTGCAGACACATCTCTTTATTTTAATATTTCAGTTTTAAAAAATCATTTACTTATTCTATCCACATGTCTAGTTTCACTGCACATCTCCTGGTGAAAAATTCCTTGGCTGTTGCCATAATCGGGAACAAAGCAATTCAGACACCCTGCATAGAAAAATGGGTACCATTTTTTTGTCAGCTGTCAAGACCTTATATCATGAATAAATCCTGAGGAGGAAAGGTTCCTTCCTGCAGCTGCTGCTCGGTGTCTCAGATTCTCAGCCTGAGGAGAGCTCCTGTTCTCTGGCTGCGTTATGTAGTCACGTCAGCTTTGTACCTACCGGTGAACAGAGATCCTGGGTACAATGAATCATTCAGCCTTCTGTGCAAGGGAGGAAATACTTGGATGGCTAAAGGCAGGGTAGAGTTTCACTCATAGCTGCATGAATTTCCCTGAAACTTTCTTAAAAAACACCAGTGTAGTGCTGATTTTAGTATGTTCTATTTGTCATTCAGAAACACAATGCATTAGCAGCTTTGAACTCCCAGGTACTAAAAATATATGTTACATAAGGAGATTGAGAGCAAGGCTCAATAATGCTTTCAAGCTGAAAATATTCTTAAGCATCTTTCCATTGCTCCAGCTAAATAGTGCAGTTCTTGCAAACAGCAGAGATATAGACACTGAAAGAGACAATCTGTACTAGAGAGTATAAAGAGACAACAGAAGAAAGACAAATATTCGGACAGATCTTCAAATTCGAGAAAGATTTTTTTTTCTGAAATAAAATGTACCATTTAACCTAAGAGCTTTTCTTTTCTCTTTTCTTTTCTTTTCTTTTCTTTTCTTTTCTTTTCTTTTCTTTTCTTTTCTTTTCATATGCAGGTATTTGCCTAGGCTGTTTTATTCATTTTTCGTTTTCCCTCTTAGCACCTTTTCTTTCAATGACAACATTTTTAGCTGAATTCTACCATATAACATCAGAGAAGTGCTCACATAACATATTAAGGATTTCATTTTACAAAATGCCAATCATAGCAAAACCTTTGAAAGAGACTGGCTTGTTAAACAAAATTCTGTGCACAGTGTTAGTGAAATACATTCTCCAAAAGGGAAATTATAATTGAAATAAATCTTTGAGCAGCATTTTTGGCCAACCTGTCATCTTGCTCTAAATTTAAACCAACCTTCGTTCATAACTGCAGTAAGAAAAACCCCAAACCTCTGCTAGAAGGGAAAAAAAAATATAGCTAAATTAACCTGAATAGCTATGAAACTAATAACTGTACAACAGAGGGGTCTTAGAGAAAAGAAATATGTGATATTTAAATGTAAAATATCCAAATTTAAAAAAACAAACCCAAGTAAAAAGATGGCCCTAATTAGCAACAGACATAGACATTAAATAAAATGCAGAGGGGCACAGGATATAGGAAACTATTTCAAATATGTTAGCGCTTTAAAATGTCAGACAGTTTGAGACAGCTATGAAGAATTTATTCCTTGGTTTTGGAAGGCCTAACAGACATGCAATAAAATTCACAGGAGCACTGCTTGAACAGAGCAGAATAGCAGGAAGAGTCAAGTGTAACAGTAATAGAATCCATTATTTAGCAATTTTATATTTCTATAAAGAGGACGAATAATGGTGTATTTATTTTGTTGTCTTTGCATGGTTTTTATATACATGCAGGCATGCAGAATCTGTTTAGAGATCAGAAGTGCCATGTTATGATGGTTTTAAGAAATCTGGTCTATTTCAAATTAAATAAAATAACCAGATTTTCTCTAAATCTCTGAGGGGGAAATGAGAGAGAAAATGTCAAAGGAATAGCAATTTTTAATTTTCAGGAGAAGCAACAATAAATCTCAAAAGAAAACAAAACCATTCATAATTAAAATTAAAAAACCTAATGAACATCTCACTCTGAAAATCATGAAGAGTAGTCAGAGCACAGAGTTGAGTTTATATCAAAAAGCAACACACTGATATTTACATGAAGTCATTATCTCTAATGTAATATTTGAAGATGCCTGCAATTAGATTTTATTGTAAGTGTTCATAGAGTTGTCAGAGCAGAATGCATTTACCTATGTTCCATCAGTACATTATATGCTGCTATAGCTCATTCATAATTTTGTATTTGCATTGGTCTCAAGGCTGTTAGAGATATCATTTAAGGAAGAGTGAGGGCTTTTTTATTTCTTTGAGAAGATGGAGCTTTCTAATTATGAGGTGACACATTTAGTGACATGCTATCTGTGAGAAACACTTTTGCTGCTAGTATTTTCCTCTTTTTTTTTTTTCTCCCTTATGTAAATTGAAAATACTACTTTGAATTCAGGTATCTAGAAGAAGCAAACTGTTCATCTTAATGGCCTAAGGTATTTCAGAAATATGCAAAAAACATCATTCCCTGCATTTTTTTTTTTAAATAACCAAAACCTGTATATCTGTGAGTCAACAGAGTGAAGAAGAGATGGAATTTTACTTGGAAAATGTAGTTAGCTATATAATACTGTAACAACAGCTTGCTCTATTAAGAAAGAGGGTCCCTGGAATCATTCCATTTATTTTTTTAAACTCAGAAATGTGGTGAAAATTTCATCCACACTGTGGATCCACTTAGAAGTTTTCCTGCTCCCTGAATATCTTGGGAGCAGCCAGGTCATCACCACTACCTGTTCCTCCATTAGGACATGCACTGATTTGCCCCATACTCTATTTCTTGTTGTTGGCTGGAGAGAAGATGGCAGATCCTTCTACCCATGGCTCAAGCTAGCAGAGCTCACTAAGGTTGGGATTTTTCTAAAACATCTCAGTGATTTAGGACCATAGGTTTCTGTTGACTTTTGATGGTTCATATGAAACAGACATCGTGTGTGTACCTACAAAATTTCCTTCCAGAATTTTCTTGACAATAGCAAGATATAACATATTCTAGGCAGCTCTTTATTGCTGAGATCATTTAGGGTAACTAGAGTTCACCACATTGTCACACCACATTCTCACAGATGAAGTGGACATTTAACCCATCTGTGCTAAGTTGTATAAACCTCTTGACTTATGTTAGTCATGATAAATTATGTTGATGTACATCCAGGAATTTGCAAAATTGGTCCGAGAACTTTGGAGACTGTGTGGAACATCTGCATGGCATGAAAAATAAGTATCACACATTAATAAAAAACAAAGCAAAACAAAACAAAACCACCCCAGAAACGGCATTGCTGAAATTGTTGTCTTAGCAGTTCTCTACTTTTGTAGCAAAACCGGTTTCCAGGAGAAAGATTCATAAAAACTATTTTCACTATGACAGCTGACGAGGCAAGGAAAATCAAGAAGTGTTCATGCTTCATTCTCTGAGCAGAAACATTAAAGAGTGAGTGAAAACCTCTCTTTAATGACAAAATTCTCAGACTTCACCATACCCAGATTTTCATCCCAAATTCCCAATGAGAAAAGACTTATTAGTCTCTATTCTCTTTGTATTTATTGCATCTGAAATATGCTCAGTTTCCATTTCATCTGAATTTGCTTTTGTTTAGGTTATGGTTTTGAATAACACAGGGACATGGAAACAAAATAATTTTTGAGGTACAGCCATAATAAAATCAGGGATTTGTCTGCTGTGGTAGAAGGTTTGCACAAGCCTTGTACACTTAGAGCATTTTTTTGGGAAAAAGAGTTCACTGCTCACTGCTTGTAACATAAGGCTGTGATTAGCAAAATGAATAAAATTAGCATTGAGTGATAATAGTTTAAGGTTTAAATCCACAAGTAAATTCTCTTTACCTATATTTTTTCAAGTACATATAAAAAAGTTATTTTTTAGTGTTTTGAATGCACTGATTGGTATCGGGCTTTTCTTTTTGAAAAGAATTTCAGTATGTTTCTAGTAAAGCATTTTAATATGAAAAACTGTAGCATCCAATCAACTAACAAGAACCTGTGCCTGACTGAATCTTTATTCTGAATTAGTTGAAGCACAGGACTCTCTTTACTCTTTCTAATAGAATAAATATTAACTATATATGATAGGCATTATACACAAACCCTTGTTCCTTTTGTAGCTGTATTTGGCCTTTGGCATATGAGTTTAATGTGATTCACATGCAGTGCAGATATATCTCCCAAGGCATGAAGCCCTTCTGTCCTTATGCCTCCTCCAGCACCTTGTTTCTTTAGAGGATTGTGCCTCTACACAAGGATATCTCCTGCATGAACTGAACCAATCCCCACCAAGTAAGGGAGCATTTCACCCTAAGGACAATCCTTTTGATAACCACAAAATTAGGGACTGGCAATTCTAGAACCATTTTGATAGATGACGTGACCCTGCTACTGCTTTCATAATGACATAAGAAATAAAACTCTTATGGGAGAAGAATGACAAAGGAAAAAAAAATAAAATGCAGTTCAGGGAAAGAAGTGAAAGAGAGTGGACCTTAATTTTGATTAACTGCAGATTTCTCCTATCCTCCTCCCGGAAGTGCCTTCTAATCCCAGGGTCAGAACCTGCTGACAGTCTGGATGAAGCTCAGAACACACATTCAGATTTCACAGATGATATCTTGCATTGGGATCTCAGAAGCATGTGCCTCTCTGGTGGTGTTATTAACACAGCACGCCAAAAGAAAAGCTGGCCCAGCACCTACAGGTGCCTGAAGAAACCTGGCCAGGAGACTGGGCCTCACTTTGAAAGGATCCATTGTCCCTGTCCTCACCAAATTTCTTCTCAGCAGCTTCTGCAATTGTTAGCATGAGCATTAAGGAACCCTTGCTTTATGGAGATGCAAAGAACTTTTCTGTTTTCTTTCCCAGAGATGCATGGAGAGCCAGATTTACATAAACCTAGGATTTTACAGGTCTGATCTGAGCCCAAGACTGCAAACATTATTCATGGAAGTCAAGCAATAGGCTACTGACTGAACCAGTTTCCACTTGGAGCCTGATGTAACCACAGAGCAGGTGTGAATGCAGACATTGTACCCACCAGAATGAGGATTATGCAAGGCTTTCTTTAAAAAAATTAATATAAGGCACATAGTGCCTTAAGAGATTTTCTTTACATATACTGCAACAAATTTAACCAGATTAAAAAAACAGTAAAATAAAATAAACAAGGAATGAGAAAAAGAAATGTCTAGTGTAAATTTCAGCAACTTGTAGGATTAAAGAGGTGGTCTCTCCTTTCATCACACTGCCCACTTCAACCTGCTTGCTCAGTATCTGCCAGGAAACTGTTTAAAGTTCCTGTGGCTTGAAAAATGGCCAATCTTTACAAAGAAAGAGATTTTTATCTGACCAGCCAAGATCTCAGAATGTCAATACCTGGCTCTGACTAGCACAAAAATAAACAAATATGCACGCACACGCACACATAATCTAGGCTGGAGGTCTATTGATGGGTAGTTAGAAAGATTGGAATGTTCTATTTAATTCAATAATAAATATAAAGGCAAAATTCAATCAGAAATACAAAGATAAGGAAGAAAATTTACTAAAAGGATCACAGGGATCCTGCAGCCTTTCATCCTTATGTTGCACAGCATATGATGATCAAAATGATGTGTCCCCATGGACTTCTTAAATGACTTACGTACTAGCCATGACTCTCATCCTGGTAGGCATCCGTGATAGAACTCTTCTCACCCACCTTGAGGCATCTCTGGTCTAGCCAACTATAGGCACTAAAGAGAATTAGAATGTGACTCTTCAGATCCATTTCAATAGCATCCTTAAAACAAGGTAGTGGTACTCCAGGAGATATTATCCCTTCTCCAGGAAGTATAAACAATGAGGCTTCACTCTGCATGAATAACCAGTATCTTCCCATGAACTCAAAGATCAACAGGGGCAAGAAACAGAAGTTTTATCCTAAAACTCCCCCTCTGTGTTGTGAGAAATGTCAAGTTCTGGGCTCACCATGCAAGGATATTTAACTTTCATTCACCCAATCCTTTCAGTGATCCACTTTTCAGAGAGAGGTCCTCAGTCCAGTTTATCTCACACATCTAAAGTAACACGTGTGACAGGACAAGTGGATGCTGAAAAGCTAAGTTTTCTCTTTCAGTTGCATGTGAAGGCAGGTACTTGAAGAATTTGCGAAACTCAGAATTCAAACTTGATTGAAACTGAGCTGATTTTCAGGTGAATTTTGGAGCTTTATGAAGTGAAATAGCTTTAAAGAGAAGTTTCTTAAAAGATACAGTCCAGAACTCAAGAATCAGTTGTCAGTAAAACAAGACTAGTGTAGAAACTCACCTGTCATCTTGAGTACAAATATAAGACTTATATTACACAAGGAAACTACATTACATTTTCTTCAGACTATTCAGCAAGGGGCAAATCAGTCCCAGAATAGACAAGGATGTTCCTTGTATTTTTGATGTCCCTGATACTCAAAGACACTGCATGTTAGAGAGAAATCATGGGAAGAATAACACCAGCATATGGTTTTTCTTTAGCTAAAATAACAACTTCCAGTAATATTTCTCTCATTTTATTAATGAAAGAGAAAACTATACATTTTGGAACCCAATGTAAATATTTTCCTTCTGACCCCCTCCCCTAGAAAATATTTAATATAAAAAATGGGAATATTTCAAAATATAAAAATAAAAGAAAACCAATCTGTGAAAGCAATTATAGGTTTTCATACTACTCAGCGCTGATGGCAGAAGGGAGCAATTTTTCACTTGCTCCTGCCTCACAGTTAAGTCTTTTGAGGCAGCAAGTTCTTCTTAAATTAAGAGATGAAGTACACTGTAAAGGACTGCTAGTAGGCATGCCTGCTCTGTCTTTGCAGCACACTTAATCTATACCAGCAGAGAAAATTTGGAGTTCAGCAAATGCTTTTGTATCCAACCCTCTTCCACAGCATACATCTACAGCCATGCTATTTGAAAAATAGGGTTCTCTTAAGAGACCAATTGCAAAATTTTGCAGGTTCCTGTAGGAGCCAATAACATTGGTTGTTTTGTATTTTCTTCTCCAAGATGAGAATGCACATAACTGCACATATCCTTCAGAAGCTTCAATTTTGATTCAATGTGTTTCCTTGATTTGTCTTAAATTTGCATTTTTGTGTTCAGTCCTTTTATTTTGAATTTTTTTGGGTTCCATTTTTTTTCCTGCATTATTTTAATAGGCAGCTGCTCTGCATTAATCTAAATGAAAAAGAGTTTTTTCCTCTCTGTTTTAATTATGTTGAACTGATGTTGTTGATTTATCTTCTTCAAAACTGTGTCAGTGTTAAGTGCCCACTTTTACTGCAAATACTGATTCTTTTTAATATGCAATTATCCAATTCACCTGGAAGCTGTTTTTCATGCACATTAACGTAGAAGCACCACTTGCATTTCTGAGGCATTTATTATGGGATCTGAAAACTCAGCAGCTAATAAAACAGTCAGTTTTGGATAATGATCAGTCCAGAGAGGCCATATGGGGACACTAAGGACACTGGGGAATTTTTACTTCTTATGGAATTGAAAGAAATGGAAAATTGGATAACCACTTATTTGAAATTACTTGTAATAAATTAGACAATATTCTGGGAGGAGTTGACAACATTGTGCCATTTCCATTGTGACAGTCAATTTTGAAGCGAAGCACAAATAAAGGAAGAAACTCAGGAGATGAGTCTCATATGTTCTTGATATGTTCCTAACACAGGGATAAATCAGCCTGCTTAGAGGGGAGTGAATTTGCATCACAGAAAGCCCATCTGTTTTTAAAACCTCCAAAATTACTGAAACAGTTGCTATTGCCAAGTTTTCAGATCCTTTTGTTTTCTTCTAGTTCTCTCACCTTCATGTGTTTTTTTTCCATGTCTCTCCCAAAGGAATTATTTCCTTAGCCCAGAACTTGGAGATCCATTTTTCTTCATTTAGGGTCTGATGCAAACCCATTTAAGTCAATGGAAAGAGTTCCACTGGCTTTAGTGGGCTTTGGACCAATCCTCACATTCCTCCAGAATATGCTTTTCCTTCCATGGTGCTTACAGAAAACAGTGTCAGCTTTACATAGTCCAGAAAAAAAGGAAAAAGACAGGGGGCCCAACCTACGTGAAGCTTGGCATAGATATAGAACTGTTACTACTCCTCAGTAGCTATGTGTAGATCTATTCTATTTTGGGGGGAAAATAGAAATCACTGTAGTGGTTTTTTTTTCCTTCTCAAGTGTTAGTCAGCTATGTTTATGCTGATGAACTGATCTAGTCAGGAGAGTCCCAAGGTGTCTCTTAACATATCCTTTTCAGTCTTTTAACATATTTTTGCCAGTCCTTTGTGATTTTTTATCTTGCTCTTCATGGGCTTTCTGCCTTTGAGCACTGTGAACACAGCAAAAACCTGGATTCCAGAAGACATTTAGTTAGCTGCCATCTGACTGCTGTCTTCTAATGTCCATTGCTGCTTGAGAGACTTTTGGTCACTTATCACACAGCTTCTCCACCAAAATTCCTATATGCGAAACAGTCCATTCTTTCTCCATAAGAGGAGGCTTTCTCACAGATCCAGTCACAATACTTGTGCTCCCACTGCAATCACAGAGAATCTGGGAGCTTCAAGAAGAGTGAAGTACTGTGTCCAAGCAAATGCAATTGCAGACCTAGTCAAAGTGGAAATGAAGATTTCAAAGGGACAGTGGAGAGACTCTCACTATGCAGGGGTGAGGGCAGGCAGGTGTCAGCCACTTCCCACGAGGAGTCATCGTGCACAAGCAGGTAGGCAGAATCTGAGTACCTCCCTAGGAACAAAAAGAAACAAACTTCTGTTGGATATTGGCCTTTATTTCTGGAGAAGCAATTTTGTAGGCTTTGGGGTCAGCCTTTAAGTTTCTGCAATACTGATGATTTGGCTAAATTTTTTGTGGAAGTGGAAACTCAAGGTACCGTCCAACACACTTTCAGCAGTGCTACTTTTTTAGAGGAGGGAGATGAACTCTGCATTTACTGGCTTTCAAAGTAACCTCCTTAGAATAAAACTACTTTGAGACAGAAAATATATTAATTTATTGGGAACAATCAGTTCACAATTAACCAAACTCATTTGCTGCTAGAATTCTTGATCAAGATTTTAGTAATTCAGACTTAATCACTTGAAATTTTACATTGATTCATAACTATGGAAAAAAAATTTCTGATCCATTTTTTCTTCTTCTTGGAAGAGAAATATGGATCTAAATTCTTGTAGATAGCTCAGATTGCCCATTTCTCCTCTTATTTCTGCTCAAAAAAAAAAAAAAAAGTGAGATTTTTTAAGAGAGTTTGGAAGAAACTATTAATTTTTCATCACAAAGCTGCAAAGAGTGATGGCTCTAAGACAGTATCACAGGAGGTATAATTATCTATATCTGGTCATGAAGGAATTACAGCAATCTTCTTAGAGATCTATAAAATGTAGATATAGATAGATGTCACATAAATCATCTTTGGTGACGGCCAGGTATTATATGGCAATGAACACCCTTTAAAAACAAATACTGAGTCATCAGCTTTGATGCTGAAGAAGTGAAGGTTATGATAAACTTATGTAAGAACCAATTTAATTTTATCTCATGTCAGTGACTCATCTTTCTCCCACACAAAATAGTGGTTCTGACTCTCCTACTGTTTTGTCCTTCCACAGTGTGGAGCAAAGAAATTTACTACCTAAATGCTTGTGCTTTACAGAAAACAATGCAAAGAGAAAATTGCTCCTGAACACATTTCAAAGGGCTAGGGGCCAAGGGACAATGAACCAATTTAAAATACATTTTGAGAACAGAATGTATTTTGGTGTTTTAATGTGAAATAATTTGTTTTATGTTAAAAAAGAGTATACCCACTTCATATATACATCTGAGTATATCCACGTCAGTGTCACACTTCATAAAGCCCCTCTCTCAGTTTCTACCATAATCACCTACACAGTTTTACTAGAAAACTCTTAGAATATGCTGAACAGTCAGAGTAAAAAATTCAAGGAGTAAATAGGAAGGCATATTTCTAGAACAACAGGACACATGCTGTAGATGTTCATCTGACTTGTTTGTCACCTGCTGACATCAGAAATGTCAAATGCTGGAGGGAGGATGACAGTGCTTTCTCCAAACGCAGCATATGTCTCCCAGCCAAGACCTCAATACTCAGTTCAAGAGGGTCTGTCTTCAGTGATGCTTTCACTCTATTCTACTTTTTTAAATAGTGTCTATAGTCCCATACTTACTTTTAATAATTTTTTTAGCACTTTGACATAATTTATCTTCATATGTTTTTTGTGTTCCTGTATTTATGGTATAAAATTCACCACTTCTCAGTCTCCTCATCAATAAACAAGTTCCTCCTGATTACCCTAAAAATGCTTATTTCTCTCTAGTGACTGTACAGAAAATTTAAGACTACTAACTTTGAGATGTAGACATCAACATTATAAATATCCACACTTCATCACATGATTTTTATCGGTGGAATCTCAGGCTGAGGCTGGTGAAAACAATATCCCTGATTTAGGTAGGTGGCTCCACCAAAACCTGACTGATTAGCCTCTCTGAAGGACAAGATCACTGTGCCCTTAAGTAGAGGCAGCTACTAGTTTTGAGTTGTTTTGGAGTTTTTTTCGTCTTTGTCTGACCATTAAATTTCAGCAGAATAAGTTCTACAAAAATAATATAATATGCCTTCCTGAGATTCAGATTGCAAAGAGCAGTGAGGAACATCAGAAAATCAGATTTTAAAAATTTCTTTTTTCCCCCCTACTTTCCACTTTCCACACATGGACAAAGATGCGATAGGGAATAAGCTGAGAATTACAGCTCTGGAGTCTAGTCTTGTCTATGAGGCACAACAAAGACTGTGCATATAATTTTGTATATATAAAGGAGGGGATATGTAAATATAATTTGTATATATAATGGAGGGGAATAGTAAGAGCTAAAGACTTGAAGAGTCTTCAGGAACTCTTCCAGTTTTGTGTATTGCTTGTTTGATTGTTTTTAAAAGGCATAGAACGCTTACACAGAAAACAAAGTACTTCCTCATGGTGTCTGGGAGGAATCCATCATACTCCACCTGGAATTTGTTTTGAACCTTCATTGTCCAGATGTGGATGGTTTGTTTAGAGGAAAATATAAGTTATCTATATGTTTATGCTATGCACTTCATGATATGACTTCCAATAAACACCTACATATCACTGTTATATGAAACAGTGGGATGGTTTAGAAGCCCAAGAATAGCTAAGAGATTCTAATACTGATTTATACAATAATTAATTTAAATTCTGTCCTTATCAACCTCAGTGACAAAATTCCATTGACTTTAGCAATGCTAGAAGTTCAATCCGTGTTACTGTGTCTTTTGCTGTTAGCAAAGGGTTTGCAACATATTCAAAATGAATGCAGTTTAAAAGCTCTTCTGTCTGATGCATAAAAAATGCACTTTGATTCAAAGTGTACTGTGTCAGAATGCAGCCTATTTGATGCCTTATCAGGGTACCCAAAAACAGAATCCTGGTAAAATTAAGGGAGCAAAAAGCTGTTACATTTATTGAAGGGCCTTTAGGTACATTTAGGGCAGATGAAGCCCACTCAGAGGCTACACTCAAAATGGATGCTGGGTCACGAGTTTTCACCCTTTTATAAGTTTGATCCATTAGCATATTGGGGGTTAATCTTCTAATTACAGCTTCAGGTAATGAAGCCATTTACCCCAAGTTTGCTTCTTCCCAAAAGTTCACTTTTGTTTACACTTCTCAGGGCCAGAGACAGTGAGGTGTCCTTGATTTCCAGGCCTAGAGTGGAAATGTTTCGTCTGACTAAAATGTGAAGACAGTAGATAACACTCCACAGGGAGTTTAGAGTTAGACACTAAAGAACCGTAGGATTACAAATGAATGAAAAATATAAAAGCTAAAATCTTAAGGCATCAATTTATACAGCTCAGACTCAGGAAGATCTCATTAAATCTCAAACATCATAATTGGAAAAAAATATTGGTACGTAACAAGAAACAGATCTTTGTGACAACATAAGCATGTGAAATATGTACTTTATTACAGGTCAAAAAGTTTGTCTTTACCTACCCATATCATAGCCCTACCCAGTGAACACATATAAAGGACATTATTGTAAAAATATGGATCTATGGTGGTCTGGCTTATAAAATTTCATTCTCACATGATTCATTAATCCTTCTACATTGTTGCTGTCAACATGATGTTGCAGATGAGGTATGTTAGAGAACAGCTGAGGGGCAGTATTTTTAAAATGTTCCTTAGCTGTAACTAATCCGAGTGAGCACTATGATTTCTTCTTCCTGAACGAAGACAAACATCTTAGCTAAGCTGAGCTTGAAGATAACTTTATCTCACCTGTTTGACTTTGTTCTGAAAGGGATTATGAGCAAGTACACTACCGTCTGAGAGGTAGTTTATCACCTCCTTTTTTTTTTTGTTTTAATAATAGTTATAGCTGAGATAGATAGCTGACTCTTCCAATGTCCACTTCTGCTGCAGAGACCTGGTTTGTGCTCTTGCCACCGGTTAAGACACATTCTTAGATGAGGGGCCAATCTTTATCTACTCTGTAATGACTCATTTGTGGATTCTGAGTGTGTTGCTTAAGGAGTAAATTCTGTACCATGAAAAACAGTCTGTGTAGGAATTCAATTAAAAAAAAAAAAAAAGTTTAGCCTAAAAAATGTGCTTCTGAGCTAGTAGAGAAATTAATAAAATGGAATGTGCATGTTTGTAGAGATGTTTAGACAAATTACTGGAGGTGACTGAAAGAGATTATTAGAATTTGCATTGTATTTAAAGCTAATTTTGTTTTCTTCAGATTTCAAAGTCACAGGTATTGAAAATAATAATAAAAAAGAAGCAATCTTAAATATTTCATTATTATAAAGCAGCTTATTTGCAAATGTTTCTATTAAAAAATGTTCAGAACATCATTATATATTCAGAAATTTGTGAGTCAGTATTCTGACAGGTTATAATAAAAGAATAATTTGAGAGGGAAATTTGGCATTTTTAATCAGTTATTCTTCCATCTGTGACAACAAATGAGTTTGCAGTGTTAGCTGCAAAATTAGTGTGCAATGTTGGAATACTTTTATAACAAAATTTTAATTTTCCTTTCCCTAGAACCTTGGCATCTATTTTTTAATATGTTTATAGTCTATTCATCAAACTATGAACTGTTCATTCGGTTACAAATGAAACAAACCCCAAGATTAAAACCAAGTCTTCAAAGCAGGTACATGTCCAGTGTGATCTGTAAGGTCAGGATTGAGAAGCATTCCTGTATACGCTCCGTTTTGAACACAGGAACAAGTGCTTTACTGAAGCCATGAAGAGATGGAGATTAAAGGTTGTTGTGATAAATGGACGTTTGTAGCCGGGATGGAAATCACAATGCTTGTGTGAAGTACATGTGTGACACAAGTTTCAAAGAACCTTGCCAAAATCTTAAGAGTTTTACAGTGCTGAACACTTTCCAAAATATTTGTCATACTTGGTCTTAAAAAATAACTTGTCTCGCTGTGCAGCTTCTCTCAAATAGCTGTTTTACTTTGGCCTTTTCCAAACGGAGCATATGAAGTCAGAGAAGAGGAATTAGGTGCTCTGCGGGGCCACACAGCTGAGCAGAATGTGCTGTAAGGTATGGAATGGCTGAATGTGCACTTGCTGCCATGGTGATGTGAGAAGCAGACGACGGCTGTCGGGGCCACAGCCGGACAGACAGCCTCGCTGAGGTGAGCAGGGCTGCTCAGCTCCCTGGCCCCGGACCAGCTGCTAATTATTCATGCACAGCGGGATATTTGCTAGGGGAAAGGGGATACATTTAGCAATGGATTAGATCAGCTGAAAGTTCAGCAACTTTTTTTGCAGGAGAGTACAATGCAGAAAGTGTTGTTTGATCAGAGCTGAATTTCATAGCATTTAAATTATAAAACTAGCATATGTGCTACATTATACATCTACATTTTGGTACTGTCATGGGCATTGCTTCTGTGCAAAAGCTATCCCTTTTTACTCTGACTTCTAAAGTAGTAGTAATGACTTTGATTTGAAAATCCAATTTTACATGTTCAGCTGCCTTTGGGACAAAAGGTCTGCAGTGTACCTTACCCCAGCAAGAGAGCAGAAATTCTGGACAAACAGCTCTGAGAGATTTAGGTATGCCTCATAATGCCTTGGGGCCAATGGTAAAACAAGTGACTTCTTGATGCTGTCCAACCTGCTCTCATTTTGGAAATGAATGTATTGCCACATGTCCTGTGGCCAGGTTCTCAGGTGGCTTGAGGTCAGTTTTATGCAGCTGGGTTAGTGCCTTTTCCTGACTTCTGTTCAGAGCATAAGGCTTGGATCTAGCTAAGCAAGCCACAGGATATTGCACTTCCCCATTACAGAGGTCCAAGACTGAATCAGAATGATAATATTTAAACTCACTTAATTTAGGACTATTAATTCCAATGTTTAGGTCAAATCAACAGGTAGTTACAAGATTTACATGTATTATCATCCTTTCTGTAAAACAAATATTGGTCTCATGCTCCTAAAACTGGCACCCAGCATCAACCAGGGCTGAAGGAACTTCTTATGTAAAATTAAATGGTCTCATCTCCTTTAGTTGCAACGCTATTTGCAGCTTCTGGGGAAAGGTAGAACAAAGCAGTCTGACTGGGATCTGAATGCAAGACCCAGACAGACTGAGTTTACATGTTCAATATGTTTATTTTCATGCCAGACCCTTGGCTAGAGAATCAGAGGTAAGGGTTATATTGAAGTATTTCCTGGAAGCAACTTGTGCTTTTGAAAGGAAGTGGCTGTCAAACAGACATGCTTTGCTTTATCTTCTGAGAAAAGTCTATTCACACCCATCTATATGCTGCTCGATGCCCAACTAGGCATCAACAGGGCTGTTGGGTACCAGACTGACAGCATGAGGTGCAAGCTCTGCCTGACTGGTGCAAGAGACATATCCCAAACAAGTCCTACCCAAATTGCTTCTAGAAGCACCGATTCCTTCCTGCTGCTCCAGTTTACTCCTGGCTTCCCTTCCTTTGGGTCTCAGCTAACACTTCTTCCTGGCTGCTGGTTCCAAACCATTCAGACTGAAGTTGTTCATTCAGAGAAGTTGTGGGTGCCTGTTGTGCTCAAGGCCAGTTTGGATGGAACTCTGAGCAATCTGGTCTAGTGAAAGGTGTTCCTGCCCATGGCAAGGTGTTGGAAATAGAGGTTCTTTAAGGTCCTTTCCAACCCAGGCCATTCTATGATTCTGTTAGTCAATTGGTGTCTCTTATACAAAAAAGGAAGGTACAAGGCACACACTTCAGTGTAGCTTACTAATTTAAAAAGGTTTGGGTTGTTTTTTTGCAATGACTTCTGTGAATCCCTTTCCTGTGTCTAAAACTCGTCACCTGTGCTTGGAGACAGCCAAGTCCTCCTTGCATCTTGATCCCTTTGGTAAATGAAGTTTTTAGTCACAATGAAAGAGAACTTTACACTTCTCCTTGTTCCCTAGTAATTCCTCTGCTGTCTCTTTCCTAAAGCAAAAAGGAGACTGAAGAAAATCCTACTTATGAAGCACCCCCATTCTTAGCTCTCCTGTGCAAATGCTGCCACTTCCTAAATTCCACAGCTTCTACCTCAGGGAATTTATTTTGGACTCTCTTTCCATTTTTGCCAAAGAGCTCACTGTTTCCAAACAAAACAACCTCCCTTCATGACCTCTTCAGTCAGGACATTAGCTTTCTCCTGAGGAATAATGTTACTTGCTTGATAACTGATCTCCTGCTCTGGTTTGTGCTGAGTCTGCCTGCTATGCCCAGCATGCTGCCAGCACCCTTTGAAGAGAAATTAAAAAGTCAGAAAGAGTTAGCAGAATTTCTCTGCAATGAAGACCTTAATGGATGAGGACAACTCCTTTAGCCATGCTACCCATGCAGTTTAAGCCAGGGAAAACTTTAAAATGTATGTGTTTTACTAATGCAGTTCTATGGCAGACATAGGTACATGCTTGAGTATTTGCATGTCTTATTAACAGCCTTAAATAACCTAACACCAAATCCATGACTTGTTAACAACTTCCTTAGAATAATAAGGGATGAATAAATCACTGTGTTTAGGTAGTCATGCCATTAACCTTGAAAAGAAAAAAGAAAACCGATGGGAGAGAAAGAGAGACAGGAAGTCCCAAAAGACTTTGCTGCTTGAGAACATAGCATCAATATAAATTTAGGTGTAAATTTATATTGTGAAATTAAAGCAATACAGAAAAAATAATCTTTTTTCATATCTTATTTCAGAGGAACAGCAACATTTATTTGGATTTACTTTAAATTATTTAGTCTCAGATTAAATCAAAGTTAAGCCAGTCATTCTCAGATAAGAGGATGAACCCAGGAAATTTTACAAATATAAAGGTTGATTTAAGTAATACTGGTTCAATTTTTTCTTGTCTGTGAGTATTTAGTGATGGCAAATGAGTAAAGGCATGTGTGATCACAAAGATGAAGCTGCAGCAAATTACTTATTTATGGATCTCTTCATCATTTTTTCTTGGTCTACCCACAATAGAGTTAGCAAGGGAGAAAAGATCGAAGTCTGAATAGTAGCATTTAGCTAAGTTACAGGTAATGGGAACTATGCAGAGACAGCAGAGTAGGAAGAAAATGCTTCACTGCCTGGAACTGAGAGCAGGCTGGTGCAGTTTGGCCTGCAGCTGGTGATAATGCATTGGCAGAAAGTCTGTCAACTCATTTGGCTTTCTGTCTGTGCATTCCTTCTGCCATCTCCAGTACTACACCAAAATTAGTTCTGCTAGCAAGTGTATCATCTCATTTTTTTAATTTCAGTTCTTCAAGGAGTATATAGGAACCTGTGGAGTTTGAGGATTTTTCTCTTTCTCTGGGTTAGTGTATGATATAAATGAAGAAACATATTTGTTATTCCACAAACCTCAACAATACATGTAAGGACAGGTACGTACAATCCTTTCCTGCACTTCTTAACCTGAAGTACTCTGGATTAGTGTGACAAACCTTTTCCTGGCCTAGGAGAGAGACTGAGTAGAAGCAAAGAATGGCTCTTCCTTCACCTCATCATCAGGGACTGCCAACATCACAAAGAACTGCAACAAATGTGTTGCCATTATTGTTTATCACTTCTCCCTGCCATTAAGTGGTTCTTGGCCTAATGGTTACAAAGTGTTGTCAGTGGAAAGTCTGAATTCTTTAGGTAGGCAATATATTTCTTCCATTCCAATTGTCTGGAAGGCATTGTGGATTTGGGTATCAGAACTCAACTATATTGCTGTTAGGTATGTAAACATTTGCATTCAAATCTTTGTTTCCCACCTCTGCTATTGCTAATTTTTCTGGTAATAAGAGATTTACCATGTTTGTACAATACTATGAAGATTTTGTACACTCTTCCAGTCCTACACTCAACAGAAACAGAATAGATCAAACTAATATTCATATAAAATGGAGCTGATTTTGTTTGAATGGGTTTTTGATTAGTTTGTTCTTAATTAGAATTGAGAAACAATTTTTGTGCCTGTCATTTGTGGAAATCCTGTTGTGTTTTATTTAATAAGAAACATCAACAGCTATGAAAAAAATGAAAACTATGAGGTAGTAAGGTAAGATAATGTGATTTATCATAAGGAGATGGATAATAAACCAAATTGTATTTAAGCATTTTTCAAGGTGTTTTTGAATGAATTACTGCAATTAGACTTTTTCTGGGAGAGTGCTGTGTCTAACAGAGCTCATACACCAGGAATGAGCAGGATTACAAAGTTTGGGGAGCCAGAAGGCCTCTTGGTGAGTGTGCATGTACTGATCCAGCAATCTATATCATTACTCTTTCAATGGTGTTACTGTGAATTAATACACATGGTCCAGCACAACCAATTTGGAGAGAAATTCCCTTTTGGGTGCCTTTTTGTGAGACTGAATCTAGTGACAGGTGTGTTTCATCTGCCCATCAGTAAGGACCTCAGTAATGGGAAGATGCCCAGTGACCAGTGGAGTCAATTTCAAAGGAAATGAAGAAGTCTAAAGTGCTCCTTAGAACATGGATCTAACAAGCTGCTAGTCTCTGATATTTGAATATATAAGATGAAGGAGTGCAGCCTGGGGCTTGAAGGAGAAAATGCTTGCAAGTTTTAGTGTTTGAGCAGCTTAGCACAGATACATGGAAATGAATGTTTGGGAGTCTCTGGTAGTTGCAACAGGCCACGGCATGAACATCTGAGTGCATGTTAATTAGTTAGTTATCTCTGACCTATGACCTTTTCCTTTCCTATTAGGTATTTTCTATGCAAAAGTGATTAAAATGGGGAGACTGCACATACACCTGAAAGGCTAGAGGCTGTTCAGATAAAATCCAAATCCCATACCCTTTGTTACCACATTCCATTAATGCCTATGAATTCTGTTTAGCTGATGCCAGCATGGTTTTATTTATATTAAATTTCTCAAAGTTTTATTTGCCTGGTTTAAATGAAAATAAGAATTGGTCTAAGTCTTCCATGAAAGAACCTTAAAAGTCTCAGATTTAGAGTACAAAAAGATGAGGTAATTTAAAATGGAAAAAAAAAAAAAACCAGAAAGAAGTAAAAGGAAAAAATAGTAGTAGAAGGAAAAAATTGAATAGCTGTTCCAGGTTATACCATTTCAAGAAAAAAAGGTATGCAAACAGGATAATTTCTAAATTTCCAGTGTAATTTTTGAAGCCTCAAATGTGAAGGCTTTATATCTACTTAAACTGAGCATTTATTATTCAATCAGTCAAAATATTTTGAGAAGAGACAGGCCTAAGCTGTCATCGAGACATCCTATCCAGCCTTTTGTTTTCCAATAAAATTTGCAGATTTGGCTCAACTGAAACATTTAGTACATCTAACTCAATTTCCAATAATTATTTTAAATCAAAATTGAGGAAAAGTTTAAAAATAAAAATTAGATGTCTTTAAAATAAATATTTTTATATTTAATGCAGAAATAAGTTTTCATTCTGAAATTTGCTATTTTATTATGTCTAAATATCTTAATTATTTTCCAGTAAAATGATTTTTTTTTTCCCAGTCTGGTATTACTCTTTTACTGTTTTGATTACCTAAATATTCTCGTTGTATATATTCTTTGGAAGTAAATTTTCTGGAACCAAGTCATTTTAGTCAAATATTACTACTTATGCTTTCCAGCATCATAATCTATGAAACTCTGTCCCAGCCTGGAGCCATGGTGCTAGACAACAGAACAAATACTGGTTATCTGTGGGTGACTGAAATTCTGGCTCCATCCCAAGGTGAGGCTGACTTGGTTTACAGGTTTTGACACAACATATGACCTTTTCTTCCTTTGCATTACTGTCCATTTCACTGTGTAAGAGGCAGCTGGGAGAACGGGCTGCCTGGGCTTTGGGGTGGATGAAAACTGCCATCACCACACAGCCCCTGGCAAGGGAGTGAAAAGCATCCTGCCCTTTGCTCAGAAGACTTGTACAAAGTAACCATTGCAAATGCTCAGCTTCAGCATCCTTCTGGAAGTGTGAGAATAACCACGTTTTGGCTTTGCAGGGCCTTTAGCAGCAGATTTCCAAATCCCAGCTACACTGTTCTCCTGTGTATTGCAGGTACAGCACCTATGCACAAGTCCTGCTTTAATTACCATGGTGAAATATTTTATAAAGAGCAACACGTTTCCTGAGTGTTAGTCATGATGTTCGTTCAATTGCAAAGAATGCAACTATCAAAGGCAAGAGCATTTACAGAGTCCCCCAATGCACTACAAAAAAAAAAAAGTAAACGAGGTAAGTAATCAGGACTTATATTTTCTTTCATTTTCTTAAATAAGACACCAAAAGAACAAGGTCCATTGCTTTTTCATAGCTTTCTCCCTATAAGGTGCTTCAGAGTAACCCATACTCACCAGCAGGAAAAAACCCTTGTGGGCCCTGTAATAGAACTGAAGAGCAGCATTTAGCTCCTGAGGTCAGAAGAGCAGTCTGAATGTTCCCCAAAGCAGTTCCCATTCTCATCATATTTTGTCAGGAGATTGAAACTTGTGGAAAAAGACTGAGTTTTTCAATCCCACCGTAGATTTTAGAACACAGAAACCAAGGATGAGATTTGTCTGAAATGAAGGGGCTGTGTCCCCTGGCTGTTTAGCATGACGGGCAGTGGGAAGGGGAAGAAGGGATCCTTTTGCTAGTCCTCCTGCCCCAAGGAATAACACTGTGGTCCTGTCCCTAACAAGTGATGTCCAGAGCAAACAGAAACACAGGCATGTGAACAGTTACACCAGCCTGCATTGCTTAGGCTAGTGCTGGAAAGGACGAAAATAATGCCAAAAACAACAGGTGAAAGAAAGCTACTGAAGTCCCCACTGAGGGAGAGGAACCACTGAGCAATTACAGAAACCAGGAGAAGCCTGGAGCCCCTTTTGGGCCTTATAATGTCTTCATCATTCATTGGCTTAGTTTCCTCATATTTAAAGCAAAACATCCATATTACTTTTCACTTGTCCCTTTTTATTCTCTTCCAGCTTCCTTGCAACTGACACCAGACTGAGCTATACGCTTGAGTGCATTACTGATTCTTTTTTCCATTCCAAAACACTTTTTTATGGAGTGACAAAATAACAATTTTCTAACTTAGTTTTCTTGAGCCTCCCCAGATGTTTGAAAATACTTTTGGAATCATAAGCTCTCAGAAATATTATATAGACAACTGTAGTTTTTTATTTTTCTTCTTCATCAGGTCTTTATCATTTATTTTTCTAAATTCATTGTGTAGGGATGGTTTTCAGAATGTGCTGACTAACAGGAATACCTAATGGATGCACTGTGCATGCCAGTAGTTCAAAATTTGAAATGATTTCCAGCTGTCTTTTCTGGAATATGAACAGTACCTGCTTTTCCTCTCTATATACTGTATTTCAGATCCTTGCCTGAACAGCCAAAATATATTCTTCCCTAAGAAACTGCATAAGCACTAAACCTTCAATTTCACTTCTTCATTTCTCAGCTGAGTCAAAAATTTACATAATTACTCAGAACTTATTTTCTTAGAATGAATATGAATCTTGAAGGAAACAACTCAATCCAAAGTCCACTTGTTTTCTAGTTCAAAGGTCTTACTGAGTCCATTTTCATGTTGTGTGGCCAAGAATGCCTTAATATTCTGACTGTTGACTAAACATTAAAAAAAAAAAAAAGGCTTTAAAATATTCCATTAATGTAGTCAAATCAACAGAGCATTGCTCTGAATCTGTACAAGTTTTTTCCAGGAAGAAATTCCAGACCAATAGAAACCATATTTTCTGAGCACGGCATGCCAAGTGAATAATGCATCAAAACATTGTATTTTCTTTATTTACTTTCTAAAATGTGAATGAATGAACAACAATGACAACAGAATTCTAGAAAGCAATCACTTCTTCCAACAATTTCTCTACTTTAATGAATCATCCAGAATGATCTTCATCTGGAAAAGAAGTGCCTTTGGGCACTTTGTGGTCGAATTATCTGTGGAGATCCCTGAACATCCTACAAAGCCTTGCTTTTTGTAGGCCAGAGCCAAAGCTGGGATTTTAGTGGGGATTACAGTAACTAGACAGGAATTCAGTGAGACATCCCAAGAGGCACCTGCATTACAGGCACCACTTAAGGTATCTGTCGTGCACATTGAAGAGCATGAACTCCAGAGCAACTTTCCTGGATGTCCAGCAGGGATATTGGTGTAACTAAAGGAAGGGAATTACTATGTCAGAGGACTCACAGTAGGAGATCTTGAGCCTCTGGTCATCCTCGAGCTATTGGAACACAGAGAAATTGCCAGGGATTGAGCATCACACACAAGAAATCTATCTGGATTATTTTGGGATTTTTTTCCTCTGTATTTTCACTATAATCTTGAGGAGCAAGTCTCTGCTATTTGGATAAGGGAGATCTCTCTCCATTGAGTTTCATACTGTTGCTTCATAAAGATCTTCATATGCTTGATTAGATGAGGCCACAAAATTTAGCATTCTGTGTCCTGCAGAGCTGCTGAGAGCAGAAGCTTAAAATGGAGAAGGTCCAGCTTAGATAGATGAATAAAAATCTAATTCTTACTCCCTTTGAAAAAGTCATTTTACTTCCTGGAATCAGGACTTTGGTTGTGTCATGGAAAAGTATTTTATCATCCACTTGTTGGATTCCCAGCCAATGCAAGCTTTTTTTCAACCAAGACATCTCCAGTACCTGGTTAAATCACATTACAATCTTGACACAGACATGTTCCATAGCAATGAGTGAAAGGGCTACTTATCCTGTATGTCATCATTTCATTTCAAGAGTTCAATTTCAGTGTCTTCTTCCTCATCTGAGGATAGATATGTCTTTATGTTCAAGGCAAGGCACGAAGAGATACCAGTGATGCAAGCAAAGGGACAGTCTTCCTTGAAAACATTTTATATTAATACTGTGTAAGTACAAACTGAATAAAATAAACACAAGGCAATTTAAACCTCAGCATTTTCATATTTACACTGGTTATATAAGTTACACCACTTTTTATTTTACTGTCTGCTCTCCCAAACATACATATAATGAAAAGCAATAACTCAAACAGTGGGCAGTAGTATAAATGCATCTCTTTGTTCCTTACTATTGTAAGAGATCCATCCCTTATTTCATCAAAGTAGAACTGCACTTGACTAGAAAGCAAATATTGTGTTGAATTCAGCACCTCTGCAACCAAAAGCATTTTTCTGCCACAGCTCATCCATCTGTCACACACATCATTCGGTATTTCAAACTGTATTCTGAAAGTGGGAAGACAGATCTATTTCAGACTACAGTCTCTTTTTCCTTCATTCTACCTCTTTCAGATGCCTCCTTTGGATTTCAACTTCTCTGTTTACATGCTAATGCTATATGGAATTATTGCTGCTAAATCTCACTGAAACCCTGGTTGCCTTGGCTCAGCTTCACCTTGGCTCCAGTGATTGCTCCACCTTAGCTAAGTGCTCTCAGTAAGACCAGTCCACACAGAGTGATGTTCCTGCTCCACTTTTATCCTTAGCTTTCCAGGGCTGGAAATGCATGATTTCCTCCCTGAGGGGATAACACTTGTGAAACACTTGGACAGCATGGTTTTATGATCCTAGAGTTTAACTGAACAGTTGAATAAGTGTTTAAACTCAGTGTACAGAGCATTTATTTAAAGCAAAAATGCATTAACAGCTCAAAGTGTAAGGATTTTGCTGTATCAATTGCACACATTCCAACTCCACACGTAGTAGAAGGTGCTGGGAGTATGGAAAACTACAGTTCCTTAAAAATACCTCCATCTTGTGATGCATACATGGCCAGAAGTGTAATTAAGAGCAGGGAGTTTATAGCCTCTAGACCTGGGACACAACATATCACTGCATTTCCCTTCATCTAGGTCAAGACCCCTTCAGTAGGAGCTACAAATTATTTTCACATTTATACCTGAGAACAGGTCTCTCAGCTAAAAAAAATGCTTAAATAAAAAATTCTTAGTGGACAAAAGTGGCATGAAGTGAGGGAAAAATGAATGAATGTTGGCCTATAGAAAGTATGCACTTCCTGCCTTGGAACATCTGTGATAAATACTGTGCTTACCCAGAAAAAAAAAAAAATAAATATATATATATATATATATATATATAAAGCACAAGAAATTAACTCAAATTATTTTAAAATATAAACTACTTTGTATTGTGGTTAAACATATTTAGCACTTTCTAGTGTTTTAGGACTTGGAATTCACAAGGGGAAGAGAGAGGCTTCCTCTGCTTTCTCCCTGCCAAGAGCTGCTCCCCTCTGCTACTGTATTTGTGATGGTTTCAGAAAAGAAAGAAAAAGAAGCAGAAAGCATTTTTCAGGAATTAGCAATACCCCTCAAAAAGGGAATGCTTAAAATCATAAGAGTGTGCACATTTATGCATCTGTCTTTTCCAGACAGTCCTCCAGTGAGTGAATCTCCATAAGAGCATTGCTAGAAAGGCTCACAGCAATAGAAGGAGCCTGCTCTGCAGGGGTGCAGGGTAGGCAAGGTGTTGGATGGGACTCCATGAAAAGTAGCTCTTTATTTTCTTATTAATCCCATTATTAATCAGAAGCTCTCAGAAAAGATGAAATATAGAAAAGCTCATATTGATATCTCCGATACAGGTTTTACATTTTAGCTCTTCCCTAAAGCAGCTCAGGCTAATGCTTGCCAAGAAAAAAAGTAGCTCTGGAGAATGTCAGCTTGTGTTACCTGTGTGAGCCAGGCTTCTGTGGAGATGTCTGTGGCAGATTGCCAGCAACACTCTTGGGAACCCTACAACCCAGGGCTGTATGCTCTTAACAACTGTGTTTTTCAGACTTTACTGCATGCCCCTAAATGTTTTCAAGCCCTACTGTAGACTCCTACAGTGTAAATTTAAGTATGCTGGCTGTAAACTTGCTTTCTTAGTTGTTAATTGTGGATCTGTTAATAAAATTGCATTGATTCTCAGATAACTGTCATGGAATGAAATCCATTAGACTGGAATTGTATAGGTCTGCTCTGGAATAAGTTACCTTCCAAGGAATATTAGAGGATGTTTTCTTTTAAAACAGGAGTAAGGATGAAAAAATGTATTTGCTTATCAGTGTGGTTTCACAGTAATAGAGCAGTACCCCTATTCTGATGCATCATTAGGGTTATAAGTAGCATCACCAGTTTTTCTCAGCTACTCTATTGCCCTTGTTGTCTCATTAGGTTTATCATTAGGTTTATTGCTCACTCACCTCCAAAGTTTCTTAGAGCTTTGTCTGTCCTGCTGTGACTGCTGAAATCAGAAGAGGATCACTCAGCACATCCATCCTGGATTTCTTTTCCATCCCATAGTGTTGCCACTCTTATTTTGTTCTGTGTCCTGTGTATGAGTTTTGCAAGATTACATTCAGTCATGATTTTTTTTTCTCCATATTTTCTCTCAGGTTCTCTTTGTAGAGATTTAGCTGTTTGCCTTCATTAAAATATACTTTCAGGGTTTCTCCAGATAACAGACAAAACAAACCACTGATTTAGCTATAAAAAGTAAATGCCAAGAAAAATATTAATGGTTGGAGCTTTTTTAGAAGATACACAGGTTTTCCTTCTTCTAAATTTACACAGACTTCGCAGACTTCACTCTACAATAGAAACAGAAATAAAGACAAGTTTAAAAAGGCAGTTGCCATGGCATGGTGTCCTTCTCTCCCAAAAATGCTTATTTACAACTTATAAGGTTCAAGAGACCCTCAATGCAGCATCAATAACAAGTCTCTCTGTTTTCTTTAATGCCAACACTAGTAACTGTCCCCTTTCAGGATTTGTTTTAGGAGGTACATGGCCCAGACTGATGTCAGTGCTTTAACACTACGTTTGATCTGTTTGTCAGCAGTTATTTTACCCAGCACTTTCTAGGAAGTGGCACTGGGAAAGCATTTCCTAAGACTTAGGGGTGATGTGGGGGTTTTCTGAGTTAATCAACTTCTTCCAGAGGCAGTCAGCTGCCTTTTCAGTGGTGGTACCAATGCAGATTTTGACTTGGAAGAAACACCTCATTTTCAGAACTATTTGTGAGAGGATTACTCCTTTGATTTTCAACAGCTACTAAAACCCAATTTTTAGCAATGTATTTATTCCCTTAAAAATTGTAAATAAAGTATCAAATGTGATGGTGACACAGAGGAAAATCATGACTCTTAGAGGGTAAACCTAGTGGACACCTGCTTACAACCCTGTGCACCTCAAGGTGCTTGAAACAATTTTGGTTCTGGGAACAGTGACGTTTTTGAAAATAGCATATTTACATTCATGCACAATTTCACTGAGTATGGTGGTGCAATGTGCAAATTAAGCGGTCTGATTTCTCTACGTCTAGATGAAACCTACATTTTCCCAGTCACTTTTACACAGAAACTGCCAGTGCATCAAAGGATGGCCACAGCTTCTTCTTGCTGATAGTCTCCCACACTTGGCATTCAAATTTGTAAGGCAATGTGGAGAGCTAACCAGGGAGTAGATTCTGCATAACATTATCCTGGAAAAAATGGCTTATTGAAGATGAGCATGAGCCTTTGCTGAGCCACACTGGGGCTGCAGGGACTCTAGGAGATGCAGAATGAACTTTTGTGATAAGAGGATGGAACCAATTTATCCGGTGTCAGTGACAGCAGAGTGGAATTCTTGTGGACAGTTCTAGTGGGGTGAGGCATTGGTGCAGAATCAGGGTCCCAACACCAAGTACCTACCACCACATGTCTACAGTGGTCTGAGAAACATCCCAACAGGGGAATCTGTTTGCAAATACTTCAGATCCCTCCTAGTTCATGGATTTAGTCTTTCTTCCTATTACAGCCAAGATGTGGGGAATAATAAGGTGCATTCCCAGGTCTCATTCTTGAGATGGAATCTAGATATATCCAGTGGTGTATGTTAAGATTCAGAAGCTCCTGGCTGATCTATGTTGTGGAGGTTTTCTTCAGGGTTTGGCTACTTTAACTATGCTAGAGATTAGCTGTACAAGCCTGGTCTACTTTCTACAGAAACCAAAAAGGGTTAAATAAAATAATGCTTTTTAATAAATTCTCTTTAATTAACATACCAACTATAGTGTTCAAACAACATAAAAAAGATACAATCAGGCACACTTGTTGTCATACTCAGAATCAAAGCATTTGATTTTTCAAAATGGACTTCACATCCCAGGCACCTGCCAGCAAAAGCTAGTATCTCCTGGCTCGTACACAAAGCTTTCATTATCATACCTATATAACTCCATAGTTAAATAAATCCTTAATGTTGCTGTGGCTCCAAGAAAACTTGTTTAATTAATATACTCTAGGGAAGGCTGATGATTAATTTGCACCTTTCTCTGCATCAAGACCCTCTATGGTGGATTTACTGGCAGAGGGTTGAAGAGGTATGATCTGGTGCAGTATGCAGGGTCCTGGGCCCCGTGGTCAGTTTGTGGCTTCCTGGCTGCACAATCCTTTCATTCAGACTGGACTTATATCTGCCTTTGGAGCAAGCCAGAGATCACAATTTACAGGCTTCCTTAATTAGCACTTGGCTGTCAGAAGGGCCCATCAGTACATGTACATCCTCAGGGTGCTGCACAGATCCAAGTTTTGCAAGGGACATTCTTTCCCACAAGACTTCTGGAGGGGGCGGGGGAGAACAATTGCATCCCCTCTGACAGCTTTCTTCTGCCTCTGCTGTGTGAAAGGGGCAACAATGTGGCACAAGAACTCCTTGCTTGGAGAGAAATCCATTGCGCTTCTTCACTCATGCTGGCCAACAGGGTGAAGTGGAAAGCATGGCTCTAATTCATGTGGCTATTTTAACAGAAAAACATTTTAGGCAACCATGATGATTTAGAATGGAATAAGTGTCTGAGCCATCATTTCTAAAAAAATGGTCCAGACTATGTTCGAGGTGCAGTGCAGAGTAAATACAAGTTCATGAAAAGCCTTAACAGTAGCTTGCCTGTGGATGTACTGGGAACGAGCAAAAGTATAAATGACTGATGTCTCCAGGTCAGGCTGGCTTAGCATGCTGCCCCATGACTGAATTGTATCTTTCATAGAAATGTTCTCATTAAATCCAAATGATCACAGAACCCAAACAAACATATTACTGCAATGATTGGAAGCTTGGGATCACTGCAGCTCCTTTTGACCCTTTAATTTTCACAGCTTTTAATACAAAAAGTAAATAACTAATTAATCCTTAAGGTGTGAACTTGGATTTTGATAAGTTCTATCCTGTCTGGCTTGTCACACAAGGGTGCCTGAACCACCTGTCTGCCAGGTACCACTCCTCTAAAACACCTAGACCAGCACCATCACAGACCACTGCCTGGAGTCTGGGGATGTGGCATTAATTTCTCCCACTACCTAAACAGTCAAATGGAACTGGTGTTGCCCTTCTGTTGCTTACCTTAATTTGCAATGCTGGACTGCTGTTTTAGGAGGTGAAGGCAGTAAACAGTTAAAAAGCACTATAGAGTCCCTGCTTAACCTTCCTGAAGTGCTAGAGGATTTGGAAACTCTGCCTCATGCTGTTTGCTATGACACGAAAACTGTGTGCTGTGTGATTACAGGACAGAGAACTGTCCCTGCTTTTAAACCCTATTCATTGTGTTATCAGTGACTCGTTTCTTAAATGTCTGTACAAGATGCCTTCATGCTCACTGAGCTTTTATTTTAAAGAGCTTTAGTGGGTGTGAGGAAATAAAATAAGAAAAGATATTTCTAGCACAGTCCACAGACACAAACTTAAGCTTTAAACCTTGGCCATCTAATGGAGGAAGCATATTACTCCTTGCCCCTTAGGAAAAACTCTATATTTAGGAAAAATATACTAGGTTTATTTAGTTACCATTGGAGTTGAGATTCATAGCCCCACTCTCCTCTCTCCTTCCCTCAAAACCAAATTCTAATAAATAGTCTCAGAAAGCACTCTGTCTCTGTGCCAGGCAGTTATTTACTCAGCAGGAGTTAATTGAGCTCAAGGTGATGGAGCCCCACATTTCAGGATGCTCGTTTGCTCTGGGAACAGCAGTGCAGCTTCTCACTTTGTCAGTGCTTTTCTTCCCCCCCGCATGTTGCATCCTCACAAAGCCTCAGGCAGACATGCTTGGGCTCATTTGGAGCTAGCAACGCTGGTTGAGTTCTGCAAGTAAAAAAATCAATATGAAACAGACTGAGATCAATCTGAAAGTGTCCCTGCAAGAAAAGACACCCTAATTTAATTGACTTTAAGAACTGCACTTTTAGTTAAGGTCCTTGTGTAAATCAAAAATCTAGTGAGCAAGATCACAGAGAATTAGGTAACAAGTTGTCAATACCTTACTCATAAATTCCCAACAAAGGCAAAGAAAGCCAGGTGGATATTAAAGCCTGCACCATTACTAGGACCTGCTATAAATGTACAGTGGACACATTCCAAAGCCTTGGAGAGCAGGGGGGAGATGTGCCTGTGTGACAGGCAATGTGCCTGCACAGCTGCAGCTGTTTGGCTGGCGCAGGTGCAGAGGCTTGGGCAGTGCCCCTCATAGGATGTGCCATCAGTGCAAATATCAGGGACCTTCCAGCAGCAAACATGGGGCTGCTGCAGTGGAAGGGAGAGGAAACAGAGGGATATAAGGATATTGACTGACCCCGGGGAGGAAGGGAGGCTGTGAGGAGGCCATTAAGGGAGTTTGGGTGAGGAACGGCTGGTGAAGTTCAGGGAGGTTGAGTGCAGGAAAGTAATGTGTGTGACTTTGGGAAGATCATAGGGATCTCTGCCATTTTCCCTTGTTTCCACTACAAATTAAAACACTAAGAAATAAATAGACATGGATTTGAACCTTTTCACTCGCCTCTGAATAACATAGATCATAGCTCTAAGGTACAGATTCTTTGAACCTATGAGGGACTAAAATAATCAGTCTGAGAAAAAAATATTCAGGCAACCATTAAGAATTAGGTTTTTCAGAAGGCGTTTACAGCACAATGTTTTTCTGTGTTGATATCACATATAAAATAACATATCTTTGTCACTGGATAAATGCTGTAGAGTTTAGATATTTTGAAGTCAAACATACTTGCCAAATTCAAGTTTATATTTTTTATTTTCCTCATGTTCTAAGACCAGGAAAAGAATGATTCACTTTTATTGTAACTTATTTCCTGACCTGGCATCTGATAATACTTTGTTGTAAGAAAAGTCTTTCTAAGATCAAACACTGAATATCCATTTGAAAAGAAATGTTTGTGTTTGTGTGTTCAGTGAGATGAACAGGATGGAGAAACAAAAAGAGAATGGACGTGGTAAACTTCCAAATGCTATTTCATGCATAGAGAACTTGAGTTTCTCCTAGCTTTGTTTTCTCTTGGGGTAAAGGTGGAGGTAAGGCTCAAAATACTCTAAATAGCCCTCTCAGTTCAGAAATCAGTCTTTTTTTTAACTAATTTCTAATGATAAGAAGTATTTTCCTGAAAACATATTAATTGATTTTGACATACAACCCTTTCTTGTTTTTTTTTCCAAAGGCATTGTCAATGCATTAAGCACTTTGTTTGGTAACCTTAGACACGCATCCATAAATCAAATATTTATTCTGCTCAAGATCTGTGTAAAACAGGGTCATGAGTAAATCTGGAATTCATTAGATAGGAACATATGTTCTGTCTCTCGCAATGTTCTGTACTTCCCCATATTCAGGTTTCTAATGAATTTTTTCTTCAGAACTTACTGTTAAGAATAAAACATGGTAAGGCATATACCTTGAGGTGGTTAGGGCTGCCTCAAAACTAGAATTCCTATTCCCTAGGAATTTTCAAAGTGAAAAATAGAAAAGAGCCCTATTTAAAAAGATGGTATGTTCTTGTGCACTCTCTGAGCCCCATTAAAAAAACCAACCAAGCAAACAAAACAAAGGCATAAAGAAGCCTTCACCTTCAAAAAGTCAAACACTATTTTACTTCTGCCTTTTCAAGGAGTTCTTAAAACCAACACAAACACTGGTATTTCAATGATCACAAAGCCAGGCTGGTCCGAGGTCTGGAAATCAATGTCCCAGAACAGAGAGCCTGGCCAGCAGACTCCAAGGTTGGCAGTTCCCTCTCAGGCTTCTGGGGGGATTGCTGCAGAGCCAGATATCATGGTATCACTGTCCAGATTCTGCTGGTGTTTTTTGACCTGTTGAGTTTCTGAGGCAGGGCGAAGGGGGAGAGTATGTTGTGCTCTCACAGGTTCCAGTACCAGGAGCATTCCCTTCCAAAATTCCCTGGAGAGTGAAGCCCGATACAGGCATGGCCACCTACTCAGGGAGAAATAACAATCTGAATACCGAAACCATTCTACTAATGCATTTCAAAGAAACTACTTTCTAAAGAACAACAAAGTGTAAACCTTTGTGAGTGGCTCAAGCCAAACAAACAAAACCACTGACATACCAGAGTCCAACAATGGCAGGGAGAAGCACACAGGAGAACAGTAGCTTTTCCACCAGTGAATGAGACTATTTACTGTGGTACTGCTGTGTCTCCGCAACAAGATGCCACTACCTGTCTTCCTGCAAGTTAGTGCTCAAACCCCAAGGCAGAGGAGGATGAGAACCATTGCTGTTGGCCAGACTGTCTATCCCTGGCTCAGCTTTCACTGTGTTGTGAGAAGCTCACAGTTCTTTGCCTATATCTCCCACCCAAAAAAAGTCAGTTATTTTCTGTCAGTCCCAATCTTCTTACTTCACCTATTACTTTGTGAATGTAATTTGACCCAGAAAAACATAATAAATGTGTTCTTCTTTTATCAGACTTGTTAGCTTTTTCATATTGCTCCATCCCTACTCGAATCACTGTGAAACAGCATTTTCCTAAAGGTGCTAAATAATATGATGGGAGACACAATAAAAATACTTTGTTGGGAAAAAATTTGCTTGATTATCAGTTTTCGCCCCTGGGACATTGAAAATGAGTGAAAGTTGTTATTTTGTCATAGAAAGAAAAGCCTAGCGCCTTTTAGTTTGCTAGCAGGCAGGGAAGACGTCTAGGTATTTTGGAAAACCCAGTGATTGATTAGAGAAACCACTAACTTGTGCAACATCTGCCCATTTCTTGACATGGCATTTCATACAAAAAACAAAGTCAGACGCCCATTTGCTGTGGAAAAATAACTCCTTTCCAGCACAAGAGGCAGTTATGTTTATAAAACATAAAACTTGCATACTATGTAATTGTGTTTTGCTTCTCCTTTAGACCTCATTTATGACTTAAATCAGTTTCAGTTACCAGTTTCTTCCTGTTTAGACATGTAATCTGCAAGGCAAAAAGAGAAATTGAAACTGTCTGTATTGCCTGAATTCCCTCTTCAATATATCCTGCCATTTCTGAGATTCATCACTGATCAGTGAAGAGTTTTGTATCTCAGTGCTATGTGGGAATAAGAAAGTAAAAAGCTAATTCAAGCAAAGTACAAAAATCAAAGTTCTAATTTAAAAATGGAGATTGAAAATAAAAGTTGTCAGAAACCTGTGTATCTTTTTCCCGTAATTGCTTACAAAGAGAAGAAAGCCTCTCTGCAAAAACATTCCCACAAAATGAAAATAATTTTTCAGAGGGCATTGTCTAAGTGTTGCTCAACATTAGCAAATTGTGAGCATCAAACCCATTTGATTTGAGCGTGCTGCCCAGTGCCAGCTTTCCCACGCACTGACTCTGCTGCGAAGCGTCCTGCTCCCTGAGGCCCAGGGTAGGAAATGCTGTCAGCATGTTACTGTAGCTCTCTGCAGAGACTGTTGACTGTGGCAATTGTTTGCTAATCTCTTGGCCGAGTTGCCATTTGTTGAGCACAGCATTTTTAGGAGTGGTCCAAGATGACCACATTTTTTGTGATCTTTAGCTAGTCCCTCAGGCTGATGTCAGGTTTTGAAGTTCTTTGTCATCTGGTGTCACACTGTCAGAGCCCATATAGTTTAGCTTATCTGATCAGTTAATTTGAACATTACATTTTTTTTTTCTGAAAGCTTCATGTTGTTTCCTGCACACAGGTGTGTCATAATCTGGTGGGAAAAGCCATAACTGAAGTTATGAAGCTATAACTGGATCAATGTGTTTTCAGGGGTAAGGAACATGGGTAAAGAACATTCTAGTCCCCCAGGACAACATACCTCTGATTAATAAGAAAACATTGGTAAAAGTAACATATAACTGCTGCAAATGGAGAATGTAAATGTGGGATGGAGCCAGTGCAAGAATGAGTTAATACTGTGACTGATGTGTGATTGATGTGAAACCAGCTGTATGCCTCGAGTCTTGCCAAAATCTGCCAGTGGAAGGAATGCCTGCACTGAAAGTACAGCAGTAACAAAGGGAAGAAAGGATGGTGTGTGGGTGACTAGCCACGCAGGACAAGAATGCCTGCTGTTGCCTGAACAGACAGGAGTCTGCAGTTAGTTTTAGCAGGATAACACTAAAGGTCACACACGCACTTTTTTGAAAGGGAGAGCACTGTGTGCTCTCATTTTTCTTATTAAGTGAGTGAGTGAGAAGACTAACCAGTTCTCTTTTTGTCTCTCCAAGCCAAAAAAAAAGCATCCCATGATCTCATGCTACAGCTTCTAATTTTTTTTTTTTTCCTTTGTGCTTGGAGTGGTCTAACTGATTTTCTGACCAGTGGGAAAGATAATGGCTCAGGGACTCCAGGCAAAAAGCAAAGTATTAGAAATGGAATGGATCTAGTAGAAATGGAGTGGATTTAATAGGCATATGGAACTCTTCCAAGATTCTTCTGCTTTACATATTTTTCCTAGTTTGTTCATCTGAGTGCTTCCTTCAAGACCATTATGGATTGTCTAAGATTGATAACCAAAAAGTTTCTAAGAAGAACTATCCAAATAGTCTCTTTTGCTCATTAGCTGTCATGTCAAGAATATCTCTGGGGGAAAAAAAAGAAATTATTCCAGCATAAAATTGAGTGAGAGAGGAATTGAGTTGTGTGTTTTGACAATTTTCTCTTGCTGTGATAGTCAAGTTTATTTTGACTGGCACAAGTTTTAGCATATTAGTAGCAAATGTGAATTGCTTTGTGAAATGGAAATGCAATCAAGTTCACTCATTATTGTAGTCTAACATTCTAATTCAATACATTCCTTGGATTTTGTTTATATAGTACTTTTGGCTAAAATAAGGAGTGTATTCTTTTATTTTTACAAGTATCATGGGGAGGCTGGCAAGTTAAATTATCAAGTTAAAAATACACTACTAAGACTCTTAAAAGTGGCTATAAAATCTGTCTTATGTAGCTTTTTTTTTCACTTTCACACACTGCACAGCTATTGTATTTTTAAACTCTGGCAAATAAAAGGCTGAAAGTCAAGCTGCCACATTTTCAGTACTTTTTTTTTTTTTTTCAATTTTTTCAGCACTCTGTGTAGTTCTTCTCCACCTCTGATTTCTGGCTCCAGTGTTAGCCATGGAAAACAATGCTTCTTCCCCTCATCCCTTGAACATCTCTTCACAACCACACAATTTTTGGTAGAGTACATTTGAACTGTAGACAAATCATCTGGGATACTTTTATGGAGTTTGTGAAGATGCAAACTGTGAATTGGTTTCCTCTGCTGCTGCTCTGCTTCTGACTCACTGGCTGCAATTCATCTGGTCAAATTAGGCTTCCTCCTGAACTAGTGTGAGCATCTACTTAGCCATTCTTGACTTTGCTGACCTTTGAAAATTTCTACTGTCTACTGAGATACCTAAAATTAGATGCTGAAGGTCTCTCTCCCGAACATCCATAGCGCAATTATCTGTGTTTTTATGATCTTTGAATGCTCTGCTTTTTAGACAGCTAAATTGTACATGTAGTGTTTCAAAACCACAGCATTCAGTTCTTCTGAAGCAGTTTTCTTTATCAGTGAGAAGCAAATTAGTGTTACCATGTGTTTTTCCTAGCACAAATGGAAGGCCCAGGAAGAGCATAATTTGTCAGAACACACATTATTTAGTATAAAATGAGGCAGGTAGGGATTGTTGAAAGGCAGCAGAAAGGCTTAGCTGGTATTGATATTCAAAATAAAGTGTATAAAGACACTAGAGAGTTTGAGTGCTTTAAGGAAGTGAGTGTGAGTGCTTTAAGTCTGGGTTTGGACAGAACCTGGACTAGAGAGGGGAGATGAATGGACAAGTTCTAGAGAGGCCTGAGACAAGACCTGAAAGAAAATTGAATATTTTATACTGAGGCATGGGATGAGAAGAGGTGGTGTACAGAAGAAAAGTTTAGGAGGAGATGATATTCTGAGGCCCTCCTCCACTTCAGCTTCTTAGGCTTCACAGGTAAGGCTGTTGAGACTGAGTATTGGCACTCTAACTCTGGTTCTCAGCAGAGCATGCACTTATTGAACCCTTGGACTGTGGCAATAAATGAGAGGGCAGTATCAGGACATGGAGAGGAAATGTAATAAAGATGACAAGTGGGGTACACTAAGGAAAAGGTGAAAAAAAATTCTTCTCCTGAATTCAGTTTTTAACATGTTTCTGAGGATACCAACATACCTACACTGCTGACACATGCTTCCTGGGCCTTTCTCCCTCGACTACTACAGAAATTTAGAGGCCATTTGGAAAGCTACAGAGTGTCATCACCAGATCTCAGTGTTTTATCCTGCTCCCTCCTGTACTACTTCATACAGAGATGTCTACCTCCATGTCTTAGGTATGCCGTTCTTTGCAAGGACAGATGGAGCACACAGAGTATGTTATGTCCAAAAATGATCCCACTGTGCACAGCAGAGTTTTGTCAGATGAAATGCAGGTGGGCTGCTGGGCTCCAGTTCCTGACTGTTTCAGGTACAGCCCAAGCTCTGACAGATGAGTCCTAATTTTTGAGACCTATTTCAAGATACAATCTGAATGCCTGTTTTTAGCTTACCACTCAGATTATTTTAGGTGGTTTCACTGTCTAATGATGTTCTGTCTGAAAACAAGGCTAATTGATGCATGACTAACAGTTTTTTCCAGTTGTGGTCTCTATACTACATTAGCTGTGTTTGGCTGAATAGACTGCATTGTTCAAAACCCAAAAATCTTTCCTACTGCTTCTTAAACAATTTATGGTTTCAAATTGTTTCCATTTAAAAACAGAAATCACCAAACAAAGGGACCTGCTAATAGAGTTGCTGACGCTTCTCAATTTTTGCTAACAGCAAGGATCCACTTTTTGGAACTTCACTCAAAGAAGGAAGACAAATATTTTATTTACACAGCTCATTATTTATATCTGGTGTCATGGGTGTCCTTTCATTTCTCTATTGGCTTCTAAATCTCTCCAAAGAGAACTGCAGCTGTAAGCAGATGAGATTCTATGATCCTGGCAGAGAACCATTCTTCAAGAGTAGAGTCCTACAGGGCAGCTTGATAAAGCAGATTGTTAGCATCAATTCTGCATTGAAAGATCTATCCTGCTGTCTTATCCTCTTATTTTTTACTCTTTTATAAAATCTCATCTCCAAGTCTCAGGAATGTCTTTGACATCATGCCGAGTTTCAGCTGACTTTCTGAAGCAGTCAATTCTGCTCATTTATTGTGAAAGACAGAGGCCTCTTAGAATTGCAGTTCAGTCTTTCCAAGATCTCAACTGCCCTCTAAAATATCTCCACTCCACTAACTAGAGAAGGATGGTGCAACCCTAGACATCTCAACTGCCTAAGGGGAGGCCTCCAATTAGTGTCCTTCCTCTAATCAGAAGTGCATTTTAAGCCAAGTGTCTCTGACATGCCTATTTTCTATGCTTTGCTTTGTGAGCTTTGCTTTGTGTGCTGTGTCAGAGCACATGAACTAGATTTCATGCTTTGAGTACCAAGCTGGAAGATGTTCTCCAGAAGTGCACGTAACGTGTGTCAGTTGCTAATAGTTTCTCGGTCCATGGGACTGGAGTAGACCCAAACAAAAATACCCTCCCATGTGCAGTATATACAGCAGGCACTCTTACCCTGAACTTTTTGTTTTACAGTTCTGCTTGTGTTGCACTGCACTATCTGTAGCCTAAAAGAGTGAAAAAGATACTCAGGAGGGTGCCAGGTCTATCATCAGAGTGTATATTCAACAGACAGCTAAGACTGAATTTACATTGAAATATAAATGTGCTTTGCAGTATACTTAGTCACAAGGTAGAGATGCATGTCCCCATTTCACTCTGGAGACACCAGGCTGTCCAATGCTCAGATGCTTTTCCTTTGGACACTCAAGTAAAAGGGATGTGAGTGTTATCAATGGGTCTTCAGAGCTGAGTGCTTCAGGTGAATACTGGAAGCCCTTTTGGGGGTTTTATAACTCTAGAGAGAAATTACAGGAACTATTTTGTACTTTTAAGTAAAAAGCAGCAATAAACCTTATAATGAATTCACTGTAGGTGGATTTTAAAGTTCTGGGTGGAATTCCCTATGTGACTATGAGGAAAAATTAAAAAAAAAAATTAAATATGTTGATATGCTAATTGATCTGTATGTAAATTCCAAGCATCTTACAAACAGACAGAATTCTTTAAGCAAGGTTGAAACTGAAACTGGGAATATTTTTAACAACTGTAAATTGAGAAAACTACCCCAGCATTTTGCTCTTTGAGTATGGGTTCCTTGCACAGGAATCTGAACACTGTGAATCCCCTCACGTTGCTGTCTCCCTTGCAGAAGGGCAACATACATACTGGGAGAGAGAAGTAGTAGGGGAAAAAATGCAGATAGGTGAAGGCACTGCCCAAACATTTGTTTTGAAACACCTTAAAGATTAGTCTATTTTATTCAAGTCTCAAAAGCTACAACTCCCACAACAAAGTAAACAAAAATAAATTGACTTTAACTGAAGACTACCATGGATCTGGCTGTTTTACGAAACAGTTTTCACCTAAAAACGTGTGAGATCAACCTTTGGCTTGTGAACAAGGTTTGATTTTATTAAAGACCAGCTTATTGAACTGCTTCATATCCATGCTGATTATTTCAATATTTTTAGAACAGATACCAGAAGAAATGGTGAGCCTGCTGGTTGAGTAACAGGTAAGCTCATATTGTCATAATGGTCAATTTTTATTCCTTCCATTTTTCATCTACCAGGCCATGCAGTGCTGACCTCTGATGTGTTTGAAATTTCTACTGAATGTGTGTGAAACATACCTTCCCTGTCTATCAAAATTTCACCTTCAAAATGATTACTCTGTCTCCTTTCCATAAATAAAAGTGGAGGTGCCAAAAACGTTCTGTAAAACATTATGGGAAACGAGCCAGGATTTCAAAGACTCTTGAAACATTTCAGTCAGCAATCTGGTGACATGCTGAGGACAGACAGCAGAAGAAGCTAGATAGGGGAGGGGGGGCAACACATGTCATGGTCTATCACTGGTACTCCCTTTTGGAGAGGGAGTGTACTGCCTGCTCCTTTGCACAATGATCAAACAGAAGAGCTGGTCAGATTAAAAATGGAGATCATACATTACTCTAGTTAAATCCAGAGCTTAAATTTTGATCATCCTCTTGAAAAACTTGGACTCTGAAGAGGCCTCTCCAGACCAGGAGTAGAAAGCATCAGTGTTTAGTAGAAGCCAATGGAGGGCTGTAAAGATATCACAGGTTCAAACTCCTTCCAGAACATTTTGGGCAGAAAAATTTGTTTCTCCTTGCTAGTGATAGCTCTTGGATCCAAAAGGATATTCCATATAAAGAAGCATTTACTGTAATTTTGAAATGCTGCTCCTTCTTAATGAATGAGCTCTGGTCCCTGAGAATAGGATAAAATGGTGAGAAATGTGTCATCAGCTAGCAGGTAGCCTGAGATCTCTAGTGTTAGTGTACTAGTACTGATGTTCTGGTCATCACTATTTCAGGACTTTCACCTAGCAATGCAGTTTTGCAATTTGGATTTAAAGGTGGAAAGACTGAGCTGAGTGTTATAAACTGAGTAATAAAGTATTTGGTGGATTTGAACAGACATTCCCACTCTATACCACACTTGAAAGACAATAGCTTACACCTCAAAAATAGTGGAAAGAAGGAAGAAAACTACACCTGACTGACTTATGGGAATTTAGCCTGAAAAGCTGTTTTACTATACGAGGTCATGTCAGGTACAAACGCACAGCAGCTACAGGTGGTCATGAGATTCACACAGATGAAATAAATGGCATTGCACACACTAAAAGTATTCCATCTTTCCATTCAAACTAGGGCATGAAAGAGAAATTTCCTTGTTCAGACCTCTTGAAACGTCAACATCATTCACTTAAAAACAGAGTATGAAAAGAAGAACTCCATCAGTCAGCCCATTGGTGTCAGAAGGACTATATGACCTCCATCAGATTCACTTCCATGGAGAAGGTAAATGCAAAATACAGTCATAATGCAATTATACCTGTTGGATCCGTGAAGATGCAGTCCATGAAGGGCCATTAAGAACAAAGCTGCTCTGACTCAAGAAATCATGAAAGAGCATGCTGTGAAAAGATGGGATAGGGAAAAGGAAGCATCATGATTCACCTTGATTTTACTTTCCACTGTGAATCATATATTGACAAAATCAGAGACTGAACTGAACTAGGTGGCCCTTTCTGTCCGACCAAATACTGACAAATGTTTCTGGGTCCTCAGGAAAATGTCCATAGGGGGCTGATTACCATTTCATTCACCTGATCAGTTTCCTCTAAATGAGATATAGTTGTCTGCACTAAGGAGAGGTATTCTGTTTGGGTTTAAAATCTGGATTTTATTGTCACTGGAAGAACATAAGTTTAATAGCATTTCACCTCAGGTTAAAAGTTGTTTACCTGTGTCTACATTTGTATTCATTTGGTGCTGGTTTTAGTATTCTGAAAATGTTCTGAAGCAACTGCTTTTTCTTGGCAAGGTGACTTGGTTGATCTGAACAAATTACTGCATCAGTGAGGGGTTAGCTGTGCTAAACATTTTGCCCAAAAGAATGTGTGGAGATATTTACAGACTCAACCTTGTTCTGATAGTCTGAGACTCCCATTACGGTACACTTGGGAAAGGGAAGGAGGTACATAAAAATCTACATGATAGATCACATTTTGCCAGTAGTTTATTTATTACACTTCACTGTCTGGAATCCTCCATTATTTAAATAACCTTTCCTGCTGAAGCTAGTTTTGTACCATTCAGTGCTATGGAAATTATGTATTCTTTTCCAAAAAATTGAAAACCTCCTTCCAGTTTCCAGGCTTGCTGCAGGCACTTGGGTCAGCTCTGGCAGGACAGAGTACATATGTCTGCATATTGCTAGAAATGTTTCTTAGTGGTGCGTGAATGTACTCTTGTGCACTGTGCAGTTTTGGATAACAGCTCCTTTCCCATGCAGCTGGCTGTGGAACAGTATGCTGCGGCTGTGCTCCCGCAGGGACACATAAAGGGATGGAGTGTCTGCAGCTCCTCAGCAACCATATTAATTGAATATACATTTACCATAATTTATTTTTTATTATAATTATATATTTAGTACTATTTAGTTCAAATTGCCCTCTTTGCCCTCCTTTTTACCCACTCCTTAGAAGTTAGGTGACATGTCAATGTTGTACAAAGCAATCATTGTGCTTCTTGCACCAATTTTATCTGGGGAGACCCATCAGGGATCACTGCATCACACATTAGCTACAGGAGTCTTTAAATTATGGATTTTCTTTAAGGAAGAATAATTACACTCAAGGCTTGTTAAACTGCTAGTCAAGATTTTCCTTTTTAAGAAATCTTTCCATCATTAGACCACATAAACGACATGGGTGAAAACCCAAACCACTCTTGTTGGTTCTGGGCTGAAAAACAGAAACAAACCTCTCCACAAAGAAATCCCATCACAAGTATGCCTTTGAGTCCTTTGACTAAATTGAAAGGACTTCAAGCTATTTACAAAGCAGGAGATTCCTCTCGCTGTTTATCTGTGGTGTGCCTCCCTGGTGCGTTCTGTCTAAGCATGAATGCGTCTGTTCATTCCGTTTCTAGCAGTTCCAGCAGAGTGACTGGAAGAACTACTACGAGCAGCCAAACCTGGAACTGTTTGGATTTATTGTCTTTTCTGGGCATATGGATGTTGGTGTCCAATAGATTGATCATGGCTGATTAATTTGCTCCAGGCTGTGCCTGGAGGCTGTGTCTAGGAGGATTCAGCTGGAGCCATTGCTTGCATGCCTGCTCCCTCCAGTCATCTCTGACTTCTCATTGCCTCTGTCCCTGGGTCCTGCTCAGCTCAGCTCAGTGCAGGACCTAGTGTGGGCAGCTGAGATGAGCTGAGAGAGGGAAAAAGTGGCATGGCTGTGGAGAAGTGCCCTGTGTATGTCTTCTTGGGGCGGGAGACTTCTGTGTGCCCAGCAGTGCAGCCCAGAGATCGGGGGCCTGCCCACGGGCACAGTGGATCAGGACACCCAACTCATTCTCTGTGCCATTTTCCACATTGTGATGCTGACCTATGAACAAAACTTAATGAAAATCCATTCTGAAGGACCCTTGAACATTAGGAATGCACAAATGAAAGCCTGACTGAAGATACTGATTCCAGCGTAATATTGGCATACAAATGTAAGTAAAATATTGCACACCTGTACAATAAATTGCATCCACTCTGTGAGCCCCAGCTCTCCTTACAAAATGTTAATCATATGTCAGGGACTGCTAAAATTAAAACTTGACTGTTTTTTAATCACTTGGGTTTGACTTTCAAATCTCTTGTGCCTCATATATTTCTATTAATATCGTAGACAATAAAAATTTACATGACTGAACAGTTATAAACTGAAGGTATGGAAAACACAGATATTAAATAAAAATTATTATTAAATTGTGCCAAACACAGTGCAATTCGTGCTTCGTAACTGAACAATGCATTTGACAGAACTGGAAACAGAAACTAAACCTTGTGAGTTTGTATAATTGTCGCCTAGTTCTCCTGAATTATTTAAGTGACATGCAAAGGTATTGAAAAGACCAAATCAAGAGCAGCTTATAAAACAAAAGGATAAAGTGAACATTTGTATATTATAAGCTATTGGTTCAGTTTCTCTTGCCAAAATTTAAAATTAACTTTAAAAAGATTAAGTCCTACTAAAGACTGCAAAGGAAATGATAGAAAGCCATCCTAACACAAACTTTTGTTACTGATGAACAGATTCTTTCAAGTATATGTCCCTTTCAGATTTTAAAAAACATTCAGGATTTGCCTTTTGGGACTGAGTTTGATTTCCCAGGGCGAGTTTGATTTCCCAGGGTGACAAGACTTTTGCAAGTACATAGGCTGTGGGCTTAAAGAGATTTGAATTGTATGTAACATAATAACCACAGGGATTTGACCTGATTTTTTTCTTTACAAAGCTGGAATTATTATTTAAAACAGGGAAAAGAAACACTTCTGACTTCCCTTCTGTACTGTGAAAGTGGGGTTATTTTTCAGTGCTATTCCTGTGGAAGGAAAAAATATTATCCCAGTCTCCATCCAACTGAACATCCCCTTCCTTGGTCAGCACAGGCCACTTTTGAGATCTTTCATTGACAGAGCCATATTTCAGTCAACCAGTGGAAGAAGGAGACCATTCATCCTGGGCAAAGCTGCACAACTGCATGATGGGTGGTGGCACCCGGTGGGCTCTGGTTTCTTCAGTGCTGCACAGATTGTGCTGCAGTGCTGTCACAGTGGGTTCATTGCCCACAGGCAAGACTTTACACTGTAAAAGGATCTTGGGTCTATCCAGGTTTCTGGACATTTGAAATCTCAGGTGGATATCCAGGCTTGGCTCAGGGGTAAGAAAAAAAGAAATTGTTCCAAGGGAAAAATGTACCTACTGAAGGAAGCATGGCCCTGATGAGGGCCCATTGCACCTCATCAAATATGTAAAACAGTGCAGCAAAAGAATGTGTTCACTGGCACATCCAATAGCTTTTAGCTTGTAAAAGCTACTGTGCAAGGTGCATTCCCTTTTGTGATAAGTTGTGTTGTTGTTGGTTTTTGCAGTGATGTGAGCACTGTCTCTGCATGTTTCATGAGGGAAGCAAGTCTGAGTTTACTGAGGGTTATAAAACTCCAGTGTGTCTTAGGTTGGAAATGGAGGTGTGTATTCTATTCCTGTCGGTTAGAGGTGGGGCAGTTTTCTTCTATTAATTGGGCAGTTTTCTTTATCTCTTTCACAACCAATGCTCCCTCCTGGGAGGCATCTTCTGTTAATGGGCCACTGAGTCTCACTGCACGACTAATAAAATTACACCAACCCATTGTGAGAAGCTCCACCCAGAGGGAGGAGCCAAGCATTCCTACCTGGGTATAATCTGACAGGTGGAAGACCACAGCCAGGCTTTCCCACTGGATTCCCAAAGGGGGACCAAGCCCATCTATACCACTACTGGGTCTTCAGAGAAAGACTACAGCCTTCTACAGGATCACAAATTCACCAGAACCGCACCTGTCACTCCAGGAGGACAGCAGCCACCATTTAATCAGGACTGCTGCCAACACCTTGACCAACTGGGTATCAGGTCATATTCTGACTCTGTCAGTGTTGTTTTGTATTACTGCATTGTTTATTTTATTTTTCGTTTTCCTCCCTAATAAAGAACTGTTATTCCTGCTCCCATTTCTTTGCCTGAGAGCCCCTTAATTTCAAAATTATAACAAGTTGGAGGGAGGGGGTTTATATTTTCCATTTCAGGGGAGGCTGCCTTCCTTAGCAGACACCTGTCTTTTCACACTAAGACACAGTGGAGACAGACCATCCTATCCCTGTAAGAATCACCTGCAAATGTGAGACCTTTATCCAGAGCACCTGTGCAGCCGCGTGTGTCCCTTTTCAGGGTGGCCCAGCCGAGCCCGATGGCACCCGAGCTGCAGCGCTGAATGTGCACACTCTCTGATCCGCTGTGGCAGAGATCGTATGCCTTAGAAGGCCTTGGCTAGCTCTGGCAGAAGAGACAAAAGGCGGACTCTGACTCCTGGAGGAAGTGGGTTTATTGTGGGATAGGGAGTTGGAGGAGCAAGGATTTCCAGAAGACAGAGACAAAATCCACAAGGGTACAGCCACTTTTAAAGAGGGGTGGGTACAAAGGAGGGGCCTGGCCTCCAACCAATGGAGGACCAGGGGGTAACTGGCAAGGGGGAATTGACAACCCGGCTTCACCAACCTGGGGTATCCTGGGGAGGGGCCCCGGCCCCTGAACCAATCACTCGACCCCTTGGAGAGAAGGTTCTTGAGGAAAGGGAAGGGTTGCCGAGTGACAGGCAGGGCACCAGGGAGGAACAGTGCAAAGGATACATTTCGTTGCTGGGACAACAGGGGAGGTGACAAGAGAACAGACAGGGGTTCAGGGGAGGAGACAACTTGGGCAGAACCACTTTTAACATAAAGGGGGGAATGGGACATACATAACTTAAATCCATTCAACTATAACTGAGTAAGAACGCACCCCAACACACCTGTCTCTTTTAGAAATTATAACTGCATGCAGCACTTGTGCAATGCTGCAGGATCGTTCATTGTTCCTCAAGTGAATGATGTAGACTTGTTTAGTGTCCCTGACACTGACTTGGTACAAATAATTATACTCAAAAAGCAGTCTGAACTGGCGAGCTCTTCGTGATTAGCTCTGTTCCATGATCTCACCAGAGCTGTGGGGTTTGAATAGCTCAATATGTTATTGAATCCCAACATAATAAGGAAGGAATGGCAGTGGGTTTTTTGAAAAAAATATGAAACTATGATGACATTTAATATAAACATGTAGGAATATATTCACAGATGTGTCTTCTAGTCATAAGAGAAGGTGCTCCTGCAGATAGATCTCATCTATTTTCTTTATCATCTGTAGGGGCACTCCAAGGATATTATCTAGTCTGAAGCAATATTTTGTGACTATTCCCTCTACAGCCCATACAAAGTTGTTAACACCAATGCTAATTTGGGATGGGTTTTGACTATTAATTAGGGGTATCAAATTTTTTCCCATTTTTGCTATTTTTTTGTTCCGAGTTTCAATAGCAAAAATTCATGGGATCAACCAATTTCAGTTGATTTAAAGTTTTGGTGACTTCTAGAAAAAGAAGTAGAAAATACATGTTGTCCATTTTGGGACATGGGCTAATTAAAAAACCACGTGTGAGTTTCTACTGGGGAATAGTCAAATCCAAATTCTCCCCTTGAAATTCAAAATTTCCATCTGGATAGTATAACTTTTAACTCCTAGGAATGTCCTTTCATAGTCTGACCTTAAAGTGTTGTGCACTGTCTTCTGTGCACTGCACAGAGATAGCAATGTAATAAAACCCAGCAGGGTGACTTCAAACATACATATGTTGCCACTGGAAGCTGTAATTCATCTTATTCTTAAGTGCTCTTTTAAAGATAACTGAAAAGGTGCTTACCAAAATGCACAGGGCAATCATCCTGTTCAGGGGTGCGAGCACACAATGCGTGGAGGTAGCAGGAGATCACTGTAGTAGCAGCAGCAGCAGCAGCAGCAATAAGCTGGCACTCAGCAGCTAACAGGAAAGTAAACTAAGTCAGGAATTAGGTCCAGAATGCAAACACATAAAGAATTTCACATACTGTGCCATCAGCATGCAAGTTTCCAGAAGCTCTTCCAACCCCATACTATCCTTCCTCTCTGTTTTTTCTCAGCTCTGATCCTTCCCTCTGTGTTGATGTTCAGAGACAACTTTGCTGTTTCATTTGGCCATATAATTCATTAAAAATGAAGAAAATTAATAGAAAATATACATTAGAAATCAGCAGGGATAAATCCCATATGCCTTATTGCATACTACCATACAAAATGTACTCCTGTATGTACAGTAACACGCTACACTAAGTCAGAAGGAAAACTCTTTGCTAACTTTGGCATAACAAAACTATCTGTATATTAAAAACAAGCCCTTATTTATTAAGACCCCCAAATCCCAATATCCATTTAAAAACTGGGCCTCTTTCAAAGTCTCTGAGTCATCATGAAGAGCATGATTCATTCAGTAACTCCCGCTCACCACGACTCTCTTAGGAGTAAGAACAGATTCAGTTTTAAGCTTCTTCTGGCAATTTGAAAACCAGTATCTGGCTACCAATCTCTGTTTCTAATCTTAAAGAGAATTGCATCCCATTGCTGGCTCTGCATTCCTATCCTAAAAATGAACCTCTCTCTTTCTTCTGATTAATTTGGAGTATAATCTCTTTAAATGCCTTTTAAGGAGCCATGAAATTCTATTTTCCAAGTCAGACACAGCTATTTTGAGAGTTTGCCTTTCCAGGAGAGGGAATTTCACAAATGTTAGTCCTTTCACAGAGCTAGGAACTGGTGCTGTCCAGCTGTGATCTCCTGGCCCCAGCCTGAAAACACACTGTTATATAAAAAGTTCTGTTAACCAGAGACCCAAAAGATGCCTGCGTCATGGAACTCATTTGTTCCAGGAATCCTCACCAAATGCAGGCATCTAATGAATTTCTTTTTGTGAGCATTACGAAAACTTCGTCGATTAACCTCTGGTGTCTGATCATAAGGAGCAAACAAAGCAGAAGTGCTGGGACCCACATTTTGCTCTATGCTTGGAGGCACATATGGAAGTAGTTTCAAGCCAATAGTTCAGTGAATATTTGTGCCTTTCCAGTTTAACCAGTGCTTTCTGATGACTGCTTGCTCAGAAAACTTGGCCACCCTTCATCTGTATACATTTCCTTATTCCTATACTTAATGGCAGCACTCCATACCTTTTGCATTTATACAAAATACTGGGATTTTTTACGTTTTCTTATTGGTTTCCACTTCATTATGTGCTGTATGGTGCTCTTAAAAATGCATGAACTGCCCTTGATATGCACCCAAAGGAAGTGTGTGACTTGTTCTCCAAAACATCTTGTGAGCTATTGCACTCAAAGTATCAGAAAAGTTACTCCAAATTCCTGCTTCTTTTCTTTTGGGAACTTTCCAGATAATTTGCCATTTAAAAAAATGAACTCCAATTACTAATCATTCACTTATCTGGGATTACTCATTTCATACAGATTACAAATTAATGACTTGTAGACTCTACAGATAAAAGCTGAATTTGGTGAGTTTTATATGCAGGGCTGACAGTTTGACTCAGAAAAAATTGTTTGCTTTTCCCTACACCTAATTTAATGGGGGGTTTGTTTTTTTGGGTTTGCCAATTTTTTTGTCTGTACAAGAGAACATGGGCATTCTTCTTTTTGCTCAGTTTATTTGATTACTGTGGCTCTCCCAAATGATACTGAATTATTTAGGAACTGATCTTGATTTTTTTTTTTATTAAAATAAATTCTAGACATATTATATCACTCATCTGGTCTTAATTTCTTTTAGATAGTCACCTCAGTGGTAATTTACAGTCTGTGGTCAGAAACCTTGGGAAAGCCAGCACTGTTTTTAGGTGGCCTGCAAAAGCATAACTAAGCCTGTGTTTTGTGAGGCCTAAATTTTCTGACGAGGAGACTTCACCTTGATTAAAAATTGTTAAACCCCAAAATAAGGGGGAAAATGAATTGCAGTAACTTCTCTACAATAAATTATATTAATTAATTACCATGCTTTCATTGTACAATGAAGCAACTAGTGAATTTGGGATGTTTGTTCATGTGTTGATGGGGTTATTTACAGGAGTAATGATACTGTCTGTAGTAACATCTTAGGAGAAAACTGAAACATAGAAAAATGAACAGCAGTACACAAAAAGGATGAAAGTCAAGAAGTCAGGTTAATTCTCAAAGCATTAGTAAACATTCTTCCTATTGTGGGAGAACCCAAACAGAGAATTTATTTCAGAAGCATCACAAAAATGAGAGTTCTCTGAATAATTACTTGGAAATTAAATCATTTTTCTTACAAATCAGAACTGAAAAGGGAAAACAAAAGACTTTCAATATTTCTTGTAAATGTCTCAGAGATGTCTTCTTTCTGAATTACCACTATTTTAATTTCACTATTCCTTCAATGAATACTAAATTCTTCACTAAGTTGGTGAATGGATTTGGAGTACATGTGAAATGAAAGAATCACAAAATTTATAGTAATAGAAATAGTTTTTTAAGCTATTTTAAATACTTTAAGTCACATCACATCCATGAAAAAAGTTAGAAACAAGGATATTTTTATTGAAGGTAAATCAACCTTGACTTCTTTTGGAGATGTGAAAAATTTTATCTCTCCAGGAGAGATAAAATTATGGTTATGTACAGATGCAGAGACACACTCACATATTCCATTTTCTAAAAAATTATTAAAATAAGGCATTTTTTAAGTATGAAAACATCCTATAGGTTCATTTCAAAGCAAAACAAAGCAAAAATTGACATTGTGACCCTGTGGAAGTCTGTCATTCATTTCTGTGGAATGAGGATGTTTTCCTGCATTTTTTTGAAGGTTAAGTCTACATGTAATACAGGTGATGTATCTTTTCACAAGGTTGTCTGCTGCTTGATATGATTTATAACACCATTTAGCATGACTGAAAAGCTAAAATGCATAACTTACAGATTCAACTACAAGAAAATTTCTGTGGTAGTGAAACATTTCGTTATCAAATGACTACTGCAAAATACACCGAGATGAACTGTCTTGGTAGATAGAGATCTACAGTAAGTAAATATTGCTACTTTGTCACCATCTAAAGGACACATATTTGATCTTGAGAAATGAGTTAAATGTGCTATTTTCTCATATTTGAAAAATATACTTTCACTGTGCTGTAAGACCATGTTATGCATCAGTGGTAATGTCTCTGGCTCCATCTAGGAGGCATACATCCATTCAGTGACAGCACAAGCACAGCACTTTATGAAATCAGTAGGATTGCTTGTACATGGCTGTTTCACCTCATTAATGAACTGGTAATCTGGATGTATCAAAATAACAGATCTAACAGACTTTACTGTCTCAAACCAAAACATTTTTTTTTTTTTTGAAGCAGCTCAGTAAGTTCCAATCCCACTGCTGCTAAGGCTGAATGCTGAAGTATCCTCTGAAGGTACCAGTAAAGTGAGGAGGACACCTGATTTGAAGATAAGGTTTGACTGGAAATAAGGTTTGACTGAAATGAGAATCTATTACTCATGGATTTCATCATCTGTGTTCTGCGAAATAGCCTCATGCTAGGCTGAAAGCCAAAACAGCTGCTTGCTTAAATTCCTTGCTGGCTGGAGCACCCCAGGACTGCTTCTCTGGCTGTCCTTAGGCTGGAATCCAAGAGTAAGGCAAATGAATCCTTAAGCACACAGTCTGAGACATACCCTGAAGGGTTTGTCTCTTCTTCCTCCAGCTACATCCCTCACCTTTGCCAGGGATGACAGCAGCCAGTATCTATGACCCTGCTTCCCTCCTAGGGGCGTGGAGGGGCTGCTGAAGTTGGTGGCCTGAGTGCCAGGTGACTCTACAGGCAGTAAGATTCTTGTGCATGGGGGGTTTCAAGAAGTTCAGAGAATGCCTGGGTATGCTCTTGTGGAGGTGATCAGGATACAGAAAGGATCTCTTGAGCTGTGTCGATTTTGCCAGGGATAGAGCACTGACCTAATCATGAGCAACAATAAAATCCTCACTGATTTTCCAGAAACTAGGCTTTCACTTAGAAATCCCTAGCAAAAAATTTGCTGGAGTCCCATTTCCAGTCAGTTCAGAGACCTGAGTACTTCAACAAACAGAAATTTTTCATGTTAGCATGCTGTTCACTAAACCTTAATTTGAGACCCCTCTTTATTTCTGTGTTAGCCACTGGCATGGGATTTGTCATGTTGTTTCAGATGGAAGACCTGCAAGTTTCCATATGGGCTTGTTCACCTACATAGAAATCCGTGGTCGTTTCTGGAGGTGGTTTTCTCCAGCCTTGTTTGCAGTGGCACAAATATGATATCAGATTAATAGAGTCCATGTCCATGGCATGTATTTGAGATTTTGGCTATAAGAAAAATTAGAAATAAACACAGCTGGGTTTCTTAATACTGAGACTGTAGGATCCTTCCGTACTAGATAGTAAACAATACCAACAGACTCTAAGCACTCACTACAGACTTGAATAAATAATTGAAAACCACATGTCCAAGTTTCACTATTTCGAAGAAACATTTGGATGCTCTGTTCTCTTTTTTTTTGCATATTTTTAAAGATGACATAATTTCTTCTTTATTGTCGTTATGTAGCTGTAAAAATGAAACAAAACAAGCTTACAACATGCTGTCTACTTTCCTGTCTGACAGCTGCTTTAGGACACAAACAGGCATTTATTCTTCCCTGCCAGGGGTGCCAACTTCTGCTACTGCTCTTTCAGCAGCAGCTCTGAATAAGTACCTCCTGATGCTGTTTGTGTGGTGATAGCTGTCCTCACTGTGAGCTGGTTCAATGGCCCTGCATGCTGCTCTCTCTCTCTCTCTCATACTGTGATGAGAAAAGTATTCACTTAAAGCACTGAAGAAAAGGTGCAGGTGGATGCTCTTTGCTACCTCTTTTCAGAAGCTGTTAATGAATACATCTGATATCTCTCTTTACATCGTCTCCACATTCATCTGCCACCCACCTCCTTGGTCAGGGAGTGTAAGAAGGGAACTATGCATACTGTCTTGCAGGTCCACTCGTGTAATAAGACCTCGTGCTTGAGGCTGTTGAGCAGAAATAACAGAAATAACAGAAACATTAAATCAGCCCATGCACCCAACTCTCCCCAAATGAGAATGGCTTGTTCTTTCAAGCTTATGTTCTTTGCCTTCCATGACATCAAAGTGCTCATTACCCTGAAAGTTATGCCTGTTAGTCATAACAAATGAATATTTCTTGTTTTTTAAAAGCACATAAGGTTACAGATCATCCATGTAGCATCAATAATAGTGTATAAAATGAGACAACACCGTAACAATAGTTTTTCTCTTAGTTTGTGAAGGAGCACTAATTAGAGAGGATTTTCAGACATCAGACTGGGAAGTGTTTGCTATGTGAAATAAAGATCCTAAGGATATGAACTGAGTCATAACAGCTCTGTGGCCCTGAAATTTGTTTTTCTTAATGGAAACAGTGTAATACAGCTCAGAGAAGGAATCTTGTTGAACTCCCTACACTTGAGGCTGGCAAAGAGCAAATATGAGAAGTTACGCAAGCCACAGTTAAAGCTCAAAATGATGCCATGGCTGTGGAATTTGAGGACCTTATAATTTCCAGTTCAAAATCTTCTCTTTGGAAGAAAAGACCTCTCAGTAATGAATGAAGACACATTTAACCATAAATATACAAGGCAGCCTTTGCAAGGATTCAGAAGAATGCGTAAGGGAAATCAGCTCAAGGAGGATACAAAGTACTCTGTGAGCACGGCGCCATCCCTGTGAGAGGACCACATCCTGGAGCCGTCATGACGAGCAGCTGCCTGTGCCACTCGTACCTCCCTGATGAGGTGAATGGAACTATTCAGTGAGCAAAAAGCTAATTGGCACAAGCAAGCTGTTGGAAGGACTAAAATTTCATAGCAACTGAGAGCTATGAGGACTAACAGCTCTATTTTTGGGCATGTATGTGGTATGTGTGACCCTTATGTTGTCCATTAGGAGTACATTTCACTTCTTCAGGGTTAAAGAGCAATCCAGACATACTCATGACTCATTGAAGGCAAAAGTAAAAGAAAAAAAATTGCAGTTGAAGCTGATAATTGTGAATCATCCAGTTACTTTAACATTTAAATATTTCAAAATATTCTGCCATACTATCCATTTTTGTTTAAACTCAAAACTTCATGGCTAGTGTAACTGACACACTTTAGCAATGAAAGGCAGTCTTACAAAATAAGATTTGTAAACAGGAACATATTTTTCATAGCTGAGGACAAAATTGTTTTCCATTATCAAAAATAATCAGATTAGTGGAGAGGCCTTGAGACTGTCACAGTTTGTAGAGCAGGTCATGCCATGCACTAAGTGCTTGTAAATGAACTTGCTATGGAGGGGTATTGCTCCAGTCAGAATTTTATGCAAAAACATTGGCTTCCTTCTCAAAATAACCAGGTTTGTTGTCTCAGAGCTGGACTCTTCAAAGGCTCATGTACTGCTCCTTAGGTTTCAGACAATAACTTCACCCAGGTTGGTGGGATCTAATTTTTCACTGTGTAATGTATAAGGGAAACATATTTATACAAAATTTTCAAGTTTCTTCCTTAATCCTTGATACACTGAAGTTTCCAAAACAGTCCCAAGTTCACGAATACCTAAGAAAAAACAGAAAATGAAGGGGAGATACTTTTCATTATTTAGTCTATGCTCTGGTATGTAATTCATAAATTATTAGAATAGTTAGAACAATATAGAAACTAGTGCAAAAGAGCAGTGAGACCACAAGAAAGTGCATAGACAGCATTTTGAAGGCTCAGTGTGATGTCAGACCTTCCCACATTTAATCAGTCCTGTGGACTCTGTCTGGAGTGACTGGGACTCCAGACCTCCCTTCTTCAGCCACTCTACTTAACAAAATCAACCATTTAACAAGAAAATAAATTTAATCAAGTTTAGGCTTTCATCAAAAATGTAACATACCTTTCATAACAAAGGAAAAGTCATTATTCAGATGAATTCTTTAAACTAATTTTCAAGAAGAAATGGAAATTTCAACACAAAATTAAATATAAGGGAAGTACTCAGCAGTACATGAACCATCTCAGAAAGGGCCCACATATTTTTGTAGTCTGAGGTTTCACTGAACATATTCCTCCAAAAATTTACAAACATCCTGTCTCTCTGTTTTTATGTCACTTACAGACCTCTTCAAACTCAGAAATGTTTACAAACAAATAAGGTATTGGTGCATTAAATTTAAAAGTACTGTCTCAATGAAACTAAGTACAAACATCAGTGAACTTGAAGAAAGAACAATTAAAAAATCAAAAAACAAACCAGCCACGAAGGTTTACCACCTCCATGAAGTTAATTGTCAACAAACAGTAGAGAAATCTCTGTCTGAAATTTTAATGAAAAAACTCCAATATTGCTATTTAAAAGCACTTACAAACCCAAAACAGGTGAAAATGTTCACATCAGGACAAGAGAAATGGATCTAATCCAAAATGAAGTTGATTCTTATCTTGATACCTGACACTCAGAAGAGTGATATGGCTCTGAGGGCACTCGCTGTCCTCGTGAGCACATGGAGATGAGCTCAAGGAGAAGCAGGGAATGGTCAGATTTGGTACCTGACCTGAGACCTGAAGGTAGAAATGTGAGTGGCCAAAGCTGATGACAAGAAACATCAGATGGTTTTATATGTCAGCAATTTCATGGCAAAGAATGTTGCACTCACTTTTGGTTATATTTTTGTTCAGGAATGTCAGTTTTTTCTTCCTCAGCTTCCATTACCTTTCCTCTCCTTATGCACCCACAAAAACAGCTCGGGAATCTCAGTTTCCATTTCTTCACTGATCTACCCACAAGTTCAGAAAAGCAGTAATCCAGGTGTTTTCTACCCCAGTTTCCAGCTCCACTGACTTGCAGCACACTGTGTTTCTCAGCTGTTCAGTCCTGACTTAACCCCATGGTTCATCACAGGGAACTGCATTGCCAAGCTCCCTCCTTGGAGGCAAAGCCCAGCCAGGGCCCCGTGCCCAAGGAGAGGAAGGTACCTCCTTGCAGCACTGTTCCACATCCACAGAGCAGTAGGATGCATCAGAGCTGCCTTTGCCTGGAGGCACAGTGTGAGAGGAGCATCAAAATGGGTTGAATCACACTCAACACTAATTGTATTCACACAACAGTGCACACGAAGAAGAAACTCAAAGTGGTTGATCATCATGAAACAATGAAGTGAAATATTTTGGATCAGAGCTCTGGTTCTGCGAAAAGCTTAAATATTTTAGACTTTTGGTCTCTGTTTCAAAAATGAAATATTAAAGTCATGCCTACAACTATTATTTAACCAGCTGAACAGAATAAAATGGAAACACTTACCTTTTTTTCCACTTTTTCTTTCCCCTTTTTCCCTTGTTAATCCTTAAAAAAGTTAGAATAGCAAAGTTAAAAATGAAGGAAATGAAAAATTATTGTTTTGGAGTGGGCAATGCAGGAAACTAATACCTGACATTATTCATTCTATTTCATTTTATAGCAAAGAAAAGGTCATAAAATGATAAAATGATAGGGAAAAAGCAGAAAAACTGGAAAAATTCAAAGGAAGTTTGCAAACTAAGTCCTCATAGCTAAGGAGACTTATTTTCTGGTTAGCCTTTAAAACAAAAATTCAACCAGCTCAAATGCCATTCTAAAACACATGACTGAAATATTCCCCTAAATTTAGGTACCTCAATAACTTAACTCCTGTCCTCTGGGATAAGAGTTACAAAAAGTTACACTTGCAGGTTTTAATGCATTTCTGAAAATTAGAAAAGATTACACACCTGGTGCATGGTGGTAAGGAACTTTTAAAAATCATGGTGGACGCTGGGTAGCTGCACTTTGAAGCAAGCCAAAGACAAAGTATACAAATGAAAAATCAAAGCACATATACAAAATTGAGAGTAACTCTCCCATAAAATGAAGGAAATCTTCAGTTTGAGGATGAGTACAGTATTGCACCACTTTGTTCATTAAAAAAGTTATTTTTTTGACATGTGCCTACAGTCACCGTATACTTTACTTATGTGTATAAAACGCATATATGACTCTTTTAGGGGAGTCCAACAAGCAGGACCCATGAAGCACTCTGGTTCACGGCTGAGGTTTCTCACCTCCATATAATCTCCTTTCTATTATAATAGACTGCCTGCATATCCTCCAAAAACAAGGTACTGAGTTTGTGTCAGTGACTTTATGAGGGACTGCCTTTCAATTTTGCAGGCATTTAAACTTAACACCTAAACCATCACTATACATGGGAACATATGAATATTTACATCAAATCATTAAAAAGGACTACCTAGACTCCAATACCTGGTCTGAGGAAATCTGTCAGTTCACCATCCTTCCCTCACAAAGATCAATAGCTGAAACCTGTGAAAAATTATCAGGAAAGCATATTTCTTTCATCTACAGTCTGTGAGATTTCTAAGCCAAGAGTATGAAGTTTTACTTTTACCAACCCTAATGGATTTTCCTTCCATCACTTTGCCCAAAGTTCTGCCTGAAATGTTTCCCTGTTAACATTTATCAGTAACAATGTCCTGTGGGAAAAAAAAAAAAAAAGAGGGAGCTTCTTTTTACCATCTTATTTCTCTTGCCCATTGTATCCCTCAATGAAAAATATGCCTATTGCTGGTATGCACTGCATCAGAGTCTTCTGTCATGGAAAGGCAACCCATGTAATAACATTCTGCAGGGACAATAAAGAATATAGAAGCAGAGATATGAAATAACTGGTAATGTCACAGCATTCCCAGAAAATGCTTGCAATTCATAGGCACTTTTGTTCAGGACTATAGTATCTTTAATCCTGGGGTTTGCTTCCTGTCTCATCCTTCACTCTTGTTTCCAATCCTACAGCTTACCTTTTAGTTAGTTTCCTTATTTTGGTTTAATTAAACAACAGAGCTTCACAACAGGCTAATTTTTCATCCAGACATTTTTGGGTTTCTAATGTTTGATTTAGGTGATTGTACTTATTGTACTTGCCAATGAAAAGGTATAAATTTTGGTCTCTTTCTCTCTCTCTCTTTTTTTTTTTTTTTTTTTTTCAAAGCCAAGATGCACCTGCCACCAGAAGGGCCCAGTGTCAGGACACTGGTTAAGACAGGCCAATTTCTGCCTCTGAGTAGGTCTTGTAGGCTGCTGAGAGTTCAGCTGACCCCACTGCTCTCTCCCTCCTGCCCCATCCACAGCAGGGGAAGCTCTTTGAGCACTGCAGTACCAGGCCCTAGAGGCGACTGTGTCCATGTCCATGCTGCCTGCTCCAGGCTCCCAGTTATTCTGGGGTGTGGAGCCAGCTATTTGTGAGTGGCTCTGGCAGGCAGGAGAAACTATTTGGCTTTTGGTATCCTGTTTGCTGTTCAAGCATCATTTTCCAAGAAGGATGTTGAGCTAAGTAGCAACATTCTGCAAGATGCCTGTGGTAAAAGGTTTTTAGAACAAAGCAATAGCTTCAAAGCTTCAGCTTCAAATATCAGCATCTCTTTAAGGACAGTGAAACATCTTCTTCTTCCCTCTTAACCTTATGATAAACCAAACTGAGGTACATGATTTATGTGGAACTTTGGCTTTATCAAGTTGCATTTCAAAATAGAACAACAGCAGGAGCATTTCAAATAGATTGTGAAAGACATTCAGGAGATCAGTGCAAGGCAGTCACTGACGTACAAGGGTTAGGTGTGTGTTGAATAAATCCTTCTTGGCAAGGAATCTTCCTGCCTGTAAGCCTGTCGTGTTCCACAAAATGCTTGCTAATGACACTGCGTAAGAGCTTGTCAAACAGAGCTGCTCTGCCTCTGAGATGATATAAAATACTTCAGCTCAACTATTACTTGACTAATATTTCCTGGATAGTAAATCATTCAGCAACCAGAGAACACTGCTGTCAAAACATCTTTCCTCTTCATATCTCTGTAGAGCTGGTAGAACTTCTATTACATGTAGCTTTACAACCCTGTAACAAAGCTTTCTGTTTGTTGCAGAATATTTCACAGCTGTAACACTCTTTTTTTTTTAATCTATCTTTGACTGATCTCTCTCAGTTTCCCATCCATCTTCTTGCTCTGTGAACTTTATGACCTGAATATTGTCAAAAGCAAGGATTTTCATCATGTTTCATGTATTCATTCCTATTGATCTTAGTAGTATTGAGTCTCTACAGCACTTTCTACAGGGCTGAACTCATTTTGCATGTCAAATCCCTCATATTTTTTATTCCAAGAGAAAGGTGAAGAGTGTAGCTAAAAATTTTATCGTCAGAGCTGCCAGCTCTGAAATGGAGCATGTTAAAATCTCTTACTTGGAGAGACTAATCTCAAAAATGAACATTCCTGTAAGCATTGAGCAAGACTAGTACAGCACGAGAAAATGGAGACTTTTGGAAGCTAATTAAATTGCATAATGACATTCCATCAAGCTTGGGTATTATATTTTTTCCCTTCTTATTTGGCTTTGTAGTATGGTTTAAAAGATAGCATGATCACATGATGAAAATATTTAGTAGTACAGTGCAGCTTTAAAAAAACCCTGTTTCTTGGCTCAAGTAATACTAATACAGTAAAAAATTCAAGACTTACACTTGAGAATAATATATATATATTTTTAAGAAAAGCATGGTATAATAGCTACTCATTACAGAATAGTAAACAAAGGAGAAATTTTGAATTTATAAAATTTTCGTTGTGACACTTGTGTACATTCTGTTGTTTGTACCATAAAATAGAGCAATATCAGAATAAATAGTTGCATCTGCTCAACATGGTCCCTGATTAAAGAAATAGTTAGAAATTACAGCTTAGTGATTGCAAACTGGTTTCATTTCTTCAACATCTGTCTTCCAAATTGTTTTGAAATAAATGCAAGGACCTTTCATATTCTCATAGTTGTTTTCATAGACTGCTGGTTTGGATCTATCTGTGCTTTACCAGAGAGACAGCAATGTTACCTGTGGACACTTAATTACCTGTGCTTTTTGCTCTTATCCTTCTTGTATATCTTCCCTTAAAAATAAAAAGTGTTTTGGATTTCAAGATACAGGTGCATAGTTCACTTCCTATCCAGCTTAATAAATTGCTTTGCACACTTATTACTTGTAGCCAAACTTTTAAAGATTGGTTTTGTCAATTTGCTAGATTGCTGAGCAGAATGATCAATTACACAATTAAATTTCTACTTCACATGTTGTTGCTTAATCTCAGTTTCTGATTATTCTGAGTCTGGAAGAAGTGCTCACACATTCTTCTATTGTTCTGACTACTTAAAGAATAAAATAAATCACCTATAAAAATTATGTTTCTGCTGGTAAAAAGCAAACAAAAATAAGTGCAAGAATTGTTCAAAGTCCATATGGATTTGAGAAAAAAAAAAAAAGAGGATTATTTTGGAATAGGGGACTTCACATAGTAACAAGAGATTTTTTCCCATGGATGGTTGAATACCATGAAAATATGTATTTATGGGCCATATGAAAACTTTGAATCTCTTTATCTTCTCTTATCTGTGTAGCAGCACAGGCTACACAAAGAATGTTTCTTAACGCCAGTACTGTCAACAGTAATAAAAACATGAAAATGGAATATATTTTCAAAGTTTTCCCATTACTTCTAACCAATTCTGACTGTTTCCTGACTACGACCATGACTGAAGCCGTGGCTGTGGCTGACCAGTCCACTTTGAAAATTCAGACACAGAGAAATGACTAATCTGGCCTTACTTTAGCAAGCTGGTATGCAGGACAGGTAGAATGAAGGATCAGCATTGCCCCCAGTCTCCTGCTTTACCCACAGACATAGAGTGTGTGAAGAGGTCAGTTACTGCAGATGTAAAAAAAGGGCCACGACTGTTTATATTGTAGAGAGCCAAACTCCTCATAAACTCCTGGGCTTACTTACAGTTGACAGAAATCCCCAGGAAAGCAAACTGGTATCTTCTACTCCAAATGGCATATTAGTGCTACTGGCAGTAGAAACTGTGTCTGTCCTGGTGACCTAAGTTCAACACAAGTGTTGATGTATTGGAGGAGATTTTGCAAGAAGACATGAGCATAATACATGATTAATCAATGTCTTCTCTAGCTTAATCAGCTAATTCTTTGAAAGTGATCCTGTCAAGGAAGAGAAATCTGATAAGAGAAGGAAATATAAAACATAAGGTGGCTGGAAGCTGCCGTGAGAATAGACATCATATCCCCATTGCTTATATTGAAGGTACTTGCTGGATGGTTTCCTACTAGATACGGCGCTGTTCAAATACAAAGGAAGAATTCAAAATTATTCCTTCTTCAGATAAAACAGCAAGTGTTAGGAAGGAGCAAAGCAGCAGCATAGTTTCTGGTAAACTGAATTTCACTGGAAAGCACATTTTTTTCAGGAATATCACAGCATTTAAACTCTGAAAGTTCCAGGTCTTACTGAACCGAGTGATTTTGGGATGTCAGGCAGCATTTTGGTTGAAACAAATGGTAGGGAAACTCAGTAGAGTGGTAGCCCCACAAAGTAGCTGCTGCATCTGCTAGACACAATTTACATTAGAAATTATATCTGACTCATTTTAAAAATACAATTTTTTAAGAGTTCAATGGAACTAATTTAACTAATTTGGTTAAGTCTAGTTAAAGGTGAGGCGGCTAATGCTTTCCAGATCAGTCTGCTTGTGACATCTGTTATACTCACTGTGTTCTACTGCAGATTCTGTATTCTATTCTTAGTCTGCGTCTATTGTGTAGTAGTTCTTGATGTTTAAGACTGCAACTATCACAGAATGGGATGAAGGCACAAATGTCCATGAAGGGAAACCGTGTTCTCAGGAATACAATCAATGAAATAGAAAATGTCTGCAGTGAATTGGGTTGTAAAAAGAAAAACAGGGAGGGAGAAGTGGAAGGAGGAGGACTTCCCCAAAATAATCTCTCCTAGAGTCTCCAACAAAATGTCTTACCTGTCATCAGACTATGTGCCTTAAACACTAGGAAAATTGTTCATCTGCTTTTCATGATGTCGTATGAATGGAAGCCATATTTCAATCCCAACTTTCAAAAGATTAGCATAATTTTCAAATAATACAGTTCAAATAACATGAGCATTTTCCCTGACTTTTCACAATAAGGAATTAAATGTACAATACCTTATGGTTTTGGTTTGGCAAGTTTCCCAGTGCCTCGCTAGCATTCATGTGGAATGCATTTTATTTGAGCCAAGGATTAAGAGGGCTGTAGCTGACAATGCTATTCACATTTTATTACAATGTATCTGTTGGAATCTAATCTGAAAATGTTTCACTTGTCATCAAGCAAATAAAACTTCTGTACCCAGATGAATTGGTCTTCAGATCTTCTCTAAAACTGTGAATTATGTAGATAGAATTTCATTTTTAAAAACAAATTTAGGTGTCTGTCAGGTTGCTTCTCTCATGTATTTTCACTTCATTAAAATTATGCAATTTCATCATACATTATAAGTATTCAGTTTGTTTCAGTAAAAGTAATGTAAATATTATAAGTAATGTAAATATTACTATATCTATTGCTTTTATAAGAAATAGTGTATGCAGCAGGACTAGAGCAGTGGTCACCATTGTACTCAGCATTGGTGAGGCCACGCCTTGACTCCCATGTTTAATTTTGGGCCCCTCACTACAACAAGGACATTGAGGGGATGGAGCATGTCCAAAGAAGGGCAGCAGAGCTGGGGAAGGGGCTGGAGTCTCATGAGGAAAAGCTGAGGGAGGTGGGGGTGTTTACCTGGAGAAAAGGAGGCTTATCTCTCTCTACAACTACCTGAAAGGAGGCTGTAACAAAGACGGGATCATTTTTTATCCCAAGTAACAAGTGATATGAAAAAAGGAAATTTACTCCAATTGTGCCATTGGAGGTCTAGATTGGATATCAGGAAAAATTTATTCATGGAAAGAGTTGCCAGGCACTGCAACAGGCTGCCTAGGGAAGTGATGGAGTCACCATCCCTGGATGCGGCATTTACAGACATGGTTTGATGTTGGAAAGGTCAGGATTGGTGATCTTAAAAGTCTTTTCCAAACTAATTAGAAGCAAGGAAATTAAGAAGGGAGAAGTATAAAAAGAAGTAAAGGAGAAGGATAGATATTTTCTTTTCATCTTCCCACTGCTTCTTGACTCATTCCTTCTTCACTTTTTAACCTTTGGCTAGGGGGAAGCAGGACAAAAACCAGGATTATTTTTCTGGATGTCAGAATAGAAGTCTTTGGCATGTTCAAGGATCTGCTTGGAGGAATCTCATGAGATATGGTCCTGTAAAAGCGAACAGTCCAAGAGACCTTGTTAATTTTTAAAGATCATCTCCTTTTCTCCTGCTCAGGACTCCCATCTTAACCATCAGAAAAAGAAAATAAAAAAACAGGCGGGAGCAGCCCTTGTGGGCTTCCCAATGCAAGAGAGATACAGAGCTATTGGAGCAAGTCCAGTAAAGTTCCATGAAGATTATGAAGGATGAGACATTTCTCATACAAGGGACACTGAGAGAGGTGAAACTGTTCAAACAAGGGAAGAGCAGATGCCTAAATATCTGATGGAGACAGAAGAGAGACCAGACTCTTCTCAGTGGTGTCCAGTGGTGGGACAAGAGGCAATCATCACAAGTGGAAACACAAGAAATTGTATAAAAATACAGAAAAATGTGTTTTTACAGTGAAGGTGGTTGAGGAGAGAAACAGTGCTCAGACATTGCATGAAGAGGCATCTCCAATCACAGAAATATTCAAAACCTGACTGGCCATGATCATGAGCAACTGGAACTAGCCTGCATGAAGAGGAGCTGGACTAAATGTTCTTTCTAGTGTCATCTGTGATTCTACAATTCTGTAATTCTTATTTTTTTTTCTTTCTTGTTTATTTTTTCATACTGCCTTTTACATATCATACACAAATGTATTTATTTTTCTAGATCGTTATATACTCCCTATACTCCTTTTTTAAAACTTTTTTTTTAGGAATTCTGCCCTTTTTCATGTTCTTGGAAAATAAAAAACACCCTTTTACCCTTACCTGTTTCCTCCCTCTCTATTCCAATCCATATATATATGCAAAGCCTTTTCTTCCCTATTAATTGTTTTTTCAAACTTGTCAAGTGAACTTACAGAGTAATGCATGACATTTTGCGGTCAAAATTAATATTTAACTGCATTTTCTGCAGTTGTTGAATTCAACAATACCAGCCCATTCCAGAGGTCTTCTAGATTTGTAGTCAACTAAAAAAAAGTTTCCAGAAAAGGCATTGATTTTAATCATGTGGCTTGAAAAATCTTTTTAGATTCAAAATCTGGAGGCAATAAAGAGGAGAAAATAAAATCAATGTTTTAGAGCTCAAGAATAAAAAAGAGGTTATAGGGTGTTAAGCTTTTTAGTGATTGTTTGTTCACTGACTACAAGCTTGAGCTGTCTCAGCCTCTGGGCTGTTTTAAAGTCTTTACAATAAAGCACATTCAGCTCTCACTAGACCTGTGAGTTTCATCAAATTTGTTTTGCAGTTTGATAGCTAATTTTATATTTTAGGAGCATATCCATTGTCTGTAACTAACATCCTATGGTGTGCTCACCAGAACATTTACTTAGTGCATCATACTACTTATAAACTGCACCGCACACCCAATTATCCACGTCCAGGTTTTGGTTATTGCAGTGTGTACTACAATCTGCCACAATATCTTCAGAGTATAATCTTCAACTTTTTTTAGAGTAATGTGGATTACGGAAGAATCTGTTAGACTACATTTATTTATGTGCGTGACAAAAATAGGAATACATAGACATAGTTATAAATTTTATGAGACCTGCAATCTGAAAGTTTATCAAACCTGGTCTCTAATAAAATACTCATTGTTTTGATATGACTGGAAAGTTAGACTTAAAAAGCTGTTTATATTAGGAGAATTAAAACACTTTTGGCTTGACAAAGTGACAAAGGATCTTTTAACTGGTATGTTTTGTAGCCTTTTTTTGCAGACAGACCTAGACTTTAGTCTGACATTACTCCATTCTACCAGTAGAATTTCTTTCTATTTTGGCACATCCTGAACAGGTAACACTATCTCTGTGAAGTCTTCAGCTCTGCATGTTTCACTTGGAGTTTTGCAAACCAGGAAAGCCAACAAAGAATGATACAGAACTATACCAGACTTGAAATCATAACAAATATCTTGGTGTCTTTAGCACGGTTTAAGTGGGAGCATAAAGAGAATAATTTTGAGAAACTTCTGGATGTCGTTAGCATGGGCTTTATGAGCTATAACATTTTATAATGGGTCAAGGCTATCCTAGAACCCAAATTATCAGAACAAACTGGTGACTGATAAGGCTAATATGAGCCTGGTCTTACATTTTACTCACATCTCACTTACATTTTACTGAAATTTTTAAGCTGATTAGAAGTATTATAAGATTAGATTTGTAACAAATATGACTATGTTAGCAAAACACATGGAGGACACATTTATCAGACAAAATGTAGCCAAGAAAATATATTCTCAGTAAAGGAAATTAAGCTGATAAATTAAACCAGCAAAACAGTAATTTTCCTAGTTTGATTTGGGTTTAAAATTGAATTCTAGCTTTAGATAATATCCTTAATCTTTGCCTGTATTAATGCAGCCCCTAAGTTCACTAATTGAACCCTCTTACACATCCTCATTGACATACTGAAGACCTCACATTTATCAAATTTAGATTTTATTGTCTCCTGTTTATAGGTATATCAAAGTTTAGTCTAAACAAACTAGACTGAGTCCTCTCTCACTCATCACAACTTGATGTCAATGAGAGTTTGCCAGCAGTCAGGCAGTCTCTGCATGCCCAGTGCTGGGAAGATATCTCTGTCCTGCTCCACTTCAGAGGCAGAATCTACCAGGACTTTTCACCCAGTCAGCAATGGCCCATTCCTTTTTGATCCAGTGCTTCCCAGATTGCTGAGAATGAGCTGACTGTCCTATGGACCCAGTGTTGTTTTCAGAGTAGATGTTCCCTGTGTTGAAAAGTCCACTTGCATTGTGATTTTCTGCATGTATATTTTTATCTATGTTTTTTAAAAAACAAGAAGAATTTCATTCTGTTTAGCAAGCAATCCCCCTTGTTCTATACTGAAGGCTTCATCTTTTAATTGATTACCATTCTGCTAATTTTTATATCCTTACAGAAACCATAAGAAAAGTCCTCATCATTTCAAAATCTGTCTTCTGGGGGTTCTCACTGGAAACAAACACTCAATTATCATTGCTGCACTTGAACATATTTTGATATGGTTCAAGAAGCTAATCACTATTTTATTTTATGTCTTCAATACATAAATGTTGTGATTAGAAAATAGACAACAATCTGATGATATAACTACGCTAAGCTAATCATGTGAGTGAATTAAAGGAATAACAACTTTAACTATCATTCTCCCTGAGTCTTATATTAATTTACACAAGCTCTTTCCCCCTAATTTAAATTCTTTATAAATAACACCTTCCTCTTGCAGGTTTTTATTTGACTGGTGACTGGGCATATAATCTCCCAACTGTTCTGGAATTTACTCAGCTAGGTTATTGAAAATAGCATTCCTGGTACTTGGTCAGCAGGTATTTCTTTTAGAAATTTAGGATGCAAATGTCCAACACCTACTAACTTAAAAGCATGGATTTAGAAACTTGTCTTAACCTCTCTCTCTTTTTCCCTATCCCCTCCTTTACTAAGATGTGAAGGCTTCTACCATTTTTTCTGTAGCGATGGATAGTTACCACTCTTTGGGCTATTCCCCTAATACAATTTTAAAAAGAGTGGTAGGGGATACAAAGAGTTTCCATGCACAGGAGGCTCTCATATCTCAAACCCTAGTTCATTAATTGTTTAGGGCACTTTGCTCTATCCCACAACAGGTGGTCCCTTACACCATAGCCTCCAAGTTCTGCACAGAAAAATGCGGCATACTTGTCTCAATATTGCCTATAAATAGCAGACTCATTTAATTACATGCATCAAACACTTCACCAAAATTGGAATCCTCCAAACATAAGACCCTAGGGCAAAATATCAGCATCTGACTCATAACTCTCAGGTACTGAGATGTAAGCATAATGTCTCGAAAGTGCCTAAAATTATGTCCCACGTTAACAACCTTTTTTTTTTTTTTAATGAATTAACTGAGTCAAATTAAACCTAACATATTAAAAATCTTCTCTTGTGCTCTGCTATCAGCTGAGCACAAGATGACCAAGACCAGAATAACTTTCAAACATGCATCTGTTAATGATAACTTCTTTAACAAGCCGTAAATCTTGTCTTTGCTAATATATCATCTGGTTTAGTTACACCTTATTGTTCACCATGAATTCAGGGATAAAAGGCATATTTCATTTGTTTGCTGTTTTCAAAATCATTGCTATGAGAGGCCATAGCAGCTTCTTCTCCTTTTGTACAGCAGTATCAATTCTCCAGTGCTCTGGGTTTGCTGTGTAACAAAAGCTGACAGTAACTTTTGTCCTATTTAGCTGGCCTGTTGAGTCTTTTTCTTGATAATTAAGTTCATCATCTGGCTTTTAAAGTCTGGTCAGAACATAATTGATATGGCCCTAGAGTATCTGATGAAATTAGCAGCTGTTTATCCTTGCTCATTCCAATTACTTACAATTCTAACTACATCATTCCTTTCTGTGCTATTTTCTTCAAATTTCTCAAAGACTTCAATTGGGTAAGGCTCAATAAATTTAAGAGCAACTATTTAAAAGTTTGTATTCCAGCTTTCCTCAGGAAAAAGTTATGCCTTAGGCCTTATCTCTGCATCTATAATGCTCCAGTTGCCTCAGTATCTGCAGTAATGTATCTTAGCAGAATGATAAAAAAAAATGCAGGAATGGAATCCCTTACAATTTTCATATACTATCTACATCCATATGTTGAGGTGTTGGTGATGATTGAGATAGGACAAAAAGAAAGAGCGCTACCTTCATTTAAGGTGTAATAAAAAGTAATCCCAAGTTATGGTAGACTGCACAAGCTGAGGTCCAGAAGCTCCTTGTTTCTTAAGTCTTACAAGCCAAACCAAACCAAACTAAAGATGAAAATAAAGAGCAAAGAAAAGGATAATGAGCTGTCAGCACCTTATCTGAAGGCTTTCTTGGTAGTGATGAGCTAGCAGGGTAAGAAGGGAGGAAAAGGGACAGTGATGAGACAGAGGGAGGGAGAAAATGGCATGGGTATGGTGTCAGTGGAGTTATGGTTTGGTTTCCTTTTCAGAGGTTGCTATAAAAGGCTGGGAAAACTGAGGCCACCTCTGTGCATTGGCCATGGAAGAACCGCAGTAGCACTGACTCACACTTGCCAATGGAGGGAGGTGGGATGAGGAATTCTGGAGTAGCAGTTATAACCAAAACCCACAAGATGGGCTAAACAGAACCTACTCCTGCTGGACTAACGCTGGCTACTGCTCCCCCTCTGCTCCTTGTGTGCTGGACATGGCCGTACACCCTGCAAACAAGGAAGCGGATCCAGCACTTTCTGTTTGGAAATGTCAGGGTTGCATAACAGCCTAGCCAGCACTGAACACCCAGGTTAGAAGATAGTGTTGGATTTCATCACATGGTGTTTTGGTCTCCCCGGCTTGACAAACTAGTACATGTTGAAATAGTGTGTCTGAGTGATAGGCGGATATCCATCTGCAGGGAACAGCATCTTGTTTTTTGCTTTTAAATATGCTTTGCATTTCATTCATTTGCAATTCTTTTTTAGCATCATATAAATGAATCAGAATAACTTTGACTCAATAGGACCAGCACAAGCCTGACTGCTCTAATATGTAATGTTTCTCACAGAACCAGTACTCTTATCAGTTTTACAATGTGGGGAGATGAGACCCTGCTTGAATCAATGGTTTTCTTTATATGCATCATATCCATCTTGCAGGTGGCACCAATCCATCATGACAGGTGTGCTGTCAACTTTGTTTGAGAAGTAAAATCTGTTCAAGATAAGAGAGATACTAGGGATCCATGCAGCTTTTGCCTACCTTTTTAAGCCATAGCAAGACATCCAATGAAACAAGTTCTGAGATTCTTGTTCCTATTTCCCAGCTTTACTCTGGGTTTTTTTTTTCACTATTTTGCTCTGTCTAAAAAGGAGAGCCTTTAGCATTCAAGTTTTACTTGGAGCATATAGATTGCATCACAAGGGAACATAAACTGGGTACAAGGCTGATTCAAACTTCAAATTAACACAATACAAGAAATTGGTCTTCTTTAAGCCCCTAGCCTCTATTCACAAAAATGTGCAGTTATGTCTTTCAATTCTGAGGAACTCAGTGGAAAACTTTATATTTCTTTTTGTGTGCCTGGAAATTTTTGGGTTAAAAAAGAAATTTTAAGATGTTTTTCTAACAAAAATGTTGAGGACTGGAAGGCAACAGCTAGTTCTTGTTTCCAACAAAATAAAAGCACAAAATCCAGTTGTAATCATTGCTAAGCCAATGGCAACTGTAAATCTGTTAGAAACAAGGAAACAAGGAACTCTGTGGATGTAATTGCAGCTCTCTGGCCACTTTGAAACCTACCATGGTATGAGTTGTTTACCAAAGATCATAGGTTTGAAGGACCCGGTTCATACAGGCTGTAACAACCACATTCTCATCACTTAAAAACAAATTCTAAAAGTGGAAAAATATTTTCTTGAAGTTAAACAAGACCTAGTTTGTTTATAGTATGTTTTAAGTCTGATTGTGGCTTGTCTTGAGCAGCAAAGCTATAAGAGTAGTAAAAGTAATGGAATGAACAAGCTAATACTTGCTAATAAATAAACATTAATAGCTCATTAATAAGCTGTTTTATGATCTGCCTTGGAACATGGTGAAAGATATGAATGGAACTTGATGCTTTATCCATTGAGCAGTCTAGGCACAAATTCTTTTCAGAAGTAAACAATGAGTACAAAAATATTCTCTCAAGTATCTATGAGATGTTAGTTGCATTTTTTATTGTTCAAAGATTACAATTATTCCAGTCAAAAATCTCTTCTTTATATTCTTTGACATGAAAAGAGGATGGGAAGGTCTGCCTGTATTTCTTTCAGATATCATTCAGATCCAGCCACTGTTGAGATGAAGGAGAGCTTATTTATACCTGTGCCATCAGTGTGAGCTTTGACAAAACTGGAGCTCCTGACTGAAAAAGTGATCACTACTGGTCAAGCAAAAATTTGACCAAGAATGGCAGCTTTCAGTGACACATCATTTTTCCCAGCATTTTGCACTTGACAGATGTCTTCAGTCTTTTGTTGGTCGTGAGTCATGCGGTGACAAGTCAGACCCATTCAGCTCATACATTCTGCACCAGATTGCTTTTTGAGAAAATATGGCAGCTTTCTGTGGTCATTAATATTTAATATTAGAAATATTCTCTTCCCATAACCATAACTCACACAAGTATGGTGGTCTCATATATAAGAGGATAAGCACCAGTCAGGGCAGTTTCTTTCATATGCTGCTTTGCCTTAAAGCACACAGATTACCTCATCTCAGTATTTTTGTCCCTAGGACAAAGCGTATGTGTGTTGTAGATTAATTTATGCAAGTGATCCCACAGGTTTTTAATATTTTCCCTTTCCTCCTAACATCCTGGCAACATTCTAAGAAACATATTGCTTTGTCTCAAAAAACTACAGAGTTCTTCTTTAATTACTTCTGTTGATATCCTCACAATGAGATCTAAAAGGAAAGTATTTTTCAATGGTATATTTTTTCCTTAATTGTGTAAAATCTTTCTAAAAAGATTCAAGTCACAGTATCATGATAAACTTTTTTCAGGTATATATGCTTTCACAATTCTTTGTAAGACAATTGGTGACAGAGCAAAACTTTTGGTTTTCCATGGTGTTTCTATAAAATATAACATTTTTACAAAAATTGAACAGGCATGCAAGGAAAGTTTACATTTCGGTTCATATGTGAATTCAGAAGATTCTTTTACTATAATTTTCCTATTTAATATTTTTCCATACCTGTCATTAATGCCAGGATGTAACCTCAGACAGGAGCATGTAATTTTCATCATCAGGAACAATGCATAACAAAACACTGTATTAAGACATACAGCTCCCTGGCATTTTTGGGTTTTGTTTCTTTTTTTGATTTTGGGTCTGGGGTTTTTTAATTAACAGGTTGAATCAAAGCATTTGTTATCAGCAAAAATCTCTGAAGCAAAAATATTCTACCTGGCTAAAATCTTTTATGACTTTGTATTAGATTAAGCTGCTTTTTTTTTTTTTTTCCCCTGATATGTCTCTAGGCTGCCTCAAGGTTTATGCTAAAAAAGGAGCTTTTCTTTAGCTGTATTTAATCCATACGAGGAGGAAATGCTAGGCTGTAGATTTTCCATTGGGACATCCCCTTTTACTGTATGAAAGAACAAGATGGTGTACTGAAGAGAGATAAGACCTTAGGGGCTGGAACACTTGGATTGTTTTCCTAACCATTTCTGCAAGATTTCACTCCTTCATGCCTCAACTTCACCATCTGGAAAAAGGGACTAATGGTACAAACCTCTTTTGTAAAACAAACAAGCAAACAAAGAACCTCTTTGAGTTCTCCCGGTGAGAACACAGCTACACAGAGGGAGTTTTATTATTATCAGCATTATCGGCTGGGCTCCACAGTTGTACAAATCCTGCAGTAATCACTTCCTTCCTTGTTTTTTTTTTCAGAATAGAAAGGCCAAGGCTGTTTAAAATGCCAATGTTATGCAGAGGATACGCCTGCATTCTTGTTTGTCTAGAACGCCATGTTTCTCACATTAAAATTTATGAAAAAAAATTCCAGTTAATTACATCGGCAGAGTGGATTTTGTGGGGCACCAACATGGAATGCATAGTGCTCAGTTATCTGGCCCTTGGATTTGCATTCCTCTGTTATACCCAGCTTCAAAAAACCATTTATTTTAATTTTTCTCTTTGCAGAAATTATAATTGATAAATCCATAGAAAACAACTACCCCTTGGGTCCCTAAGGGATGCTATGTTTTTTTTTTAAATTATTTAAAAACGTATCATTATTTTTTGGGTGGTATTATTGTCTACTCTATTTTTCTTCTTAGTAAAATCCTCTTCCTTCTCTGGATCAAATATATGAAATTGATAGAGAACAGCTGCTGTTCAGTCTGCTGGAGTTTTATAACATGTTATCAAACCCTTTGAACACAGCTGGTAAACAGACGCTCCTCAGAGCATGCATGCCAGCAGCTCTTTGTGTTGAAAAGGTAAGACAGTAATTTGGGGGGATTTCTGCTAAAGCAGTGCAGATACTGCATCAGAAGCCTTATATGCAGGGACTGTGTGTTCTGCACATACGGGGTTCACCCAGAGGTTGGCATTCACATGTTAGATGGGAGATCTGAACTAGAAGTGAAGTCAACTTCCACAAAAGGATTTATCTGGAATTACAGAACTTTGGCAATGAATCTTTGAACAGGTTTTCTCTCTGAACTCTCTTTATAAGAAGCATTGGGAAAAAGCCGGTGTACTGCCAGGATATTGCTGGGTAAACATGGAGTTATTGTGTGATTGCCGTGAAATCCTGTGTGCCCGGTGGAGGGGGTCTGTTGATAGGGATGTAACTCTTGGTTTATATGGTTGTCTGTCCCCTGTGGTTTTCCACTACATGCAAGCATTCCTGAAAAGCAGATAACAGCAGATAACACTGAAGTCCTAAGTGGTATTCTGGAAATATGGCAGCAGTTTTCTAGGCAGAGCAGAAATGCATTGAATACACTGCTGAAATGGGGTGGCAGCTTCGCTCTGCCTAAGGGATCCTCTGATCACAGACTGCAAAAACTGCAGTTTCTCTGGCAGCCACAACAGCTGTTTCCAACAGAAACAGTGTGGCTGTCCTTCGTGGCCAAAAAGTAGAAATAGCAGGGCTCTCTGGCAAGCTCCTGGAGTCAACTGGGCTTCCTTGTGGGCACTACCCAAAAGCATGAGACTCACAGGGTTGTGAGTGTTGTCAACTCCCTCATCCTGAAATGGAGCAGACTCTTTAGCTGAGAAGTAAATATGCCCAAGAGGTCTATTGCATTGTCAGATGCATTTAACACCTGTGAAAAGCCCGTGCTGCTGCTGCTGCTGCAAGCATTATGTGACAAGGCTGCTGAATGACTTAAGCAATGACGTGACTGCTCTACCACAATTTCCAAGGTGGTAAACCAGAGAGGAAAGTGTGCATCATTTAAGAGGTGTTGTTGGGACATCTGGTTTTCATATAGATAAAAATAGATGCTATCAAATGACTGCTCAGTAGTCTACATGATATTATTTTGTACCCAGTTTATTATCTGCCGTATCAAAACATCCACAGTCATGCAGGCATTAGGGTCTTGTCTTCAAAGGCAAGTGCAGGAGTGGAAATCTTGATATGTAAAATGAAACATGCAAAAGGATGTACCTTTTGTATATCAGCCTGTTCAGGATGCTGTTTTAGGTACATGGGTGTGTAATTCAGATTGATCAGCCAAGCTCACATTGCAAGAGGCAGATTTGGTCCATTGCTCTCAGCCTCTGGAGAAAGTGAACCACAACTGTTGTGAAGCAGAACTTAAGGAAAGCAGAGTATAACTCTCCTCTGGAATGGATACATAACCAAATATTTTGGGGGGACCCCTTATGTGTGTTGATCTGGACCAAAATAAAAGATCTTAATTCTTTCCCTGGTAGGAGAGTCAACTTCTCTACATTGTTAGATTTCCTGATTTTACCATTTATTTTTTTTTTCATTTTTCAGAAACTGAAATAACTTTTCCAGTTAGTGCTAATAAGCTTGCAACAGGCAGGGAAAATATGGCGAAAGATGCAATATTGTGCAAAAATGTCAGTCTTTTGGGTCATATTTGAGTCATATTGGTTTGAGCCAGAATAACTCATGATGTAAATGTAAAATTTAGCAAGTGATCCAGTTACTGGAATGTACTTTGCTTTCAAAGAAAAGGTTAGAGATCTGAATAGTCATAACACCCCTGCATGCTAAGCTTCAGGAGAAACATTAATGGCACTAAACAGAAAGTTTTCAGCTTGTCCCACCCCATCAGTCCAATTTCCACAGACACAGAAGCAGAGAAACTTGTTTTGCTTATGTTCAGAGAAAAAAAAAATTACTTGTTCCTTCGAACTATGGAAAAAGAAATCAAAAATCTTCAGAGAAAATGGTAAACAGTAGTCAGCTGTAAACCCAATAGTGGGAACAGAAGGAGGAAAACTGTGAAGCACTTAGCGAATTAAAGAAAGAAACCAAATGCGGCTTAGATAATATATCACGCTGACTGTAAAACAGCATTAACGTCTTCCTTTGTTCAGCTGACAACATAAGGCAAACAAAGCCTTTCTTCCATCTATTAATTGTTGATTGTTCTTGTAAATGAACAATAGCTATAAGCAGATTGAGGAAGGTCATCATTGCAGCATCAGGTCATGATCGCATTTACTGAAGGATGAATAGGAATTGCCTCCAGCCCCTCTGAAGTTATGTGCATTCAGCAACAACGGCAGTACGGTGCCAAAATACATTGCTTATGGAAATCTATGAAGCCACCATAACATTACATTTTTGCCAGTTTATATGTCAGAGCAATCAATTAGAGTCTTCAGCCAGATAGATAGGGATTTTTCCTTTAGCTTAAAATGTAACTAAGAGCCAGCAATTCATTGCATTTGCATAGGGAAAAGACTTAGATATGTTTTTGGGTTCTGTATGGTTAAAATGCATGTCTTGTCAAATTAATTCAGCTATAAGCATACTGCAAATAATGTGCAAATCTCTTCTTCCTTATTTGCTGAGTTACTTAATCTGTTTTTTCTTTTAAACTTACACTTGATCTGGCTTTCTACACTTTTTTTACCAACGGATAAAAGACAATTATTTCTGTTTGCCATCTAAAGCCTTTCAGCTGGCAAAACAATTACTTAAACTCTGCCTTCATCTGACATAGCTGTTGACGCAATATGTGGAAATTTACTGCTGCTGCCAGGAGTCACGGGGTTCACAGAAAGTACAAATACTGAGAATACACTTATCAAGGTAAGAGGGAGAGAAAAACAGTGGAATACATAGATATGGAAATACATCTTGTCTCCAAAAGGGAAGAAATCCCCAGTTTAATGGAGGTGTGAGAATAAGAAGTTCGGCCTCCCACAAAGGCTTGAAAAGAATTTCTAAAATGCTTAGCTGGGGGCAATGACAATTTTCAGTGAAGTCAGTGATAAGCCTGTCTGGATCATCTACCTAATAACATAGAGGTAAGGCAAAGAGAACATTATCTAAGTTTAGCAATAGTGAGGCAGTCCACCTCTGCTGGTAAAAAAGGGTGCTGATACGTGATTTCAGATCAATGGCTGGAGTCTGGAGTAATTTCACTGAGGTTCCATGGAAAAGAGGCTTCCTTCATGGCCTTGTATTTGACCACATACTTTATCTTCTCATTTCAAACTCATGTAACTACCCCTCTTTTGCCCTGGCTTGTAGAGTCATCTTTAAGCTGTTCTGGAAAAAAGACTCTGACAGGAAAATATGCACAGATTGACAGTATAGAGCAATTACTTATTGACTAATGCACAACATTTAAAAAGGCATAGCTGAGATTTACGGAGCTATTTGGGTAAGTATTAGTGTGCTCACCATCCTGGACAGAGCAGCTTTAGTACAGAAAATGTTAACTACACCCCTACATGTTACATTACCATCACTGAAATGGAGCACATTATTCCCGATGATCTGTTTGGTCACAAAATTCTTTTGGCAAAGACCGAATGCAGAAACCACTGCTAGAAAGAGAGGATATCAGACTTAAAATGCTTATGAAAATGGCCACGAAAAGCAGTATAACTTTGAACTGAGACAGTCCATTGTTTGATGTGTGCATTTTCTATTCAAGCACCACATCACTGATCAAAGGAAAGAGCAAGTTTCAGGATGGTGTTCATCTGGGTGTTGCAGCTATTTTAATGCTTACATGTAATTTCTGCCCTTCCTTAACACATTTGAATCTGGGAAGAAAACAATAACTACTGTGACTTCACTAGTTTGTTATGCTTTCCTACATATGTACCTTCTTAATTTCTTAGAATTATAGAACTGTGCAATCATTTAGGTTGAAAGAGACCCTTAAGCTCATTGAGTCCAACTGACAAGTCCACCAGTAAACCACACCCCTAAGTGCCACACCTACACATCCTTTAAATTCCTCCAGGGATGGTTGCATCAACACTTCCTGTGACAGCCTGTTTCAATGCTTGACAATCCCTGCAGTGAAGATTTTTTTTCTAATATTCAATCTAAACTTCCCCAGGTACAACTGGATGCCATCTCCTCATATCGTGTTTCTTGTTACATAGGAGAAGAGACCAACTCACCCCCACCTTGATCCACCCTCTTGTCAGGTAATTGTAGAGAGTGATAAGGACCCCCTAAGCCTCCTCAGCTCCCTGAGCTTTTCCTCATAGACTTGTTCTCCAGACCCTTCCCCAGCTCTGTTGCCCTTCTCCGGACATGCCTCACCACCTCAATGTCTTTTCTTGTAGAGAGAGGCCCAGAACTGGACACAGCACTTGAGGTGTGGCCTCTCCAGTGCTGAGTACAGGGGCACAATCCTGTCCTGGCCCTGCTGGCCACACTATTGCCGATACAGGCCAGGTGCCATTGGCCTTCCTGACCACATGGACACACACTGCTCATGTTCAACTGGCAGTGACCAAACTCCCGGGTCCTTTTTTTACAACCACTCTTCCCTAAGCCTGTATCTCTGCATGGAGTTGCTGTGACCCAAGTGCAGGACACAGCACTTTGCCTTGTTTAATTTCATACAACTCTCCTTAGCCCTCCTTCTGTTGTTCATGTAACTATAGAAACATTTTTTATTGTCTTTTATGGCAGTAGCCAGATTAAGTACTTGCTGGGGTTTGATTATTCTAATTTTCTTCCTGCATAACCTCATGACAACCTTGTAGTCCTCCTGATTTTCCCATCCCTTCTTCAAAAGGTCATACTCTTTCCTTTTTTCCTGAGTTCCAGAAAAAGCTCTCTGTCTATCCCGGCCAGTCTTCCTCATTGACTCATCTTTCAGCTTATGGGGACTGCCTGCTCTGTGCCTTTAAGATTTTCTTCTTGGAGAAGATCCAGTATTCTTGGACTCTTGCCCTTCAGGATGTCTACCAAGGGACTTTGTCAACCAGGCTCCTAAACAGGCCAAAGTCTGCCTTCTGGAAGGCCAAGGTGGACATTCAGCTGGCACTCCTCCTTATTTCTCTGAGAATTTTTTGACTGCTGTGCCAAGGTGACCACCAGACATCACTTTACCCACCAGTCCCACAGATAGGAGGCCCAGAGGGCACCTTCCCTCGTTGTGTCCCTCACCAGCTCTGTCAGGAAGTTACCCCTCACAGAATCCAGGAACCTTCTGGACTGTTTCACCTCTGCTGTGTAGTGATTTGAACAGACATCTGCTAAGTTGAAATCTCCCACAAGAACAAGAGTTAGTGGTTAGTTAAACTTCTCCCAGCTGCTTATAGAATTTATCATACATAGGCTAGGTTTATTCAGGAGTTAGAAATCTCTGAAAAAGGCAGTTCTCCAATGACATCCAAGAAGAAAAAGACCTTCAGTGATTTGTCCTGCACATAGCTAGAACAGATGGTGCGTACTGTCAGAGTTAGAAAACTCCACGTTGCTGACTGAGGAGTTTAAACTGTAGCAACACTCTGGTTTGGAAAACTCTTTGTAGGTTTTATCAGGAAACCTGTGGGTTTATATGTTTCAATTTTTGTTTGTGTGAGAAATGCCCAGGAGAAAGTAATAACTTGCATTTCTTGCATCTTTCTGGTGGCACAGATATAACAGGAATAAAAGAGTAACACTCATATGAAATCTATGAAATCTGCAAATTTCAGTGCTGGGTGACAGCTCTGTAATCCTTGTCAATATCTTTGACAAACCTTATGGTATTGCAATTTTCTTGATGACATTTGAAGGTGGGAAAGGCTGGAGTTATCAGTTTGATATGTCATTCAGTATATCAAAATAGTCAAATAATCTGCCTGTGGATATTCTACTGTGTCACCATGCTCTGCAAACAGAACTGGCATAATAAAGAATAGTGGATATCTAATGAGAAAAGCAGATTTTTAATCAAACTGTTTACTGCTAGGGCATCTGGAGAGTTTTCGCTTGCCTGGTTTTTAGTTTCAAGGGGAATAGATACAAAAATGTATTCTCCAGAGTATTGTTTGGTTTCATGAACAAATCTTGACTGTAAGACTTTCAGTAGCTTGTGCAGTGGGGAGTAATGAAGAAAATGGATTTTAAAGTCAGTTGTCCACCATGGAAATGAGTTTTGTAGTTCATGGGCCCAGAAAATATAGATATTTGCCAAAGACTTTTGAAATCTATCTGGGAGATGTCTCAACACCAATGACTGCCTCTAATAGAGGGAAAAGCATAGACCTGGCACACTACTGTAATTTGAAACACCCTTCTAGCTGATGGAAAAAGGAAAGGGTTCTCAATGCTTTTTGCATCAAAATCCACAGTACTTATGCCCAATGTGGAGATGCAGTAATTTTTAACTGAGCACTTGAAATTTCTTCTCTCAAATTACTCGGGCAATAAAAGATTTTTTGCATTGCCTGGATCAGACTGCAGTACAGTCCATCAAAGAGAGAACATCTCCTCAGATAATGAGCCACTTAAATTGTGTATGTGTGTCTGTGTGTGTCTGTGTGTGTGTGTGTGTGTCTGTGTGTTTGTATCTTTTCCCCTGAGACATTTAATAAGCAAATAACAGCTGTACTCCAGTTCTTTAGTCCTGCCCAATTATTAGATCTGTAATCAGCATGCTAGAGAGAGCAGGTTATGGGACTGTTTTTGTGGTGATAAAACCATTGCAGGACCTTACCTTAAATGACAGCTATTTGTCTGAGAAAGGACAAAATACAGGATGCGGTAGGGTATATTTTAATTGCTAATCATGTATCGATTGCCCTCAAGGTTCCCTGTTTGTGATATGTACAGTACTTGTGTGAACTGTGTTGTATTACACGCCAGTGTTTGTGGCCAAGCCCTCTTATCAAGACACGTACACGTTTTTGGGCAGAGCAGGGCATTAGTCCTCAAAACCATATTCTTTAGAGAGTAAATCAACGTGCCCAGTGTTAGCATGGCAGCCTGGCACACAAACGATGACACCCATCCGCTGCCTGAAGCTGAGGATAAATAACACAATGAAGGTAAGATTAAGCAAGCAGTCAGAGTGATTCACCAACCGGATTAGCAAAACAGAAAAATCCACGAGGCTTTCCATGACCTCCCACAGGCCTTTGTTTTCCATGGAGCTGAGAGTGCATAATTTCCAGTGGACAGTGCAAAACAATGCAATGTAGCTTCATGGAGTGAGGGGCAGTCTGAGGCATAACTCCACTGCTGCCTCTGGTCAGTAGGGCCCATCCCTCAGTCACATTCCACTTCTGCTTTCAGACAGAAAGGAGGATTGGAGCCTGCAGAAAGGAAGATTTTTGGATGGCATGCTGGATGCAAGTGAAGCCCCTCTGCCAGGGATTTCAGGTTCTAGCTTGACTTAATTGTGCACGTGTGTTTTTCCTCCCTCTGAGTTTTAGCACTCTGGTTTGAGTTCAGCCAGATCTAGCAAAATAGAGCAGCCTTGACAGTAACTGAGTTTCATGAAGAAGGTTCTCTACAGAGAGAGGGAACACCATGAATGCCTTCACTAACTGAACTCTAAGCTCTACCATGAGTAATGGACATCCAGAAGGAGAGAATCCAACCAATGGATCTCAATCCATAAGAAAGTATATGGGAATGGCTCTTCACCCTTTGAACTTGCCTCTCACATTCCAAGCTGAAATGGTGGTTGGATGATCAAGATCCACAGCAGAGAAAAGAGGCATGAAGAAGTGGAAGAAAAGGGAAAAGAAAACACATAGAGAACAGCCAGTGGGAATTATGAATTTCTAGCCCTTGTAAAATCAGGAAAACAATGGAAGCCAGAACTGTATCTGTATTCAGATCTTACAGGCTTTAGCATAGCTAGAGATTATAGAAGAAAAAGCAGACAAATATTGCTTTCCCTATTTCATGAGGTAGATGAGAGGTGAGAAGTGAATAAAGCATGATTGCCAGTAATAACAAAGTCATTGGAACCACTGATAAGGTAATTTCATGTAAACTGTGACCCAAGACAAACTAAGCCTTAAAATGAGACTGGTTTACTTTACCTGTGGCCAAGAAATAGAGGGGCAACTAAAGCACATTTCAGAGCAGGGATATCTGATATTTTCATGTAACTTTGGAAGGATTTTTGAATTCCTTAGGTGAAAGACAGGATCATTTGTTGCACTTGTGACTTCAGCATGCAGGAATTATTCTTGAGAAAAACAGATACATTCTCCAGAAATGCTTTTGAAAAGTGGGGACAAAATCTGGGGAAAGGATTAAATTCATGGCAGATACTTGAGCAGAGAAGGCAACAAGCACTACAAGAAATCTAGGAATGGGTCCAGAGGTAGTCTTACTCTTCTGTTACAGAATCACTGCTCAGAGCAAAAAAGGAGAATATTTGGGGTACAAGAAGACAGGAAGTGAAAGGCATCATATGAACTTTCTTCTGATGAGAAGTAAAAGAGTTAGAAGGAAAAAGACAATACACAAAGGGGGTAGGGATATACTGCAGGAGAGCTGATGCAGTATGTCTGGAGACACTCTTTGTGCCGCCACTGGAGCAGGGGATTTTTGTCAGGTTAGAAACTGGCAGGTGAACATTCTGTTTTCTTTCTTTCTTTCTTTCTTTCTTTCTCTCTCTTCTCTTCTCTTCTCTTCTCTTCTCTTCTCTTCTCTTCTTTTTCTTCTCTTCTCTGCCTTCTTTCCTTTTACTGTGGCTCTCCTACAGCAACAAAGAAGGGAACATCTGCTTCTTTTACCCAAAACTCTCAATACAGAAAAGGATGATTTCTTTTTTTTTTTTTTTTTTTTTAAGGCACTTACTCAAAACTATAATATTCCATGCAGATTTCACTCTGAGGTGCTGATGCAAATCTTACTCAAAAGAATAGGCAGATTTTGTCCACAGTATGTTTTGGGTTAATATGGTATGTGTACAGTGTCAGCCATGAACAGGTGGGATCTTGTTCTCAAGTTTGCATTCATATCTAGTACACATTGTAGGCACAAAAATATTAACTCAAGCATAAGTCCCTCCATGGACAGAGACTAGATCTCTTGTGAGTTTAACAGCACCAGGGTTCTGGCCTTTGGGTGGTAATGCAAATGTCTTTAAATTTACTTTTTGCACTGTCTTCAGCAAAACATTACTCTGGGTAACATTCTCACAATTTCCAGCTTTCTAAGACTGTTCCCAAATTGCAGTTTAGAGGTTGATAAGAAGACTTATGTGGTTCACATGATTTAATGAGTATATTGCTGGACTGTGCTAGCTGGCAACAGAAAATGAGAATAACACTTGGCTCTGCTTGGTTTCCTAGGAAAGATACAGGCTGAAAGAGAAAGGTCAATCACGGTGACCTTGCATGTTGGCATTTGGCCCTGCAGGTCAGCCTCAGAGGGGTTGTCTCACTGAACCCCTGTCCAGAGGGAGCTACTCCTACATCAGTACTCCTGTACTCTGTGTAGAAGCTCTAAACCAAACAGCAGCCAGCACACAAGCTGCTGAAGGCTTGCATGGCCAGGCATAGAGACATGGTGGTCAGCTCTTCACACCTCACAATGCGAAAAGACATGCAGAAAAAAAAAATTACTAACCATGACCAGCTCTCAAAAAGTATGCTGAGCCTGGCTGTACAGAGAAAACAAATACATTTTTCCTCTCTATTTTTCTCAAAGAGTTACTCCTGCCACTGAACTTAGTGCAGTGGTGACACCTGGTCTGGGAACCCCCAGGCAGCATCTGTGCTGCCCAGAGGGTTGACCCAGGCTATGGCTCAGCCAAAGTGCGCTGTTTCAATAACAGAAATCAAACCCTGTGTTTGAAAAGAGATGTTTCTTCCAAGTTTTGGAGAGGACAGTTGATATTTGTGAGCTTAAAAAACACATCAACTTGCCATGAGGCCTATGAAAACTAATCTTTTTTTTTTTTTCTTGAAAACAGTCTTTTGATTCCTGTTGGTTAGATGAAATGCATTTGCCAATATTTTGAAGTTACCTTTTGATTTGTTTTCAAGGATAAAATGTTTTTTTTTAAAAGAACTGTAAACAGAGTGCTAGAGTTATTTTTTAAAAATTAAATTATCTTGGAATTGTTTATAAACCTCCTCCAAACCATCAGAGAATTGAAATAAGGATAGTAATGAGCTCAGTGGATATTGGATTACTAAGCCTAGTTCATCTAAGTCTGCAGTGATCTGTGAGCTGATTTTTCTTTACTTTTCTCCCTTAGAAGCTCTCCAAAAATGGCTCCAACATTTTCCAGATATGAATGGCATGCTCTTTAATTTATTTCTTTTCTTCATACTGTTGGCTCCATTTATTTTAATGTTTTAAGTCTTTAGAAGCAAATAATTAAGATTTGCTAAAAATAGCTACCCCCACAACAAAACCTTTCAAATGTGTGTGGCACTGCTCACTTGGCTGCTATTTCTGTGAGTTTTAGAAACTTCTTTTTGCAAATGGCATGTTTTTCATGTTGGGAAAGATCAGTGCAATTGGTCACACATGAAAAGGCCTTTTAAATTCATTGTCTCCAATTACAATAGAAATTGTGGAGAAAGGTGTCTTTTTGCATGGAAACTTATCCAGTAGACATTTGCAAAGAATCTATTCATGCACTTTTGTATCTCTACTGAAAACATTCTTCAAGTCAAAGGAGTCCTTGAAAAACTGGGCTGGCAGCTTAGAAACAAATTTTCAAGTTATAAAAGCACAAAGCTTTCTGGTGAGTAATGGTGTTTGACTGACCTTTCTGTATGTAAAGTCTATGCTTCAGATAAAGATAATAATATAATTAGTTTCTCCAAATTCAAGCTTCAAAGCATGAGCAAAGTTCCTGAGAAAACTTATAACATCATTCTCTTGGTATTTTGGCAGCCGTCTTCCATTTCTTATATTGGAAGTAATTTTACATATGAAAAGAAGCAACACTAGTGCTTCCAGAAAAGGAAACGAGACACCTCCATTCAAAGTTCATTTGCCTCCTCCATGAGAAATTAAATAGCATCCTTCCACCTCTGCTGTGCTTCCAGTAAACACGACCTGAAGACTCCAGCTCAGAACCATGATGCAAAATGTCAAAATTGTCAGCATTAAGGTGGTGCTATATCCATGGATGACGTGATTCTTCCCCGTCTTTCTTTTGAAAGATCTTGGTTTATCCTGCAGCTTGGAATATTTGGGCTCATGTATAGCAATGGAATTGAAGCTAGAATTTCCCTGGCTGCTCAGATAGGTGTCATATTGGAGGTTTCAAAACTTAAAATATATTTGGACTTTCAGCAATTGCATACTGCAGCAATATCATACTGCAGCAATTGCATACTGCAGCAATATCATAACAAAATCAATTTGAATAAATTGATGTACATTTGGGCAACATTCCAAAATTGCTAGCAGTGTTTTCCATTTCTGGGGAAACCTTGAAACATGAGAATAAAAGCAGTTATAATTAGAGGGGGAAAAAAGAAAAAAAAAAGTCTTGTTTTATTACTCAAAAATAGTATAAATAGTATAAAATGGAAAGTATTGGACAATTGAAATTACCACTGTTGTAAATAGCACCATCTATAATTTTGCTATTAGATAATCCTCGTGTGGAACAGTAGTACTTTTTATGGAGATGTGCTAGTGACTCTTTTATGTTATCTTCAGTTCTAGAAAAAAGGGATAGTTTGTTTCACTGAAAAGACTCCTTTAATAGAAAAATCTATCTCTTATATCTGTTTTATCAGGTAAACACACATGTTGATTCAGCTGACAGTTGAAAAACCTCAGTGCACTGTAATGAAGCCAAGTGCATTCAATAAAGGTCCTAAATTCCTGGCAGAGAGACAAACTGTTCAGGATTTTCAGTAAGACACTAATGGAGATCTAGGAGTGCTTTTTCAAAATTTTATTCTTCCTTAATGTCATTATAAAACCATTTCATAGACTGCGTAAATGTTCCTTATTGTTTTACTTTATTGTCAGTATTTAAGGAATAGTCCCACTTTCAGTAAATACTCTGCAATTCAGTAGCTATGTGCCAGTGTCGCTTTATTGTTCTGATGAAAAAATATATTTTATCTGATATAGGCCAAAGAAACATTCAGTTGTTAATGTTTAGTGGGTGCTAGTAGAAGATAAGAAAAGGAAATCCTAAACTGTCATCTTGCTTTTAATTTTCTACTCAGATTAACAAAAAACTGACAAAGAATTATAGAAGGGGAATCCCACTTAGATATCCACAAGGTTATCCTTTCCTGCTCCCCTCCCCCCAAATAAAAAGGAATACACAACAGAAAGTTTAGGAGGAGATAAAAATCAAGTTTAGGATCAAACCTTTCTCTTCTGGAGACCTCCTTGACTAGTCTGGGTGTCCCTCAGGCTTTGGTTGCTCACCACTGCTTCCTGGTAGCTGTCATCTAGGTCAGGGAGATGAATTCATCTGAACTGTCCTCTCACAGTTATATGTGGCAATATTCAACCCTATCCTGCTTTTTCACTTGCCTTTGAATTTGAATGAAACTACACTCAGCTCTTAGTATGGAAGTGAATTATTTTGAATAAGCAATATTTAAGGTTGCTCTGGGTAAGGCTCTGAAATAAAGTCAACTATGATTTTTATAATGCAGATAAACTTCTGAGTAACTCAACTCTTCACAAAAGAAGTCCAACATAGAGCGTATAACTGAAACCTTGTCAGAGGTTTAAGAAAAGCAAGGTAAATTAACCTGAAATAAAAAACTAGCTGAAGCTTGTAAGAAAAATAGAGATGCACACTAAGGTTTTTGTTTCTTTAATTCAAAACATGGAATTGACAACCTGAAGTTTCAGGATTGGATTTATCCATAGCAACTCTATCCCCATTGAAATGGAAGGTAAACACTGCAGAGACAGGTTGACACTGAGTGGTTTTTCCACTGGCTTCACAGTTTGGTTTTTTTATCAGCTTTCCTACAGAGTTGTTTTGATTTCTCTGTGAAAAGAGAAAAAATATAGTAAATATACCTACCCAGGAAACTTCCTTACTTGAAGTCTTTAGAGATTATTTTTCTAGGAGTATTTAACTTTAGCATCTATGTAATTGGATTAGATTGAAATGAAACAGCTTTAACACCAGTACAGAACTACATTACATTTACGATTTCATCTTGAAGGCTTTTACCTAAATGTTTATTATTTTCAGGTTTTCTTCCAATGAAATTTTCATTCTTTGATGACTGTTTTTCTCATTAAGGTTCTTTAGTATTTAATTATGTATGCAGTTATTTGATTAAATCATTTGGATGCAACACAAAGGCCAGTAAGACAATCACCAACAGAATACTGCTGAAGACATAATATTCTTTTTCTTTCATGTCACTGCAGCCAGATTCCTTGATTCAGTTTCTTGCCACAGAGGAAGCTATTCAAATGTACAGATTGCAGATTTGCTTATGGCAAGGCCTTTTAGATGTGCATTTAGTACAACACTCCTTAAACAACTTTAAGAGTAAAGGCAAATGGGAAAAAGAATAGCAAAGGTGTGATTGTTGACATTTAAACTGAGCAAAACCACATTCATTGTTCACAGTGGAGAAATATTTTATGGACATGAAGACAAGATTAATCTTAAACTATAGACTTTGTCACTGCAATTTAAAACTTTTTGTCTTGCTTAGGCACTGCACAAAAAATAGCTTTGCCATCTCTGACCTACATTTGTTCTTCTGCCCTTCTGCTCCCACATATTGGAAAACTGGCTGCCAGCCTCTTCTCCCCAAAGTGTCAATTAGTTTGGAATTGATTTTTACACTTCTGTGACAGGTGTAACAACTTGGCCAAAGATGACAATGGCATTCTAATTGTATTTAATGAATAAGGATTCAGCAGAATTCACGTAAGAATGGTGCCTGTTATTTCACATCACTCAATTGTCTGTCTTTTTCAATACTCTATTCTCCTCATCCTGTAGCATTTTGTTTCCTAAATTGACAGTTCATTCAACTTGCAAATACAGATTGAATTTGGGTACAATCTAACTTGCTGCTTCTAATTAGTTTTTAATTTCACCGGTCTAATGAGAAGCCCACTGTGGAAAGAGGATGTCTTGAAAGATTTAATTCCATTTGAGACTGACTAGGACAGAGTCAATGCCTGACAATTTCTCATTATTTATCCTCAAATCTTACTCTTGTGTGTGTGGTTGGCACTACCTTCTCAAGTCATGCTCAGTAGCAGTAGTAATTCTGGACCTTTAAAAGTGGAACATGTGAGCACTGTGAGCAGCAAACCATTATTAAAATATTTCTCCTTTGCATATTTCCCATTGGTGAGATGGACCTTCCTTGACAGGAGCAGTTAACAATGTAAGAAGTATACTGCTTGAGAAGCGGTTTAGATAGTGCCACTGAAGGAGAAAGATCAATTCAATTTATGCTGCATGAGGCCTGAGAGAGCTATTTGACAAAGCTGAGTTGGTATTATTAGCACATTCTTACTATTACAATGTATGAGTTCTCCCTGCTGATTTTAGGTGATGTCCTCATGCTCAGTGCCATGTGAATAGAACTGCCATGGCAGTAATGGAATGTGGGCTACCAGTGCCAAGCTTCCAGCACATCTCTGTCCCTCAGGAGCTGAATGGTTTTATGGGGACCCCCATAAAACCCCCCCACCATGGGCTGCTCCCTCAAATCATGTGACAATCAGCATTTATAACCCTATAGTTTCATTTTAAGATGGCCAAGGAAAATATCTGGAAACAAATTAAGCTGCAGCAGCTTTAGCAATGAAAAGAGCAAAAGTAAACCAATTTGAGCAATTAGCAAACCATGTCTGCATAGATAAATTGGGGTTTGACTTAGGCAAGATTTAAACATAATGACAATATGAGAGCACTCGATGCACACAGAGTAAATATGATAGACATGCAGGAAGCTTTCATCTTAGAATTTCACACAAAAATAAGACAGAATGAAACAGCTCACACAAACAGAGTAGTATTTGTCCTCCTGATTTATATAAAATTCTCTCTCTTCATCATTGTCATGTATAATATTTTTGGGGTTGATTTCCAAACTTAATTATTTCTTAAACTTGCAGAATCAACAGCTTGATAAATATTAACACCAATATGGAACATTACACCTACTGTTAGATCACTGAATGTAAAACCCAGACACTTCCACACAAACTGGGGATATTTTTATGTTCTGTAATGCTTTTTTTCTTCCCACATTACAAACCCTCTGAGGAATGTTACATGTTCCAAACTGCTGATGTTTCCCTTTTCATTTACTGGCTGTTTATAGCTTTTAACTCTATTCATTATTTTGTTTTGATGTAGTAGTTCTTCTGCAATAATTTTTTTTTCATTTTTCATGCAGTCATGAGAGGAATCCAAAGGGAATCATGGTCAGGGTGTTTTATTTCTAAGTGTACTTTTTAATTGCAGGCTATTTCTGTGCCTTTTCCTGAATATATTCAGTACAGGCACACCCTGTTGTTGGGTAGCTACCAATTCCATCATCTCTTCAAAAGAAAGCAGCATTTGTTTGCCTGTTGGACCAGACTAAGCTGAGCATGACCATAACTAAAAAGAAAGATGTTTCAAAGGGTGGTTCCCATTTGAAAAAAAACCAAAAAGATACTGGAGAAGACAGCAAGATAGACTCCTGTCTATAACTGTGGTTAAAAATAATATCCAGAATGATAAAAAATTACTTGTCAACTTCACTATAGAAGAATGAAAACTGTTGCAGGTTTCAAGAGTGCAGGGAATATTATTTCCTGAATAATGTGATTTTTCTCAAAAATGGAAAAATTTCCCAGTTGTAACCTAAATGGAATGTTTATCTACCAAATATATAAGAAGTTCACACCATTGCCAGCCTGTGTATTGACTGTGTCTGTAGTGTAAGGCTGACCAGGCTTAGTTGCTGGCTTGCTGTTTTCCATACTGTGGAACTGCTGTGCAGAGTGCCAGCCCATAACGACCACTGCACTTTTAAACAATACCTTGACTTGATATGTGGGACAAAACAGTCCAGGGTGGTCTCCTGTTGGAAGTTTGGAGGGCACTGGAAGGAGAAATATTTTTATCTGTTTGAGCAGTTAGCAGACTGTGTTGCTCTCAGAGCTAGAGAATGGGGCTCACACATATTTACTAAAGTCAACTTGGTTCAGGTTTGGACCATGCTGTGTAAATAAGAAACACATCAGTCTCTACTGCAACATGGAAAAGTTGGACAGATTCATAGATGTAAAATGTGGAGGAAGAGATCCTGTAGCCTCAGTTTGTCTCTCCTCAGTAAGTTTTGTGTCTAGACTACTCTGTTTTTTCACGTGGCAGTGACACCCAAAGGAACATTCATCCTGATATGCTAACCAAATGCTCAACAAAGTGGAGCCTGAATGCATGAGGCATACACTTTGTCTGCTACATCAGACTGTAGATATATTAAATTTTTTATGAATTTGAGAGAGAAAATATAACCAGCATCAGAGAAAACCACTGACTGGAAGCTTCCAAAATCTGGAGCTGGAGTGACAAAGTTTGGCAAATTAAAAGAAAAGTAAATAATGAGCTTACCCTTTGAAGTCCATATATGAAAATGAAAATTTTCAGGGTTCTCAGAGATTTAAAAACCTCATCATGATTTTCTTGTTTGACGCATGACATTGATTGCTGAAAGCTGACTTTCCTACTCTTTAGATAAGAACTAAATATTTTGAAAATTTGGCAACAGGAAGGTACAATCCAATGATTGAACATGGAACCAATGAGTGGTACAGATGAGAAAAACTAAACAGCAGATCAGAATAGCTGTTTTTCCAAGAAAACTAGTTGCTTAGTCTGTGTAGGAGAGAGGCCTCCGTATTTCCTTCATTTTTTTCATGTATTGTGTAGCTTGTGATGTTTTGTTTGTTTTGTTTTGTTTTGTTTTGTTTTCTGGTAGGCATGCTAAAAAGATCTGGTTTCATCCATCAGTTTTTTCTGTCCTGTACAAATGGAAGTATCAGGAGATAAAGCTGATACTGGGAATTCATAGACTCCTTAGCCATAAAGTCACATCTGGTTGCTGGCTTAAAATGACAATGTTATCTGTTAAAGGTGTCTTTTGCTTCCTGGATTTTGTGTTTTACAAAGAAATGTAAAAACGCTTGACAGTGGCTGCTGAGACTAGAGTCAGTGGTTGTCCATTACTGCTAGAAAATAGGTTATTTCCCCATTTTGAACAAGCCGATTTGCCAAAAAGTTTTCAAGAGGAAATGTATTCTCAGTAGATGTTACAGGATTTTGTCAAGATTTCAAATGTTTAGGACTACCTTTCCAGGGGGATACCTCAGAAATTATGTCATCAAAATTCTGTTTGACTTTCACAGAAATGAAAAGACTTTTCACTTCTGAAATCACAATTATTTTCGAACATATCCTTTATTTAGAAAGCAGAAGATACATTGTGTTCAGCTTCCACTCCTCTAATCACATTGAATTATAGTCTGAATATGTTATCCCTATAGATAAAGGTCTTCCTTATGAATCACTTCCATGCATCCCCAAGATATCACTTGGAAGGACTGCAAGCTACTGTTTTCACTTCCTTGGATTAGACAGTGAGCAATGGGATGATATTTTTTTCCCTATAAATATGGTTAATTAATGGATATGGATAATTATTTCAATTGGCAAAGGAAAATAATATTAAAATTCCTACCATTCTGGTCTTGTCTGGTTTACAGCTAGGATAATTTTTACACTTGTGAAGTGAATGTAAAAAAACACTTTTATGACTTCTTAAAACCATACAGGCTTTGTAAAGATGGAAAATCTTCCCCAGATATGAACCAATCAAGAATGAGGCAGCAGAAATTTATCTGCTGAACTTTGAGCCATCTCCGGCTCTAAAATTCTCTGCAGTGAAAATCTTGAAAAAAAAATTCATATGTTATCAGTGTCATGTGTTATTTCAAACAACAATGTATGGAAACTGGAGGAGGCAGCAAATTATGCTTCATAAAGAAAAATAAAATACTTGAATGGTTGTGTAGCAAGCAAACAGAAGGAAGCAGTGCTATGGATGACAACGAGCACCTGCTTCTCTCAGCATTGTCATCCACCAGCAGCTTTTTGTACAAACTCCAGCTTTGTGTTGCTGGCACTTGCATGTATGTTCCAAATCAGCATTTGCTAATTCTGCATGAAAACATGTCAACAAATTAGAGAAAAATGGACTGCAAAGAACTCTCCCTTTCGATACAGAATCTATAAACCTGCTCCTAAGAAAAGTATTTGCCATCTCTCTCCCCATCCCAGGCATTCCTTATGTTCAGCTGGCGCTCTGTGCAGCTACTTGCTCAGGAATGTCAGACTGTAGGTAGCTTTTCCTAATTTGTGGTTAGAACGTGAACACAACTGCAATGCTGTTCTAATTACTTTCTCTTATGAGTGGTATGAAAAAAGGCTTTTGTGTGCTGTTCTGAGTAAAAATGTCTGAAATCCAGCTGTTTGTAACACATTTAGGATTACGTTCATGTTGCTAATGACAATCATTGGAAGACTTAAACATGAATCCTTAGACTTGTTTTGTGATTTTTTAACAGATTAAATGCCAATAAATTAATTACAATAAATGGTGAATTAATGATCTGAGAACTTTGTGGTGTAGAAGATCTGGTAAGAGGCTTTGGATGTATCTAGCAGAGAATATATACTGTGGTTTTGATCTCAGAAATACCTTCTCTAAAGGGAAAATTGCATGTTTAGAAAATAAAACAGGAAGCAGAAGGATTTAGTTTGTTTTATTAATAATAAATTCTATCATATCATGTCTGGGGTTTATGGATCTGGGAAAAAATGTAGAGTTTTGGGTATCACAGAAAGAATACTGGTTTTGATATACTGTGTTTGGAATGGTATTTGGAAGGGATTTTTTTACCTGCTGGAATTGGTGGTCTTTGATTACCACCAAGGAAAATCCAAACTAGACCTGTAGTAGCCTCCTCTGAAAGTGCTGCTTTTTATATCTCCTGTGCTTGCAGTCTATATTCAGCACACCACTTTTGCTTTAAAACCATACTTTGCTTTGTGAAGAGCAAGGAAGGATATAATTCTCAGTATGAGTGATTAAGTAGAACTCCACCATGTGAAAATCTTATCTGGAGAATGAGGGTATAGAGCCAAGAACAGAATTAGAGCAGAGAATTAGGAATTTGCCAGCAAGTACTGCCAGCTGTTTCAAATGGCAGGATACATTAGATCATATTCTTTCATATACACTCATTTTTCTTGCTCTATTAAATAATGTTAACCAGGGATGTCATTAACCATTTGTATAAGAACCACACTAAGAGAGAGAACAGATACTGATGGTGTTACTGGAGCAAAATAGGGAACACTAAGGAAGCAGTTCAGCAGAAAGCTTTTATGCTAATAAAGGAGACTTCTTGGGTGGATGGAACCACAGTGAGAATTTGGAACACATCATCTTTCAAAAAACCCCACATGGACATATTGTTTATCATGCAGAAAATAGAATCTGTAAACGCCAAAAGGGATGGACAGCACAGCAATACATTATGCAGAGGTACTATAACAAGCTAGTGAAACAGGCTACACGAACTGGAGATGCACTAGGCAGCAAGGGAAGAAATGCCAGCCTTTAACAGGTTCTCAGGTCAGTAAATTAATGGAAAGGATTTTATTCAGCGGAATTGCTATGCTGCAGACTTCCAGCATCAGTGCTTTGTTCTCTTCCTGCAGCCCTTCTCACGAGCAAGATGCTTTCCTTTCTCTGCCTTCCAGCATTTCCTGCTGCCATCAACAAGGCAATACTTCTGACTGCACAGTACTTTACTCTTTAACCAGAAAATCATCAGTCCCTTTAATAAAAATATTTTGTGCTTCTCCTAAGCATTGCTGCTTTTGTTTCTGTTACCATGGATAAGGTGAGCTGGTTTTGCTCCCATCACAGCCTTGTCCAAAGAGCACCATGGCATTGGGACACTTGAACTGGTTAGCTGCACCAGGGGAGGGGAAACAATGAGATATAACTTCTGGGGCAACAGCGAACTGAAACTTTTGCTTAATGGAATGCTTGTGGATCATGACCTCACCTCAAGCCAACAGGCATGAATTGAAGCAGACAGTGTCCCTGACAAGCAAATACAAGTGATTGATTACGTTTACTGAAAGTCTGCTCTTCTTGTCTCCTTTAAAGGGTGATACTTTCACCTCTTTTGCTATCCTGTGCTACTATTAGCATCTCACTCTGAGTATGTCCTTCTGATCATCAGCTGCTTCCTTCCAACTCCAGCCATCCCCTAATCTACTCTGCCACCTTCTGTACTTCATTCTCAAAGCTCACCCACATCCTTGTGCTCTGTGCCAAATGGACACTTTGGAAAAATCAAAAGCACTGACAAAATACTCAGCTTGATCTCAGTTCTGACACTGGAATGAGTTTTCCGCTATCCAGTGTAAGTAAAAGCCATTGTTTTTAGACTGAAACATATTCAGATGCTGTAATTATTTCAAACTGTTTAATACAGATGGAGCCTATGGAGAACTGGGTCGCTTAGCATTGTTTTACCTAGAAGGCAAATTGCAGAATTTTCTAATTTTTCCAAATATAAGTGTTGGTTTGCAGTTCTTGGTTGGTTTGTGGGTTTGTTTAGGGTTGGGGTTGTTTTTTTTGGTTTTTTTGTGGGTACATGTATCTCAGAAAAAAAAAAAAGTGATATCTTTCACAGTAGAAAACACTGTTTTCTCTCTCATTTGTGATGTATTGCATTTAGAATATTGTTTATCATTTTTATTTGATATTTTCAACAGATTCCTACTCTTCAAAGACTCAAGCTAATGATCAGGCTCTGGTGTATTAATTTCAGCCAGTACCCTGATATTAGGATATTAGCCAGTATCCTGATATTATATGCAGATATTAGTTAGAAGCAAATGGAAATTAGCATTCCCAGCTTCTTATCAGCTTCTTTTAGCAGCAAGATTTACACTATAAGCACCAGTAAGGATCTAGGGGCCACTAATAAATCTGACCCAATTTTTAATAATTTTAACTTTTAAATTCTTTTTCTTACTGATTTTAATTTCACCAACACTGATATTTGTCACTTCATGACACTGTTTAACATTTGCATGTTTCTTCTGTTAAGATTGCTAGGGTTTAACTTTCTCTTAGATTATAAATTCTAAGTACTGTTTCAATAATTAATGCAAAGTTCCAAGAAAGCAACCCTTGGGATGCTGAGTTATTCATATGTGACTCATATTGTATTTATGCATTGTTTATTTAAAAATGTCTCTCATTTAAACATATAATCAGAATATGATGTTATGATCCCTTTGTTTATCTGGTTTCTTTATCCAAAATAATTACAAATTTTCTAGTTCATCATGTTCATATGCCGCTTTCATTATTCCTTTTCAGAATCTAGAATTAATGGAAGTGCTTTGCAGAATCAGAAATCTAGAGGCAATGACACAAGGGAAGATTAAGGGACTTGGGATATTCTCAAGTGCAACAGTAACATAAAAATCTATTTTTTGCAGGTTTACAGACTCATGGAGCCATGGTTCCTCACTGAAGTTTTTGCAGTATTCAATATAAAATGCTGCATATACCCTTACCATCAAATATGCTGCTGGGGGTTGTTTCTTCAGCCTGATAAAACTGTGGAAAAGAATTCAAGGGAAGAGGGAGCTTCTATTTCTATGCAGTTATTCTATATCCAGATAAATACCAAAAGCAGAAATTCTTCGTTATAAAAAAAAAAATACTGTGGTTTTTTGTCATTACATTTTTATTTCAATTTTTGCTGGTGAACTGTCTATCAGCAAGGGTATCTGTTCAAACATCTGGCCAATAAGATTTCTCTTTGTGCTAAGTTTTTTAGCATTAGTCTAGAAAAATCTCTGCTTTTTGCTGAAAGGTCTCAGCAACTGAGACTGTCATTCTCCAGCTTGTCTAGAGTTGAGGAAAAGAAAAGAAAGAAGACCATAAGAAGGGAATTAATATCCTGTGATTCTATAATATTATACAGCAAGAAAGCAAAAGATATGTATTTGGTAACTTTTGCTCTGGGTTACCATATTCTGTGAACAGTACAGCCTTAGAGTTATGTTATACTAATGAGCAATTAAGAATGGAAATATTCACCAAGTGAGTCCTATAGAAGTGGTCTCTTGCAATGGGTTGACCCAGACTGGACATTAGGTGCCCAAAAAAACAATCTATCATTCTCATGTCCATTTTCAGCATAGATTTCAGTAGCTCACTCTCCCACACAATGCTTTATTTCATTCCCAGTGTAATTTGGGATAACTTTATCCCAAAGGAATTATATATGTCCAGAAAATGTACGTCTGCATCACAAGTGAAGGTATTTGTGGCATGTCTGCATAAAATGCATAATCTTGGAATTGATGACATATTCTAGTTCTCCATATTTCTAATACAGACCTAAGTCAATCAATTCAACTTCCTGTGTCTTGTCCAGTTTTAGATGCCTCTGATATCTATTTTGTCACTTCCCTAGTAGGCTGTTTAATAATCTTGCTATCAAAAAGATTTTACTAATATTTATTGGAAGTTTAATTTTTTTAATGTCTTCTTGTTATATCTAATAATTAACTTTTATGCCAGTTTTAATGACTTCATGTGTTCTTCTTTTCCTGTATTTGGTGTATATGAATATTAAGTAATTTGCATTAAATAATTGAATTCAGCAAGTAGATGTGGTCACAGGATACTGATATATCAAATCGTTCTTTGGATTTTTTGTTGTCTTATTCATGAATTGCAGAATTGTTATGGGGTCATTGTGAACAAGTCACTGAAAACATCCAGTACTCAAATTGAGATACAAAACCCAATAATCAGAAATTCAAAATTTTTTCTTTATTAGGATGACATGCACCACATGGTATTAGCTTGCACTCAATCCTTGAATAATTAAAGCAAGACTAATTCTGATGCAGTTTTATCTAGTCAGGTGGACAAAATTAGAATGCATTGCCTGTGCATGCTTTGAAAGTCATACTCAATCAAAACCAAATGAATAAACCTGATAAAAAATAAATATGAAAGGCATAAAGCACCACAGCTACAGAAATTTTCTTTATTCTTTTTTGTTGAAAGCTGAGGCTATATATTTCCTTTGACTATTTCTAATCTTTTTTGTACTTCAGGCATTGCTTAGCAGAGTTATAACTATATTCAGACATTTTATTAATCCATAAGATAATGCAGTATCTAAATAGCTTTTTTTGATATTCTCAGCTTCAGATGTGATCTTTATTCTGAATTGTCTGAAGGGGAGTTAGAGCTGTGATAGTTAAGTATATCTACTTTCTTGCTTCTCGTTCAAGAATTTCTTGAAGGAGCTTTCTAGAGCATCAACAAGCCTGCTTAACTAAATATATGATTTAAAGGGCTAGATAAAATCACTTTTGTGTGTGTGCTTCCCCAATTTTCTCAATTTTGTTTGTTCCAGGTTGGAAAGTAATTTATGGGAACTGAATTTTAGTGAGAGATTTTAACTCAGAAAATATTTTACACAAGGAACTAACAGAATTTTATTAATTCATTTAAAATTTCCTTTCTAATTTTCTGCTACTTTTCTGATAATTTCTAGACTAGAAGTCCTAGTCTCTGCTTTGCCTCATTAAACAACTTGTCATATAGAACTTCTCCTTTTTCTCTCACTTTTCAAAAAAAACCCCAACAACCTCCCCAAAAACTGAACAGAGCAAACAGTATCCATTGCTCTCTACAAAATATTACACACCATCCCAATACCCTTTTCTTTACTCATTACTGAAGCAAGCTCCCTCTGCCTGACTGTGCCACCCAGGTCCTGTATGAGTGGGATTCCCAGAAATGAAGCTATGACCCCAAGCACAGGGAAGCCCTGGGTGGATGTGCAGTGCCTTTAACTCTCTAGGACAGCCAGGAAGCTGGGAACATCTAAAACACACACATTATTTGATCAGCTAACTCTCACTCTCTGGTGCTCTGCCCCTTCAAACAGGGCCAGCTGGTGATGATGAATCATTTCAGTGGCATAAGAGCTGCTACAAATATGGGAGCAGTGCCCACAAAGCAAATTCAGAAAGAGGAAAATGATGTGAAAAAATGGCACAGATTGGGAGACTTGACCACTGAATGACTTTAGGAAAAAAGAACACAGCAGGACGAACATGACTTCACCAGTAAGTAGAAAATTAACACAAGATGAATGACTCATAGAATCATAGAACTGAATCATAGAATGGTTTGGATTGGAAGGGACTTTAAAGATCATCTGTTTCCAACCCCTCTGCCATAGGCAGGGACAGGTTTCATTAGACCAGGCTGCTCAGAGCTCCATCCAGCCTGACCTCTGGGGGATGAATAGATCCCTCACAAATCCCCCAATATTGCCAGTCATCCTGACCCTGGTGCAGCACCTTGCACGGGGTCTTGTTAAATCTCATGAGATTCCCATGAGTCCCCTTCTCTTGAGCTTGTCCAAGTCCCTCTGGAAGCCATCCCATCCTTCAGGTATGTCAAATGCTCAGAATTTTGATTATACAATAGGAGAAAGAAGGGGACTATTTAAAGATTTGAATTGGTCTTCTGAAGTTGGCAACAATTTTTTCCCTGTGTGTTGACAGCACTCATTGGCTTTCATTGAATTAGAGGAGATTTAGGACTGTTCTGACTCTGCAGGGCACTGAAAGATATCTCAGACATTTCAAACCTGCAAAACAAGACTGTGGAATCCAGATCACCCAATGTTTGATGGTATTTCAGGCTAAGATGCTTTTAGCAGAACACAAGAGTCTTACATTTCTTGCTCTAACAGCAAAATGAGTTACTCATAAAACCAGTGAAAGTGGAGAAACAATACATGCTTAAAATCGTTGTTACTAAAGATGATGCTGACACTGGCACACTTTTGGTTTTCTCTATCTTGAATGAACTTTTAGACAGCTATGGTAGAAAATACAGGCAGTTGAGTCCCATCCATACATGCTAATTTCAGATTAATTTTGCTGCTCCACTAATGTTAGGGATGGCAATCTAGTGACTCCATACTGACAGCTGATCTGTCATTTCCTCTTTGCAAAAGTTAGCTATAGCTTGAACAAGAGATAGGTAAACCATAAAATAAACTTTACAGTGAAAGACACAGGAGTTTAAAGGAGACTGTATTAATATACATCTCATTAACAGTGCTTTCAATTTCCATAATGCTGTACTGGGCTCTTTGACAACTGAGATATGAAAGGGGTGCACTTGCTCACACCTATACTCACATGTGCACAGGAGGAAATAATTTGTGACAATAACTACAGTGAATGAAGATAAATGCTGAGGGGTGAGAAAAAACCCAAATTAATCCTGCAAAGCAGAAGTCTAAGAGGTGTAGATAGCAACATGCAGCATTTAACAGTGCCATATCACAGACGAAAAGGAGTTTCCAAGATCTTTTGGACAGATATTGCACTGATGCATTCACTTACGTGAAAAGTGCAAAGGAATGTGGTTGCACATTTCAAATGATTTAAGAGCTCACATGTTGTTTGTAACACTTGGTTTTTACTGGAATTCTATCTTTGGAATGTGAGGTGACACTGCTGGTGGTATCAAGCCTTCTCTCAATGTGTAGAGCTAGAAAGACCAGCACAACTGACACAGAGATGGAAACTCTTCTGGTCAATATGTTTATTTCTGCCTTACAGGGTACTGCTTCACTTCATCCAAGGGTATGACTAAACAGCAGAGGTGGGTGAATGTTTGGCCAAAATACTCTTGAGAGAGTTGGTGGCTGTGTCAATTGTGCAGATCATGACTGGATGACTACAGAGCAAGAAATGGGAGACGCAAGGACTGCTCATGAACTCAGGCTGGAGGATTTCCACAAAGAGTAAAACCTCATCACAAAAAAAGTGTGTGCAGTGCTTGCAGCCTGGGAAAGCATCGAAAGTGCTAGACAATAAGTGTGGAAGAGGTCCTTCATACAAGGAGACAGCAGAAAGGAGTGAGAAGGATTGGTTTTTAACCCTCATATTGCCATATATCTTAGATAACAGAGTATAAGTATTTTCTATTCAGAATTTGAGTTAGGTCTTTTGTTCTAGTTCAGTATTTTACATTCCAATAAAACCTAGATTTGGAGACTAAATGACTTTTGATGAGCTCCTTAGGCAAAAATATGTTATATTCACCTCAGGATACTGACTTTCATAGAATCCTGTGCATGTATCCTCTACATGTTGATTAAATATGTCACCAGAGTTTATCACTTCTCCCTGTCGACATAGCTATGGCTCACATTTCTGCTCATGACCTAATGCCCAGCATTGCTCTCAGACAAAGCCTCAACTTGAATTGCATACCTTTTTTTTTGCTATCGGTTTCTCACAGCTTCTGATGTCAGTTTTGCTCTGCAAGAAACTGCACTGTAATGTCTTTCAGGAATACATCTGCCTTTCTCCCCAACAGCACTCCCATCTTCAGATTACTGTGTAACTTACAACTTCAGTAGTCCATGTCTTCCATTCCAGACAGAAAACCAGCTCAGCACAGCTTTTGTGCTATTATCTTGGCATCTGTCCCTGCATGGCAGTCCCAACTCAGTATCTTATCACTGCAGATTTTTATCCTGACATTTGATGTGCACTCTGTTATGTAGACATCACAGACAGCTTTTGCCTGGAATCTCAATAGTAATCCACACTTCACAGGAGAATTTGCATAACATGACTGTTTGGGGAAAAAAAAATTTACTTGCTTGGAATTTGATTTGTTTGCATTTCTCTGTGATAATTGATCAAAAGATGGTCTGGTAATTTTAATGCAATTTGTCCCTTCCCTTTCTGAGGAAGAAATTGATGCCTGTATTCACTACTAAGGTAGTAGCCATACCTAGTGGATTCCAGTTATTCAACCTATGCATCTGTTCTATGCTGCAGACTAGGTCTAAATTTCACTTTCTTGCTTTCTTACTTTATCCAATTTCTTTCTTAATCCAATATATTCAATCTATTCTTTTAAGCCATCTCATAATCATTGGTACGTCTTCCTGTGTTTTAATGGGTGCACCACTGTGTACAGCTGTCTCATAGTTTCTAGTAGTGCCCTAAAATTAGATGGCTGTTAAAGTTCAGAAATGCATTCATGTCAGTACTGCCAGGTGAGGGTCAGTCCTTTCTCCCAAGCAACAGGTGAAAGGACAAGACAAAATGACCTCAAGTTGCATCAGGGGAGGCTTACATTGACTATTAGGAAAAAACTTTCAGTGAAAAGGTTGCCAGTCATTGGAACAGGCTGCCCAGGGAAATGGTGGTACCACCATACCTGTAGGTATCTAAAAGACTTGTGGATGTGGCACTTAAAGTTTACTGGTGGGCTTGGCAGTTATATGTTAATAGTTGAACTTGGTGCACATTTGTGTATACAAATAACTATTTAATTGCAGCAGTGTGGGTAAAAGTCCAAAGATAGCAGCTGATTTCAAGGTACTTTTGCCCTATCTTTCATATCTCTAGAAAGCCAAGTGCTTCAGAAAAGGGTTTTTCAAATAGTCGAATTGCTGCCAAAATCATGTTCCTCCCACCAGAGCTGTTCAGTGGGTGTGCTCTCACACAGGAGGCAGCATGTATCCATGTGGGTCACACTCACACCTGTTGGGCTGCAGTCATGTTTTTGAGAACTGGTCTTGCTCTGGGCTTTTTTGGGTGGGTGTAATTACCATGCACATGTTGCCATGCACATGGGCTAATTACAGCATCTGAAGCTGAAGACATGGAGGTTTGGGAGAGTACACAGATTCTCTAAAATTCCTTATCTCTTCTTCCCTGGGACCTAGGAAAGCATCTGGCCTTTTACAGGCAGATTTACCCTTTTGCCACAAAGTTTTACCACATAATCCATTCTCCTGCTCTTCACCTGCTGCTTTAGGAGGTGTTTTTGCTGTGTGTACCTGGCAAAATTACCTGGAACTTGGTGATAAGTTTAGCAAGGATAAATAAAGCAGCCTCTGTTGAAGAGAATTTGAGAAGTGTGCATCAACTCTCTTGTGGCTTAGTGAAACATCTGGAGATGTGGGATTTGCAGGGCAGTGGGAGAAGATACAGACATCCAGGTGCTTCAAAGCCAGATTCTCAGGGATGGAGATGAATGGATAGAATCAATTTCTGGTCTAAGAGTTGATGAGTGAAATCTCATGTGCTCAGCTGATTCTTTTTTCAAACATTCTTTCATCAGACAGTGGTAAAAAATGGAAATCTATTTTTATCTCATCCTAAGGTGATGCCCTAGAGAGGTGACTGAGACAGTGGTCAGGAATCACTCTTTGCACAGGTCTGTGTCTCCTCATATTACTTGAAGAAATCAAGTGAGGATTATTCCTCTAGGAGTAATCCTAGAGGATTTAGGGAATTAAAAATACCGAGATGAAATGTCCCTATAACCTCTACATTTCTTTTGCAATAAAGAACCTTTAGAGTAGAAATACGTGCTGTTAGTCTGAAGCTGACAGATACTTTTACCCTCAAATTCTGCTTCCTAATTTTAAATATTATCACCTTAGATATGACCACACTCCCCTTCAGGAGCATGTTTGTGTTAGAGAATAGCTCATGATTCATGCACACATGATTAAGTCTGTCCACTTCTTGGGGCCTTTGTCGGTACAGGAAAAGAGATGTGATGCCTCTTAGTGAGAGTCTCTGGACAGATCTGTCTGCTCCCTTTGCAAGGATGCTGGAGCATAAGCATGCACATTCCATCTGTACGAGGGGAGAAAAGTGCATTCAACATCTGTTGCAGGCAGTCATGAATATTACAGCAGTCTGGTTTTCCTAGGAATTATGCCTAAAGCAAGACCTATGGCTCAGACATTAAAAAGGGAAGAACTAGCCTAGTACAATTTCTCTAAGTCTCTTATTTCCTATGATTTTCCTTCAAGTTTTTACCACATGTTCCTTGAGAAAAATCAAGGTCAAATTTCCTCATCCTGATTTGTAGTTTTAGCTTGTCATAGTTGGACTTCTGGATGATCCCTCACAACATTTCTGAAATAAATTTTTGTGAATAATTGGCCTGGGTAGCAGAGGCAAGAAAATGTGATGCAAAGAGGTAATTAATACTTTGAATTTTCAGTAAAATTAAGAAAAAAATGTTTCATAGTGCAAATTTGAATTAAAAATATAGCTTTCTCTAGGATTTTATTTTTTGTTATTAATATTCAGATTATGTTTCTGTTTAAAGTACCTGTGGGTAAAAATCTTGAAGCTGATTGCCAGAGCGAAATTTCACATGACAGAGCAAATTGTATATATGGTGGAATAATTAGCATGTTCTTTAGCAGATCATTCAACATCTATTTCTATTTGTTTCCCTAAAAGTAAAATGGTATGAAGTATTTTCTAAAATTTCTAACAGCATGGTGGATGAACTATCTTCAAACTGAAATAAATCAGAATGGTTAAATTAATTTCCTTTCTTTCACAGATCTTCAAGACAGAAAATATGCTTAAGGTACTGAAAAAAAAATATTGGAAAGTTCACCCATTTTTTTTTTTTTTAAATCAAGGACAGTTACTTAGATCTGACATCCAAAAATCCCTAAATTGAATTAGTCTATATCAAAAGTGCCAACATTACTATACAGAGTCCTTTCCTTTACAGACTCAAAACTAAAAATTAAACATCAGAATCTAATTGCAGTGTAAGAAAGAATGATACATGTTCTGAAAATCACTATATGGAGGCAAAAAGAAATTTAAAATGGTATTCATAAGACAATATACAAATCCTCTTTTTTCAGGATTCAGGTACCATAAATAAACATGATAAAGTAATATGCAGTAAATTATTAGCCATTTGAAACATATGCTTATGTTAATAATAGAACTACACTTCATCTTAAACTGTTGCTTTCAGCACTAATTATGCGGCTTACATCGCACCAAATATTTATGACAAAAAACAAAATGAAAGAAATTAAAAATGAAAGAGAAAAATGTTGACAAATATGAAACAGTTTTACTTTGACATAATTGTGAGCTATTGAGAATGCCAGCAGTGATGTTCCAATGATTGGTACATAATTATCCAGGGAGAAAGGGTTTTAAGAATTCATAACAACTCCTTAGCATATCTTATTGGATTTATGCCAACATGAAGGATTTGGTAATGAACTGTTAATCTGACTGCTCCCTACCTGCCTGAGGTTTAAAATGTGGGCCTGTCTAAATGTCAGCTGCAATTAAGTGTTAGAACTAACAGCACCTTAGAAAATGAGAAAGTAGTAGGATAGATTTTACTGTCTATTATTGGTATTTATGGCTCCTCTCATGTTTAATCACTTGCACACTAAACTCTTTCTTGCAGATGTGTCTGGAAATAGTGTTTAATAGGAGAAATGGGGTGAAACAAAAACAGGGAGTTTAGAAGAGGAAAAACATCCTGATAATGAAATCTGTTAGACAAAATTTCATGTGGGCAGAAGGGGAAATTTCAGTGCCTGGTACACATCCAATTAAACTTGAAAAACATTAGAAAATATTCTTGTTGGGACAGGAAACAGGTGCAATTAATATTGTTCATTACTTGTTTCTGTTATTCTCAAAGCTTATTCCCAGGCAAGAAATCTGGGGTTTTTGCCTATCACATCTTCAATGGGTAGTTTTATTGTCTTAAGGAAAATAAAGTTGCAACATATATATTAACTTTGAAACTCTAAATGGAAATTTAATCCAGACATCCCTCATGCTTAATCCATCCCTCATAACTTAATCCAGACATCCCTCATGCTTTATTAGCATGAGGGATGCTAATAATCCCTCATATTAACTGATGTTCTCTAAGGAGTTATCTAAGGCTGGAAAATCAGAAATCTCTTTTACCACATTCTTGTATAACAACAATTGCAAGAAAATTTCTACTGCAAAATGTTCCTGTGTGTATTCATGCTAGCACTCATGATGATCTTTTGTAATTGTTGAGAGAAGAGGATCTTTCTTGGAGTCACTCACAATTTTTCACTTACTGGGCAGAACTAGGCACACTTCAAAGAGGACACCTGATAATGTAATCGCAATATTTTAAAAGTAAAAAGGAATGGCTCAGTAATTGTGAGCAACCATCTTGTTAGTCCCAAGATAAAAGGTTAAAGGATAAAACCATTAATTTGCAATCCTTCAGATTACACCGAAGCCGACCTTACTGGTTCTTAAAAGTCAACCATTAATTAATGTTAAGTAATTAATTTTCTTCCCAGATTGAGTTACAACTGCAATCATCTCTTGTTTAGGCTGGACTGATTTTTCATTACCCTTCCTCTGACTCCATATGAAAATACAAAATTGAATACCATAGAAAATGTTATTATATATACACATATACACACACACACATATTAATAAAAATACATATATATATTTATAAATATATTTAAATAGCAAGAAACAATAATTATAACTTGGATAAATGCTATTTATATTTTTCTGATCCAACTAATTTTCTTTAATGCATTTAATTTTGAATAAAAGTTATAAATTTTCCAAAAGTTTTACAAAAATATTTGCACTATTTCCAATTTATTATTTTTTATAATCAAGTTGGGTATTTTACCTTAAAGGTTTGGTCTTCTTCACTTCTTTCATCTCAGAAAGCGTAGTATATATAAGGAAGGACAAAGGCAAAACCTAGAAATGAGAGTAATATGCAAAATTTCAAGCTAGTTTTTCTTACTTCCTCTAGTTTTCTGGTGGGAAAACAGAGAAATCATTCTTGCTACTTTCACAGTGTTTTACATTCCAACTTTCTGTTTCTTTCTTTGATGAAAAGATTACTTTGAAAAAGTAAAAAGAAAGTTATTTTCTCCATTAATAAAGAAAATGCTAGCTTATAAGCAATTTTTAATAAACAAAAAAAATATTAATAGATTATGAAATAAAAATTCAGCTTTCTTTGTCCATGCTTTAACTAATTAGAAAAATACACTTTGATTATACTTTCACTATTCTGATAATATTCCAAAATAAAATTTGAAAAGCTGGCACTCATTTTTCTGCATATTCACATGATCTGCAACAGCAAACATACAACTAATACATTTTTCAGGAAGATTTAAATCTCTGTAATGTATAAAAGCAGTGTTTCCCGCTTATTCCTACCAGTGCTGATAGAGTTTATCTGTGACCCTGATTCCAAATTTTTCTAAATTTAAAAAAGAAACAAGTGATGCACTGGCAGTGTTCAAAGCACCCTTGGTTTTTTGTGGGCATTTTACCAGACCCTGAGAGCAGCTTTTCCAGCTGACAGATCTTTTTGTGAGCTTTAACTGGGTCGGCACTCACATTGTGATGCATGTCTGGACCTGAACTCTCTGCCCCTGCCCAGTCTCTGCTTGCTGTAAAGATTCACATTTCCAGAAATCCTCTTTTCTCAAAGACCTGTCCAGGGTGAACCGCAATCTGAAGTCACAACACACTGCCTAACCAGCGCCATTCCTTTAGCATACTGCATGAGCTGATTAAGGTGAGAACAGCTATCAGAATACTGTTAATCTCATCTCTTCTCTTCTCTTCTCTTCTCTTCTCTTCTCTTCTCTTCTCTTCTCTCTTCTATCCTCTTTTTTGCTCCTTTTGTTATGGTAATGAAAGAGAAATGGAAGGAGAAAAAAGCATATTTTAAGAATAGGTCATTTTACTCTTAAAAGCCAATTCATTAGTTTTTATTATTTTCAGTTTCACATTCCCAGTTATAAACCCAAGCCAAAAGACTAGGCCTGCATGCTGGTGTAGAGATCAGAACAGCATCCTTTTGACAAAAATAGAGAAGAATCAGTGAAAACTAATTTTCATTTGTTAAAAGACAACTTGGCCATAAGCCAGACAAGCTAAGGGGTGAGGAGGGGAAGGGGTAGGGGAAGGGGTAGGGGAAGGGAAGGGAAGGGAAGGGAAGGGAAGGGAAGGGAAGGGAAGGGAAGGGGGAATGAATTTGCTTGTATCATTTAGACAGCTGGAGACAAACACTGTATAAAAGAAGGAGAGACCTTTAATTACTGTTGATAGCTTATATGAAGACTATCTTTCCACAAAAGCTTTGACAGATTTGCTCTCTGCTAAGACAGGCCATCAGAGAATTAATTTGTACGTGCTTAACATTTACATACTTTATGAAAACTACAGACCGAGGAAATTGGAAAATATGTTTCAAAGCTTCAAATAATTTCTTTCCCTAGCAACTGCTTAGAAAAAATAAGACCTTTGACTTTGTTTCAGAAATTGTTTATGCTTCTAATGGTAATTACATCAGCATTTGATAAAGGCTCCCTATTATGTAAAGGACAAATGTAAAACATAAGAAGCATCAGAACAAGCATGGAAAAATCACAAGCGGTTCAATCTGCAAATGAGATTTACAAGGTTTGTGCCACATTCTGTGATTATGCCTAGATTAAAGATAAACCAGAACTGTATTTTCACATTATGGTGGTACATGATCTGCAAAACAGCCTAAATGGCATGCAGGGAATGCAGCTCCTGCTTACCAACTGGACAAAACACCCTCGTATGTGCACAGGTCTAGTCCCTGATATTGTTCATCATTGTACTCCCCTTTCTCTCTCATGTGTGTTACAAAATTCTGTGTATTCATTGGGGATGTATTATGTACATTTCTTCTTAACCCCATTTTTCTTTCCTGTCTTGTAAGAATTTCCAGCTAGTAAAATTTTTATATGTAGTGTAATCTGGTGTTTCACAAATATATAGCCATCCTGAATTATTGGATAACATACAATCAAAGAATAATGCACATTGAAAGGGATGTCTGAAGGTTTTCTTATCCAAACCCTTATTCAAAGTGAGGACAAGTGTGAAATTTCTGGGAATTGCTCAGAGCTGCATCCAGCCGAGTTCTGAATTCCTGCAGGGGTGAGGATGACCCACATATCTTCCGGCTTCCTCTTACCATGTTTGATAACCTTCACAGCAAATAAACTTTACCTTGTACAAAGTCTAAATTTTGTTTGCTTCTACCCAGGTCCAGTGTCCCTTGTCCTTCTGCTTTGTAACTCCAAGAGCACCTTGGCTCTGGCTTCTCTACACCTTCCATTCAGCTAGAGGAACTTTGCATTGAAATCTTCTCTGAACCCCTTTTCTCCAGGCTGAACAAGCCAACCTTTCTCAGTGTTTCCTCATGCATCATGTGCTCCAATGGTCTACTGGATCTTCCCTGAAGTACCTCCTTGTGTGTGTCCTTGTCTCTCTTGTCCTGGGGAACCCAGACCTGGACCCAGAAGTCCAGATGTATCCCGCAGTGCTGACCAGAAGGGAAGGATGTCCCCACTCAGCTGGAAGGTCTTGGTTACTCTTACATTATTCTTCATGAGGTTCCTGTCAGCCCATTTCTCCAGCTTGACCAGGTTCCTCTGAGCTGCAGCCCTGCCCTGCACTTTACTGACAGTTTCATTCATATGGCTTTGATTTGAAAAGTAAATTACCAAGGGTGCATTAAAACACTCATTGGCCCCAGATCACTCCCTGAGGAATACCTTCAGCACCCACCTACCACTTGGACTTTGTGCCACTGACATCTGCCCTTCAAGCTCAGTGTTTCATCTTGTCTATCTTCTCAAGTATCATCACTGTAACTTTTGCCATCCTTTACTGTTAAAAAAAAAAAAAATTAAGAAGAAGCACAAGTGTGCCATTCACTTCCTAGGCTTGAAAATCCCAACTCCCCACATTCAACTTTCCTACTCATACCTTTCTGGCTTCCAGAAAATATTAAAAATAATGATTCCACATTCAAACACCTAGGGAAAACTAAAGAGAGGACAGATACTTTTTATTTTAAAGTTAGTTCTTCAAAAACCCTTCAAAGGGTTATCTGAGTTCATGACACCTGGATGGAATTTGCAGAAATTTTCTGAGCATTTCTGCTCCTTTTTTTCCTCTTTTTAAGGAAGTTGGCAAAGCAAAAATGTTCAGACCTGTACTTCCTTTCTTCAGAGGCTAGTCCTGAAAAAGCCCTCTTGAACTAATATGCAAATGTGTATTGCTGCATAAATTAAGGATTAGAAAAATGAGGCCAAACTCATTCAGTTTACTTTTTCCAGTCAGCCTTGTATAAATGAGGTGGCAATCTACAAGAAGTTGGTCTTTTCATTTAAACTGGGACTGTTCCAGAAGACCATGTACGAATAGAAATATTTATTGAAGATGAAATGTTCCAGACTTAAACAGGGGATAGGAACAGTAAATTCCTGAATAGAAAGCTGCATTTAATTTTATAATATTTGTTTTTTAATATACTTTTTTTCTTGAATCATAAATGTTTTAATTTATTTCAAAAACCAGAAATTATGTTGCTTTGGTATTTTTAGAAGTTTACTTAAGGCATTTATTAATCATCAATTAGATAATTAATAATTATTTTTTCTAATTCTTCTTTAAAAAGTTGCATATCTTTTTATCGGAGAGTAGTCTGGCATACGGGCACTTGTTCATTTTCGTGACTCAATTGACATTCAGAACTGACTTAACATAAAATATATGTCTTTATTTTGGCTCTCGGTTACTTTCCTAGTTCATCTTAGTCCCAGTCCAAAAGCTAACAGCAGACTTCCTTTAATATAGGTATGCCTCATAGCAAAATTCAGTAAAAAATTTGCTTTTCTATGAAAGAAAGTTTGAGGTAAGGAGAAGATGTGGAAAGAGCCTTAGAGACATATTCAAAAAGACATTTTTGCCTCGAGTTCAAATCTTTGTCACAAGGAAAACTCACTGACAAAAAACCAAAACAGTTTGTCAAAGAATTTCTGACTAGCTACTATTTCAGTATCACCAATAAGTATCACAAAACTGAAGCAGCAGTGGTAATAGTACATAATTAATTGCATTTCATTTTCCTTCATTCCTGCAGTCCCTTAACTCATGACAATGAACAGGAAAAGCAACTCGTCCACTGCCTGTCTCTAAACCAGGGTAGGCAAGGTCTGAGTTTTATCTTCCTAGCTGTTTTTTGCATGAGGGGACAGCTCAAGGTACGTACTCTGCAGAGGCGTTTGCAAACTGAGTCTTGGTAAGTGAGCAAACACCCCACTCTAGCACAGGTAGTCTGATCCCGAAGATCTTCTGACCTCCTAAACTCTGGCATTCTCTCTATAAATGCTGTGACTGCTGAGGAGGCCCCAGTGGGATGGACAGCAGAGACTGGGGCTCACAGGATCTCCTGCCTGGCTTCCTCCACGGCCACTGCCAGCACTGGATGGACATTTCCACATGCCCATGGGGCATTTTTATTTTCTTATTCTGTTAGCATGACCCCAACTTTACACACACAAGTGATTATGGACTTGGCTCAAAAACCCTTTACCTTCCTTATCAAGCCTGTTCCATTTGTCTCTTCCATGCCAAGGTCTCATGTAAGATGCTTTCTCTCTCTCTGTTGCAGCATTATCTCTGAAGAGAGAGTGCCCTCTCAGGTGTCTGAGAATTCTGTGTGAATTGAAACATAGACCAAAGACAGAGAAGGGAGTCTTGAGAGCTCCAAACAATATTTCTGACTTTGTTCATGCACTCAGGGAGTCAGCTCTTGACCTTTCACGTGGGTTATGCCCTGCCTACCCCTGCACACTCACAGTCCACAAACTCCTCAGCAGTCCTTTTCCAGGGCTGTTGAAGCAACAGCAGATCCTTTAGCACAGCCTGGGGGTTACAGAGCTATAGATGGAACCTAGATTTCCCCAGAGCCCTTCTCATGACTCAGCCAAAAGCATAAAAAGGATAAACTATAGCAGATGGTGAGAAGTCTTGACTCCATGCTCCCCGTCATGGGCCAGTCCCAGGACAGTAACCATGACAACTGGTAAGCCTGGATCTATGGAACCTGAGCTGTAATACTTACATTGCCATAATAAGCAGCCCTAATTTAGTCTTCATGTAGGACATCATGAGGATCTGCTTCCCCATAAGGATCAACCCCCAGCTCCCTCTCCTGGCCTGAAATTCATTGTGCTAAATCTTCACGCAGCACATCCTGAGCTACTGCTGATCAGGGATCACCACAGGTGATTGCAGATCCACTCCCTGGTGGTGGCAATCCCTTGCTGTGTGCTGGGCCCTTTTCATGTGCAGGGAATGGAATGAAGTTATCCTTTTCTCCCTCACATACCACAGCCTCAGGAGAAGATCCCCAAAGATCAAAAAAAAAAAAAAAAAAAGAAGATCCAAAAAAAAAATCTTCCATCGCTTTCCCCCTGCTCTTCTACACTAGGAGCTTCCCTGTAGTCCATACTGCAATCAAAACCAGCTTTCTTCCTCTTTGGGAAGTAAAAATCTCAGGTGAAACATAGATTATGCCTGGGGATCAACTACACAGTCATATATTATTGATTTACAGCATTACTTTGTACTGTTAGCCAGCAGTACAAAGTAATGCTGTAAATCAATACATGCTTCCCCCCAGTTATAGTCAGATTCTGTCAGATTTTTTTTTCCTGAGACAGTTGTTAATTCTGGAATATCTTTACAAGTTTTGAAAGCCCACCTGTCATTTCATAAAGCTACACAGAGCAAAATGCATCCCAAATATCTCCCCTGGCAGCAGACAGGAAGAATAGTCCTTGGAATTTGTACGAATTGCTGTTTAAGGAGTTAATTAATTTAATTTGTATAGACCCACAGACATTAACAGGATTTACTATATACAGAGCACTTATAGTGGTGTGTATAAGCTGTATGTTATGATTTTATAAACCAAAAGTTGGCAGACTCTGTTAGCTAGCCCTAAGTAACAATGATCATGACTTCTGTGTAGAGCTCCTCATTATTTTTAGCAAACCACACTCCTGCCTTTTAATCAGTCCTGTGGAAGTTGCAGGGGTTGTGGGTCACCATGAGATGGATATTGAGGGAGTGATAATAAATTAGGAAAGAAAAGAAAGAAAATTATCTGAAATTCGTGGCTACGAAATTAACAGTAATAGAGAAAGGAATGGGAAATGGCCTTCTGCACATTTATTGATATCTTAAAGCTGCAGCAAAAATAAAAAGTCATTAACTTATATATTGCAATAATCAGCAATTTCCAGTCTCTACAGAGTGATTATCTTCAAACATAGGCTTAGAGCTCCCCTGTTCCTGCACTGAAATCACAGTACCCTGCCAAGTTTGTACACAGTTCCCTCACTGTCAAAGTGAAGGAACTCCAGATTCTCTGTGCTGCAACTGGCATCTCCTTCTGAATCATTTTGTAAGTTCCACAGCTGAGTATATCAGGTTAACCTTGCACTTCTGAAAGCCACTATGTGTGCTCCCTTTCTCCTCCAGCATGCCAGACAGTGGTGTATTTGTGTTCAGCCCATGGTGTGGGTAGCAGGGGGGCAGTCTCCAAGCTGTGGCTGCCTGGCTGTGTGCTGTAATTCTCTCTCTTCACATGAAAAGAGATGGTGCATTGAGTCTCTGTACCTTCAGTGCCAGGTAATGCACAGAAGAAGGAAATGAAATGCAATGTGTGTGTGAGGGTGGGGGGGGTGTACTCATCATCCTGAAAATAATCTTAACCTTGCAGTAATTCTAATTAAAAAAAAAAAATATGTAACAGCTTACTATTGTTGCTAGTTGCTTTACTGATATACAAATAATTGCTGCAGGTAAAGCCCCAGTTTCACTGCAATTATATTTGAAGCTAGAATATCTTTTTACCTCTGTCAGACGCCAAAAAAACTGTTCAGTAGTTTGAAGTTAAAAGAACTCCTTTTTATTATACCTTTTGCTTAAGATGTTTTCAAAAGCAAAAAAAACAGTTAAGCCAAGCTCACGTAGTAGAAAATTTGATCTTTTTCTGTCTGAGATTAACAGGGCTACTCAGTGGATGCTATTATCTAGCATTATCTCATAGAATTAAAAAATTTATTTTGCAAACTGAACTCTCTTCTAACAACCAAGTGGTTTTCATCTCTGTTGAAGATTTTTGTTGTTATTTTTTGTATTTAATGTTAGCTTTGGAAGATAAGCTACTAATATACATCTGTTCAAATTTTCTTGCAAAGTCTCTGAATGACTTTCATGGCAATTTCTGCCATCAAGGACCACTGTTTATTAAAACCTTGTTAGATAGTTATTTGACAGGTTTAAGACTCCAGGCTTTGACATAGCAGAGGCAGCTCTTGTACAATGATTTCTCAGCACATCCTTCACAAGAAGCTGTGTCTCACCAAGCAGGGTGAGTCTTAAACTTAGAAGCAGGAATGGTGCAGACAGATCAAAGAAGATAATAGAAAAAAGGTTTTATTTTGTTCTACTTTTGTTTTTTCTGAAGCCTGCTATAGTTACAATGATAAGACCTCAGTCTTATCTTAAAGGAGGTAAAACTTTTCCAAGGGAAGAGCAGGAACTGAAGGAGAAATCCAAAAAATACAAGTCTTTGCTTTACCTGACTTCTTAAAACACAGTCATGCTCCAGCCTAGGTAAAGGAAGACAGTGGAGCAGAGACAAGGAAATAGATGAGAGAATCTGCTCCAAGTAGTTAATGGATGCCCAGGAGCACATGCATCAAGGTGAACCCTTTGGCTGTCTCTTCCCCCTCTCTCCCACCACAGTGCCTTAAGGCAAATGACAGTCATGGGTGCCAGCAGCAAAAAGTGAGAGCAGCAGATTCCTTGTTGTTCCAGCACTGAGAAACTCAGTGCAACTGAATGCTCAGGTTGCTGACATATGTTGTGGAGACAGATTTCCGCAGTGTGCAGACTGAGATGCATAATCTGAACAAGGTTATGAGCCAAACATCTTCAGTGTTTATTGAAAACATCCCTGGTGTTTAACATTTTGTGGTCTTCTGAAATCCAGCCCTGCAGTTATTTCTCCCTTTCAGAGAGAACCAGACACTCAGATACTTTAGGAACACTTGGGTCCCTTTTTTCCCCTCCCTTCCAGCAGGAGAGACAGTTTAGCCTGCTTTTCCTGGTTCACATCCTGGGATGAATCACTGCAGACAAACAGCAGAGAGGCAGCCCAGAGGCCCTTACAGGAGCAGAAGAGGAGCAGTCTGTCCCTCTGGGCAGGGTTCACTGTGCAGAGACAGGGAGAGGGGAGGAGAGTGATTTATGTGGGTCCCTTTATAAGGGAGTCTGGCGTTCAGATACAGTGTGGGATTTTTCTTTGAAAAACAAACAAATGCTAGTTATACTTCCCTGTCTGGAAAAACTCAGTCCTTTAGCCAGTCCCTCTCCTCTTTGCTCATTCTTTTAACTCTCACTCATGCTAAGCTGCTTTAGAAGTATTTTTGGAGATATTCGGACTTGGAACGCTGTGTTCCTCCTTGCTGTTTTCAAACCTTCTTGCCTGATGTTCCTTTCCACAGCACTGGTCTCTAGGCCAGCCAGAAAGAAGGATATTGCTGAGCACAAAAAAGGCCTTGTGTATCCTTCCCAATAACTACTTTAAAGACTGTAACATATCTGCAAAGGGATTTCAGCATAATTTAAAAATGTCAAAGGACATTTGAAGGCAGTGTCTGGTGACATTATGCACAACACTTTCCTGCAAAGGTGGGTAGTGAGAAGAAATAAAAGCTAGAGGGGATTATTTGTTGGAACGTATCAAGACTTGGCTCTGTGTGAAGAGGTTTTGTAACATCTTACCTCTTGTAAAACTGCCCCTTGTGCCAGTCTCTGCATGTGTGCATATGAGTAAAAGGGGGAGCAAGTGAGAATATGCTTGTGGAAGTTTATAGAGCTGTTCCCATCTACGGGATGCTGGTTTTCTGGAGCTCATCTCTGGAAAATTCAGAAATTCTGCAAATAGAAGAGAGAAAGGATTTTGTGTAGAAGGAGAGAACTGCTAAAGTTCTACAACTCCAGATATCCATGTTCAGTTCTGTCATATTTTAATGTCAGATATCTCATTTGTTCATTGTTTTCTGTCAACCATCATCCAGGCAATCTGAAACCATGTAATGTATTGAAGACTAGATAAGAACTAGGAAATATTTCATCTTTGTTTAAATAAAATTTACAAGCTATTGTGTAAGGTAGTTATCCAGAGCATTGTTGCACATGTAAGCTGGATTCCTGCCACGTGCACCAAGAGGACATGTCATCCAGCCCTCTTCTGATGTTTTCCTGCAATTTATGTTCTGGCAAGCATATTTCCTGGCTCCTACCCTGAGTGTTGCTACAACTGTTGTGTGTCCCCACTGCTGGTGGGATCATACAGAAGGACAAAGGTCTGGGACCACCTGAATAAAGATCACAGTTACTTTCTCAAGTAAAACTTTATTATTATTTCTCTTTTCTCTGTTGCCATGTAGCATCATATTGGTCATACTGGTTAAATGTGCATCATCACACTTCTGATTTCTGTAAAACACATTAGACTTTTCAGGGAAGGGACTGGAACCCTTAGAATTTTAGTCACTCGCCCATAACAATTTTTGGCGTAGATAAAATACATAAAATGTGTATACACACATACACACAGACACACACAAATGTAAAAGAATTCCCATGGTTATCTATTTTACTGAGAGCTGTTGGATTACACTGAGAGCAAATATATGAATTAGACTCCACTTATTTTCTACTCAGTTTAAAACTGTAGCAATCTTCCTACAGTTAAAAGAAATTCAAGTTATTCCTAGGAGCCTTCTGTGCCTTAAAAGTCCACACAAATCTCACACTGAGCAAGCAGTGAGTAGAGCACAGGTTCCCTAATTAAACACAGAACACCCATTATTAGGGATATGCCAAACAGATAAATATTCCCTCTTCCTTTCAGGTGCCCAGGTAGTAATCTTGGTTTCAACAATTTGGGAGGGAGACTGGGTTTACCCTGAATGTCTCCTAATCCGACGATACTTTCATGGAATAAAACTGAATGTGCAGTCACTCATAGCGTGACAATGTCTGTGGCGTGCATTACAAAGAATGATGTATTTTCTCCAGCAAATCCTGTGGAAAATATTCTGTACTGCTTTTTGGGAGGGGTTTTAATCATAATGGAAAAAAAGCCCAGAGAAAAATATTCTGTGAAAAGTGATTTAGGTTGAAAGGTGAAAACATTAAGGTTTTAGCACACTTTTCTCTGGTTTGTCATGAAGTAGAGTAAAGGTGGACCTAACAGGATTCTACTTAGCATTTTCCCTTAAAATAACCCAGTGACAGATGCCTGTACCACTGTGCAGAGCACTTGAAGTCTGACTTCCAGAATGATTTATGTCATCCAGCATGCTAATAGGTTCCTTCAAAGCTTCTCCACTAGTTCTCTAACAGACTGGCTCAAAGAAAGGTACTCACATCTCTAGAACACAAAGAAAACACATATTGCTACCAGAAGAGTTATTTTATTTTCTACCATCAGCACAAGGATGGTGCATATATTTCTGGAAGTGGCAGGGCTGAGGGGCAGTACTAAGTTTGAGTTTCTACCTACACCCTTATAGAAAACAGCAAAACCTAATAGAATAAAATAAAATAAAAAATGAAAGAAAAGAAAAGAAAAGAAAAGAAAAGAAAAGAAAAGAAAAGAAAAGAAAAGAAAAGAAAAGAAAAGAAAAGAAAAGAAAAGAAAGAAAAGGCAACTGCATTTAGTTTTCATGAAGATCAGACAATTTGTTGGTAGTTTTTAAATTTTAGTTACATTAATGTTTTTATCACCCTATGCTTTTCCACCTCTTACCTTTCTTCTTTTCCATAGGCTGGTCTCCCGAGTCAGACAGGACTGCACGTGAACGGTGGCAGCTGCTGGGAAATGCCTTTGTTATTCACCAGAGACTGTTTGAACTTATGCCAGTGTCTTTGATGGGGCCTCATTCAGAAGCCATCAGGATCAATGGAAAAGCTGCAGTTAACAAGGCCTTGATGCCAGTCCAAATCTGATACCAAAGGTCCCTCAAGAAGGATCTGCTCATGGTAACATGGAGTGTGGTACTTGATAATTCTTGTACACGGGCACATTTTTCATGGGGAAGAAAATGTATTTGCTTCCATTCCACTGCAGAAAGTCTTACATGTGTCCCCGAGTTTTTGGCAGATGTTGAAAGCTGATCAGAAGCAGATGATGTGAGAGCAACAATATGTCCCTGAGCAGCAGCAAAGCAGCAGGTGCAGGAGGAGCATATGCCAGATTCCCATCAGCAGAAGGAGCTGCGTGAAGGACTCTCTGGGACTGCATGTAAGGTGCATGCTCCACTTTTCCTCTGGCACTGGGGAATATTAATGTCTTCATCCAGCCAAGCAAATGATTTGCAAATTTAGCTTTTAGTTATGTAATAATACATATCACAAATACCTAGGGACTACAGTGCAAGAAAATTTCTCATGCAAAACAACCTGGGTCTTTAAAAACCATCATATTTTACTTTTAAAATAGAATGTCCATAAAACATTATGAAGGAAATTAGAAACCTTAGCTGCCCCAAAATCTTTCGTACTCATCCAAGAATATGAGAAGTTTCCACGTAATCATTTTTTAAATAAAAAACATTAGTTTCAAAAACTACTGTATAAATTTAATTTGAAATGCTTTGATGAGACCAGTTCTGAGACACTCTTAAAAAAAAAATTAAGAAAAACAATGCTTCAGTGAGTGGAAGCTTTTTTCTGCTATTCAGCCCTGGCACTCTGCTTTGCTCTGCTTTGAATGGACTAAATAAAAATATGTCCATTATGATCAAAACTGAGCAATTCTGGATAGAAGTTATCCATTTTTCTCCAGTGTTATATTATGGTCTTCTCAGTGGAACTGGACAAAATGTCTGGTTTACAAAATACATATGCATATGTATGCATTTTGCCTTGACACAAAGCCAAGATTTTTCTAAAACAAAAAACATAACGCCCTCAACATAAGAGCCATCAAAACGCAGCAAGTACACAGGAGTATAAATTTTCTTGCACTGTTCCAAATCTGTTTTTAAACTCCTGCTGTGCCACACTTTTTCATGCTAGTGACCTGAAACTCATCTTCAGGAACAGAGATGCTTTCTCTTTCTTCCTACCTTCAGTGGAAATTTTCTTATTAAAACCTGCAGGAAGATTTGGGTTTGATATTTTATCTCATAAGGAAACTTTTTTCAGAGATCTCCAATTCTCCTATTGAGCCATAAAACGGCATTTAATGAACCAGTTAGAAATCTAAATAACTAGATTTAAAAAAAAACAAACTTCTATTTTCTGCTTTTTCAAATAGGATTGAAAGGCCACAGGACAATACAAACAAAGCGCCTCCACTGGACTAAGTCTTTTACCATTTAATCATCTCTAAAGTACTCACAGCATGACAAGGATTTTGTGAATTATGTGTTTTGAAACAACTTGCATTGTCACTAATGTAATCTAATGCAAAAGATGTAGAGCAAGTGTTAACAAGACAAAGAATTCGCTTTGAGATGACCAGCAAAAAAATTTGTTTCTAAGTATTTCACAGCACTGTACTGACAGATTTCCCATTTACAGCTGATGCCAGGAAACTCCATAGCTAACCTTGAATTTTAATCAGAAATACTTGAAGAGATTGGAATGGGAATTCATGGATTGATGTCCTTAGCTGTCCCAAATTGTTTGATAAATAGCATGTGGATGTAGCAAATGTTTGAAATGGGGATCTAAATTAACCCGTTGAACTCATAAACCGCCTGTATGACTTCTCCCATACCATGCCTGCCTATGCCCTGTGCTCCTAAATAACACAGAGACTATAAAACTCGTCCTCTAATCCTCACACACATGGCACAAAACTGAACCTTCTATGACTGGAAGTGCCACACTCACATTACATTTAGGTCTTGGTAGAAAGAAGTGCAAGAACTTTGCAGTTATCTCTAAGGGAACTGCCTTTGCAGTAGGAAATTAACAAATCCGTAATTCCAGACAAACTACAGGGATTTCTTGGAGTAAAGGAGAATTATGAGGAGTTGAAATATCTCAGTATTTGTTAGGAAATCCTAGAATACCTATCTAGAAATATGTTCCAGTTATACAGCCATACAAAACAGGCTGGGGAGAAACAGCAATCAACAAGGCAGCCCTCTACCCAATAGATAAAGGGGAAAAATTTAGTTTGGATATCCAAATTTTTTTCAGGGAATTTTTGAAACTCTCCTGTTTTAGACTGGCAAAAAGTCTGTGCTAGAACTTCAGCAGGAAGGGTGGTATAGGACAGCAAGAAAACCAAGATGAAAAATCTAGTGAATGATAAAATATAAACTCGTGTCCTAAAAAATTATGTTCTTCGTCTTTTCCCCCACTTGAATCTAGAAGGTACACAGGCTGACATAATTTTGCAATAGTATCTTTAATTCAGATATTACTAACAATCATAATGAAAAAAAAGTTGCAGTTTGAAAGAACAGATTATAAACCCATGTCTTAAAAAACATGTTCTTCATCTTTTCCTCCACTTGAATCAGGCTAACATAATTTTGTAATAGCATCTTTAATTCAGAAATTGCTAACAATCATAATACTTAATTTTATGTGCAAGTTCACTAAGTTCTCCTAAATAAATTATGCTTTTTCAACATAATTACAGATTTATTTATCCAAATTAAAATTAAATATGCTTCAAATTAACTTTGTGACAGCTGGCAATGGGTCCATTGGAACCAGATGCCGTCTGGGGATAAACAGAGAACATCATTTTCCAGCCATTCCTCTGAACCCCTTGGATCTACTAGTGCATGAGAGGCTGCACAAACAGGAATAGGAGTCAGTTGTGCTAATCCTGGTCACCCACCATGCCTCCACAGGAAATCCTCAGAGATGATGTGCCAGACATAATTGCTTCCTTTTATAGAGAGTAGAGCAAAGCAGAGAATTTTTCTTGAAATCCTTTGGGAAAGTATAGCTGAGGATGAAAAGTTGGACATGACAGAAATGAAAGAAAGTATTTGGGGGCTTTTTGCAATATCAAATGTTTACTGCTGCTGTTTAAGCTGATCCATCTAGTTTTCTTGAGAGACTTCTTTCTACCTTCAGAATATCCAACTAGCCAAATTGAATCTCTCATAGTCTTGGGAAGGGATCTCATAGCTTCCTCTGGTTTGTGGTGTAGCTACTCTGTTCAGCTGGTGTCATGGATGGGTGGAATGCACCTCACTCAAAAGAGAGAAGCAGTAACATGTTTTATTCAAGTGAAACAGTAATTTAAAGAGAGTTGAATAAATTTGATGGAATGTGACACATTTTGGAATGATCCACACAGAACCTGGAGGCAAAAGGGGTAAGGAAGCCCCTCTCATTGGTTCATGAGGTTCAGAGAGGACACGCTTCATCCCAAAACTCTGGATGGAGCCTAGGTGTGGCTAGATCCAATCTTAATCTCTGATTTAGACAATGGTTTATGCCTAATGGATTAGCTATACAATGTTTATAATAATATTGAGTAGTTACATGGGTTAATAATGGGTTTTCAGTATTAATTCAGCGTGTTATCAGTCACTGAGGATCTGTCACAAGTAATGGGTGTCTCCACCCTGAGCAAGGAAGGATCTCAGTCTCAGGTAAGGGACATTTCAGCTTGCAGGTTCATCACAGGGTATGAGGCCTTTGCTGCTTCTTAGTCAGCCTGAACCAAAGTGCAGTCTGGAGTCAAGTGTATCCATCACAGATAGCTTCTGGATAACTGAAATAATTTTGTAGATTCTCAGATACTGGGAGAGGTTTTCCACTATATAGATGGAGGCTAGGAACCTTCCTGTCAGGTGTTTTTGATTTGGTTTTTTTCTTAAATAACCCTGCAGATGTACAAAAGGATATTTTTACTGTACTGCCCTGGTCCCCTGCCCTTCAGCTTCAGAAGTGACAGAGCTAAGTATATTTCCTTTTTCTTCCCGGTTTGGTTTTGTTGAGTTTTCTTCCCCTTCTTTTGTTGGTCCAATTACAATATGCAGTTGTCTTCTGTCAGCAGGAAACATATGAGAAAAGGTTTGTAAATTTATATGCTGAAGCTCTGTACTCTCTTACAATCCCAGCAAGGGCTGGTTTCTAATCCTTTAAATATCAGGATTCCATTAAAGTTTTCTTTCCTTCTTCTAATTCTCAGTATGATTCACAACTGAATTGAGCATTAGGCTGTTTAAACAGTAAGACATTTACACAGAGGAACTCCAGCCGTAGTGTAAATACTATTTAACAAGATTTTTTTTAAAGACATAGTCCTGGAAAAGTCATTATAGCTATTTGTTTGCCAGAAACTATAGGAATAAGAGAAAAATCCTTTGTGTGTCATTTATTATTGTCACTTTATAGGTCAGGGAATTATAAACAGCTCTGAGTATTTTGCAATAGCAACTTTTTACTCAAAGCTCCTCTTTTTAAAATGCAGTGTCTGGTTTTCAGTTGTTACAATACACCAGTGCATTCTTTTAGTCACTTCAGCTGAGTTGCCCAAGTTTTTTTACAATTATGGATGCCAAGAAGATTTTATAGCCACATGTTAATGCTACCAGTTTTGCTTACTGTTTATATAAATCTTGTAACAGCATTGTGACTGTCAGTCAGAAAATAACTTTTGTAAGTATGACTGCTAGATGGTTTAATTTATCTAATAGCTTCCAATCTACATAAAGTTAGTTAAGAGTTCCTGTCATAACCTTTTGTGACAAACTTGCACAAAACTCACATAAATCCCATAAATATATACACTACTTCTCCTCAGCTTTAATTCCTTCTGCTGACATATAATCCATAGTAAATTTGGTATAATCTATTGATAGACTCCATATGAGTCTATGAGATTTTTTTACATAGGGTTAGATATTGTGAAACTTCCTAAAACACAAATGGGAGAAAAACTTTGACTGTCCAGTGGTTTTAAAGTCAACTAAACTCTGACTAAACTAAAATGCAACATGAACTGCTTACTATATTTCTGAGGTAATGCATCCAATGCATTTTAACAGACTTAAGAAGATATTTCATGCTCTCACTTCCACATAAATTCCCAGTGAAAGACCATACTTTAAAAGTGTATTAAAATTTCAGTGGGAGTACTTAGATGGTGAAATACATTCTTGCTGGTTTTGCAGGGTTGAGCTCAGTCCTTGTGTTTTTCAAAAGAAAATAAAAACTTCTTGTTTACATAACACGTGAAAATAGAGCCAAGAGACAAATATCCTGTGTTCAAAATATGGTGGTAAAAAAAAGAAAAAATAATGCAGCTGTACTGGTGCAATTGAGAATTATATGCAAAAAAACATTTTCATCAAAGCAGTAAAAACTTTTCATCAATAAAGCCAAGATAATATATAAATCACTATTCATTTTTATTTTCCTGACAATTTTACTCTCAGAAGACAGGAATTACCTTTAACAAGGAAGGCCAAAAGAGATAAAGAAGGAACTAAGGAAAAAAGCCCAAGAAAAGCAGCTGCTGCAAAATAATCATGATAATCAAAAATTATTTATCATAATTTTCTAATATTTCCCAGATTTGGGCAAAAATAAGATATAGTACATTAATTAAAACCGGCAGTGGAAAATTATACAATTTAGGAAATCAGAGAGTTCTTAGGAAAATAGGAAGCTCGTTGACAGGCTTTTTTAAAAATAAAACCTAGAATCCTCCTGATTATATGCAGTTTTCCAACCATGATATCTTTACAGATCTGTGTAATGATAGCATTATAACCTGAGGTTAGATCAGAACAAAGTCTTCTGTACTTGTGTCATGTGTGCTTCCCCTTCAGAATGTTAAATTACCTGGGCCAGTAGCTCAGTATGCGAGCCAGACAGACCCAGGGAGATTAGATATAAATTCCACCCCAGATATTCAAGTTTGGCTCCAGCTCAGCAAGAGAAGATTCATTCTTTGTGTATCTACAGTGAACAGATAGTTGCAAGTTCTTTTACAAAGTAAGAATACTTTTGACCTGAGCATCTGTCCTATATCAAAGAATTCCATGTAGTGAACCTCGCATTGTCATTAAAATATGAGTTGAAATAAACAGGTTTTACAAGAACGTCTTCTTGTTCATGGTTTTTTTTCTACTGTAATTTCCTTCTTTCTTCACCCATTATGTATTTTTAGTTCTTTCCTTACTCTTTTTTTACTGCTTCGTCAATTGCTTGTTCCCACTTAGAAGAACAGCCAGCTCCTGAGCAGCCAATAAGTTTACTCAGACAGATATTAACAAGGCTAGTGCATGATCCCTCTTGGTGATACTGTGTCGGGGAACTAAAAACATGAAGCTGCCAAGAGAAATTCATTGAAGAGTCCATTCTTTAAGGCTGACTGTAGCATTGTATAATGCAAGCCCAACTCACATATCCAGCCAAATCCTGAGAAATTATAAACTACCAAAGATAGCTATTTCCCACAAGGTTGGCTGCCCTAGCAGGTGTCCCTGGGAAAACCTTCCTTTTGCTGATCCTGCTTTATCTATAACAGATCAGAGGTGGAAACCACTCCCCACAGCAAACAACCTTACAATCACCACCAACCAACTCTGTATGAAGGGGCTGCTCAGCAGCATTGAACCACAAGGAGGGTATGGAATGCATACATACAGTGGATGCTCTCAGCCTTCTGCTCCACAGGTGCCTTTGGTGTGTTTTCTGATACCAATATCTTGTTTCAGTATGTGATCTGCGATGGTAAATGCAATTCATTCTCAAAAAAAACTTGAGTACATGATATATTGCAAATCTGGACTAAATCTGATATATATGTAACTGTTGCGTGTAAGAAGTAGATGTATTTACCTATTATTAATGTAATTCACTAATCATAAGGAACACTAAAAGCAGGATGACTACAGTTCTTAAAAGCATTATTATTAAAAAATTTCAGTTTCATACACGTTTTTCACTTTCTTATATATGTTATTTGCTTTGAAAAGGTTTGGATGTTTTACATTCAGTCAGCTTCCTTACTTCTCTCCTTAGCAACATTTTGCTTTTTTCCATAGTTTATGCATCAAATGTGCTTATGTTAAAAGCCTGCTTCTGCCTCTTTCCAGACTTGCAGTCTTGTAGTACTCGACCTACTTTCTTTCTTGTACATCATTGTTAATGTTAAGACTTCTCCCCATTAAGTTGTGATTGCACTAACATGATCTCAGTGTTTCACAGCTCACAGAGATGTCTGCTCCTTTATGGAAGTCCAGTCTCTAAAACCAGTTATCCACTTGTCAGGATATGAAAGCACAAATATCACCTCTGGCAATGCATAGACTGGAAGGAAACCTATCCCAAGTCTTATTTACACTGCAACTGTTTACTGTCCACTTACAAGGTAAGGATACAACTAGTTAAAAATTTTACAGAGCCCCTGTGGAATGTGGTTCACATTCCCTTGCAAGTAAATTCACTGCGCTGTTGACTTTTTTTTTTTTGGTCCATCACTACAAGCTTGTTTTAGCTGTAAAACTGTTTTCAGTTCCGCATAGGGAAGGTCAAAAGGACGAAACTCTCTGACTGTAAACAAGAAACTTGAAATGTTATGGGCCTAAACTGTGAATCACAAACCCAAACCAGAAGACACTAGAATCAGTCTATGCTCACCTTTGCAGAGAACAGGCTTCAATAACTCTGGGCCACAAAAAATACTCTGTGCTTGAGGAGGGTGAAAGGACCAAAGCTCCCCTGACAACCTGACCTTCCCTCCCAATCCCAGCTTTAAAGGCCAGTATGATTCTTACCACTTCATCAAAACAGAGTTATTAGGACATAAACACAAGGCACAGGGTTCTTTGCAGCACATCTGAACACCTTCCAGCTTATCTACTTGTTGTTTTCAATCCTTGCCAGTAATGCCTGCAGGAAGCTGTAAAACTAATCTCCAAAATGTGCTTTTGGTAAATTGTTTTAAGGAGAGATAGGAGAGAAAGTGGACTAAAGAAGAACAAAAATAATTGAAAATATAATAGTAGAATTCCAACTTACACACATAATGTAGTTTTTTTCCTAATGTTCAGAAATCTGTAGAAACCAAAATCTATATCAGGTCAGTTTTGAGCATCCAACATGATTAATTAGATTATTGTTATGTGTCTCTAACATTATCTGCATCTTAACAAAAAGAATTTGTTTTCAGTACAGCAGCACATTTTTAATCCTATTAGCTATGTGAAAATAATGAGTGAAAAATAATCTGGCTATACAATTTCTGGTTTGTTGGCTTGGTGACACAGCAGCACAATTTTTTTTTTTTATCACAAAATATCATACTGAGCACAAACACCACTAAATGAAGACTTGCCCTGGCTGTCAGAGTGAAGAAATGCAATGTGCCAATGAGTGCGGGCCCCAGCTTTGCAGCAGGCTAAGAGTAACTTCATATCCATGCCATTTCTCCAGAGTAAACTGGAGCACAGCATTTAAAAGCAGTGCTTTAGATTGCTGATCTACAGACTGATTTGCAGGTTAAATGGACAAAATTGGTGGGAACCAAGTGAGCTCTGAGGAGAGAGCCATAATATCACTTTCTGCTTTGGTGTTTTGTGTCCTGATGATCTATAGTCCAGAAGTTCACTTAAGCTTTAGGTATCTTTGAAGAGCTAGAAAAAAAATTGCAGCTCTCACTTAATGTTGAGAATGATATATTTTGAGAAGGAAAGTATTTTAAAAACCCATATTGAATGAGGTTTGGTTGTAAAAAAAAAAAAAAAGAGCTTTTGATGCTTATGACTTCATCTGACTATATATAACAAGTGAAACTCAGGAGAGTGAAAACACATCTGTAAGATGGCAAGGATATTTTCTAGAACCATTATTCCTATTTTTTCACAAGAATAAGAAATCTTTCCTATGGTTTCCATTGATTTGCTGCTCAGATATTGATCCATGAGATACAAAAGCATTCTGACTGGTGTTAACAGAAGGATACATCTGCCCAAGCATGAATAAAAAGTTTGCTCTAAATCCCAGATAAGTGTTAAATGTGCTTTAAGTCCCTTCATAGTCCTATAATGAAAAAGGTACCTCTGTATATCAAAGCAGATCAATTTATTCTAAAAATAAATACCTGATACATGCCAGAATAAATGTCCTTTGAAAGTGCCTGTTGATCACTATAAAGGGAGTCACTGCTTAAGATTTTAAGGTTAAATTTTAAAACACCTAAAATTAGCTGACTTAAATCTTACCCTACGTGCTTCCCTTTCTCACTGTATCTTTAGAGTTAGCAGAGTATTAAAAAATAATCAGGGGTCTTTTTCACTGCCAAAATACAGGACTTTTTGCTGACAGTTGCCAAAATGAATCTAGCCTGAGCCTAAGAAATACTGCAGGGCTGCAACATAGGATCACATGCAAATCATTCTTCCAGGCATAAAGACAAACAGAAAACAACAGAACTACTGCTTTTTGCTAATCCTTAGGATGATTTGATGCCTTGAGTGGCTGATCCAGAACAGAGACTAAGCAGACCTAAAGGAATAAAGTAGGTATTTATTTAAAGGCCTTAAAGGCCTGGGCAGGACAAGAGCCTGGCCAGGGATACCCCCAGGCTGGAACCAGAGTGGTCACCAAATGGATGAACCTGTCACGAGGTCTGACACTTTTGGTCCATTTGCATATTGGAGTTAATTGTCCAATTATAACTTCAGGTTATGAAGTTCCCATCCTCCTTGTTTGCTCTTCTTCAGTTTCGTGTTGTTTATACCTCTAGGCCTGAAGCTTGTAGTGGTTGTCCTTGGTCTTAAGCTGGAAAAGGAATTGTTTTGTCTATCTATCCTGTGAAGAGAGCCTTATAATCTTATCTTACAACAAACATGCCAGCAAGAAGAGTAGCATGATAGTTATCTTACTGCAGAAAGAATTAAGAAATCCAAATGAATTTCACAGTTCTTAACTACCTTCATTCTTCCTGCACTTTGAAGGAAAGTTAGGTTTAGTGCTCTCTCTGGCACCAGAAACAAAGGAGGTCAATACTTAACAAATGAAGAGAACTACAGTCTGAACAATATTACCACAGGATTTTTTTGGCTGAATTACTTCTATCAACTGTCTGTTCAGCCTAAAGTTTAAATTGGCAGCACTCAACAGCTCTCAGTGAATTTAGCACAGCTGATTACTTTCACGTCCAGCCATCCACAAATACCTCAACATGTTGAAAGTCACGGAAATTTGCAAAGAACATGAACACCATGGAATTCATAGCTCCCCAGACAGCTGTAACAAAATGCAAGCAGGGGTCCTGACCCTGTGGATGCTCAGTTCATTAAGTTTATACAGGAAAATAAGTAGTTGAAGTATCAGCCCTTTGGCTAAACACTCAAAACTCTAGCAGCTGGTGTGCTGTGACAGACATTCGTTAAAACTGTTTATCACAATTTTATTCTTTCTACTGCCATTTTCTTTATCTCTCACTGTTATTTCTTCCCACAGCTTTAGAAGAGAACTCTTTGAGACCTGAAATTTCAGGTATGCTACCTAAACAAAACTATAATGTGATCAAGGACATGATTCTTTAATCAGCATGGCAGCACAAAATGTAAATAATTGTAGGTCATGATGAGTGTGACAAATATCATAATCAAGATGGTGATGAGGATGGTAATGTGGATATAAAACATGGTATTCCAGGAGAAGCTTCTTTCTCCTAGCATCAACATTTGAGTAAGAGCAGTCTTTTAAAAGTACATTAAAGAAAAATGTTAAAATCAGCTACACTCTGGGCTGTTTTATGACATATTCATTCAGCATGTTATTTAATCATGAGTAGGAATACTGGTCTGCTCTTTAAAATGGAAACTATATGAGGTGCAATAGTTAAAGCACGGTGGCATTACTCTGTAAATCTGCCAGGAGAATTGGTTAAATCTTGTCTAAATCATGGAGTGAGGGAGAGAAGTTGTCTGATTTTTCAACTTTATTGGCACATCTGGAACTAATAACAATGGTCCCTAGTATGGTTATGTTGGGCAATCAAGGATCTCCCAAACTACTCCTAGGCATGACTCAGAAGCAAGCATGTGCCAAGGACCATATCTAAAAAGCAGCCTGAAAATGACCACCCTGCTCTGGGACAGTTTAATAATATAAATTACTTTAAGCTGCACTGCTGGCCTGAGAATGCTTGCCATTATAGCCTGTGTGTCCAATAATGCTAAGGATTTCAAAGGTATTACATAGTCATATATATACACAACACACATTTGTTTTATATATATATATATATATGCATCAAATTACATGATAAAACATTAGGTTCTAATATTATTCTATTTTTATTGTATTAGGCTTATACAATTATATATAATTATATCTTTCAGATTAATTTATTTTTCTTACTACAGTACATTATAAAATGCAATATTATAAAACTATTATAAAATATTGTGTCACATTTGTTAGGTTATAATCACATGAGAATAAAGCGGTGTATTGGGTTTGCATGGCCAAGTTTTGGTAGGGGCAGCTTCTGTGAGAAGCTGCTGGAAGCTTCCTGCATGTCCAGCAGAGGCAATCCCTGGCAGTTCCAAAGATGGACGTGCCACTGGTCAAGTCTGGGCCAGCTAGAAATGGTGGTAAGGCCTCTGTGATAACAGATTTAAGAAGAAAGGAAAAAAAAAAGTTAATGCACATTTGTAATTGTGGCCAGAGAAGAGAGGAGTGTTAGCATGTGAGAGGAGCAGCTCTGCAGATCCCAAGGGCAGTGGAGAAGGAGGGGCAGGAGCTGGGATTCCCCTGCAGCCCCTGGTGCAGCCCATGGTGGGGCAGAGGCAGCTGAGCCCTGCAGCCCAGGGAGGGCCATGGGGATGCAGAGATCCCCCTGCAGCCTGGGAAGGAGACCCTCAATGGAGCACGTGGGTGCCTGAGAACAGGCTGTGACCCCATGGGAGGCCCATGGAGAAGGCAGCACCCATGGGAGCAGCCTGTCCTTGAAGGACTGCAGCCTGTGGGAGAGTGACCCACATTGCAGCAGTTGGGGGAGGACTGCTGCTCATGAGATGGAGTCACTTTGCTCCAATGAATTGATGTTGTGAGCACTTCACTAAGTCTGCTTTGACACTTAATGAGATTTTTTTGACCTTGTATAAAAAAAAGTAAAATGTATTTGGGCAGCATGAATTTGTGAGCACCTAATTTGAAAGATGAACAGATTTTTGTCCCAGCACTGGCTAAGTTGTTCCTTTCTAAGAACAAAGAAAATTTTAAATTTCATAGTCCAGAGAGATATATTAAAAAAAAAAAAAAAAAGAAAAAAAAAAAAAAGAAAAAAATAGAGAGAGAGAGAAAGAAGGGGGAAAAAAGAAAGCAGAAGAAAAAGACATTAATAAAAGAAAGAATAAAAAAACACCACTCAAAATCTCTCTAGTCACTTTGGAAATTTTAGGCCATTTCCTGCAAATTATACTTTCTGAAAAAGAAATGCAACACTACCCATCCAACCTGTCAACTGCTACAGACTTTCCAGAAGCACCACTCTCTAAAGTTGTCAACAGTTTATTTTACAAAGATATACAGTCAGCAAAGAAGCAGGTAGCACAGAGATAGCCTTTATTCAGAGCAAGTGGCACGCACAACCCTTCTCCAAATTGTCAGACACTTACAGCTGTTCATCAGTAAACCACATTGTTAGCAATGAAACCATGGAAGAACAGGGTGTTGCAAATTTCCACACCAAGCCTGCAAAAGACATTGTGAGACTGGAGCATAGAAAGTAAGGCCTTTGGAGACTTCTACTCATGCAAACAATCACTGGACTACGTGAAATTTAAAATCAAATTATTGCAGTTGGAAGAATAAAAAAGACACTCCAGTTTCAGGGTTTCCCTACCACAACTCTGGGATTGGAGGTCCAGGCTTTAACATCATCACCATATGTCAGACTGTCTCACATTTTGCTTGTTAAAATATAACCTATTATTTTTATATTTGTTGTATAAACAGTAGCCAGGAAATTCTTTTAAACTTCTATTACTCATGCAGTATTTCCTTCTTCTCAGATATTTAAGAGACTTATTCTTAAACAGGCAGAGAAGGGTTCTCCTGTTCATGATTTGTCTGTTTCAAGTAGTGCAAGTTTTACTGATTTCTCTTTTTGACATCTGGGTCAGAGCAGTTTAATTCTGTATTGAGTAAGCAATGAGTGCACTTTGGCCTGGAAGTGTTCAGGCTACTGATTCAGTAAATATATTCAGTCTAGGGAGATTATTAGGTTTCTACTTTCAAATACTTATTTTTAAAAATAAATGAAAAAAAGCAGTATTTTTACTAAACCTGTTTACTGCAGAATGGTTTTTATTGGATTTGAAGACTTCTCTTATTTTTGGAAAGTAGAAAAACATCTAAAACAAAAGTCTCCTTTAGCATTAGATATGTATTCAGACACAAGCAAAGACTCTACCTTCCCTGTTTATCATGTACTACAGTAAGATAATTTTTCAATATTTTCACTCAAATAAATAAAGAATTATATATAAGTCATTAAAATTTTCAGCCTGGTCTCATTCTAGTCCCAATCCATTAATAAAAATGTGTTTTCCCCATGGCACAGTAACTACTTATCTTGAGCTGTCAGTTCAGTTTTATAATATCGATTGAAAAACTGTTATTCCTTAGAATATAATTTTCATTACAAGTGCAGATGTTAATTAGCATAAATAGGTAGTAGCATTTGTAGAAATCAGACAGTGTTCCCTCAAACATGTCTGTTTTAAACTTGCACCTTCTGCTTCTCTGAATTTTTCGATACTGATGCAAGAAATGAATAGTTTTATTCTACTTTTTTTTTTTTTTTTTTTTTTAACCTAGATGATTTTTAGACAATTACAGAATTTTTCACCAAGGACATGCAGTGGTAGGACAAAGGGCAATAGGTCCAGGCTGAAAGAGGTTAGTTTTATGTCAGTGTCAGCTACAAGAAAGAAATTCTATACTCCAAGGGTGGTAAGGGACTGAAACAGGATGCCCAAAAAGATGTAGATGCTCCATTCCTGGAAGTGTTCAAGGCTGGACTGGATGGAGTTTTGAACAACCTGATTTCGTGGAAGGTGTCCTTGCCCATGGCAGAGGGGTTGATCTTCAACATCCCTTCCAACACAAACCATTCTATGATTCTATTATGTGAAGAGTTGGGCAGTGGTCACACAGAATATTCAGCTCTGCAACAGCAACACCAATTAGCAGAAAGTTAGGCAGCTCTGAAGAATGAAGTAGAAGGAGGTGTGTGTGTATAAGAAAAGCACTCATAGCTGGAAGGGCCAGAGCTGAGGAGACAGCTGAGCTTCTAGTGTTGTCTGCAGAAATGGTTGTGAGGATGAATTGGAGAATGTCCAAAAAAGTGATGTGGATTTGTCTCTGAGCAGCCTGGTTTAAGATTGCCTCTGTGCCTAACTCAGAAGTAGGCCCTGCTTCGAATGGGCTTTGGATCAGATGATTTCCAGGCATCTCTTCTAACATAAATTATTATGTTACTGTGGCTTTAATAGGCACTGCTATCTAGTTGGCATATGTATCGCAGAGTCAGATTCTAAGAGAAAATATGGGAGAAACAGAGCAGCAGCCTCAGGTTACCTGACTTTTTCAAAGGTGTCTAGGGACTCTCTGCAGCTCCTCATTCCTTCCACACTTGACTTCATGTAATTCCTCACCTCTTCCTCATTCCATGTCCTAGAAGTGTCTTTTCTATCCCTGACTATCCCCACTTATAGGAGCTTCAGGAAGCCTCCAAATGAAATACCTCAATTTTGTTTTTATTGTGGAGTTCTACCACTTGGGCTCATGTGCACACTGGGTGCAGCCTTTGACCTGTATGAATTATGAGTATAATGAAGGCTTCTAAGTTCCTAGATTCAGATGTCCTCCCTGGACATGCCCCAGCCTTTCACAAGTTTTTATTCTCTGGTTCTGTGGCTACAGCTTGTGTGGGAAAGAAAATTTAAAAAATAGCATCTATATTTGTAAAGTATGCAATTAATTTTTATAGTTCCTAATTCTTCAGTACAGAAATGCTGTTTCCTTATCCTGTGGTGGGATTTTTTATCTAATTATCTTAATGATACAGAAAAAGTAATACAAATTTTGATTATGTTTTTTCTTTTGGATTCCTATAAGAGCTAATCCAAGGAGCTTTTTCTGGGCTTCTTCTCCAGGCAACAAAAACGTCAGCAGGATGGGAACAGTGGGAAATTAGTGCAGCTACGTCAGATTTTCACTGTGCTATTCTGCATACAAATGGTTTTCTGCCTGTTAAATATGATCAAATTTTAATATGACTTTAAAAATTTGATGAAAAGCAGGTATGGTTTGGACCTCAAAAAGACAATAGCAGTTGGAGGGGGAGGAAAAACAAGCAAACAGGAAACACAGTTGATGGTTTATTGGTTTGTCTCAAGGTTTTGGCATTCTCTGTTAGTGCCAACTACTCAGATGTAGTCAAGGATAGTAAAAGCCCTTGGGGATCAATCTGCTCTATGTTACAGTGCCTAATTCTTGTAGATGCCTGACTACAGACTTTCACCTGGTTTAAGTGTCATAAGGGTTTATGGGCATAGGAGGAGAGGGAGGCAGTGTATTTCAAAATAGCAAATATCAGGGGTCTTGGATTTCACATCAATGCGGGTACGTCTCCAAGAATTGATCTCATGTTCTGGTAAAGCCATTTAGGCTGAGGCCTTGATACATCTACAAAATCTGAGTCAGCTTACTGCTGTCTTGCACTTAATCTAAATCTTTTGATGACAATCCAGGACCCTTCTTTCCCTAAATTGCCAAAGGATTCTACAGATGTAGTTTTCCACAAAAACAGGATTTTCCCACATAACCATGCACAAACCTGGCAAATTAGATCAGACTTGTAGACAGTTCTTTTCCTGTGTTGGAACAAAGCTGGCTGAAATAAGAGAAAATTATTGTAAGCAACCTAAAATGTATTGCTTGCTAATGACAGGAGGATGTATGCAACTGTGGCACACTACAAGCAGGTGCTGCAATAATGTTGTTCTCCTCCATGGGAGGAGATGGAGTTAATGAAAGAGTTGCAGTACATTCCTGTAGATGAAGTCTTCTCCTGTAATCTGCATCATAGGATGGCACATTTGTGTGTGTGTGTTGTAATTTGCCATGACCTGTGCATTTATAATATTTTCTGTGTAGTGTCAGTATTTCCATGGTCAAGCATGACCCAATGTCTGTAAGAGAACCGAGTTAGCTGTACCCGAACTGCAGACTCTTTTTTATTCCACTCAGCAGATTTTGTAGCTGCAGACATTTTAGAATTTAAACTCACTTGCCAAAGTTTTGTGTTGTAATTGTTTTGAAGGTTGAGGACCAAAAATCACAAGCACTATATTTTTGAAAATAATATCCTGTGTCAGGTGATAAAATACTACTGAAAACCTTTGTACAAATTTCTTCTCTGAAAGCTCTGTATATGAATGGAATATATTTTTAATTATTTTTCATACCTCCCTTTCCCACCACTGAAAAGTCACCATGTCCCTATGAAATGAAAATTCAAGTGCTTGATCAACCCAACGTTAATCTCATGGTTTTGGAGCTGGATGTTAGATGAAACAGCTTCTCACATTCTTTAATTTGCACTTACTGCAGTGCCTAGCCCTCAGTTGTTTGGGATATCTTGGTTTGAGCAGAATACCTCAGAATCCCATTTCAGAGTGGTGGGATTGTCAGCAGATTCATTGTACAGGAAACTTGGTTTGACCTTTCCTTTTCATTCATGTTAGTGACTTTCTTTCTAATCTCGGCCTGGTCCTTTACTTCTGAATTATGGGATGTTTTCATAATATTTGTCTGATGAAATTCTCAAAGGGCTGTTAAATATGATTGCACAGTTCAAAAGTGTGGTGGAATGTAAGGGTGAAAGTTTTAGTCAACTATATCTGACCTAGTCACTCTTATTTCTCCTTCTAATTTAGAAAAGGTTTGTATGTTTTGTAAGACCTAATTAATGGAATCTTATAGTAGAGATCAAAACTAAATAATACCTGAATAGCACCTATTTTTCTGACCATTTAGATATAGGTGACTGCAGTGACATGCAGATCTATTTCATCTCAAGTTTCAAAACAAGTGACAAACGATTAGAATAACAGTAAACCACAGAGGTAAAACTTGCATTTTCAAAATATTCTAAGGGCTTTATCAACCCAGTGACTTCTGCCTGCTATGTTCTTATGGCTCCTTGAGAGTTATTATGCCTTAAATGCCTAAGTATCTCAAATATATTCTAGAATATAAGTTGATAACACTGGAGAAAATGAGGAAGTCATGTAAAAAATATTGGGACTTTACACAAAAACCTGTGAGACTTTCTCATGCATTGGTTTATATTGAGATAAATTATACAAGCTATACAAAACATGCAAGAGTGACTTTTACATGTGACACTTCCATCTATGAGATGTCTCACCAACAATTTCAATCTCCCACTTCCCCATTGATGACAAAAGCAGCAGTGGGTAAATCCATACTTTTACCCCACAAAAACAGTGGCATCAGTCACAAACATACTATAAAAATCGGGGGTTTGAAAACATCTCTAACCTTTCTTCATAACATCTCTAGCCTTTCTTCATTACATCTCTAGCCTTTCTTCATTACATTACTTCTTGACTGCTGTTAAGATTCAGCATAAAACCTTCTGAAAAAAAGCATGTAATCATAAAAATGTGCAGAAGATTATACTCACAATTCAGAATGAATAGGGCCCTTGCCATGAAAATCATGTTGGTGTTGAAAGAACATATTCTTTTACAGTAAGATGGTGATGATTCATTATTTTACCAGAGCAACTAGAGTAGGGATTACAATAATGAAATCAATGACAAAAGCTGTTCAGTTTACATATTTGTTTTGGCTTTCCATAATCAGCAGTGGAATAACATAACCCTGGGGTTAAGCCAGAAGAGCTCTTGAAGTCTCCAGCTGATCACATTACGTGAAATTACAACAGACTTTGTCAGTGATGTTTTCAAGAACTATGGATATATTTTTGAAAAATGGACATTTCCTTAGCCTTGCTAGAAGGCTCCAAAAAATAAAGAAATTACCAGCTCTTTCTCAGGGCTCTGGCAGAGAGATCGTGTGTGGCTTACACAGAGACCTTGGAGGAGCTCCCCCAGAAGCAGTTACTGTTATTCCTAGAACATGGTGTACTTTAGAAACATTCATTGGGATGATGGCAGCAAGAGCAAATGGTGTGTGTATGACTTAGAGGTACACCACGGAAGCTTTGGTCCCAGGTGGAGTTAGCTGAACAGTATTAACTTCCTGAGCTTTCAAGTCATCAAAACTATTTTAAAAAACTGCTACTTCCTCTGTTCCAAGTTAAGCAACTTGAAACACTCAGATGTGACTCAGAATTCTTCCAATAACATTTTCCTCCTATCTCTATACTATGAAAGAATATGTTCTGATATATTGTAATGTACAAATACATACTGATTTAATAGAATTTTGTTATAGGCTAGTGGGACTTCTCAGCTGTTAAAAGTGTGAGGAAAGTGGATAAAGACAATACTGTTTTGCTTAGGGAATAAGGTAAGCATGATCATATATCAACAGTCTAAAGGCTGACTTCAACAGAGGCCAGTAGTTTTTGCTGGGAACACCAAAACACCTTATGACCTTTTCACTGGCACATGTACAAAAATCCAGATACTAAATCGGGTTCAGAACCTTATAAGCCAAAACTTTATCTAGAGCATCATGTTTACTATCCCTCAATGGCTATCTGTTGAGATTATATTTAATCTTTTTTGAATACATTGTCAGTTTGGACAGTCACAGAACCTTTTGGAAACAAGTTCCACAATTTAAAAACCATTTCATTATCTTAGTATGCATGTCCCAAATATTTAAGGCATTTATAAGGTGCATAAATGGGTTTGTTCCTTGAGGTGCAACAAAGCCTGGGAACAACTGAATGCACATAAAGCAAATGCATCTTGCATTAGTGCCACAAAGGTTAGGTACTTGTAATGTAAACAAAGTGCTTGATGTTCTCTTCTTGTGGGATTGTGATGAGCTTGAGGAAAATCAGCTTGACAAACCTCAGTACTCAACAGTCACTGCAGCTTTGGTATGATGAGGATTATTTTAAGCTAAGAAAGCAATATTTTAAATTGTGCCTTAGATGATTTTTATTTAAAAAAGAATCCCCACTTTCTAAAATTATTTTCGGTTTTGGAATATGTTTATGGCCAAATTGATTTGCAATGCCTTGTTGGCTTTCCACCTCTATAGTTTTAAAATCTTTGGGGGGTGGGCAAGGGGGAAGGGAAATCAAAGGTCTCGAACTTGGCTACTGCAATCTTTCCTTCTGCCACTGACAAGAAGGACATGATGTGGCGAGTCTTGTCTATAGCCTGGTTTGATCACAGAGGACAAAAAACATCTGTGTCACCCTAGGAGACCACTGGTCAGAGTCCAGTAACAGATTCATGGCCAGACCCTTTGCAGAGCATGACTAATGAACAGCCATACAGGCATTAACCTTCAGCCTCAGTGGGTTCAACTGTTCCCAGTCAGCTGGAGATACAACCAAAAACTTGGTGTGCACTACATATTTGATGACATTCAAAGGCTGACTTTTTTTTCTGCTCACTAAGAAACATGGACCAGAGAAGACCACTGAATGTACAGAAAGGATAAAAGCTGTGATAACAGTATTGCAGAGTGGTCATTGGTTCCTAAAACAAACAGGAAGATAGCTCAGATTGGAAATTAGTGCTTTCCTGAATGCTCACACTTAATAGTCCTGTTCATGCTAGGAAATTAAAAAGCACCAGGGAGTGTTCCCCATCACTGGATCTGAAGTCTGTACTTATTCAGCTATCCTTGTACAGTTTTGGCTTAATCTAATTAGCAGCTTCACAAGTAATTCCTGGGCATAGTTTGTCAGCTAGCAGACACCAGAAGCCACTCACAATATCAGTCTAGATGTATCCGTTGTATTAGGCAGGGTAGGACTGTTCAATACAAGACAAACAAGATCATTTCATGCTTCAGTATCAGAGAAAAATCAAAGAGAAATGCAGTTTTCTAATACAGATGGAGCTTTCCCATGTCAGCTTATGACCTGTATAAACAGACTCTCAAAGCCTTACAAAAAAAAAAAATTAAAATCCTGGAGGAATCAAGTATTTTTTTTTCTTAAGTGCCTGAAAGAGAATCAATTTGTTACTTGTTCTGAAGCTGGTGTCTGGTGTCTGGCTGCCTGGCTAACACCAGCCTGTACTGAGTAGAGCTTCACTGACTAATGAGAACATAAAGATCTTCATACAGACACCTACACTTCAATATCATGATAAAGATCTGACACCTTCCTCCTGTCTTCTACAACCTGATGACACCCTTATGGTCATTTTCCTCTGACCTTTGTTAACCTTTGCCTTAAGTGCTGCCTGTTGCTGTAAATGCTGAGAGGAGTCCAAACCTCCAAACTTCTATGCTTGAAATGACATACTGCCATCTTTTGAAGAAATTCCTAAACAGTTTTAATTTTCTTAACAGCCATGCATGTTAATTCTCTTATCCACATATTTAGCACAGCAAGACTCAAGAATGTGCAGTGGCTGTTCAAAATGTCTGGTTTTCTAAATAAACAGAAGATTAAAATGGTTGAAAATACACTTTTGCAAGAGGGATTACTCGAGAGATCAACTTTATTAAAGGCTAATGTACTCAATAGCATTTTTGTGTCACAACTAATTGAATTTTTTAAAAAAGGTGTGAGGGGGTGCTCATGATGTAGGGAACAGAAGCAGCAAAATGTCTAGTTTGTGGTGCAGGTGGAAAGAACAACTATTTCATACTTTCCACATGCAGCACAGACTGTAATGCAAACGGAGCAATATTATCCTGGAACAGTGAAAGGAATTCCATGGGAAATATAAATTCACAAGGCATTTTACCTGAGGACATACTCATAATCTTCTCCACTGATACAAAGTGTTCTCATTTGTATTGTTTCATCTAAGGCATTTAATCTGTATTTTCAGAACTTTTCTCGAGGAAGTCATGAACTATTATACTTAAAAATATAAAACAAAACAACTCTGAAATACATAATCTGTCTGTAGAGCTAATGAAAGTATTTTCCTTAACATGACTGCCATAAAACATTAAAGCCTCTTCATTTGTCTAACCTTCTATGCAAGACACTTCCCAGATGTGCTGCTCCACAGGGAGTTCAAAGCCTCTGAAGTGCAAATAAAATGTAAATTCAGTGAAGAGAGTAGTTACACATTTCTTTTATTAGGTGAAAATTAGTCTGTTTAGGTATAACATATCCTTTGTTTCATTCAGGTTTTAAAACAGCAGTATTTTCGTCCTAAATTCTCCAATGTCAGCAACAATAACTTAAACTTGCAGTTAATCCATATATAGTTTGAAACACGATTTTCTAGAACAATTTTCCTTAATACCATAATGTCACTGTGTTTCAGTCCTGAGGAAATGTATCATCATTACAGCTGAAAACTTGTTTATTATTACTGGCCAATTTTCACCCAAGTCTCAGCTCCTGAAAGATCATATTTCTTCTGCTTGCTTTCATACTGTGATTAGGAAAAAAAAAGTATGTACGAGACCTCTGAGCTGCACACATACAGGGTGGAAGTAGACTGGTTTTACCTGATTGTTGAAAATTTATCTTATAATAGTGGTTAAATCTAAATCTGAGTGTAGTGTAGATGTTAAATATTAAGGTAGAAAACCGTGCACATTTGTGATGGGTTGATCCTGGCTGGATGCCAGGTTCTCACCAAAGCTTCTCTATCCCTCCCTCTTCAGCTGGGCAGAGGAGATTATATATAACAAGAGGGTCATGGGTTGGTGAGATATGGGCAGGAAGAGATCACTCATCAGTTTCTGTCATTGGCAAAACAGACTCAACTTGGGGAAATTAGTTTGAATTTACAACCAATCTAATCAGAGTGGGGTATATGAGAAAGAAAATGAAACTTTTAAAGCAACTTCTGTCTCACCCATCCCTTCTTCCTAGGCTCAACAGTATTCCAAATTTCCCTGCCTCCTAACTGCTCCTGACTCCTAACAGGGAGAGCTGCTCCCATTCTTCACCTGCTCCAGAGTGGGGTCATTTCCTTGGGAGACAGTCTTTCTGAACTTCTATAACTTGGGTCCTTCCCACAGGCCCCCAGAGGGTCACAAGTCCTGCCAGCAAACCTGCTTCAGGGTGGGATTTCTCTCCACAGTGCCACAGGTCCACAAGGAGTCTCCTCCAGCATGGTGTTCCCATGGGATCACAGCCTCCTCTGGCTGCACCCACCCGCTCTGGTGTGGGTTCCTCCAGGTGGATCTCTGCCCCAGTATGGCCCTCCATGTGCTGCAGGAATCTCTGCTCTGGGGCTGGGAACACCTCCTCCCTCTCCTTCTCCAGTGACTTGGGAGACCTCAGGGCTGTACCTCACATAGTCTCACTCCTCTCTTTGACTGAAGTTGCGCAGAGTTTTTTCTCTTTCTTCCCAGATCTGTTTTCCCAGAGGTGCTACCACAGTTGCTGATGGACTTAGCCTTGGCCAGGCGTGGGTCCATGCTGGAGCCGTGTGGCACTGGCTGTGTTGGACATGGGGAAATATTTTGGCAGCTTCTCACAGAAACCACCCCTGTATCCCCCTGCTATCAAAACCTGGCAATGCAAACCCAAGATACAAGTTTAACTTTGCATAAGCTCATCTGTCTCTGTAAATAAAAATTTACATGATCTTTTGTTTTTATATTCAATCATTTTTTTTCTTTTTTTGCTTTTCAATTTTCTGGAAATATTTGGAGGGTTTCAAACATGACAGCAGGCCCATTGGCTGCAACTGTCACATCTGTAAAGGAGATGCATTTCATTAGGTACTGCTGCAGCATTCTAGCAAGTTCTTCTTCTGACAGTATATTTCCAAGTCTTATGGTCTGAATAGCTGCTTATGTAGAACCTGATTTTGACTTATCATACAACTATAAGCTCTGAGTAATTCCACTAAAGTAAATTAGCTGAAAGGGATCTTTTATAGTCTTACTTGAAACAGTTAGATACTAAAAAAATTTGGATATACAGCACACAAGGGAGTTGGTGCTGTTCAGTCTTTGAAGCGTTCAGAACCTTGAGACATGATTTACCATGGGCAAAGTGACTGCTGGAGGTTTGTGTTCTGACACAATTTCATGATATGGCTCTGTATTTTTGTATTAGAAATGTGCTAAAGAATGGGTGCTCTACCTGCCCTGCCTGGGTCTAAGGCTACATTTGCCAGTGGTGCTGTGCAAACTCTCTCAAAAGATGCAGGGTTAGGTCCTTGACCCCAGGTTTGGACATTTTCTTCTGCCACAAAATTGCATCAATCAAATTAAACTCAGCAACTGCAACTTAGTTAAGTTCCTGAGGATATTCCTGTGCACAGTGCTGTGCCAAAGGATCAGTGCATCGTCAGCATTATCTAGTTATCATATGTGTCACTTCTGGATTGACAAAGAGACTCTCCATGCAAAAAAAACCATAATTTATGTTATAGTTTTGACATATTAATCCATAGTTCATATGGAGAATTAACTTTTTAGAGGCAGAGAAATGCCTTCTGCACATGAGTGCTTGAAACAGAGCCATTTCAAAACACAGCTCAGCTTAAAAATTCATTATACACATATGCAACTAAAGGTTAAAAAACTCTATCCTCAATATATGCTGAAAATATTTGTTGCTGTTTTCTTTTGGCTTTTGTTCACCTTTGATCATTAATTAAAACAGCAATTTGTGGACAGTAGTTCAGCAGCCCTAATACCAATCTCCCACTTTGAAGGAGCTTTTAACTTTCCCGCTTCTGACCAAAAGACAGGATGATGTTGTGCCCTGTGGACAGCATTTTTGACATCCATACTCTTATCACAATTCATGTTAAAATCTGAACAGTCAGGTCTTTTTGGTTTTTTTTTATTTTTCTCAATCACCAGATTTCAAGAACTCTCTGAGTTGTTACTTTACTGTCAAAATGAGGGACGAGTACACTGTGGAAGGACCGGTCCCCTCAGGCAGAGTTCTTTAGCCCCTCTCTCCCATTAACTAACTGTGTGGTCCATGGAAGAGCAAGAGCATAGGAAGCCGTGAGGGTGGCCCAAAGACATGGGAGCTAACAGCAGGGAGACTCTCAGTGACTACGCAATGTTTTCTTAAAAAAAAAAAAAAAAAATGTATCTGGAAAAAATAATAATTTTGGTCAAAATCCTGATTTTTTTTCCGCTGGGTTTTGATGATACATTTTCGAACAGCAGGAGCTGAAAGTGATATCAGCAGTTTCAGCAGCAAGGACAAAACAATACTGATGTGTCATTGTATTTCTGGCTGCAGTTTAAGTTCCCTTGTGCTAGCAAGCCCTTCATTCCTCCTATTGCTTCTCCCTTCGCAGACACTTCATAGCAGCCCCAGTGCTTCTGCCCTTCTCACCTTCTCCTGCTTCTGTGCCTGTCACCCTTGTCACTGTCTTTCTCAACTGTGCTCCCAGTTAGCTCACTGCTGCTTAAGTATAAGGCCAATAGATTAAAAAAAAAAAAAAAAAACAAAAAAGTAGCTGGTGCACTGTTTTTCTAGCCCAAGTCATATGGCAACCAAACAATGGTAAAATATCATATGCTTCCTGGGTTTGCCTCGTGATTTCCCTGAGCCACCATGCCGGGAAAAAACCCAGGTGGGGCCAGCCCTGCCTTCTTTGCTGACCAGAAAGTACACAAAGTAACAGCCCAAACCTTCCTAGTTATTAGATCAAGAACACACCTTTGAAATATAAATTTGCCTTCCCTTATTATTTTATGTTCTGCATAAACAGTGTAAGCTACATAAAGGATCGTGCTTCCATTACAGGTATAAAAAGGATTTAGCTGAGTGTTGTCATAACTCACAAGTAGGACAGCATTTAGGAATAGAAATAGGAAGGATAGTTGCCTCTAGGCAGTAATGGTGGACTGTCATACGTATATTTAATGTGCAAAAGAAGAAATTTCAGTCTTTTCTGTGACTGGGATCATTCAGCACAGCTATGTCTTAAATAGCAACAAAGAAAAAATATGTGGAAAAGCGCATGCTTAGGATGCTGTTCAGGCATACACAAAAATGGTAAGACATTTAAAGTTCAAAGAATTAATGCTAGTGATGAAAGATATCCAGGTCAAAAAGCTGAAGTCCTTAAATTCCGGTTACAATAAAAGCCAGAGTGGACACTGCAGTCCTTTCTAAGCCCATGTTCTCTGACCATCTGAGTTGAAGACTTGATCAGGGAGGTATGTTAACTCCAAGACAAGCAAATTTGATGTTGCAACCAATTTTTTTTTTTTTTTGTAGAGAGACAGAACTCTTTTAACTTCACATTTGAGAGACTCCCTGGCCTAAGAACTGCAACTTCAGACCTACATGAATTAAAGAAAAGACAAATCATTCCACAAGTTATAAGTTTATAGAAAAAAATCCATGTTACATAATATTTGCAATTTTCATAATTCAAATAGTGATTGAAGCCTCTGCAAAACCATTACTTGGTTGAGGGCTTCATTAAAGTGCTGAAGAGATCTTCGTGACTTTCATACAGCCGCTAGTACTAGGCACACATAAATGTGTGTGTGTGTCCTTAGGGGTCCAACACTTGTAAGAAGGAGTGGCATTTAAATCTCTCATAAGCTCTGGAAATACATCCTTTTGATAAGATGGACAGTAGATACTTATTAAACTAACTGTTTTTGTTGGTTTTTACTCGACTTCATGCACCTCTCCTTGTACCCATACCATATTGTCCTCCATACCTTACCCAAGAGCTACACTGCTTTCTGCCCTACAATTAGTTGCTTCATTTATTTTGAGTGTGTTCCCTGCATCTGTTGCTGGTGGCTCCACAGGTCTATGGACTGCCACATCTCTCAAGTTCTGTTAGCTCCACGATCAGTTTTCATTGAGGTAATGGAAAATGTCTGCACCCATAAGCCTTTCAACGACAGTCATAAATCATGACTCAAGCTCTCCAGAACACCTGCCTGTACCTCTGGGTTAATCCCACTCTGATTGCAGATCTAGCTTCTTAAAGCAAAATGTTTCATAGTGCCAGCAGAACCTGCCTGCAGCTGGAGCAGTACACAGAGGAGAGACAACCAGAATTACTTGCGAGTGAGTGCATCTGTCGCTCTCCACAGTGTTACTTCAGTCACTCATGTTAAGTAACAAACCAAATTTCCCCCCCAAATTTTTGATCCTATATGACATTAATAGATCCACAAGAGAAGATAGAATGGGAAACACTGCAATGTATATCTGTCTATCTATCTAACCACTTAGAATGCATCAGGGATCAGTATAAGTAGCAGTTTGAAAAGATGTTCAGGCTTTAGAGAAAGCATTTCACTTCTTCTTGGATGAGAACAGTTTAGACATTAGAAAAGCATTTTATGATTTTGGATAAAACTTGCAATTCATGATGTGTTGTTTGACCATTTCATGAATTGGAAATGCTTTCCAATTGTTCTAGAGTTATTGAAATAACCTTCTAAAACCCCAATGACCAAGAAAGACAAAACCAGAAATGAACATAAAAAATATCTTAGAAAAGAAGCAGCCAAAAAAATAAAAAAGCTGTTCTGTGTGGAGATGCAACAGAAAAAGTAAAAGTAAAGTGAATTAAAAAGGGACAATTTTACCTTAAAAACTACTCAGACACATTTATGAAAGGATTAACTTTTTATTAGAAGTAGTGCTGTGTGAACAGGTGACATATAAATTCCAAGACAGAAACTTTCTGAATGTTATACACAGGACCTCTGACCTTGCACCTTCAGTGATTTGTTCAGTCAATGTTTCTTGGTGTTCCACTGGCATCTAGGCACAGTTTGTGTAGGCATCTAAGTCTCGCCCTTGTGCAGGGAAAATGAAGTGAGCAAAGCCAGCTGTGCGAAATAGGAGTTTTGAATGAGTGAAAAACTTGCTTCTTTCACGTCCTTTTTTTTTCCTTTCCTAACAAGAATGCTAAAGTGCTACACAAATGCCACTCTAAGATATTCTGAAGTACCCACTTGGAAATTTTATTCTGAGAGTGGCAGAATAAAAGGTAAAACTGATTGTAATATGTAACACCTTCTGCTGAATTTCTTTTTTAAAAACTAAAACCTTCCTGTAAACATGGTAAGAATGTAGGTGTTCTTTTGTCTTCAGCAAAAAAAAAAAAAAAATCTAAATTTTCTGTTTGCGTCTAAAATCACAACTATTTGGTAGTCTTTTGAGATGAAAATTAAATTATTTATTGTATTTTTGTAAATTGCAATATTTAATGGACAAAAGACCCTTGTGAACTATGAAATACTGGGAATCCTACCTACATTTTTGTTTGCAATAAAATGAAATGTACATAATACCACTGACTTTAATTTATTTTTACCAGACTGATACCAACATAATTATCTTTCTTTGGAATTTTTCTCTCCTTCAGTGAAGAGTTTTGTGTGTGCCTCAGGAGAGGTGGCCTGCAGTGATGTGCCATTCCGACTTGTCTGCTTTTTGGCCCATGTGTCTGGGTTTTCTCTATTCTTAAGCCAAGTAATCTCTGGCCTTGGGCAGACACATATGCCCATTTTTCACCTTGACAAAGGAATAAAATACAGCTGAGACACATGGTACCAGAAACTGGGAGAATTCCTGAGTCCCACAGTATAGGTGTTGTCATGGTGACTGGAGACTCTAACATATAAAATAGCTTTTCACAATGTTCATTGTCCAAAGGAAGAAAAGGAAAAAAAATTTAAAAAGCAGGGTAAAAAATTGAAAAGCCTTTAGAAATTTCTCTTTTTTAGAGGGTCAGAATAGCATAGACTCTACTTCTTCAACTGTACTAGGAAAAATAAATGCAATGTTCCTTTAATTTTTTTCTAAAAAGGGAAATACAGCCATGATTCCTTTATTGTCCTCTACCTCATCCAAACTTCAGCAAAGCTATTTGAAATTCAATTCTTTTAGCATTGGAATTGACCTTCTCTTTTCAATTCACCATGTTCCTCTTGAACACCTTTTATTCTTTAATTCTCTGCTGCACAACTCCTGTTTTCCCGTTATTGCCAAATGCACTTATATGTGAACTACACTTATAGTCTATATAAATCTCTGTCACAGTTAAACTATCAATGATAGGTTGGATTTATCTGAATTAATTCCACTTGTAACGTTTATGTGAAAACTAATCCATTTTATTAAAAGCAAATTCTTTTTTAAGCACCACAGTAATTGCTTCATTACTACTGTTCCTGACACTATCATTACTAACATCAGTACAGTGTAGCTGAGGAACACAGAAAAAGAAATGTATTTTTAATATTATGGGAAAAACTTTTCTTTACATAAAAAGTGCAAGGTTTCGGAGGAAACCTAATATTAAAATGTAATGCAAATTTGATTTAAGAGAAAAAAAATTACATTCCCTGTTGTTATTTGGTAAAATTTGCAATAAAACCAAGTTAAATAAAGATATAGACTGTGCCTATGCTAGCAAACTAAACAGCAGAAGGAGCCAGGCTGAGGTCTGGCACCTGTACCTTAATTGTTCCCATACTGCCTGGCATGGTTTTGGTCCAAGAGATATAACAGGAGCAGAGACAGTGCTTGGTCAGGAACATGTGTTAAAGACTGTTAATCAATAACTAGCTCAGATTCAACATGAGGTGTTGGGGGCTAAGACATCTCAACTGAGTGAACACATGCCACGGGAAAGCCTTTGTCCTGCTTTTTTTACTTTTTTTATTTTTAAGAGAAATATAACCTGGGTTCACTTTTTCTAGACAACCTCTTTTGAAGTCCTGTAAATACTATAGCAAACAATTTTGCAGGTGGGAGAGTTCATTAAAACAGGAAGCTCAAAAAAATATTCTACCACACAGAATGAAAATGCTAGGCAAATAGACATGATCAGTTCATTCTGAGGATTGCTCCTCTTTAAGAGACAGATTCACAACCCTTGTAACTGTTTAATAGGCTGAGATTTAGGTTATTTATATTCTTCAGTGAACCACTTTTGCTTATTTTGAAGGAACCAGTTATTTGGAAAGAAGTTTCATATTTTAATGTTAATAAACTTAGGGAGAGTTTATAATCTGTTTACAAAGTCCAAAAATTTGGGTTTCTGCATTCTCTTTGACTTCTTAATAAATATTATTTCTTCACTAGACTGGAAGAAGCCAGATGGGACAGCATCTAGCATTTTCAGGAATAATCAAAGTGTTTGCACAATCTGGTTTATTGAAATCTCATTTCTTCCTAGGAATCAGTGACAGACACCTGATAAAAGCAAACTGCTGACTTTTAAGTTGCCTCTATCTCAAAACGCAAGTGGAAAATTTAGCAGAGATGGCCTCTTGATGGGTGTGGTGCTTTCATGGGTATTCCTCAATTTAGTACTCCCCCCTCAAAAAAAAAAAAAACCCTGAGGGAGACAAAAGGCAGAGACCATGGGTTGAGACAAGAACAATTTACTGGAAACAGCAATGAGACAGAAAACAAATAGCAAAAATACTGATGACCGAAGTGTCACCCAAAGGGGGTGATTTACATGTGAAATGCTACCATGCCTGGGACAATGAAAAACAATGATGAATCCATCCTCTGCCCACCATGATTTCCCAGGACCAGAAAGGAACATTGTTCCTTCTCAGAAGGGAGAAAGAGTCCCTTTTCCCCCAGTCCTGACAATGGCACAAGATGGCATCAATATCATTTGGGTCTTGGCCCTGCCCCCTCACTGCTACTCCAAAAATTAACCAGGACAGCAGGCAAGACCGAAGCAATAAAAAGGAATTCCTCTGGTTTCTCAGTTATAATTGTTCTAGTCTGATCCAGTGCTACTTAAAATTTATATCTAGAGTTGCATTAGCACATCAGTGGCAAAAGAACCATTTCTCAGTATGGATCTCTCAGCAGAGGTGAAAAAGGGGAAGGAAAGAAAGACAAAGTGTCAATCTGCAAGCTTAGCACATGAGCTGCTTATCTTACGCTAATAAAAGGTATTCTTCAGATACAGGGTGTTAATCCTCCAAGGACTCAGCAAATACATACTGCAAAAGAATCACCCTGGTATTGCATTGAAAATTGTCATAGAAATGAATTTGTGCTTTACTTTGATTGTTAAGCATGAGATGACTCACCCTCAATCACAATCTCTCTTACAGATGAAAAAGAAAAAAGGTTCAGATTCACTTTTAGTTTGTCTGAATTAATGACATGATAAGAGTGGTATCTGTCCCTCCCTTCTGATCTGCAGTTAATGAGTAAACAGGATAATTTGGAAGGAAGGAGGAAAGGTTCTGCACGCTCCACAGGCATCAGGGCTCTAAGCACAGCTGTCTAAGCTGCACTGCTTGCTTTCATGTCCTTCCTGGTGATTTCATTGCAAGATGGTTTAGGTGATTCCTGCCCAGGGGGTCTGTTGCTAAAATGTTCTCCCCACTAACGACAAACTAAATGTTTGATTCAAGGTTAAAAACTCTACTGGACGCTGGGCCACTGAGGACGAAGAGTTGCAAAAACAGTAATATCAAAGGCTTCCAAAGATTTGGGAATAAATAGCACCCAAGTAATGACCAGTGGAAATAATAGGGAATGCTGAAACAAAAGAAACTTAATGATGTTTCCATTTATTTTCATGTATGCTTTAGACATATATTAAAACCTGATTGAATCTGACAGATTGTGGTGCAGGAAGCTGTTAGCACACGGGTAGGTATAGGGAAAATGAGCTGCAGCTGCACTGATTTTTTTGAGTGCCTAAAAGAATAATTTGATGGGAATGGTTGAATGATAAGGGACTAAGAAAACACCTTATCTCCGTTTAATAAAACTGTATTTTGTATGATTAATTCCTTATAATTTTTAATATAGGAATATAATGCAATAACAATGTAAGCCTCTTTCTTTCCCACTCTTGTATTTTGATAACATTTCTATCAGTTCCCTATCAGTCAGATTTTACAGATTAGTATAACAGCTTAGGCAATAGTTCACCATTTGTACTGATTTCCTGTGGTTCAGTAATCACGTTTCTTTCCTAACATCACTCCTCAGAAAGTTCTTTGGATTGCATCATGCTTATTACCTGATGTTTTTATCTTCAGGCAAAACAACCAAACCTAAGCCAAACATTCAGCAGTTGACTAATGACAGAAGGATAAATTTTAACTATAGTTTTAGTCTGATAATTACTGGAAAACTAATCAAGTTCCTCAGTGAGTTCTTTTTATTCATCTGTCAAACATTACCTTGCCAGACTTCTTTTTTTCCTTCTCTGAGAAGCAGGGAACTTCAGGGTGCTGAAAAGAAGCATGTAGGATGGAGTTCAAGCACTATGAGGGCTCATTCCACTTTACTAGACCCATATTAACCACAAATTCAGACCTGTAAATCTGAAGACTGTGGGGAAGTTTAGAGATCAGGCTCTTGCTGTGGACATAGATGGCTCCAACAGCCTGTGGGAAAGAAATGCAAACTCCTAGTGACTATGAAAGTCTGTGTGATAGGTTCTGGATAGGGATACAATTTTTTATTTTAGTTCTTAAATATGGTACCAGCCATAGAGGATACTTTACAAAATCATGTTTGAATGTCACCTAGCAATCTCCCACCAGCCTTTCTTTTACAGATTCTACTCAGGAGCTAAAGTATGCATTTAAAAATCTACTACAATAAGTACTTTACTACTACCTTATCTTGACACTGAAGGAGATGCTGAAGTGGCCAGCTTGTTGTCAGTGATATTGTATCCTCTGTTTTTCGTACTGCTTTACAAATCAGTTCAGATCACTTTCTATGACTACTATGAACAAACTTCTGAAGCATCCTCTGAGGTTACATTTCTTCAACAGTTGATAATATCAGCAAAACATTGCTCCAGGAATCAGTCAGGGCTGACAAAACAGCATCTGTGAATGCCACAAGAGATCTTTTTACATTTTCAAATGCTGACAAAAATTTCAGTGGGAGATTGTGGATGCTGTATTGAATTAAAACTACAACTTAACAGAAGAAAATGTCTGTAGAGGTCTTTAGAAGACATATTACTCTGGCCTTTGATAAACATGAAAAAACAATGCCTCAAACCCATGGTGATTACAATGCACACAGAGAAGATGTTGTGATGAAAATGATGAAACAAACTAAATCATAATCCTGCAGTAATTAGGGAAAGCAACCATATTATCTCATGTTCAGCCACTCCTTTGATGCCAAAGTCCTCTCCTATCAGCCAGCCTGTTTACTCTTCAACACTGGCCAAATATTTGGTAATTTAAAATTTTTTTCAGGTTGCTGTTAAAATTGCTGTACATGTCTAAACTTCAATATGAAATAGTTTAAAAGCTCCCAGTATAGGAAGATGATTGTCCCCATCTTCCAGGATGAGAGCTGAGTTCATTTGCAGTTGGTGACAGTGATATTAAAAACAACCCCTGCATGGCAGGGAACAAGCACCTTTTGCCAGAGGTCCTACCCAGGACATTGTAACCCTGGGCTCTCAATGGATGCTCTGTCCATCACAGCACTGGACAACCAGGGCCAAAATGTTCTCTAAACATTACGTAGTCAGATATTCTGGATGGGCACATTCTCCCATTTTCTATTGAAGCAAGATCTTTGTTTTACCATGATTGTTCAAAAAGATACAAACAAAAGAGAGTACTTGCCTCAAAGTCTTTGGGAGTCTGTTCCTTATGACTAATCTAAAAAACCATAAAATTTTCAAGCATAAATTCTCCCACCTTCATGCCCAAACCATGAGGATAGAATTAAGGACCCTCTTAGCACCAGGATTCAGGTATTACTTGCAACACCATTGCTGTTCAGTGGGAAGGAAGCAGAGAGTCTTGGAGACAGCCCCACCCAGGTGTCTGCAGCAGTAGAAAATCTGAAGCTGCACATCTTCAAGCATCCTGCTTAGTGAGCATCCAAATAGCCAAAGTTATTTGACAAAGAGACATTTCCCCAGGCATGAGTCCTCAGAAATCAGCTAAATCTTCTGGACACCAAATGGATGGGCAGGTTTAATTTTTAGTTCGTGGAAGGGACTCATACCCCAGGGAAGGGAAAGAGCTCATGCTTCTGGATCAGCTTCACACTCTTTTAACTCTGCTCAATAACAGTCTGTGAAACTCAGGCTCTCAAAAGGGGTCTGATCACTCTGTTGGGATAAATACATAGCTTAGGTCTTACCAAAACTCTGTGTGTGTATATATATATATGTGTGCACTGTGCAGCACATGGTTTCGTACAGAGCCTCCTTGAAAATCTTAAGTGGTAAAATCTGTTCTAAAAGTATGGAAAATGCTTGAAGGTAATAATTTGTTTCTTATAAGGATCATCTTAGCAGGTCATGGTGAAACAGGCCAATATGTAAACCAAAACAAATAGATGCTTGAAATATATGCATATTTTCAGACATCTGTGTGAAATTAATTCTGATTTTACATAAACAGTCAGTAATTGCAGTTATTGTTAATTCTAAAGTTCTTTTTATTATATTAGCGAGATCATAGGGAAAAAACTGAATCATCAAATACACAATTTCTCGAATGATTAGTAAATAAATAAACTCCACATTTGTTCCTAGTTTTCTGTTACTACAGAAAATAAGTCTATCTGATCAGAATTAAGTAAGAAAAATATTAATCATAAATGGAGGCAACATATAAATCGTTTCATCTGCTGTTCTCTTTCTGGTTCACTACAATTCTTGTCTGCTTCTGTTGTATTCAGCTTCTTTCAAATGCCAGCTAATGCATTATGAAATCTTATCCTCCTAAGAGACTGAACATCCACAGAGCAGATAGAACAAAGAAAAAGAAAGAAAGTATATAGGCTCCAATCTATAATGTACAATAGAAACTACCAAGAGGAAATTGTTGTCTTGGTAAATTATTACAATATTTGTTCAAAAGTTGATAGTGCCTGTCAAACCCAATGATGGTCTTTTATTTTCTTTGTTTTTCTCTTTTTTTAACTTTTTTGTTTCTAATCATCATGCAGTGCATGTTTATGCCACCTCGGTTTCTGGATTTTCTTCTGTGCCTGTCAGGATTTTTTTTTACTTTTACATTGATCAGACTTTTAGGTGCAAAATAACCAGGTGCAAAAACCTTATGTGGTATAATCTCCCCCATGGCATAGGAAAGTTTTATAAGATAGCGTTATCCATCAGTACACAGCTACAATTTCCTCATACTGTTGTTACTTATACACCTTAGCTGGGGACTAGCGAGAGTATGACAGAAAAAACACTTTGTATTGTAAATATTAATAACATTGAAATGCTGGGTCCCTGGTTAGTAGGAGAGAATGGCAGAAAAAACACTTTGTATCCATGTGAAGTACTTTGAAAGGAGATTGAGCTTTATTTGTGGGTGACAAGATAAAATTGTCTAAGATTTTTGTCTGAGCTGGCTGCTCTCTGTCTTATTACTGGATCTTGAAAAAAGAATTCGGAACTGTGGAAATGAGCAAAAATTAAATTCATCGTGATTCTATGTCTTTGGGAATTGTGGTTTTTCAATGTCTAATGAGCAATTAGTCATTTACAGGGATATTGTAAATATTAATAACATTGAAATGCTGGGTCCCTGGTTAGTAGAGAACTGCTAAGTAGGTGGATGAGTTTTGATAAAAGAGAAAGTATCTCTATCTTTTATGTGCAGATTTCTATGTGCTTATAGAAATATTCCACATTTTATGAAGTCTGCATATATCTATGTTCATATTATTCAGATGCCATGATATAACATCACTGTTGTAACTCTGACAATTCAGAGTTCATAGTTTAGACCTGCCATAAAACAAAAAAAAAAAAGCCATTTTTTCATGAAGAAAATTTTCTAGCTGAAATTGGAATGGGAGAGGAAGAGGTACCAAGGAAAAATAAAAGATTGGCCTTCAAAGCTCAGCGCCTGAGACTTCAGTCATGCAGATAGCACAAATCAACAACTGGACAAACCTCAAATTGTCCTTGTTAATTGTACTTATACCTTGGTATGTAAAATGGTCTGCATTTTTTCTTCTTTGTTCTGATTCATTTGAAGTTTGTTACCATTGAATTGATGCCACTGAAAAAGGACAGACACCATGTTTTCAGCTTGGGGGTGTCACATTTTACAAATACATGATAAATTTTGATCTCAATATGCTAACTTTAGAAACAAGAAAAGCTGTGAAGAATTCTGTGTGGGTGAAGAAAGAATATTGGACTAAAAATCTGCCATCTGGAGTGCAATGAGAAATTTACCTTTGGAATTTCAAGGAAAAAAAACCCTTGCTGGTCTTGAAAATAGAAAGTAAATCAAAATACTTGGCAATGCCTGCTCATATTTTTCCTTCCCATCTCTCAGTTAGAAATTATAGTTGTATTTTAACTTCCTCAACAATGAGAGAACATTGAGGGTTTGATGTCTGGTGATTTTCATTTTCTTTCCTACTTTCAACAAGCATACATTTTTCACTGTATCAAGTAAACATCAATAACTGATTTATATAAAAGTTTAGACTTACTGTATTTTCTCTCCATCTAAAATATCTTTTGGCTCTTTTCACCAAGCTTTGGGCCAATAGAAGAAAGCCAAAAGAAAATATTGACTGAAAATGGTCTGAGGGGGAAAAAATCTTTCATTAAAGCCAGTTATGTTTAGATAATCTTTCTTACTGGAAAAATGATGCTTTTAGTGTAATGAATAAATAGAACTCCATGATTATGAGTATATTCTCTGGTTGTGATAGATGTCATGAGAAATTCGAGAGATGTGTTACATTATGTCTAGAGACTACTGGTGTACCTTTGAAATAAGCTGTCAGCACCAATGTAGTTTAGAGGTCTTGAAAAGCAATGGGCTGATAGCCCAAGAAATTCTCCTGGTTTTTCATGGTCCAGCTGCATGCAAGACTTGACCTGCTAAATTGGATTCAGGGGTGCAAGCAAGAGGCACATGAGTGAGGTACCTTGTCTCATCATATCTGTCACATCAACAGAGGTTTAGGCACTGACTCCTTCTGTGCCAAGCACGAGAAGCTTAGATGCTAAAACAACTCCAAGGCTGAGATAATAAAGCATATTCTGGAATTCTCTAGAGTTTAGCTCCTGACGAATGGATGCTCTGGAACTCTGGCCACTGAAATACCTTAGGAATCTAAACCTAGTTTGTTTTCCATTTTTGTTCATGGTTTTATTTTGGAGTGTACTTTCTGCTTGTCCTGCTATGATATGCCATGACAAGCAGCTCTCATAACCCAGCACTGCAAGCCATGTGCAGATTCAAATCAGCAAAATTCAATGTCTGCCACACACTCATATTCTTTCTGAAAATAAATGTATGTTAAAAGATTTAGTTGCATTTTTTTTTACTTTATTTTCCCCAAACTCAACTTCTACATGGTGAAATGACAGGAGCATTTCATTCTGCAAGGGCTTTTTAAAATTCATATTTTAGTTTGCCTGCCTGAGTACAGTGAGAGACCAATGACCTTTTCCTTTCTGTCAGCACTGTGAACAGCAAGCTCCCTTACAACATTGTAGCATCTAAATACTGTGCTGCCTCACTTCAAGTAAAGCATGAGCTTAAATAAATTACTGAGATTCAAATGATGAGTTATTTTAGCATAGCTGTTTCTGAGCCAAGTTTGATTTATGAGTCAATAATTTCCATGGAACTGTGCAAGGCCTAGAATAAAGTCAATGAAATGAAGTGTTTATAAAAAATACACAAGCAAACTAAGAAAATACATTTAAAAAGTTATTACCCCTGTCACTCATCAACGACAAGTTCTCTTGAATGTAGACTAACTCTTAACAAAATTAGTGAATAGTTGAAATTCACTATTTTTGTAAATTCTTCACTTTTAGAACTCAGTTCTGTAGTGTTATTCATGGTATCACAATGCACTATTTTTGGTCAGTTTTTGGAACTAAGCAGCTTTCTGAAGTTCTTTGAGTCTATTTGAAGCATTTATTTCTTTTCAAGTCCTTATTTTCTAGTAACAGCATAGGCCATGAGCACCATTTTGCTTGATGTAATGCTGAAGACAAAAATGTCTTGTTTCCCTACTTGCTGACACTCTTGGACAGATTGCTCCTGAGCCACTAAAAGAGGGGAAATATAATGGCATGATTTGGGATATCTGGGATTCACAGAGAGCTACAGCCATAATCACTAACCAAACCCAGTGAATAGCTAAACTCAGTACTGAGTCAGTCATTAATGCTATTTGAGCTGTATCGTTCAATACCTCTTTCACAAAAGTAAAGTTAATCTCTGTCTCCATGTTTATATGGAAAGAAGAGGGTCCTGACACAGGAAGATCCAGAGGTAGTACACAGCACGTGGACAGTAAACATGGTGACTCAAGTCTGACCAGGATTCTAAGGAACAAATGTTTTCAGGAAACATTCACTGCACTGCCTTTCGTAGGTAACAAAGGCTTTTAAAAATAGGGTTTGGTTCCTAATGGTCAGACACATGCATGCAGAGATAACATACCCTGCCACAGTGTCAGTGAAGACTCAGTAAGTCCCTAACATCATTTTGACTTCAAACTGCTGCCACAGGCTCCATGTACATGGGGACCAGGTGATCTAGGGAAAGTACATGGTCCCTGCTGCCTAAAAAGGGACACGGTGACAGTACCAGTTTGCATCCATGGGTGGTGGTATCCTGGCAGTTCCTTTGCTGCTCCATAAAATACTGCCTCCAGAGATAAGCGTAGGGCTGAGTACAGGGTCACTGAGATTTTCTACCTAGTACTGCATGCACACTGCTGACATCTGTCTGAAACAGCAGCAGGGATATCGAGAATAATGAGAACCCACAGAAATAAGCAACAAAACACCCAGACAACCCAGGATTACAGAATACAAGATGCATGACTGTACATCTAACGTAGGTTGTCCATACATGAAAATGTGAATCCCCTTTTGCCATTTTGTTTCAAGGGGAACCCAGACCTGTGTACATCACTGCTTCTACAGAATTAGCACAACCCCTGTGATTCTGGGGTAGCAGCCATACCTTCCACAGTCACAGTTCAGCAAAATTTTGATTTAACAAGTAATTTTTTATATATTTGAAAACTCAGTCAAAGCATCTCCCTTTAGCATGCTGAATTACTAAAATAAAGAACAATGTTGTCATAGATTGCTAATACAGCCAGACTGCTGGGTTCCAGCTGATCGGCCACAGAGAAAAAGAAAGACTGAGCTTTACCAGATACTTCACTGAGCTGAAGCTTTAGAGGGAGAGCGACTTTGAAAAATACCTCCTTCACATCAATAGCTTGGAATATTTTCAAAGAACTAGGGAAAGTAAGAAATTAACAAGGAGTCATGAAGTACTGGATTGAATTATGTTTGCTCAGATGCAGCCACATTTCACAATCCCTGATATTCTTCAGGAACGATTTGTGACAAGCACTACATGGCATATTTGAATGCTTCTTTTTCTGTGAGGCCATCTTTTCATCTTCCACCTACACCCCTATCTCCACATCTTGTTACTTTTAAGCACCACAAAAAGATCTGTATGATTTCAGAAGATAATTGTTTATTTTATCTGTTTATGATGATGACATTACAATGTCATCTTTTGGCAGTATACTAATCATTTTCATAAGCCTGTCATGTAGGCACTTTGTCTTTCTCTTAGGTATATCAACTTTGTGTAAAAAACAAGAGTGGGCAAGACTCTATTCTAGATGATAATTTTTTCAAAATTTCTCTGTCAGAAATGGCATCATTAGAGAGAAAAATATATAGGACAGTCAATAACAGTAGCCTCTCTTTTTTTGGCCTGTGTATAGATAGCATAGGGTTCTGCCAACTTTCTAGAGAAAAACATATGGCTTTGTGAGTTTTATACACTTATCGAGAATAATGAACATATGCTGGTAATTTTAAAAAACCTTGAAACCAGAAATAAAATGAAAAGTTGTATGAAAAAATGAAGGTTACAAAGTTTACCATGTTGCAGAAAGATGTTTTTGACATATTGCTCCTATTAAACCTCTATAATGTTTAGTTGACAACTCTGGTTCATGCTTTCTGTAACAAAGATGAAATTACATCACTGCACATGCAATGCAATGGCAACAGGAAAAGATCCACTAAAATAGCCTAAGGAAACTATTAACTAGATTGTTGTTTGTAATAATTTGCGACCAGTATTGCCTCACAAATAGTGTTAACTTTAAAGTAACTTTGCAGCACCTTTTCATCTTTGCTTTGGTAGTAGCTGCAGACTGGAGCCATTGGGGCACTGGAGTAGATCTATTAAAGGCATTAAGGACCTAACACAAACCTAAATCCAGTAGTATCTCCCCTCACAGGCACCTCCATCCTGTACGTGCTGCCATAGCATTTGGGTAAGGTTTTCAGGTTTCGAGAACTTCCAAACTATTCTGAATTCTACCCCAAAAATTGTAACATTGTGCTGACATAGAGGTGAGCGCTAGCTGTCACCTGGTTTCCAGCAGTGTTTTGAATTCTCCTGGTGTACTGTGTGTTGCAAACACATTGATATTGAAATAGTGGGTTATTGTAATATGCTCAATTAATAACTAGGACTTTTGTAAAAAGAAATTAAGAAATCTATGATCAAACAAAGACAATTAAAGCTGAATAGTACAGAACAGATTGAAAAATATGTTTTTAAGGATTGGTTTCTAATTGATATAATTGGTTTCTAATTTAATCCTAGAATACCAAATATTACAGTGCCTTTTCTGGCAGTGCGTGGAAGCTTTGAAAGAGGATGACAGGGCTAATAACAATGCAGTGTGACCTCCCTCAGATTTTCTGCCTAGTGCTTGGAGTAGAGGAACTCATTTACAATGATTTCTTGAAGACAGTTTTTTTCAAAGTTGTGTCTTTATGTTACTTCTCTTTTCACTTTCTTAGGAAAATAATGAAGAAAGAACAAAACAGAGAAATGGTGATGCAAAGGTTGAAGTAATGAAAAAATATATTTTGATGTGTGGCTTCACAAATTCTGAAGGTGGAGGAAATTGCTGAATGAACATTTCAAGGCAAGTATATTTCTGGTGTGATGAAGGATGCTGTGAGGCTTGTACACTGACTTAAAAGCAGCATTACCATTAAAAACAAAATCAAAACAAAAAAAAAAAGCCATAACCAAAACAAACTCTTTTTCAAAAATCAATATCTTCCTCTCTTTTCATTTAATTTTTTTGCTGTTTTAATGTGAAAGAGTAGATCTAGAAACTTTCTGAAGTCACTAACATTAAAAAAACCTCGCTCAATTTTTTAGAAGCTGTTTGTCTATCAGATGGAAATGTCAAACTTTATTTAACACTGACAGTCATCCTGTGAAAACTTGATGCAAAGCAAACATCCATTTTCTTTATTCTCTTTTCTCTCCAACATACACATGGCAGAGGAATCTGACAGCAGACCAACTGAGTCAGTACTGGATAACAGAACGCAGAGTTGAAAAGATGCTAAATTATCTGATCTGCTCTTTTTGCCAGGATCAAATTGAATTCTACCACGTATTCCCCACAGTTATTTTCAGGTTAGTTTTAGATTTCCTTCACAGGGCCACAGGCTTCAAAGTTGTCATCTAGAAAGAATGCATACTTACATGAAAAAGAATGCTTTACTACAGGAAGAAATAAAACACCAGAAATCCAGCCACCATTTGAAATGGTGAAAACTTGTATGTTTCACTACATAAAACAGACAAAAAGAGATGGAGAAATCCTTCTTTGAAATTGAAAATTAGTTAGGGCTGAGATGAACCTAACTTTATCTGCAGTTAAGGCATTTTAAAAAGCTTATCCAACACTCTCCAAATGTCTCAAGAATTTGAACACTGGCCACTGAGACATTGGAATCTCACCTGCATCAATAACTAGGTAGCTTTTCGTAGGGGCTTTTTGAAGCTTGCATCTTGGAAATATGCTGACTACATTGACATGGATATTTGAAGCCTCCCACAGATCTCTCTCAACTAGAACTCAAGCAAGACAGAAATTACATTAGAAACTAATTATTCATTACACTCTCCTGTTCAATGTTCCTTTGAATATGTGGAAACTGGCCACCAAAAGATAGTAGAAATAGCTAGTTTGAGGCAGCATGTGTGCTTTAACCCCCCCTTAACTGCTGGAATTAGTTTATTTTCCAAGTGCAGTGTGGTCCATCCCACTGACATCAGTAGGTATTAAGAGGATGAGTTAGGTGCAACTGTGCTATTTTCCTTTGTTAAAGGGATAAAAGTATCTTACTTTATACAGGTAGGTGAAGAATGGAAAAATCTCCCTGAGATTCCTTCCTTCATTGTCCTTATCTGTCATCCACTTCCAACAAAGAATTTGTTCTTGATGTATTGCAACAAAAAGAAATCTCTCAGAGACTGCAAACACATTTCTAGGTAGACCAATGAGTGGAATCTGGTGGAGAATCTGTAAAATGCAACTATTTTGGGAACTCCAAAAAATTAAAAGTAAAATAGATTTTAAAATATTTGGACCTATTTTAACTCTGTAAACAACAACAATCATAACATCCTTTTGAGAAATGCATAGTTTGGGGAAATAATATCCTTTTGAGATGAGATCTTTTCTACTGGTTAGCTATGTTCAACTGAAGTATTTCCAACAATGAAATATATGACCTTTGACCTTATAGAATGCATATTAAATTATCTTGGAAAATCTAACTTGGGAATGAGAACTAAAAACCTCTGTGTTACCAAGGCAGAATGGTTTGATAAAAATTATTATCCCCAGGAAAAGTGATGGCCCACAGGAAGAGTGAATGCAGTAACTGTTTTCCAGTTAGATTAATCTCTCTCTGAGTGTGATATATTACCAGGATATGCTCTGAGAAAGGATGAATCAGAAATGTTTAAAAATGCATTAGCACACAATGACACCATTTGTAAAAGAAAAAGAATATTTCTTGTTTAATGGTGACAGAAGAACCTCTTATATTTTACAAAAACCTATAATTTCAAATTATGGGTTTCTTTCTAAATCTGGGGGGTTTTATAATTTATCATTTTATTTTTTCCAAATAAAATTAACATGAGATCTACTAGTTGGTTCTTAGACTTGAAAATGGTAGGGCTGTCTCCTACATAACCAATTGCTCTTACTTCCTCTTTCAGGTTCTTCTGCCAGAAGGATGAAGGGATGTGAGGCTTGGCAGAATTAGGTCCTGGATTGCTGAGTGGAGAGCCAGACACAAAATTCTCCCAGATCCCTGGTAGCATTCAAGAAATGGCTACAGTCAGGTTCTGGCTACTCAGACTGGTCAGTGTTACTGTGCCCTGGTCAATCACGCAGTAATTCTAGTTACTGATAAAGTGTCTTACATGTTTTGAAAAAAGAAACCCTAGATTGAAGATTTTTACATTATTATTCAGGATTAGATAGTAGTGCACACACTGGCAAGATCATCATGTAGTGTAAATTAGCACAGCTCAGTGATTTTTAGTATTGCATCAGGGACTCTATGAGGGAAGTATTTAAAGTTTCTGCAACTGCCCTACACGACCCACAAGATCAGCGTTTCTACCACCTGTATTAAAGAGTATCTAAAATCATAGATCTTTTATCGGTATGTATTCAGGAAAACAAACTGAGTTCTGAAATAGAACGTAATTTAATGATGATGAATTTGCCACAAAAAAAAAAAGATAAAAGAAATACCTTTGTAACCACATATGCTTACATCATTTCTGAGACTAATTGACATATTAAAGATAGCTGTTGAAGCAAGCAAGGCTTGTTAGCATGAAATTGCTTCCTTGCTGAAAAGGTGCCAGTGTTGACATTTTCCATAGAAGTAACAGGTGATAAAAGATAACTATGTATAACAGATGCAGTATCTTTTATTTTGGAACTGTAAGGGCACATATTTCCTGAGGGAAGCAAAAGTACCTGTAAAGAATAAAAGTGATTACAGCCAGCCTGTGAAGAGCACAATTGACAAGTGGTGGTGAAGATTCATCACGTCTAGGCAATTACATTAAAATGACTCAGGGAGAAGTTATGAATCCTCCATATGATAACTAAAAATCACTGAGATGTTTTCTTCAACTGCCCAGGATTATTTTCTTTTCTCCTTTAGACACAAAACGTACCAGATAGAAATGAACAGAAGAGGTATTTGCATATTTGCTGAGTGGAGTAATCAAGGGATTAACAGAGAAACTTCTACCCTTGTGTAGCTGTCTATTGTAATGAATTTTTTAATAAAGACTGAAGTATTTTTTTTAATCATAAAAGTTTAAAGAAATACTATTATACTCTAGATCTGGCATTTCCTAAGTTAATTCCTTTTTAAGGTTTGAAAAACTTTAAATAAAGAGAGACATAAAACACACCCTGTGATTTTTTGCTCTTCTACTCCCCCAGAATGCTATCATCAAGGTCCTAAAGCATGCCATAGAAGTATCAGCCTTGCTCCAAGTCAGGTGAAGACCTGACTTATACCACCAGGATCTGCACACCTAATTGGATCATGAGCAGATGTGCTATGCTATGTGTCAGGCTGGAGAAATGGAGAAGCAGGTGCTCCAAACAACACAATCCAGAGATTCACATCCTATGTCCCTTTTCCATCTCATCCTTGCAGGTGGTCATATCCAGAGGGGGTATCTGTAACCTTTTCTTTGATCAGAGCATTTTAAATTGATAGTTTAAAATGTAAATACCACCTAAATTAAAGATACCCGAGCTATTTTAAAAAGGACCTTGATGTTTGACTTTCACTGAAAGTCAAGACTTGGTTTTGTGAAGCCACAGACATTATGCGACACTGGCATTCATTTAAATCAAAGGATATCAAGTATGTAAATACCCTGAAGTCCTCCTAAAGCTCCACAAAGTTGGTTGACCTCACAGACTTTTTTTTCCAGTTTTGCCTGTTGTTAAAGTCACCCATTTCTATGAAGGCAACTTCTGCATTACAGGGAGAGATCTTGATGGGGCATAGTTCATCCAGCTTCAGATTACAACAGCAATTGCTGAAATGCTGAAATGCTAGGTGCTCTTACAGTAGACTCTGGTTTCAGTGTGTTAATATTCTTTCTGCTGCACATTTTCACAGCAGTAACACACATTTTAAAGAGGTAGGAGAGTGGCCACACTTGAAGCACACTTTCTCTTGTATTGTCAGAATGTCCAGGTTACACACTATCAAATATCCCTTGTTCATAGCATTTCTTTTTCTCACCTTTCCCACTTCTACTGCCTAAAGATTTCATAGCTAAATCATCCCCTGTGTTCAAGGGGAAAACAGGCATTTCCGAGGGAAAGTCATCATACCATCTTGAGCTCAGGATTATCTGAATTACCACCAGGAAGCACCTGTTTTTTTCTATTAGTTCAGTATTTTCTCATACATCCTACTTAGACTCAGGCATCCATCTCTTAAGACGCTTAAGTTAGGGTGGAAAAATTCTGCCCTAAGCAATTGTGCCTCCTTCTGTGCCACATGCTCTTTGTTACCATACTTGGTTGTGTTAAAGCTTTAGCAGTGGTCTGGATTTATTTTGACAACCCTGACCACACATGCCTTATTTTAATTTGTGATTAGTCTTCTATTCACTTTGAAAACTATCTTACAAACAATCTACATTTTATTAGAATTGGTTCCAAAGAATTAAGTTGTTCCATACTGAATTCCCCTTCAGCAGGCAAAGAGGAAATATGTAACAATCAGAGAAATGTGACTGTTGTTACTTTAAAAGGTTAACTAGCCCATGCTGAGCTCCATGTTCTCAACAACTTGTGTGTTTCTGGCATGGCAGCTTGTTCAGATGTCTTTTATAACACTGTGGTTGAGTATTAGCTATGCTTGGAGTTCCTGATGAAGGAGGCAGAAAACAGAAACAACCAGACAAGACCAGCACCAGATTCAGTTTTGAAGCCTGAGGTTGGAAAGCTCAAATGAAGCAGTTCAGTTTGGTTCACGTGAGGAAACTTGAAGCGATGCAAATATTTCTAGTAGCTAACATAATTTCTATACAGTGTTTTACACAAGAGTACCCAGGTCATGCATGTGCTAAAAGATAGCGTAGGTATTAAAAAAAAAATTACAGTGGAAAGGTACAATAATGTAGAAAAAGATAATTGCTAGGTTGAAATAGAAAGTGTCAGGCAAAAATAGTTGAGCAGGTCTAAATTGGATGAATGTCTTCCAGCAGCACCTCACTAAAATCATAGTTACAAATATGAAAAGATATTTTAACTGAGTTTATTTACTGCAACATAGAGGATCCTGCAAGGCAGGGCCTTTTTATTGTAGAAAATTAAAACTAAATATGAGAAAGCTTAAAAAAATATGTATAAATATTAAACTAGAAAAATGTTCATGTTTTGATCTCATTTCTTCCTGTCAGAAGCATTTTTTCTATGTTGCCACGTAAGGAAGACAATTCAGAATGCTCAATGCAGGAATCTCAGCTTTGTTGTCTAAAGAGATTTCTTTCCCCATGGTTTGCTGTTCTTGTGTTTACATAGGAAAAATAATGTTTTTAATCACATAAAGAAGAAAATGCTCTCACTGGCTCAGCACAGATTGGAGTACGAAATACTTGCATGGAGGAAAGTTTGCCTTTTTAAAAGGATTGCCTTTTTAAAGGATTGACCCACTCCTCACGGGGCCGTGCTGGGTTGCTCAGCAGGTGCAAGAGTGGAGCTGACATTTGTGCACCTCTTCAGCTCTCCTTGTTGAGCCCACCCAAATACTTGCATGGAGGAAAGCTAGTTTGCCTTTTTAAAAGGATTGACCCACTCCTCACGGGGCCGTGCTGGGTTGCTCAGCAGGTGCAAGAGTGGAGCTGACATTTGTGCACCTCTTCAGCTCTCCTTGTTGAGCCCACCAACCTTCCCACTGCTCCTGGCCAGCCTTCTCACTGATGTCACCAGCATGCCACTGTGTGCTGAGCAGTGCACACAGACTTGGGGCAGTTCACTCTTTAGTTCTTCTCTTGTCAATGTCATGGAAATGGAGACTTTGCTCCTGTACCAGTCTGCAAAGCATGGCAAATATTTTATCTTTGTCCAAAAAGTCAGAACTGTCACACCACCATCTAATACAACAGCTTATCCACAGACATGGCATGCAGCATCATAGTAGGTTTACCTTTATTCCTGCTTTTCATTTCTTAATAACATCATACGAATAGTTTCAGCATACTCATTTGCCTTTTCGGATTCTTATGGCTGTAACTGACATTTAGTCTTTCCACATCTGAGAATGATTCATTTCCTACAGCCCACCTGCAGAGCAGGGATCAGCACTCTCAATATATCCAGCATTGCCCTCATGGATTATGAAACAAGGGATGGGATGCAACTGGTTAGACCTGGACATTTTCTTCTCACATGAGCTCAGGAACAGGGACTTGATAATGGGATGGTTTTGCTCCACTCAGACCAAGGAGTAGGCTGGTTTTGAATCCAGAAGTCTTTACTCTCTGCCTAACACAAAAGGAGCCTGCAGTTTTTTTGGGCTGGATGTTTGACCAGGCTCTCTGATGTAAGGCTAGTGCTAATGAGGAAAAATCACCACAGAGTTTTCCCTGCACCTTTTGAAAGAGTATTTAGTCAGTACACAAATGTTCTGATTGATTATTTCTCAGGATGGGTTTCATTGCACATTTAACAACACTCAGGTAAAACCTTAGACAAACTTTGCACATTGTTCATTAATCAAGCACTTCAGCAAATATACCAGTAGGAGAGCAAGAAATATCCAAAACTAACTTTGTAAGAAAATGACAGCTGCTGCTCCATATCAAGCCTGTGTCCCAGCAAGAAGCGGTCAGTTTCTTCTTGTCCACTTAGCCTTCCAGTTGTTCACTGACACTGAATATCTTAGGCTGGATTGGTGTTTCCTTCTCTTGACACATACTTTAGCTCCAGAACAGAAATATCATTAAACTTGATAATATACAAATATATATTTCTATGATCTTTTTCACAGATTTTTCTGCTCTGCAGGTGACTAAAGCAATCCTGAAAACCAGAAAACCCTCAAAAGAACATTGTGACTTCCCTTTCAGCAGACATGCCCAGAGCTGGTTTCATTACAGCTTGTTAGTGACTACCATATGCTTTCATGATGGGACATGCATACCCATCCACCACTCACTTCCTGGATAGTAAGTTACCACAGCACACTGCCCATGTAAGTACTGAAGTGACTATGCTTGGTTCCTGACCATGAATGGCTCCCCTTTTTCCTGTGAATATGGTTGTTCAAAAACACTGTATAAGCAGCAGTCCACAGTTAGAGATATAATATCTCCACCTGCCTGCAGATGGGCATGGGTGACAACCACTGTGTAAAATTGGGATCATTCCCTTGTGTATGTGCCATCAGACCTCTTAACAGCACCTTAGTGTGAATATTGTGAAGTTAGTTTGGAGAATTAAGAAGGGCGTAGTGCCACTTAAAAATTGATGTCACGTTTATCATGCAGTCCTGTGGTTTATCAGTAACTGTAGTTTCACATACTGCAGGTGTTAACATGCAAATAATAAAAATTATTTCAAGTGGGATAGCACCTACCATGGATCTTTTTAAAAATAGTTCATTTGGTACTATATTGACATTCAAAATCCAATATTCAGAAGTAAAATATCTGTTAAACAAGTCGGCTTTGAATTCATAGAAAACCAACCAAGTCACATCAACAATCTCCACAAAGAGTAACTTTTCGCTTCCTTAAACAATAGTCAGTGCCAGAAACAGCTCCCTTTGAAAAGCTGAACAGCCTTATTGTGAAGCCAAGATGTGTCAATGAAAATGATTTCTCAATTTGTGACTAGAGATTGTGCTGGGATTATTATTATTTGGAAACTTAAAAGTTCAAAAATGGCACCTTGGAATAAATGGTTTTCTTGCAATAATGCACACAACAGAGGATTTAATTTGTAAAATGAAGCATATTGGGGATCACTGAACCAGAAGCAAAGACAAAGAGGCAATAAAGAGTTTGATGCTTCCAGAAGACATGAAGACTACACAACATGACTCCTAAATATCTGTTCCCTTCCTGCACAAAATCACAGTAGGATAAGACACTCAAATCATGCTTATTGTTTAAAGTTTATCTTTTACTTATCACATACAATTGAAAGCCTCTGTAAAGTAGATTACAAAGCTGTCCTTATCTTTAAAGAGAACTGGACTTTATCCAAAAGCCAGACTCACTGAGTGAGAGACCTTTCTGAATTCTGTTCAGTGGTTACTGATGTTCCCAGGGCCTGAAGGAAGCAGTACCTCCACTAGCAGGGCTGGGTCAGCTCCCTGGGGTGTGCCAGGAGCTCGGTTTAAGACCTCTCTGGCTGGGCTGTCACAGCTCCAGCTTCATTCCACCAGGTGTGCCCTCCTCTGGCATTCCTTACCTCTAAGTGTCTCTTTGTTGCCTTGGTGGTTGTTGACTCCATGCAATGTTCCATCTTAACATTTCATGTTATTCTGAATGTCCAGCTGACTTCAGAGGGCCCTGCAAGTTCTAATGGAAGCAGTGACTTAGTGACACAACTTTACCATGAATATATTCAAACTCAGTCCCCTGGACTTCAGAAGACAAAATCCCATAATTCAATTTCCAAGTTGCAACTCCAGTACCAAGAGCTGTTTTTCTCTTTCTGCACTGGCCATCATTTTTGTTAGGAATACGAGTAGTAATTCATGGGAATATATGGTGTATTAAATGGATATAGACAAAATAAATCAGGGAAGAAAAGAGGGGAGGGAAGGAATTCCTCTCATTCCCTTCAGGTTAGAAAATCCAGCCTGGAGACACACTACGAAACCGCGGCAGATGGACATTTACATCAGAAGGGAGCTGCAGCTGCAAAGAAGGGAAGTAGCCAAGGACCCTACGCCCAAGTGATGGCACCAGATAAGATGCCTATCTGGAGACCATTGGCACCTCGGACCTGAATGTCAGGTTACCGGAACCCAGGAAGATGACTATTCTACTCTTGGACAGGGTTTTTGTGCAGCCTGAGACAGAGAAAAGAACCAACTTGAATATGGGGAACTTTGAAAGAAACAAAAGACTACTAGCCGCGGGCAAATTAAACAGTATAAGAACTGCGTCTTCGAAGCAGTTCGTGTGGACGGGGTGGATCTGGTACTACCGAGGCCATTTCCCACGTTCACCCGCATCACTGTCCGGGAGGGATATGCTGTCCGTTTTTGGTGGTGGCTGTTGGACTGTTATTACGGTCGCAAAATAAATTTTATTTTTCATATTTTTGTTAAAATTGGCTGACTCACAATTTTCATTTATAACAATTTTCATAGCTCTTTGGTATGGACTCTTCTGCTCAAGCAGGAGAAACCACTCTGTCTGAAGGAAAAATACTTTTCCTGACAAGTGAGTTCAACCCTTTAGTTTCTGCCCTCTTGGCAGTATTTCTTTTCTACAGGGTCCACCACAAATTAATGCAAGTACTGCATGAGGACCTGGAGAATTGAAGCAGAATGAAATCTCCACTCTTGCCAATCCTATTTAAATTAGCTAATTTGAGGCAGTAAATGAATGAGAAGTAATTCAGCCAAAAAAATCCCTTGATATTTACTTCATTTACTTCAACTTATCTTTCTAGCAAAAATAGAACTTAAGAAACAGATAGAGTTTTTCAATTATTTTACATTCTCACAGGACCATTTACTTAGGTTTTTAGCTCAGATGATGAAAACGGTCTCATTTCTTTTCTTAGTCCATCAAAAAATACTGTGTTTCTATGTGTATGTATAAAACTGCTGTGGTTTAGTTTTCTGTGAATTGCACCTCTACTTCTGAAAGTACTGTTGTCATCAAACACAAGCAGCTGGGAAAAAGAACTAGAACAGAAATGAAGATATCCAGATACTCTTCACTGCAAACTGTTGGAAAGCAGAAAAACAGACACGTGCTCTCTGGGGAAGAACTAGACTGCCTTTTTCTCTCAGGCTAAAATTAAAGTTAATACTTACTGAAGTCAGGGGCTGGGGTCAGGGAGGGAGTGTTTGTGCACAGATAAACATATCATTCAGAAAATTTCACCTCAAGCATCTACAGGGCTATGTCATTTTATGTGAAGGGCATCCAGGCTGAAGACTTTCCTGAGAACTGCTGAGAAGGAAATTAAGCTTTTTGAAATAGTAGTAATTTGGATGGGGTTAAAAAATAAATAAATAAATTTAAAAAAAAATGTATTTAACCCACATCATTAAAAGATAGCAGAAAAAAATCCCACCTGTGTGAGCTCTCAGTTCCTTCAAGGACTGCTGCTCCTAGCTAAGGAGTCAAGCTGCAAGCTTCTGGCAATCTCACTTTCAGACCAGTCCCACTAAAAGGTTGCCCTACTGAAGCTGCATTTCCAGCTAGCTGCAAAGCCCCCTCACAACTATTTACTTTGGGAATTACTGATTTCCAGACTGAACAGAGAATTTAGGAACCCACAGCCAGAGCTACCGAAGGTCCAAATTAGGACCTTGAGCATTTTTGAACCGTGTCAAAACCAGCCCTGTTTAGGCACATCTGTCTTCATCCAGAGCTCATCCAGCAGCAGCTCAGCTCCCCAGGCTGGGTGAGGGAGGAGCAGCTGCACATTCTGGCCGCAGGTGCAAGGAGTCACTTCCAGCCCTGGAGGGACCGAGCTGCTGCGAGCCATTACAAGCACTTAACAGCAGATTTGCTCTTCCTAATGGGATCCCTTCAGCTGTTTTTAAGGCCTTCCCTGCCAGAAGAGCTGAGCTGCTGACTACTAGCAAAGACATTAAATCCCTGTGGTCACTTTTGAGTCCTTGGGGGCTCACAAGACACAGTTAAGTGACTCATTGTGTAAGAGCAATTGTTAAAACTTCTTGGATAATTACCTAATTTTAACAGCTACCACATTCTAGGGTGAGCCAATTTCCACATGCCTTGTAAAAAGTGTCTTTCCGGGGAATATGTCAGTCGTTTAGTCAGGATTTCTTTCTAATACCTGCATGAAAAGGTGATCACACCACTTAAACCTTCCACTGATTGATTCTCCAGTGTATCCCAAAAGACTTGCTGAAGTATTTCTTAAATGCAAAAGCTGTGTGGAACAGTTTTCCAAATACATGAAAAGTACTTATTCCACATCCTATCTTACACTTGTTTCAGCGCTGCTAAAAATTAATGGGATTCTGAGCAAATCAAAGTAATTTTCAAGATGGGCTATTCTACTTTGAGCCTGATACTCAAACACCTTGAGTTTCCCCTAACTTCATTTGAAGTTATGAGGTTGGTGTACCCTTGGAAGCAGATCCCTAAATGACTGACCTCTCAAGTAGTGCTGGGGTCCTGGGTCATTGTTGCTTTGGCAGCCTGGGAGCTGGGGGAGCAAGGAGAGCAATCAAGAAGAGCTCCCTAAAAGCCTTTCCTATATTACTGAACATTTAATGAACAGTAAGAGTACAACCCTTCAACTTTAGCAAACTATCACCTTGTATTTCCCTGAAATCTTCCTGACCCAATCTAAAACTAGTTGTTTGCAATGCAGATTTGTTGAAGAAGGCTGGAAGCAGTCCTGTAGTACAACCATCATATTTTTAGCCACTTCTTACCCAATCTCTTGTTAAATACCTAGAAATATTTATATATGTGGCCAGTGCATTAGCTGGTAGGACTTCTTTTTACTCACAAAAGTAATCATTGAGACAGGCTAGAAGAGGGGAAAAAAAACAATTAAAAATTATTAGACTCATAATGAAACCTTGTCTAGTTACAGAAAGATACGTATATAACAGAAACAGCATTTTCTTCTTCTAACAAAACACCAGGTGATAAAGGTTGCTTGCACAGCCATGTCAGCAACATTAGCTGCAGCACATAACCTGGTCAGAGCCACAGCCAAGAGGAACTTGCTCCAAGTGCTTTCAGTCACTGAGCTCAGACCAGGTGCAACAATAAGTTCTTGGTCTCATACAAACACCACATCTGTGAAAGGTGTTTCTGTGGTCAGGAGGGTCAATTGATACCAGGAATGGATTGTGAAATGATTAGTTATACAACACACTTTTCACTCTCCTAATTGAGGGAACTGCGATATTGGTATTTATAAAAGAGGAAGTATGGCAGGCTTGTAGTTTGAACAGCTGAAAAGAACCTCTCTGAAGTTCTTTGTTTCTAGTCTTCTGTTTTAAATGCTTTGATTTCCCCCTCCTCCCCACCCCCTGAAAGGAATACCTACTGATGTAAAACCCTTAAAACTCCTTAAAATTCTGGACTGTGGTTCTCCTGTTATTTGCCACTGCTATCAACCTGCCTTGTGTCTGAGCTCAGGTATCCCATCTCTTCAGTACTGAGCTTGCCAAATCTTTATTCAGGTCATTTATTCAGTTTTACACAAAATACAGATTTTTCTTTTTTTACACAAAATACTCAGAATTTTACACAAAATACAATGATTTACATGAAGGAATGGAGGGCACATTTAAGTCAAATTCATGGTTTTGAGGAGAATGAACCCAAGATTCTCATTTTCATGGGTAAATGTCCTTACATGAAATTTTCTACCTGGAATTGATCCACTTTTAGTCCATAAACCCAATCTGGCTGTTACCCTAAAAGCTGGGGCATTGTCAGGGAGGTGTGACTCCTGGCTTCCAATCCCTGATCCAGAAAGCACTTCCTTAATTACACAAAGTGAAGACAGCAGGTACACAGTTTTAGTCTGGCTTGATTCTGAGCCATACTCTGACTAAGAGATCACATCTACTCAGGCAAAAAGAATGGAATCATAGAATCATTTTCTATTGGAAAAGACCTTTAAGATCATGAATTCCAACCTTTAACCCAGCACTGCCAAGCCCACCACTAACCCACCACCTATCCAAACCACAAGAATACAGTTTTTCCAGCAGAATGCTATGAGAAATGGTGTCAAAGGCTTTATTAAAGTCCAAGTAGGCAACATCCACAGCTTTTTCTTCATCCACTAACCCTTTAACTGTAACTTGTCGAAGTAAAAGATCAAGTTGGTCAAGCAAGATCTGCCTTTCATATACCCAGGCTGGCTGGGCCTAATCCCTTTAGTGTTCTGGGAGAAGTCTTTCGTAGCAAGACTAGTCTCTAGAAGCAAGATCAGTCAGTGTGGCCTTGGTGCTGGGGAAGGTTATGGAGTAGATGATCTTGAGTGTCATCACAATTGTAAGACTTCTCCCAGCTGCTTGTAGAATCTACCTCTTAATCCTGGTTAGGAGACCTAGAACAGATTTGCTCCATGACATCCACCTTGTTGGCTTTCCCCAAACCCTTACCCATAACAAATTAACCCTATAATTGCCATCATTAAGCTCTAGTTGTTGAGTTTGTATTTTAAATAGCTGTTGCAACAACTGAACTGTTAGAATAAGAAACAATAAATTCTTGTTCAGAATCTCTCTGAGCCTGCACAGAAACTCCCTTCAAAGAGTGTTTGGAAAATTCCTACACAAATTTGCTAATGGATTTAAAATTACAAAATCTGCATCTCCAGTGCCAAAGTTCATTAAAACTCAACAGAACCCACAGAGACATGAGTAACTCACATCATCCTTATGATCACTAAACAATAAATCTTAATAATACTCTATTTTTTGGAGATAAATTTGTATAAAATAGATTTTTCAACAATAGCAACATTTTCATAATGATGGCATTCATTTTTTTCATGTTGGTGTCTTGCTTGTAAAGCCTAGTTGTTGGTAACTTGCCTTAAAAGCTTAGGCATCCCTAAACACTTAGGAAAGCACATCCCTAAGCACTTTAAGGAAAAAGACTCAAAAACATAAATCAAATAAACTAATTTGTTATGAAAAAAAATGAGGAGAAGCCATATGAACAGAAAAGCAGACAGTACAATATCACACAAAGTACACAAAACACAAAATTATGTTTTCTAAAGCAATACTTGTTTTTCCCATTTCTTCCTTCACAGAGAAAAACTTGCTTTCTGGAAACAAAGAAACAAATAAACAAAAACAGACAACAAAGTAAAACAAACAAACAAAAAAACCCAAAACAAAAAGATCAAACAACTCCCTCCACAACTTTTATTTTGGAAAAATACTTTCATCCTGTGGGCATTGCCCTAAAGACAAAATACATATATTGTCTATAGTTTAAGACCAGTATTGAAATCACAGAATTTCCAAGATTATATTTTTTAAATGTAGCTTTAGAAAATGACAAAGTACTTTAGAAGAGTCGGTCACATCATTGGAAAGTACAGCTGCAGCTGTTACCAAGAGCTTCTTTCTGTTTGCCTTTAACTGTGAGGACATTTAACCATAAGCCATATGTTAAAAGGTTGCCAAGTAGTTATTTTCCTTTCAGATCAGGTGAAAAAAAAATCTCTTTTTGAGCAAAGCTGGTTAGATGAGCTTATGTATTTGTTGAGTAGAGATTTTCTGTGAAGGGCTTCTATCTTGAACCCCTTGTATTAACTGCATAATTTTGTTTTCTTTTTGATTTTTTGGGGTGGGGTTTCAGGGTTTTTTCACACTTTCTCTCCTGAAAAGGGCTGGCATAAGTGTCTGGTAGAGAGCTCTTGGCTGGCAGATGTTTTTTATGTAACTCCATTGCTCAGTGTAAAAAACATATATTTTTACTATGAGATCATGGATGTTCTGTGTACCTTTCATAACTATTAAATTTACTTGGGCAATGCTGAAAAATATCTTTTTGCCTTTACTTTTTCCATGGGACAACTTCTTATTTTTATCTGTCCTTGCAGTGAAAGGATCAGTATATTCAAAACGGGACTTACCTAAATGTTTTCTGGCATTTAAGTCCACAAATGTTAAATGCTAAAGGAACTGATGTAGTGTTTCAGGATTAATGTTCCTTTAACTCTTATTGCTTATTGTGTCATTTAAATTTCATATGCTGCGCTGAAAACAATAGCTATGTGCCACCTGAAAAGCTTTTCTAAGTTCCTCTGTCTTCTGTTTCCAACTAAATCTGTATTTTTCCTCTTAGGTATATGCTTGTTTCTGGTGTCTTAAAAGGTATAGATAGCAGGTTGCTGTAGTTTCTTTGAGCTTCATATTGTTCTTTAATTCTTTTTAAAATTATTTTAGTTATCTAGAGTCTCAAGGTGTCAGAATAATTTTGGAGATAGTCTTATCTAAGTCTCAGTTTCAGGGATTCAAGTTATACTTTCTCTAAAACTCTCAGAGAATTTTCCATTTTCTCCCCACACCTCTTCCCCTTGTAGTCTGCCTATTATATTTTAAAAGCTCTGTGAACATTCTGGTGTATATCTACAACTACCATGCCCAGCATCAAGAATGTGACCTAAAAGTCCCTTGTTCTATCACTGAAACATTGCTGCCTCTACAGATCTTTCTTTTTCCCCTAATTTTGTTCTTTGGATTGTTTGGATTGTAGGAATCAAATTTTCAGGGCCTAGATGGCAAATTCTGGGGGAGACTGGACAAAAATAAATGGCAACATGTGAAAACTGAACTTCAAAGTAACTATAAATTAAGTGAGGTTTGCCTTTTTCTATCTAGAGTACCTTAGCCCACATATAAAATAGACACACTCTCAACCCATTCCACCCTACAAACATTAAAGAAAATAGTGAGCTCTGCTTCAACAATGTGATACATGCCTTTGGAAAAATATTTTCTGGAGTGTTTCCCTTAACACAACACAATCCACAGGATATATTAAGGAACTCACCATGTTGCAGTTTGTATTGTGGGAGGTGTTATGAGTTAGTAGTGCCAACAGTTGTCTGTGAATGATTGGTGCAGTAAGACCTTAGCAATGCTCAAAGACTATGTGCCAGCTACATAAAAATTGTCTTTTCTTCTATTTAGGCAGCCACATGCAGAGTTACATCAGCTGAATGTGGCAATAGTATTTGTAAATCACACATTTGAAAGGAGAGAAAATGAGCAACTCAGATAATAAAAAAAGTAGAAGGTGCAATGGAATGTGGTCAGTCTGGAGTTAGGTAGGAGGCTAGAAAGTCTTCTGCAAACTACTGGATGCCAGGACGCATCTCCACTGCAATCTTCTATTTCTCTTTCAACATACTATGCATTCAGAGTGTCATAAAACTGAGTACATGAGACCAGTCAGCCTCTGTAATTTTTTCTTCATTTTAGGGGCTCAGAAAAATCAACTTTCTCATAATGATTCTTCAATGTCCACCTTATTAAGAGAAATGGGAAAAAAGTCTTTATAAAATACTGTTGTCTTAGTGAATGTTGTCTCATTTAGCTGTGAATAAGAGCTGGGCAAAGCTTTCAGTGTCAAACTCCAAATTGTATGTAACATCTGGTTTTTAATTCTGTTAAAATTCAAAACTTAGCCAAAGTTCTTCGAAAGTTTTTCTGAACTTCACAAGCATTCTTGTATTATGAAACATAGTACTGAGGAAAGCTGTCCTGATTTGTGGTTTTGAATGGACACCATGCAAAATCTCTGGATTTTTCACAAGATTAGGTGAAATTTGGTGATTTTGACTGAAGGTTTTATTTGAATTTCTGGCTTTTGACATCAGCATAGACAGAAAATGCAGTCCTTCCATGGATTACATGGATTACAATCCAAACCTAGGGTGAGTAGAAAAACAAAAATATTTTGAAACCCAATAAAAAAGAATGAGCAAAATATTTGTTATCCACAGATTTATGAGACAATAACATGGGCTAAAGTATAATATCTGTGAATGGTTTTATATTTGTGTATGGTTTAGGGTACAGCTTATGAAAACTAAGTAAAAATACCAAAGTTCTGTGATCACAATATCAGCTGTATACCTGTGAATGTGACTGTTGATTATTCTGCCTAAATGAGTGCAAAGAACTCATTTCAAGTTTTCTGATTCTTCTTTTTTCCTAGGAAAATCCTACTAGGAAGAAATAGGAAGAACAAACAAACAAACAAACAACAAAAAAAAAAAACGAAAAAAACCCCTTGACATAAATCTCTCAGAGCTAGTGGTTTTGCCCAGTTCTTTTCTGCAGCTTATGTATTTAAAAATGCCTACAGTAATGACAGTTCTGTAAAAGTTAGGTTTTTAAAAGGCTAAAATACTCCCCAGTTTTTACTCCAGTCAAATAATATATCCATGTTTATTTACATGTAAGGTGAATTAACTTATGAAGGTGCATTATTGATTTATCTTGAACTTTACACACAGACACACAGACTCTATTTCTTATTAAATAGGCAATGTTTGTGTTTACTTGTGTTACTCAAAATTCAAATATCAGTAATGAAACCATTTTAAACATAAATCCGATAATTTCACAAAGCCATTTTCAAACTCCAAGGATAATGCCAGCTACAATAGAGCACCAAGACATTGCTGTCACCAGAGAGACACCAGTTGAGATCTATTTTTGGTTTTGCATGATGGATTTTTTTTATCAGGCATTTGCCAGTCATTGCACAAGATTTTTGTACCAATTTCAACTGCATTTATACAAGTAAATTTTTTTAATTTCTGGGCCTTTTCATGTGTTCAAGAGAAAGTCTGCCACATTAAATACAGCAGGAACAACAGCACTGTCTTGCATAACAAGTATTCTGCCAGGAGGACACAGATCCAAAACTTGTTTGACAGAAATAGTTCCCTTGACTTTTACTACACTGAAACCCATACAAAAGTACCTCAGTCTGGATATCTGAAAATGTCTAATGGGAGAATTGCTCTCAGATTAGGCAGAAATTAAATCAGTCCTGTACTGAGTAGTATTAGACACAATTTGGCTTTGTGAATTTGCACACAAATAAGAGTATCTTGACTTGACCTGCTTAATCTTGACTTGATCTGCTGCTTGTCAACAGAGGGCATCTCATGAGCAAAGTGGAGAATGGTGGCCATCCTGGGCACAGTGACCACAAAGAAATCAAGTTCAAAATCTCTGCTGACAGGAGAAAAACTGAGAGCAAAACTTCAACTCTGAACAAGAAGAAAGCAGGCTGCAGGTTTCTCAGGGAGTTAGCAAGTAAAGGCCTGTGAGCAAATGTTTTGCAGTGCTGGTCACTTTTCAAACATTACCCCTTATGGGCACAGGAACAGAGAATTCCCATCTACTGGAAGTCAATCAGATGAGGAAAAAGGCTGGCTTAGTGGAACAGGAATCTTCTCTTGGAAATAAAAGAAAAAAAGAAAGGTGTATACCCAGTGCAAGTAATGTCAGGTGACATGGGAAGAATACAGAGATGCTGCTTGCCTCTGAAGGGAGAAAATTTATGTGGCCAAAGCTGCAGTTGAAGCTGGCCAGAAACATGGGAGACAATAAATTTTTTTTTTAAATTATATTAATGGCAATAGGAAGTGTAAAAATAACACAGGGTGAGGATGGTCACTTCACAAACAGGAACAAAGAAAAGGTACAGGTGTTTAACACGTTCTTTGCCTCTGTCTTCAACGAGGGGGTCTCAGTGCCCCAGGCTGGAGGACCATGACTGTGAGAATGATTCACTCCCAGCCAACCCTGAAACTGTGCGGCATCTGCTGCTCCAGCTGGATCCCTACAATGCTATGGGGCCTGGTGGGATTCATCTGAGAATCCTCAAAGAGCTGGCTGATGTGATCCCAAAGCCTCCCTTGATGATTTTTGAGCAGTCCTAGAAATTCAGAGAGGTCCCAGCTACTGATGAACATTGTCCCAGTTTTCAAGAAGGACAAGAAGGAGAACCCTGGAAACTACAGGTATGTCAGTGTCACTTCTGTGCCTGGTAAAGTTGTGAAGAAGATTATTCTGGGATGTGTTGAAAAGCACCTGACAGACAATGCAGTCATTACTCACAGCCAGGACGGCTTCATGAGGGAAAGTCCTGCTTATCAAACCCGATTATGGACGTTACACAGATATTGGGAAGAGAAGTGTTTTTCAGCTGGCAGGAGCTCATATTTGATCCACATCCCAAGATACTACAAAGCAAAATTACCAGTCTCTGAAAACAACAAAGTTAGCAAACACGACCCAAAGTTCAGTGTGTCTGCTCGCCTCCAATATGACAGACACAACTTCAAAACTGTCCTTCAAGCAGGGAATTAGACCTTAACTTTTCATAACACAGACCTGAGTGACATTCAGTATAATTATCCCTTTCCTTTGGCATTGCATTCCAAATGAAGGTTCAGAGCTGAGGATTCAGACAGAAGATCTGTGTCCAGTCCCCATCCAGCTCTCCTGTGTGGCTCAATGTGAGGTGGCCAAAAGTCACCCTTTTCCTCTGCATTTCACCTCAACATAGCCTAGAAATTTATTGGAGGGGAGGTTTCTGAGGATCACTCAGTCAGATAAAATGCAAGGGGAGCTTAAGACCCAACTCCAGTTCTGCATTGCTCTGAGTGGACACCAAAAGCTGAAAGCTTTTCAGTGGAAATGCCTTTGCTGAAATGCCTTTGCTGAACTTTCTCCTCTAGTCTCATTTTTTTTTCCATTTTATTATACCAGGTAATTTTCACAAACCATTATTGAACAGAGTAATACAATAACAGGTTATTCCTTCACAATGTGTTGTTGCAGAGAATTCTCTTCCCACACAACATGGCTGAGTGAATCAGCCTAGATTCCAAAAACATGAATCTTAAACATTCAGTTTATTAGAAAAGTTGCAAATGTTTAAACAAATTGCACCTGTAAGATTAATTTAAACTTCTGTGCATTTAGCTTCCACTGAATGAGCTAACATCTGCTTGTATCACTCTCATGTGCATTGCTAAGTTTCAAAGATAAATCAAGATAATTTAAGGAAGACTGATGAGCTTTAAGCATAGGTATGTAGAAATTTCATATTAGTTAGCTATTGTCTCATGCAATGAAACTAGTTTAATCTTCCAAATTGCTATCAAAACCAGGGAGCTTTTGGAATGGTGGAAAACTATACAAATTTGCCATCAATCTACAGCTTTTTGAAAACAAATTCCAAAGTACTGTAGTATTATTGAAAAAAACTACTAGTATTCCAGTCCTTACAGGCTCTAGGAAAAGGAAATCTCCCACAAAAAACTTATTTTTTCCCACAATGAGATTCAATGTTTTGCATGGTTTTCAGCTGTCACTAATTATGCTTAAATTAATTCAGTTCTCAATAAAATTATACAGTATACCATAAAGGCCTCTTCTTGTTTAATATTTTTCCTTTAGATAATATAGGTGCTAATTAAAACCAGTAGGGAAAAAAAATCTTTTGTAAAGAAGACTTAATTCTATCATCACAGCACAATGCAGTAATTAAGTGTGAAGATTTATATGCATATTGTCAACGTCTTGGGATCCATGAAAATCTGTTTCTTTGTCTCAGTGAATTCTGCCTAAGAAAACCAATCTACGTGTGTCAGGTACAAGAACATCTACAATGGCCAGAAAGGACATTAATAGCAGTGAAATCTGGAAATTCATCCTGAACATTGAGTCTGTTTGGAAATATAAAGCAGAACAGAGAATTAATTACAGAATTACATAGCCCAGCCAAGAAAGTCAAAGGTACCAGATATGAACACATGCTTATTGTGACTGCCGAGAGCAGCTGGAATGGAACCCACCTCAACAAAGTAGAGAAAATGGCAGGAAATCCCCCACACTTCAATTTTAACCTCTCTATTATTTTTATCTGATAATGAGGTCAATACTGATGAAGGATTTTTATATAATGACCTCTCTGGAGTGCTTACAACTTTGCGTGCCCACTCAGAACAAAACAGAAAGAAAGCTTCTTGCACTAAGGAATCTGACCAACAGTTAATGGGAAAGTGGGTAAATTTCCCTGTACCTAGTACACAAGAATTCAGAAATTTCCTCCCTATTTGCACAGCCAGGTCATGGCTGCATGGGAATGCCATCACTCATCCGTAAGTATTTCCTGCTGAGATGAGATGAGATTTTATCAATGTTAGGTACTTAGAAGTTCTAATAACCTTCTTCTATCTGGAATTATTGATTCCAGAGGTCCCTTAAGTTGGTATATCAGACAGGCTTCTAAACCCTACTTTTATGCAAAGCTTCTCTTAGGATATTTCTCCTTTAAAAACAGAACTGCAAAGGGATTAACTTCTTCAACTCTTTAATTGAGAAATTATATGCCTGTAGCTTAAGTTTTCTTTTAGATAAATGTTGTAGATATTTCATATCACTACATGACTTTCCAGTTAACCCTTTGCATATCTACTACTATGTGTTCTTAAGGTCAGCTCAGTTGGTTGTGCTCTCTTTTGTCCTCAGCTATTTGTGCCTTCAATTCCTTTTCCCCTGTATTTTCTTTTTTTTTTTTTTTTTTTTTTTTTTTTTTTTCTACTCACAAGTTGGTAATTTTGATTCCTAAGGCTTTTCTTAGCCCTCCCAAAATATTTAAATAATAGCTGAAACAGCCAGATGGAACAGCCTTGTTTCATTCTGATCATGGAGTGATCAACCGGCACTCTAAAGTTTTCAAGGCAATTCTGATAAATAAATAAATGTCTTTAAGGAAACTGTAAAATATAGGAGAAAATCCTGACCATGGCTACACAACAACCATGGGGCATCTGAACTGCCTGTACTTCCTGTAACTCCAGATCCACAGCTCTGGAGAACATCTGTGGCATGTGGTCTTCCTATGGACCTTGACACCTCCAAAACTGGACCAAGAAGTTGTTAGGTTAGCACTAGACTAGTTTACTTGTTTGCTTCATGATGTCTTCTATGCTTCCAGCTATCATATTTAAGTCAGTGGAAACCTCTGCAGGGAACAGACAAAATTAAGGAATTGTTTGGTTTATAATTTAGCATAGAAAACATTATTAAGCAATCTTAATTATCTTGCATTTATTTTTCATGTCCTATTAGTATACATTATTGCTTGTGGAAACAGGTGTGAGACTGATAAATGAAAAAGTACAAATAGGTTCTCCTCCCATCTTGACCTCAAAAACAAGCCAACTCAAAAGCATTTGGCTCTATTTAGCAGAATTTTTAAAAACGGGATTCTTGTATAACCACCTGTCTTATCTTACATTATCATCTGCTGGAATAAGACAAATATAGACAAAACAGCTTGCTTCTGTAAGACAGTACAACATAAGTAGATTAATGGAAGGTCGGTTATAAAATCTTTTAACTTTTGACACATGAAAGAAAGGATGGCACTTTCTGTGGCTGATAAACAATTAAACATCAACTATTGAAAAAATACCATTAACTCTGGCTTTTATTTCACAATATTTATAAAAATATTTCTTTAAAACATGGAAACTAGTTTACATTTTTAGCACTTGTCTTTAATGGCTTGAATTGCAGTAAACCTAAGTAACAAAGTTGCAGTATCTAGATACCCTTCCAGTCAGTAAAATAAAATCAGTGTGAGATACAGTCATATGAGTTATCTAATTCCAGTTTTAATCGAAGGGTCAGGTTCCAAGTATAAGCATAAACAATACCTCACATGGGATTAGAGAGTCATCTGTTCTGTCACTAAATACCTGGAAAAACAGCTCCTAACAGCAGACACATCAAGATCTTTCCATTCTCTCTCCTTAAGTGTTCATTAAGCAAAGTCACATCCTGCTACAACAAAAACAAGCTCTTTGAGAATTTTGTTGTGGCTGTTGTTGCTCATTTGTTGCATTTGTCTGTGGAAAAGGAATGTGAGGTGCATTTTTACTCCCTCATCTTTTCAGGAAGGCTTTGAGAAGTTACTTGGATGTCACGGTCCTTTAGAAGTGCCCAGTAGTTCCAGCCCAGAGTCCCCAGTCGCTCCCTGCCAGCTGGAGCCAGCCCATGAGGAGGGATGCTCAGCCTGGTGTGGTGTGAAGCACAGCCAGGCCACATGCAGGAGCCCAGGGCCCAGAGGCCAGGAGAGTTGCAAGAAGTGATTCTGGCTCCCCAGGGGAACACATTACTCAAACTTTCCTCTGAAGAGGGAGCAAGAAGCTTAGAACTCCCAAGCTCTGCTTTTGTTAGTGGCTTTCTATGCTGCTTGTTAAAATCTGTAGCTCATCTCTGGAGGAAATTATATCTCTCACTGAACATATGAGAAGAGTGAGGAAGTGGTATGATTTGTTTCACTTTATGCAGACAAAGAAAACCAATTTTTTTGCCTTGCAAACCTTAACTGGAGGCACCAATGTTGCCTCTTGGGATCCCTCCCTAAGCCCCGAAACTCATCCAGGTTGATAAACAGTTAATATTGCCACCAGGAAGCTGTAGATTAGGTTGAAAAATCTCCAGTTTGCATGAATGTACAAAATCCTTTACCCTTATCTGCAGGAATTACTTATGAAAGGAAAAGATGTGCTGTTTTACCCTTTTTTTGTGGCAACAGGAAGTCCAAAGTAAACCTTAGGAGACATGCAAGAGGCCAAAGACTGATCTTCATCTTCCCCAGCAGACCTGGCATTCCCATCCTGCCATTCCAGACTGGTTTAGGAAAGATCACCTTTGAAACAGAAGCTCTGGCTAAGGAAATATTCTTGAATAAATTTTTCTATGTTGACTGTACTTTCTGTGCTTCCTATGCTAAAATGAATGTCCTTATACATATTTCAGCAAGGTTTTTTATTGAGTTAGCAGGTCCCAGTGAAAATATCTTTTTATATATTATTAATGTCACTTCTTAACATGTGTCTGAGTTTGCTGACATAATATAATCCTTGTAAACTCAAAATCCAGAGGAGCTGGCATAGGAAATTGTGTCTGTAGGAGCATATTTCTCTTCTTTTGTGTTAGCCAAAAGTGAAAGAAATGTCATTAGTTGCTCAAGTAAAACAAAAAAACAAACAAACAAACAAAAAAAAAAAGACAGAGAAAGAAAGAAAGAAAGAAAGAAAGAAAGAAAGAAAGAAAGAAAGAAAGAAAGAAAAGGTCTTGCATAAAGTAGCTCTTATTTTGAATTTCATTTGAATATTGAGGCGTTCTTTTGATCTCTGCCCATCCCAAACTCTACCCTTTCCAAAAGAAAATCCTTGAAGCATTTCTGTTTTATTATGCTGTAAGAGAGTTACAGAAAATTACATTGTGAAGGAAAAATTTGGAGAGAAAATACCTTTCTCTGACACAACCAGGATCCTCTGTCCCATGTAAGCTCTCACAAACATGTATCAGAACATCTCTTAAAAACCTTTGGTAACAAGAACCTCCCCAACACCCCAAACCATGAAAGCCAGTGCTAATCAGTCCTGTACATATCTGGAAAGTTTCCATAACATTCAAGTCGAATTTTCCTACTGCAATTTAATCTCCCCATCCTGCCCAACAGCAATCCAAAGAACAGATCCCACTCTCTCTATGAGAGATTTATAAACTTGAAGACTGCCATTATTTCTCTCTCCCATCATATTTCTTAGACTATCCAGTTGCTTTTAAGCCAGGTTCACAGGTCATTATTTCTGGTTTTATTTCCACACTTCTCAAGACCAATAGGCTTTTAAATTGGGATGGGATGAAGGTCTTGCAAGAGGAAGGCAGGAAAAAGTGATAGGTTGGTTTTTCTCTTGTCAGTGAACTCAAAATCCAGAAATTCATGCCAGCCTTGGCAGGACTAATCTCTTCACAACGATTTCTGGAGGTTCTCTGGTCTCTCTAAGTCCTTGTGTTTTCCAGATGTGGTGAATAAAAAACGCATTCTGTCCTCCGACTTCTAAAAATTGAGAAGAATGGTAAGATAATTTTATCTTTTGTGTAATTGAAACTTATTTTTATACATCTCGTGGTTTTGTTCATATGTCCCAGGATGACAGCTGTCTCTTTTTTTAAGCACATGACATTGTTAACTTTTTTTTCAGTTTGCCATCTCCTATAAGCACTATTTTCTCTTTCACAGATTTTCTGTAGGTCTTTCTACACTTTTTTCCCTGTAATCATGGATCCTTTCATTCGTACTTGTAGCATTTAATCCCAATATTTTTCAGATCATTTCTCCAACTGGTGAAAATCATTGTGAATTCTATGTTCTGGATCAGTCTTGCAACTTATTCCAATTTCACTTCATCACCCCAGTGCAAGAAAAATATGGACTTACTGGAGCAAGTCCAGCAGAGGGCCAAAGAGATGATGGACTGAAGCATCTTAGATATGAGAAGAGGATAATCACTGTTCAGCCTGGACAAGGAAAGGCTCATTTGTCCTGAATGCCTGCATGGTATCACTGCCAATATTAGCCACCAATCTCTTTGTTTTCTAGACCATGACAGCTGATCCTCTTGTGCTGCCAAAGACACGCATTGATGCGACTCTGCCCTGAGGGACACCACAGCCATACGGGATGGGTTTTCCCTGGGTTCTGGGGCCATACTGTTGATCTCTTCTCTCCTTCCAGACTCAAACCTGCAGTCAGAGCTGGCCAGCCCCATCATGCCAGGCAGGTCAACTTGTCCTTCAGCTACCTGGCTCCGGAGAACAGCAGCTGATCCAGTCAGAAAGAGACTAACTACATGCCTGTTGTAACTTGCTCATGGTCCCACACCTCTGTAGACTCTGTCCACTCTAAAGAAGCTAGGGCTAACTCAGTAGCTTTGTAAAGTGGTGGAACCCAAGCTTGCTTTATTTTTATTTAATTAGATAATATTTTCATTTAAACTCAATTAACAGTTTCATTTGCTCTAAATAAAGAGTGTCTGATACATTACATACCTAAACACTTGTGCATATATATTTGATTTTTTAATCTTTATGTTTATATTTGGATATATTAATATATTAATACATAAATAAATTAAAACCAATATTTATTCATATTTGTACTCCCCTTTCTCTAAATAGAGGGAAAAAAATGCACAGGTAAATGTTATATAACAGCACTTCCATGCCCAAAGGAAACAAGCAGCCAGTCAGAAGGTGCTTTGTGATCACAAGGCAATGACAGGTTCAAAAAATGGCAAACCTGCCACATGAAAGCCTGTGAGGTTATGACATTTTCCATGATAATGACTTTGGTGTAAGTGGTAGTCAGGAACTATTTGTTCTGCTATATTTCAGGGTAAACCGGAAGGGGCCACTGGTCCTGCCAGCCAGCCAGAGAGCTGCCTGCCAGTACATGGGAATGCCATTTTACCCAAGGGGATGGAAGGAGGTGGAGTCAAAAGAATACATGACCAGAGGAAGGCTGGGACTTCCAGGGCAAGTAGGTCATGGAACAGTCGGGAGGAGTGGCACTTCCCTTAAAGGCAAGGGGCACCCACCATTGATAATGCTGGATCAAAGACATCCTTACACTCCTGCTGAGGATGGTGGAAGAGGATTTCCAAGGGGGACAGCAGCTACTCCCCTGTCTGAGGGAGAAGGATAATGCAAAATTCATCTGCTGTTCGAGAGGGCTGTACTTGCTATGTCAGATCCACACAGATTCACTGCATACCAAATGAGCAGCGAACTGCTATAGAAAAAAACAAGTCACAGCAGCTCAAGTCTGGGGAAGAAAAAGAAACTAAAATCATTAAAATGAGGCCAATAGATTAAAGAGTAAAATGTGTGGGTTTGACTTCTCTAATTGGTACGTCAATAAAATTTATATATTGAGGAATTGCTTTAAAACAAGGCATTTTACGACATTCCATTCCATAGTGAAGTTGATTTGACACAATCAAGATATATTAGCTGAGTTTAGAAAGCTGCATTCTCTAAGAACCTTATTAATTGTAATGTAAAGGTTGCATCTGCCTGTCTGCTGGCTGCATATGATGACCTTTCCGTTAAAACAAATCAGTCCCAAATGAAAGAAGCAAAAAAAGTTTGTCATAGATAAAATTGATACATGGCAAAGGCTCTGCCCATTTCATGTCTAGATTTGTTTATTACATAGTTGCTTAGTTCTCTAAATCTCTTAAAATAGGAAGACAAATAAACTAATTCTGTGTTTGCTTTTTATCTCATTTTATTTTTATATCATAGGATCATTTTCAGGCATCCTTTTGGCAACGTCCCAAAAGATTATGAATCCCAAAGATGAGTACTTTAGATAACACCGGTAGTCAACATGCAAGTACTAAAAACACCTACCTTTACGCATTGACCTTCTAGTGAATAGAAACCAGTTAATCAACTGGTTTTAATATATCTACATCAGCTGTAAATATAAATAAAAGAGCAGTGCCAACAAGATATTTTATACTAGGGGATTTTTAATTGTGATTTTAAACCCTTGCTTGGCATCACATCAAATTAAGAACTTGGTAGGACTAGGTTGGATGTACATGGCAAAACTGGATTTTATCTTAGATGAAAAAAGTCCAGTGGAATTGATACACAGAGACATAAATGTTGAATAGGTAGAAGAAAGCTAAAGACATGTCAGAGCTTCATGATAGGACTACTCCATAAACAGATAAGTCTACAATGAATTGTTTACAATCAATTGATGTCAAAACCAAAGTTCACCCAAATTAGGTACTGGGAGTGCAAATCACCAGTGACTATTCCAAAATTTCTTTGGGCTGCTATTTTCTTTCAAAACAAGAAAAATCTATGTAGCCAGATACATAACAGTGTATGAAAGGATGTCTTTCTTCATGTGTATACAGTTTTACTGCCTTTTTCTTTCCAGAAAACCTTATCAGATAAAGCAGCCCAATTTGTGAGCCTCCTAAAGAAGAAAGAAGAGATTAACTATTCAGTTTTTTGTAGTATCTTGTCCTTATCAAGACCGACCCATTTCTTGATCTTGGTTACTCACTGACTCTAATGAATTTAGGCCAAACCTTTTGCCTGCAACCCCAAACCTGCAAAGGTTTCATTACAAATTTTATTCAATGCTTTCCTAGCAGTGTCTTATTACTTTTCTTTTCAGATCACTACTGTGATAAAATTTGACTGCTCTAGAATGATAAGGAAACAATTCATACTAATTTTCCTGCAGCTTCAAACTTATTTTGTGGTATTTTCTTTTGTCTGATATGAAAGGTTTTTATTAATATTTTCTAAGAGATTTTTAAAATAATTTGTTGTATTTATTCAGCATTTTATTTTTCACATGACTGTTAAACATGATCAGTTCCCAGTAGACCTAATCTGAGGTTATAGTATTAATGCTGTTATTGTTTTTGCAACTGTGTAATGGTTTTGCTGACTGAAATTGTGTGGGCAAAAAAACTGCTCATCCGAACTTGAGGCAAAGGCCAATTACTTTTGGAACATTTTAGCTGTAGTCCCTAAGAGCCAGGGACAAAACATAGGAGTACTTGCAGCAAAACCAAAATAGGCCATGTTTCTGTCTCATCAGACAAAGAAATATGATTATTGTATTGTCCCCAGTACTTATAAGGGTGGAGGAAAGAGGTTAGTTTGGATATAAATGTTTTTATATCTGCTCTCATATTGATTATCTTGCCTTACTGATTAACGAGTGTTAAGGCTGAAAGAATGGGTAAGCAAATATGTGAAGTCACTTTTCCCTTATTTTCTTCAGATACATGTCTTTCCCTTATTTTCTTTGGATCCAAGCTTGGATGATGACAATGATATTTGTTGATTTTCAGATGTTGAATGCAGAACGCACTTCCTACACTGCTTATTGCAAGTGTTCACACTTTCCAAATATATAGTTCTTTCTGCACAGACTTGCAAGTTGATGTCAGAAAAGCTTACAAAATTGAGAGATAGAATATATACAAATTAGTCTTACTTACTAAACCAGTTAAACCAATAAACCAGGTAAATCAATAAAAGCAAATAAAACTCTATCTGCACTTGAATGTCAATTTGTGGTGTCAAATGGAATTGGTAGTTCTTGAGTGACTTAAGAATTCTTGAGGTTTTAGAGGGATAACCCAGAATGTGCAACCATAGACCCAATCAGACAGAGATCTCAGGCTCAAGGGGTTACCTTGGGCAGGAATCCCATCCAAGGGGAGAGGCTCCAGCTGCAGACCCCCTGCAGATCCTTTGCACTGAGCAGGACAGACTCAACAGACCCCCTCTGGCAAGTGTCCATTCATACCCTCATTAAGTCTGTGACCAGATGTGGTCACTTCAGCCAGGGCTGGTCAGTACTAAAAGGCTGAAGCCAAATATCACAAGGCTGAGGTCAGACACAAGCCACTGACTGGAGGGCCTTGACCCTGCTGGAGCAAGTGCACCTGCCATGGATGAAATTGTCCACTCAGGACACACAGGATTAGGGAATATCGACCTGTAAATCAGGAAAAAAAATGTTTCTCAGAAACAGACGTCACTTGGTTTTTACAGCTGTTCATAAGACTATCTAATCAAGTAAGTGCCACCAAGATAGTCTTGCCCAACCAAAGGGGTAAGGCCAAAACATTAAAGATTATTTGCTGAAGATAAGTGCCTACTTTCAAATTCCTATAATTTGTAACAATTTATTTTCTACTTCCTATGCTTCAAACACAAAGGCCTCAACCTCTACAGAGACCTACTTTTCACCGCATCTCTTCCTTCTCTTTGTTTTCCATAACGCTATCACACCGGGACCTTTTATGTTACCGAACCTTTCTCCTAATCTTGCCTTTATGTTCTCTGCCAAGCCATTTTCTAGTAAGTCCTTGAAATAATATCTGTTCTCATGCCACATGTCATACCAACAGTCTCCTCCCACATTCCTACATAGCTTCTACTCAGCATCAGTAACCTTGACAGACATTCTTAGCCAATGTGTAAAATCAGGTCTTGCTTTGCCCATTTTCTGACAGCAAATAAATCCCAAAATTAGGGTCCCAGCTCCTCCCAGAACTTCCAAGTAAAGGACCTGTAGAGTCTATCACATTCCTGTGTCAAAGAGCACATTTCAATTCACAGTAAACTTCTGTGCCACCTTTGTATTCTTGGACACCAGCTTCATCTCTTCCAAACTTTCCTTCATCCAGGGCTGAATAAAGCATGATTGGTTGTGCTCAACAACATAGCCCTGTGTGATCCCCTTTTTTTTCCCAAAGAAGAATGAATTTCTTTGTAGGAGAAATATAACTTTAATCTTTTGACTCTGTAAAAGCACTATTACTGTCAGTGATAACCTTTCCTTTGACTTTACAGTTATTAATACTCCAGTCTTTAAAAGTTAATGCCATTCATCTTCCCCAAAGCATTTTTAATGTGGCAGGACTTTGTTATTCATTCTTAAATTCTGACACTAGAATAATCAATCCAGATTCCTGTTTTATCCCCTTCTTCCTTTTTCCTGACTTGTATGATTGCATTTTAAGAGTTTTATCCACAGATGGATGGATAGGTAAGTAGGTGTCAATGTGCCATCACATATATAAAATATATATTTACAAATACATATTCAAACATATGCATTGAATAATCTTCCACTCTCAGGACAGTTATGATACAACAAGTGCCATAGCAGTAGTGACAACCTTTCTCTACAGCATTAGTTAAGAAACACTCAGTCACATCTAGTGGTGTCCACAGCCAAAATGCCATCTTCCATCAGTCTACCAGCAACAATGGTCCTTTGTCCTTGAAAGATTTGCTCTGTATTTACTACCCCAGCAGCTTGTCTTCTAAATATAATTTTGACAGCATAAGCATTTTAAATATTTAACAGAAACAGAAAAAATTTTGCAGCACTATTACAAATCTATTTCATCATGTATTGACTCTGCTGGTGTACCAGTCCTCAGAGCAGAGAGTTGATTTTTTAGTTCCTAATTATGCTAAAATATTCACAGCATATCAGAGAGGTAATGAGTCTTTGAATTCTTACCTTGGACCTAAATAGTGTGTAACAAGGAAAATACTATAAAATTGTAGAGAGTTTGGAAATTGACTGTAATTACAGTTTGTGATGTCACCACTGTGTGAAGTATGTGAATGTGGTTTGATGCCCTCAGGAAACAGCACACAGTCCTAAAAAACCCCACCACAACAAAACCCTCCAAAACTAAACAGTGAAGGTCTGGGACTTCAGATAGTGTTAATATCAAGAATTTTATCCAAAAGCAAATGGAAAACTAGAGAACCACAAAATCAATTAGGTTGGAAAATACCTCTGAGATCATTGTGTTCCAACCCTTGAGCAAATACCACCATGTCAACTAGACCATGGCACTTAGTGTTAAAGAACTGTTAAAGTCACCTGCGGGGATGGTGACTGCACCAGCTTCCTAGGCAGCCCATTCCAATGTTTAACAACCCTTTCCATGAAGCAATTCTCCTGATGTCAAGCCTGAACCTCCCCAGATGCATCAGGAGGCTGTGTTCTCTCATCCTGTCACAGCTTATCTGAGAGAAGAGACCAACCCCAGATGGCTACAACCTCCTTTTAAGTAAATTGTAGAGAGCAGTAAGGTTGTCTTTGAGCCTCCTTTTCTCCTCACCTTCCTCAGCTGCTCCTCACAGGACTTGTGCTCCAGACCCTTCAACAACTCCTTTGCCCTTCTCTGGACTCACTCCAGGACTTCAATGTCCTTCTTGTAGTGAGGGGCCCAGAAATGAACACAGCACTCCAGGTGTGGCCTCACCAGTGCTGAGTGCAGGCGCACAGTCACTGCCCTGGTCCTGTTGGCCACACTATCCTTGATACAAGCCTGGCTGACATTGCTTTTCTTGGTCACCCAGGCACACACTGGCTCACGTTCAGCTGCTGACCAGCATCCCCCAGCCCTTTTCCACCAAGCAGAGTTCCAGGAACTCTTCCCCCCTACTTCTTGCCACAGTAGTGCTGCATGGACCTGTTGTGGTCGAAGTATGGGACCCAGTACTTGGCCTTGTTGAACCTCATACCAGTGGTCTTAGTCCATCTCTCCAGCCTGTCCAGATTCCTCAGCAGAGCCTTCCTGCCCTCCAGGAAACTGACTGTCTCACGCAAATTGGGATCATCCATGCATTTACTGAGGGTATACTCAATCTCCTCCTCCAGGATGAGAATTATAAATAAAAGTAAATAGAGATAATTCAGACCTGCTTATGTTGGCAAAAAACTAATATGCCAACATGTTGAGAAAGCTGGAGTTTATGAGTGTACTATATATCCTTCAAGATGATATATAGTATGCTAACTTTTAGATGATCCAGTACTGCAGAGTCTTTTCTACAGGACATATGTTGCTTGTCATTCATGGCAAGAGGATGGAAACTATTCCCTCCTGCTCCTGTCTAGTTATCAAGCAGAATCAAAACTTAGTTCTTATGGCTTCCCAATATTTTGACAGAGCCAAGAACACAAAATGTTTTTTCTTTTAACAACTCACAGCAATAGAGAAGGAATTTCTAGAATTACTTTCACAGTAACTGTGGTGTTTCATCCCAGTTCTCTGCGTTCCCTGTAGCATTCACATACTTTATGGTGTAAGAGCAATTAAGTTAAAAGGCAAACATTTTTCTTCAATGAGAAATTAATTTCCTACTTTCAGTGAAGTCACTGGATGAATGACTCTGAACAAGCACTTCTGTCTGTCTCTTCACTCACTTCACAACACTCGCTACAGCCCATCCCATTAATTTCTAGGGACAACCAGCAACCAGCCCATCAAGGAGAGAAGAGAACAAAGGAAACTAAAGAAGATTTCCATGAGGAAGCAACTTTCCAGTACAGATTATAGTGTCCCAGAACTTTTGGAAAGCCATTGGTGGGATGTCAAAACAAAACAAAAACAATGTTGAAAGGTTAGATTTAATTATTGGATGAGCTACTGGAATGAGTGTAATTTAAGAACTTTTCTTCTAAAACCATCTATCCCCTTTATGGCTGTAGGAGACACTAACTTATAAGCAGAAAGGAAAAAAGGGTGATCTGGCTCAGATTTATGATTCTGGAACTTGATTAGTCTGGCTGTTTAAAAAAAAACCAAAACCTTGAATAAAAACTTTATGTGAAACCCTGATTGAAGTGCTTGGTTTCAGTAAAATAAGTTATTAATTTGACATTTGCTTATTTATAAGGTAATGTGATGAGCTGTTATTCAAAACAAGCAAGATTCATCAGTACTTAAATGAAAATACTCCCTCGCCCATAAACAATCATCATCATTGACAGTGCTTTTAGAATCCCATTCAAAGAAGAATTTTCAAGAATTTCTTTCCAAGAAACTCTGCCTAGAAAAATTTGAAAAAATGTGTTCAAAAACACCATTAAGTGCTCTCTCCTTTTCCTCATATTTTGTTTCTTTAATATTTAAATACTGTGATTTGCTATTGTAGAGTATGAATACTTTTTCATCTAAGATTATTTTATGCTTAACCCTTTGAGTTAATTAACTGAACAACAGTATAGCTTATTTACAACTCTGATGTAGCCTTCCATTTTCCCTAAGTCCTGCTTTTCTACAAATGGGGCAAATATATAAATTGTGCATCTCAGACAACAATGGGAACAGTGGAAATTTCTTCTTTGCAACAGCTAGCTGAACTATAACTTACATGAAATTTTAGATTTAATTGACATCCAGCTTTCTGCCTTTGGAAAGTATTAGGCACAGATGGGTCTGTATTCCCTGTTTTTATGACTTTGATAAATTACATTAAAATAGTGAGGTTGCAGCACACATCTTTAAACTTATTTGTAAGGCAAAGTTTTAAATTATTTCTATGGCCAAGAAAGAAAAAAAAAAAGAAATTCAAGTAATTAAAATTTAATTGTTTGTCTGTCCTGTGACTTGTTTGTAATTCATATTAGGTAAAGCAAGTTGCACTTTGATGTTTGCAAGGTCTCAAGCTCATGCTCCGTGATGTTATGCTTAGACATTATAATCAAAACAACTTCCTTAGAGTTGCAATAGCTGTCACTGGACTACAGTAAACCCACTGTATCAGATAGAAGATTCTGTCTGTGTACTGTGCTTTATGTATAAAAAGTATGGGAATGAAAAGATTAATTCAGTGAGTAGGAGAAACTCCAAGTATAATACTGACCCTGCTTCCCAAGTAAACAGAGTCAAGAGCTGTTTCAAATTAAAATCACAAATTCTGAATCAGGCAACCTAAGTGGCAATAATATTAAAGTAAAAATTACTGTAATCTCAAAATTATTCAAAAGTCAGAATCTTTAAATAAGAATCTTTGCACATTTTTAATTCTGAATTAATGTTGCTTCTGAGAGATGAAGAATCACCACACAAAGAGGCTTTAGTGTCAGTCCCCTGTATGTACAGACAGTGCTGTCATGCCATGGAAACTGTGTTTTTAAATATAGAAACAGTGCATCTGTATGACTTACTTTAAAGTAGAGCTGTGTTTTCAGTCAGAGGCATCTGCCAGATTGTGGGTGATGCTAGATCATAGCAATATGGTTAAGTTTGTGAGTTTGTGTATAATTACATTACAGGGGAAAAGAATGTGCTTCACTGCCAGAAAAGGAGGAGAGAATGAAAGAGTGAAAAGAGCTACTCAGTGAAGAGAAATTCTGCAACACAAAGCTGGAAGAGCTTCCATATTCAGAATTTGGATGGTAAGAAGTAGTGAGGAAAATATTTATCGTAGCTTTTCATCTTGACTTCATTGTTCTAGTTTTATGGGATTAAACCAGTTGTCTTAAAAGTTACATATCTTCTACTATGCCATAAGAATATCTTTAATCTTTGTTATTATCAGATCAAATATTAATTTCAGCTTCACAAATTTTAAATGCATTTAAATCCTCCTGTGTTGTAACTAATGATCTTTTCCATCTAGGCTTAAACCACAACAACAGTATAGAAGTTACTGGGTTATAGTGTTATTCCATTGCAAAAAGCGAACTGACAATTTAGTCTAAAAGGAAAAGTTAGTAGTTTAGCCTCTCTTTTTTCCCAGGTGAGTTTTTTCTCCATGCTCCCTTTCCCCTTTCCCCATCCTCGCTACATTCTTTCAGTGATCCAGTTCATCTCATACAAAGAAATAGTAACCCTCCTTACAATTCTGAATACTTCACATAAAGCTCCTGCTTTGAAAAATGCTGGTTACTGTACTACACAGGGCTGTGTCCCACATCATACTGTTCATTGAATGGTTGCAGGAGGTTTCTTTCAGAAGCACAGAAAGCTTTTCACTTTCTCTGCTGAAATGGGGGCCAAAACAAGCTCTTCACTTCTGAATAAATGAGAGGTGCATTAAAAAAAGCTGTCATGCCAGTCATACCATGCAGGACTTGCCTGATAGGTAAGAGCAGCAACAACAGAACAGCTATTTCTGTACCCTGTGTTCATTCCCAATATAGAAATACAAGTTTTGGTACATTTGTATAATTTTCCAGAAGCGTACGCATCATAGAGGGTAGGATTGTTTAACCCTGGTTAAAGGTCCCTGTGAAGCTTAAGTTTCATATAACCTCACTTATTTTAATGTTTTCAAGTTACAGTATAAGCCTGAGACATTTCTCGCTGATGGAATGAAAATAGTACTGGTAACTTTAGCTCTCTGACTCATCCACCAGTGATGAGGGGGAGAACGTTGCCTTCTAACTCATTCACTTTCTGTGGTCTAGTGTTCAGCCACGACGTCTTGGCTTGTGCCTACTTTATCTGGGACTTCCAGATGGTCTCTTATCCAAGTACAGGACAAGCCCAGGAATGCGAAGCTTCCGAGATCATTTGCATAAGATGCAATGCAATTGGAATTGCCTTTACTCTAGCTCCATCTTCAGTGGAGTTCAGACTAGCTGAGTGTGTCTGTCCCTTGATTTACAATAAGTTTAGTTCAAATACTAGAATAGTTTGCTAATCATGCATTACACTTACCAGGGAAGAGTGGAGCAGGTAAAACAGATTCAACATTTCGAAAAAAATACTTAGAAACAAGCTGAGGACTTTTTCAAAGATTTTCATAGATAAAATCTTGTGCTTTTTCACTTTCTCAAGAGACACTTCATTTTGATCTTCGACACCAGAAAGATCCTATCTTAATTCAACAAAATGTACTCTAGTTATGTAGTTGATGAGAGGTGATTTCTCATTTAGAAGAACATCAGCCATTCCATCAACTCCCACACAGATATAAAAATATAATAACTGAAAATATAAAGTCAGAAAAAGAAAGCAATGTAATGGGTCATTGATTCCTGTGGCAAGTTGCCACATAGTTAAGGTAAGGTGACAGATTTCAGTATATCCAAAAATGTAAAAATAAAATTGTGTAAGAATAAACATTAGGAATTAGTCAACCTAGAATCATTCAAGACCTTTTTGTCAGTCTAGAAGCATAATATCACAACATCAAGAAAAGAGCATGACAGAGTTTTTGTCTGGAAATTAAAATACTGGAGAAAAAAGCTCACATATTCCAGCACAAAAACTCTGCCACAGGCAGCATTCACTCCTGCCTAGAAAAAGGCAATGCTGTTGTCATCATAAACAAATGTCACGACCTGTCCAGTCGATAAGCCTGGACAACATTGTGTTAAAAAAAGGAGCAGCTGTTCACATATGAGAAATGGTGGGATAAGAATCTTTGATTTTATTGTTTTGTGAAAAGACACAAGCAAAATATGGTTTGCTTTCCTCCATTCCCATCCCCAGTAAGTTGAGAAAAGGTCCTAAAACTAAAAGATGTGTATGATATAAGTTACTGTGGTGGTCTGGGACTGGCAAGAGACTGAAGCAAGGCAGAAAATGGTTTCTTGTAGCTTAAAAGGGATCAACTGATGAATGCTTTAGGCTGCTGGCAGCCAAAGAGTATAGGAATGGATTTGTTTAGTCCTGTCATTTGATTATACCCATTGAAGCTCATTAAGAAACAATATAATTTATAATAATTTTCCATTTGTTGAAACAAACAGAAAATGTGCCATGAAATTCTCCGAGAATATCTGTTTCTTATTTAAAAGAGAAAAAAGAAAAAGTAACAGTCTCAAATGTGACCGCTTGTGTGTCAACAGATCTTGTCAGCAGGGAAAAAGAGACTTACCCCAAAACAATAATTCAGTGCTTCTGAAAGATGTGGAAACCAGCCTTTTGTTGAGAGGAAGAGATGTGTAATATGTAAGTGCAATGTAGCCGTTATAGATTCAAAACTCTATCCAGCATCACTTGTAGTGTATATAATTTCTGCGAGATTCCAGAAGGATTTTATATATATTAAAAAATGCACTTTGCTAATGTGTTAAGATTTGTATAAAATAAAATCTTTTTTTAAATTAGTGTTAAGTGGAAAAATAGTTTACTGATATAAGTCGCCCTAGACCCTGAAAAAACTTCTGAATGTGCCCAAGTAATCAGAAGGAATACGTGTTCTGGATGGGAAAAATGATATTTTTAAATTATTCACTTGTACTGGATTTGGTTGCATTAAAAACTTTGCATTTTCACTGACAAAAATAAATTCTAACCACATTTTAACCAGATCCCCAAGCTCAATGAAGCTTAGAATGGCCAGGAATATTCTACTTAGTAATTATAAATTAAATTATTTAGATCTTACTTACAGAACCACAGATTAAATTCCTCCAAAAACTGTAGCAACTTAACTTAGGACGTAAAAACATCTATTCCAAAAGCCATGGAATCACACACTGGGTCTGACACCACACAGATCAGTTTTGTCGCTGTCAGACTGGTTACAAGCAGCACTCCTCAGGAGTCAATACTGCCTGATGTTTTCATTAATAACCTAGATGATGATGAAGCCAAATCCTCCCTGTCACAGAATCCAGGTTCTGCCTCTTTAGGCCTTGATGGCACCGCACCGGTGTCTGCTAGAGCCTGTGGATCTACTGTGCCAGGCCAACAGGATCCACACAATCTCATAAACTATACTGGCTGAAGGTAGGGCCCCTCTAGTCCTTGATGCAGTATTTGTTATTCCCTTCTTGTAAATACAAATAAAAAGTATCTTTATTAATATCAGAACAAAGATCAGCCTTTCTACCCTCTTTGGAACCTGCCTGCTGGAAACTGAAGCAGCAATTTTCCTGGATTTTTTGCAGAAAAAGTTTTCTCTTTTGTATTTTTTTTTCCTTTCAGTTCAGACAACCATACCTCTAAGGCTGAGGTCGATTTTCCATCCCATTTCCTAGTGCCCCCTCTGTGGAACCCCAGGCAAACTGCATTTTCCCCAGGGTTTATATCCTCCCTCTTGAGGAGAGGAACTCTTATTGCTAATACCTGAGGTCCTGCTGTCTACAGGTGAGGACTAGAACATATCCTTTTTGAATTGCTGAATTTCCCATTACAGTTTTTCTGCAGCCAAGATGCAGGCCCATAGGGTTGAAGAGAGACTTCCTATCTATTGACAGAGTTGGCTAGCCAATTCAGCCACCATTTTTCCCTCATCATCTTTCCAAGTCATTACCACAAATGAAGGAGTTGGCATATGCTGATGATGTGCTCTGTACAAACTCTCAGTACATGGGTCATGTACACTTGCCTTCATCTGGATCTTTGGGTAACTTCTCGTAGTCCAGGTCATTATAAATCACATTAGCACTGCTAATTCCCTCAGGTACTGAAAACCTCCCTCCATATTCATCCAGTTGTCTGGGTAACATATAGCATTTGCCTTGAAGGGATTCACTTCCTTCATGCCTGAAAATAATCTCCAGAGGCTGAGGACTTGTGTCCCTTTCCCAATTTTCTTGTCAATACCCCCTTCCCTAGGAAGTGATCCCAGCTTCTCCAGTTCTGGTATCAGAGCAGCCAGGTGACAATGTGTTCAACTGGATGACAGCTAGAATTTTTTTGTATATCCTGTAGCTCCCTCAGGAAGAGGAATTGAGTTGTTACTGCCTCATTTATGAATTCTGCCTCTTCCTCCTCCTCTTCTTGTAATGGTTGTACTTTGGAGTAGTCTGCCTTGTCCAGTTCTTCCTCTTTCCTCCTTCTAGCAGGAATTTATTCCCTTTCTAAATGATCTGACTTCCAATATTTCTTCTTGTGTATTGGAGCGACTGATACCAGCATGAGTTGATGCAGTGCAGCGGTTGGATTAGCTGTGATGTCTGTTGTTTTGCTCTCAGATGCACAGACCTTCGCTTCCCTTTGAGGGCAATGCACATGGCTCAAAAGACATGGACCAGGCTCCAGCACATGGTGTTCCAGTGATTTGTGTCTGTCTGGAATTCACAGGGTCACAGCATAATTTTTCCAAATATTTTAGTAGTTTTTCAGGATTCTGGACTTGTTCAGGGGTAAAGCTCCAAATAACCCGAGGTGCCCACTGTCCTTGGTACTTTTCCATTCTACCCCACACATCCTGCCACTCATAGCTATCCAGCCTCAGGGCAGATCTTTGGGCAGTGCTCTTAAAGAGGTGTTTAACCTTAAGCAAGATATGCAACACATCCAGGAAGCGTAGTAATAGGAACCTGCTGGTTGAATATCCCAAGGGTATTCAACAGTCTCAAGAGCTAGCCTGGAGGGTCCTTCTTTGAGGACAAATGGTAAAAATGTGTAATTATTAACAGTTATTATAGATGGTTCTTGAAATATGGAGATGACATCAATACTGAGTAGAAATACCAGATTAGTCGTCTAATAATTTTATTTTATAATAAGCCAGTATTACACAAAACAAGCAGCAAAATTATAACCTTAACCCAACACCCAGCACAACAGGAAACACATGCAGCAAGCAAGGTGTTGCATACATAACCCTGAGAACATGTGCGCCAACTCTGAGAGTAAATAAATCATCACTGTGACCAATGACTATGAAATTAATACAATGAATGCTTGTAACAAATTTGTTTTAACATGTTCGGGTCACATCTGTCATTATCTCAATCCTTCAAGGCCCAAACTGGGCCTCATAAAGGATCGTTGTGATTTAACCTAGCAGGATAAACATCTCACTGCCCCACAGTGGGATAGGAAAAAAAATTGGAAAAAAATGGTAAGATTCCTGGGTTGAGATAAGACAGTTTAATAGGACAGAAAAGGAAGGTAAAATAGTTATAATGATAAAAGAATATGCAAAGTTAGTGGTGCACATTGCAGTTGCTCATCACTCGCTGACCTATCAGTTGTCAAGAAGCAGTCCACCATCCCCCAGTCAACTCCCCCCAGTATTTTGGTTCAGCATGACATTTTATGACATGGAATATCCCTTTGGCCAGTTTGGGTCAGTTGTGTAGCTGTGTCCCCTCCCAGGTTCTTGTGGCCCACCAGCCTCCTTGCTACAGAGCAGCATGAGAGGATGAAAAGGCCTTGGTTTAGTGTAAATACTGCTCAGCCACAACTAAAACATCAATGTGTTAAAGACATTATTCTCATCCTAAATCCAAAACACAGAAAATTGCCTTTATCCTAGCCAAAGACCGGATAAAGTGTAGGATGTACAAAGATAGTGTAGTGAAAGTCTGCTGCAATTTCTTGCAGATTTTTAACCCAGCAGCAAGCAGTTGTAAACTGAAGATTTGGTGAATACAGAAATCTTATCCAACAGGATCTTTTTAGAGGTCTAAAACTCTAAAGAACAAACACAACTATTTGAAACACACACACACACAATTTTCTTGTTGTTCCTACTTCAACCCCAAAGAGATTTAGGCTGTTCTAAGTCTCCTTAAAGGTTTCCTTGGATCAACAAGGATGGTTTCTTTCTGTTTCCTGGTCATTTACCTGACTGTAGAAACAGCAACCAATCATTTGAGGCATTTGAAAACAAAGGTTTTGTTTATCTAAGCACTAGAAGACCCAAACAGTACAAATCAGTAGAACAAGAAATATACTACTACTGGAAAGATTTTGGGTGAAAGATGGTTTTCTATCTCTGTAAAAGATACCAAATAAGCAGCTGGAATAAGGCAGAATAAAGTACCACACTGCACCAAGATATGAGAGAGAGGCCTTAAATCTGTAGGCAAGCACTGAGAAGCAATAGTGAATTGTTTCACATACCACTATGGGAATTTTAGAGGACGTAAACCATTGCTATAATGTTGGAAGTAATGCTCTAACAATGTCTGTTATTCAACTCTTCATTGTCCTGGCACACATGACCACAGTAACTAGGTGTTGTTTTCAAAAATGAAACAGCAAATTCAAAGGGTTATTGATAAAACTAATCCTGATGAAGATCAGTGTTCTAGAAAACTGCATCTTATATGATGTCACTTCATATTGTTCATGATTTCCCATTTCTCTAATTTGTTGAGGTCTCTCAGCAGGACCTCTCTGCCCTTGAGGGAGTGGAAAACTCCTCCCAATTTACTGTCCTACAGCAAGAGCTGAAGGATAAGAGGGAGTTATTTTATGAGACAGAGGAGGGTGAAGAGAGACAGAGAAGTCATTATAGAAAGACACAGAGGGGTAGTTTTACTTCCAAATATTTGTCATCTGAAAGTCTCCTGGATTACTTGAGCCATTTCATTTAATCTTCTCCAATATAGGTTTACTTGAGAGAAAAAGGAAATCACCTCATACTGCCACAATTACAGTAGGATGGCCTGGGGGTGTCTTAAGAAGTAAACATATAGATATGTAAGTTTTCTTCATTCATTTAAAACCATAAAATTTACCAAGGAGACATAGAATGATAGAATCATTAAGGTTGAAAGATACCTCCAAGATCATCAAGTCCAGCCTTGGACTGAACACCACCACATCAACTAAACCACAGCACTCAGTGCCACATCCAGTCACTTCTTGAACACCTCTAGGGATGGTGACTACACCATCTCCCTGGGCAGCCCATTCCAATGCTTAACCATCCTTTCAGTGAACAAATGCTTCCTGATGTCCAAACAGAACCTCCTCTGGTGCATCTTTAGGCCATTTCCTCTTGTCCTTCCATGGGTTGACTAGGAGAAGAGGTCAAACTCCACCTCCTTACTGGTAGTTCTACACAGTAATAAATCCTCCCCTCAGCTGCCTTTTCTCCAGGCTAAACCCTGGGTCCCTCAGCCTCTCATAGGACTTAGTCTTCAGACCCTTCACTGAATTTGTTGCCTTTTTCTGGACAGGCCTTAGTATCTCAATGTCCTTTTTGAAGTGCAGGACCCATATTGTGACCATCAAGCAATTCTTGAAGGAAAAATTTTGGCCAGACCACAAATTAAAAATATGTTTTAGTCAAATCTAGAGAAATCATGAACACTTCAAAGGATGAATTCTTATCCAAAGGTCAGAGTGAGTACAAAGCCCTCTGTGTTTGTGGTAAACAGCAAACCAGCTCTGAAAATCCAACAGACTGTACTGAGCAGGGAAAACAATGTAGCCTTTTATTTGAGCACATGCACTCAACCAGCAAGTTTATAGCGCTCACCCGTAAGAAAACAGCTTTTTTACTTTAGTCAAATAGATAAAGCTCTCTCAGTGTTCCTTTGTTTCCCCTATGGTGTTTATGGTGCAAACACTGCACTAGTGGACTGGGAGTGCACCTGTTGGAAGTGAGAACCATTCCATTGACGGCAGACACGAACCCCCAGCAGCACCAAGTGAGAACCTGGCCTAGAATACATTTTGACTTTTGCTAAATGTTACATTTTTCAAGCTTCTGTCCCTTTTTTCAAGCAAAAGTCTGACTGTCTCTATTGCTGCCCAGCTCACATACCCCTGGGAAACAGTCTGAAACCCAGGGCTGTAGTAAAAATAAAAAAGGAAAAAAAGAAAGAGACAAAAAAAGAAAAATAGTCTTTTTTACCCACTTAGTTAGGAGAAGGAGTAATTAATAAACAAAGCAAAACAAAAAAGATCAATATTTGACTTTGCCTTTTGACGCCTTTAATCAGCGCCTTGTTCTCTTTAATTTTAGACATTTTTATAATTAACTTCTGCTAATTGTTCAGACTCAGGCTGACAATGAACTGTTCAATGATTTATGATATACTTTTTTAAAGAGTTTCTCAGTTTAATAAAGCTTCTCAGAAAGTAAAAAACAGCACTGAGATAACAAGAATCTCATTCCTATTTTGCAGTGCCTTTTTCAAGGACAGGACTTGGACCCTAACTTTCCAAGACCATCAAAACTTAACTAGTGCTGCTGAAACAGACACCTGCTCTGTGGACTTGGTGCACATGCACCCCTGTGTGGATCTGTTCCAGTGGAAAGGGACTCTGCAGAGCCTCAGGTTCAAGAGTGAAGCATCTGTGGCACACACATAGGCCATAGGATTGCCAAGCTGGTGGAGAGGGCTTTAAATTAAACTTGCCAGGGGAGGGAAACCTCAGCCCATCCCACTCTTACCAGTTTGATGCCTGTGTCAGCAATAGATGCCCAGAGCCTGGAGAGGGATCACAGGTCAGCAGAAGCACCTGCAGAGCAGCGCAAAGGTATTCCAGCCATTCCAGCCAGGAAGTCAGACTCATTGGGGGCCCAATTTAAATGCCTCTATGCAAACAGACAGAGAAAGGGAAATAAGTTAGAGAAGTCAAAGGTGTGACCATGCCAGCAGACCTATGATCTTAGTGCCATCACAGAGACATAGTGGGATGAATCCTGTGACTGGACTGTTGGGATGGAAGGACACAGGCTCTTTAGGAAGGACAAGCAGAGCAGACAAGGACATTGACACTCTCTCTGTAGTGACCAAACGGAGCACTCAGTGTTTGGTGTGGGATTGGTGAGGAGATGACTGAGAGCTTATGGGTGAGGATGGAAGGGAGGGCAGGGATAGGTGACGTTGTAGCAGAGATCTGACACAAGCTACCTGACCAGGAAAACAGAGAAGATGAAGGCATAAGCAATCCAGGAGGTTCCTGGAATATGCTGAGGATAACTTCTTCTCCAAGTGATAGAGGAGCCAATGAGGAGAGCTGCTAGGTTGGACCTTGTTCTTGCTCACTAGGAGAGGCTGGAGGCAACATGAGGCTATAGGACAGCAATCATGAAATGCTGGAACTCAAGATCAAGGGCAGTGAGGAGGGTACACTGCAAGCTCACTACCCTGAACTTCAGTAGAGCCGACGTTCACCTCTTCAAGCATCTGCTTGGTCGAGTACCATGGGATAAAGCCCTGGAGGGAAGGCCCGAGAAAGTTGGTTAATATTCAAGGATCACCTGCTCTAAGAAATTCAACTGTCTCTGCTCTCAACTCCAGGCTCTCCAATATATTTTCTAGGATGCAGGTACTGACCTGGCATTAGACATCACTGGGGTTCAAGTGTTCACGACAGAGATCTTTCTTTAGACACACTTTAAAATCAAGGGAGAGAAACAGTCATTCCTTGGCTAGGATGTCTTCTAGGGGAGCCTGCCTTTGAAGAGGATCATCTCAAATGCATGTTTTTTTCTGCAGTGATCTGCATGTCTGGAATAATTATTTCAGACAAAATATTAACATGTAAACTGAGGGGCACAAATAAATATAAAATCAATTAGAAAATAAAATAAAAATAAAAACAACACTGAAAGAAATTACTTTGCAGCTACATTTGGATCTGCCAGTTCAGAGCACCATAATTTGCAGCTACATAAAGGATCTGCCATTCCAGAGCACCATGTGGCAGGAAGCATTGTTGATAACCAGTGCTAAGAGAGACCGGGAAGGCTGTGCAGAGGGGAGCCTGCTTGTCTGCTCCCTGACACCTTCCTTATGTCCACTCGGTCTCCCCTGTTTTGGACACTACAAAGAGTAGGGGTTTCCTCAGGTAGATGTTGACCAAAGAGTCAGTCGCCAATATTTTGTCAACTTTTTTTGGTTTTGTTGCACTTATTTTATATACTTTTGACCTCTGGCACAATATTTAACCATGACTTCTAAATACTCATTATTCATTTCATTCTTGAAAGCTCAAATTTTATTCTCCTGGACAGTAAGTTGGAGTTCTTGGAACAGTAAAAGCTGGAGTTTTTTGGAGGTGTGTAGCTGCTTAATAATGCTGGATTTCAACTCACTTCCTCACTGCCTCAGGAAGCACGTGTGCCCCCTTGAGTTACACATAATAAACTCAAACCTGCACAGGTTGATGAGTGTTTCAGCTCAGTGAGATTATTTTGCTAGTGACTTAAGGTTTGGGAATGAGCTTATCTGCAGCCATAAATCTGTATTGCTCTATTCATGTAGGGAAGGATTTGACCATACACAGTCATTTTTATTGTCAGAATGTTTTTTTTCAAAGTATTCCTCTGTCTTGGTTTATTGTAGTTTGAAGACATTCTAAACATTTTTTCTTTGGGCTTATTTAGGATGACAAGTGGCTTTTTAGAGGGTTTGGGCAGATTCCTTTGTGAGTTACAATGATATATGATATAATGTAAACAGTTTTATTTATTGGATATAAAAATTCATCTATAATTGAATGCACACTGGATTATGTGCCTGTTGTGGAGGTGGTAGGGCACAGCACTGTGGAGCTGTACCTGTATATTGCAGGTGACTTGAAAGTAATAGTGCTATCAAATTTGCACACCTGAGCCACCACGATATGATTTCACCCTTAGCAGCCTGATCTCACATGCTGGCAACGTGAAAAAGAGCCCTTTGTCTCCAAGGCCCCCTTTTGAATGCAACATAAACTGGTAGCAAATAAAGTAGGCATCTAGCTGCCATCTCTCACTAGCTTATACAAAACTAATTGCATCCTGTCACATATTTTTAGTGATGTGGTGTGAAAGCTTCATGCTACTTGATCCCATTCTTTCAGCACTTGTGCCCTGGTGACCATGAAACCATTTCAAAACACTTTTTCATGGTGTTTAATGCCAGAAGAAACAATTTAAAGGACCAACACAGACCTCGTCTGTGTCACAGGTGATTGCATTGCAGTTAGTTATCCTTGTATTGAGTTCAGTGATCCAGGAGAAGCTGTGTCTGCCCCATGCTGGGCATAGCCTGTTCAGTCAGCTCCAGCAGATCCCCCACAGGACACAGAAAAGCCCAGAAACCCCAGTGGTGGTGACCTGGGGAAAGTGCTTTTTCTGGGAAAATACTGCTTGGCGGAGAAGTGTGAGGAAAGATCTGAGAGAAACAGCCCTGAAGACAGCAAGGTCCATGGAAAAGGAGAGAGGGGGGGTGCTTCAGGTGCTGGACCACAAGGGCTCTCCAACTCTTGGAGAAGACTATGCAGATTGTGATGAAGTGATGCAGATTGTTCCCCTGAAACCCATGAAAGTCCACAGCAGACCAGATATCCAAAAAAGCAACCCATGGCAGATGCCATGCAGGACCAGGTGGCTGCACACTTGAAGGAAGTTACTGTAGTGATGATATTTTGTGAAAAATCCTTTGCTAGGATTTTTCCCTCCTGAGGAACTGAGGAGCCTCAGGAGAGAAATGTAAACAATAACTATCTGCTGCTGTGGAATGCAACAGGTGCATCTTCCATTGGTCCATGTGGATTGTTTTCAACTGATGACCAATCACAGCCACCTGTGTTGAGGCTGTGAGCAGTCACAAGATTTTGTTATGCATTCTATTCTTGTTCTTTCTAGCTTGCTGATGAATCTTTTCTCTTTGTTCTTTTAGTATAGTTTTAATGCAGTATTTTAATATAATATATATCATAATAAAATAAACCAGCCTTCTGAACATGGAGTCAAGCCTCGCATCTCCACACATGGGGTGTTCACAACAAGTTACAACCTGTGGAGACCCACCACTGGCTCAGGCTCCTGGTGGGAACTGTGGCCTGTGGGGAAGAGCCCACACAGGAAGAAGTTTTCTGGTAAGAATGGTGTACCTGTGAGAATCCCACACTTCAGCAAGGGTGGGAGGAGTGTGGAGGTGTGTGGAGCAAGGAGCAGCAGAGGGGAGCTGTTATGGACTGACAACAAATCTTACTCCCCAGCCCTCTGCACTGCTGAGGGAGGAGAGATTATAGGAATCAGGAATGGTAAGTGAAGCTGAGCCGGAAAAAAGGAAAGGAAAATGGCTACAAGCTGTCTCTCAAAAAAAACAAAACAAAACCACAAAACCCATCAAAGTTATTCAGACAGTAAATTCAGATACTATTTAATACAGTGTATTAAACCAATGTTTAGAGAGATCAAATTTAGTTTTAAATAATCCAAACAATGCCCTTCCACCATCACCCCTGAAAGTTGTTTTGAGGTTTTCCTACCCTTATGAATAGGAAATTCTGAGGGTAAACTGGTCAAAGGTCAGATTTCAGCCACAAGATCCTGGAAGGTTTTGCAAATTAGACTGAACAGATGTAAGGCTTGTTTTCTACCTGTCAGTGACTAAGTACAGTGACTGCTTTGCCTTTCAATACCCTTTTTAATTACACTAAAAAGAGCCACTTTAAACCATTTAAGCTTCACAGCAGAAGGGTTTTTCTTCCAGATTCTTGATTACATTTTACCCTTTTCCCCAACTCTGATGCACCCCACCTCCTTCAACAGATCTGGTTATCAGGATGAGTCTAGCAGTGTCTTACTAATGCTGTATTTACAGACACAAACATGGGGCATCAAAATGTACTTATATATTCTTTTTCATATGTCCAGAAAATTGTAGCAGTTGAGCAGTTGTATCTGTCCCAGCACTGGATAAAGTCATTTGTCTAAAGTATAAATCTTTGGTTCCCAGGAGAAAGTCTCTAAACTCTTGACTGCCTGCATACTTGATTCTCGTGTAATCTTGTATTTTTCTGCACTTATTCATATTGTATGGCGTGACTCATTCAAAGTGTTAGAGAGAGGTGTCTTGCATCTCTGTAATGATGTGGGGAGAAAATTAAGAGTGTATAGGTACACTTTTTCCTATTTTTTTGTGCTAAGCTTCATGAACATCTGCTACTATCCTGCAATGAGTCATAACATTAAAGCATAATTCTACAGTACATAGTGTAACTTTATTCACTAGATTTAAGTGGGTGTGTGATTCCTGTGTAAAATATTTATGCTACTTTCTTTGTACGAAAATGCCTATTTTCCTCAATTTGCACAGCTTCTTTTCATTACTAAGCTGGCTCTAGCAGTGCTGAGAAGCAAGGGAGTGCACCTTTCAAAGAGAAATGAGGAAAGGCGGGGTGCTGCCTTGCTCTTGGGGTGCACCAAGTGCAGGGAGCTGCGGCGGGGGCCGAGGGGCTCGAGCCCCACGTGCTGCTGCTGTATCTGCAGGCGATGCATGACTCACTCTCACAGGACCAGCGAGTGACTGCCAGAATTAGCATCCAGCCCGCAGCTTTGAAAAGAGCTGGGTCCTCTTTGCTGTGATAGTTTACATTGCATCCTGGGATCCCTGACAAAGTAGTATTTTTATTTGCCTCAGTAAATCATCCATCAACAAGGTCTGGTTTTTCCAAGTGCAGAAAAAGCACTTTTAATAAGAGTTTGTACTTCCTCCCACTCTTATGATAAGAGTATAAAACTTCCTGCACACGAATTAACTGAATCTTGTACAAATGAGGGATGTTTCAGGCTGAGGTTCAAGAAGTACAGCTACTGAAAGAGCTGAATTTGCCTTATTTTGATTTTTACTCCTGTTGGCTTACAGAACTTAAAACTAATGTTACAAGGAATAGCCAAAAGTTAATTCCATTTGGAAGAAAAAATAAAAAAAGAAGCCAGGCTTGTATGAACAGGACACAGCAACCTTCATCTCAGGTGATTTTGATTTTTAGAATACTATTTACTATACTACAGCAGAGAGCCCTCTGGCTTTACAACAAGGTACTTTATGGATTTGTTCAGGTGACAAATGCCATGGTATGATTTTATCAGGATGATAAAAAAATATGTTTACCTTACTCTGATGTAATTTAGGTTTACTTTAAAGCACTCTGAAAGCTAATTAAACCAACACAAGTATTTGTGCTTCAATTCTGTTTCACTCAGATATGATTTTAATATAAATTACAGGAAAGTACTTTCCAGACAATTTCATAATGTGAGCTGTGTAGACCTGTTTTGACTGGCTATAATCTCCTGACCAGTATTTCTGCATGAAATCACTGGTATAACTTACCTTAAAATATGGAGCACCAAGATTTCCTAAAAATAGCCAAAAGTACATTCAGTCAGAAATTTATGTTGCTATAGGCATTTAGGAACATGGCAGTTCCGTGCCACAATGCACTCTGTGCTAACTCAAAATCCTAATGGATTTTCATATAGGAAGAATCTATTCTGGCCAATTTTTACACTGGTAGAGTATTTTTGCAGGTTTTAGAGCCTTGCATCAAAAACAAGCAAAGTCTAAAGAAACAAAAAATATTCCTTACATTTAAACTCCATTTAGGGTTTCCAGTCAGTAGAGCTCATGGTCCAGCTGTCCTGAAAATATATCATAAATTGGGGAGAGTGGGGAGGGAGGGAAGAAAAAAAGATGAAAAATAAAAGTTGTGTCATATTTTTTTCTTCTTTGTATCACTGGTAATTAAAATGGGAAATAGATTATTTCTACCTTCTGAAGCCAAGTGTTTACTATCTAGTTCTTGACCATCTTGCATGTTTTTAATTAATTTTGTGTTTGGATTGGAAGGCTTTTATCCCAAACGTCAACTTTTCCCTTTTGCATTAGCAGATTTTTAAAGCTCTGGTGATATTGCCAAGAAAGTTTGACAAAAAAGATTATAAGGTATCCTGAAATGGCCCAGTTCATTAGCCTTTCTGGATGTGATGTATTCTTTTCCACAGGCAACCTCTAACAAAATAGGCACAGTGTATATGGAAAGATCTGGAAATATCAATTAGAAATACACTAAACAGATCTCAGTTTTTCTAATAAAATACTTTATTTGTTCCACTGGCAGAGACTATAGCTTCCTGCCCAAATTACCTTAATGGCATTCAATCAAAAGAATTTCCCAAAGTCTGTTGTAAAAGAGAATAAGTGACCTAGAGCTAAGTCGAAATTATATGATTTATTCTCCTTCCTTAAATTACTTGCAAATACTTGGTGATCTATAAAAGGGAAAGAAAGCTGGCAACACTTCAGAGTGTTTCAGAGTGTTTTCAGGCCACCTTTGTCTTATGCTTTTGTTTTGCAAGTTAGGAAATGTAACAGTTTACTTGAGCATGCATAAATTTAACCAAGCTTTTATCTGTTCTCTGCAATGCAGCAAAGAAAAACTATTTTTTGTAAAGATATTTGTAACTGTGACAAGATAATTTGGGACCAGGGCTCATAAGCAAAAACTGTATTCACTGAGGACATTTTCTGCTATGTCCATCTCATAAAATCAAAGAGATGAAAAGTATGCTGAACCTTCCCAAAAAGGAGGGGGGATGGTTTATGCACGCATCTTCCTCAAAGAAAATTTTTCTTTCTACTGTTAAAAAAAAAAAAAAAAGAAGAAGAAGAAGAAGAAAGAAAAATGCGGAATATAGTTAACCAAGCTCTTCCACAACAAATGAGAAATTGGGAAATTATTTGGCCCATAAGTGTATACAACACATTTTAGGCTTGTGTCAAGCATGTCTTGTTAGAGATATACTATATTGCAAATAAATCTACTATTAATCACCTCACATGGGTACTCAGAAACACAGTTTTACTTAGTCTGGTTTGCTTACAGAAGTGGATTAAAACACACATAGCCTTAAATTGCCAGTGTTGGCTTTCTCCAGGGGGGAATCCTCTTCCCGTGTCAGATTTCTCAGCAAGTGGTCAGCAGGGTGCTGGAGATCGATCCTCTCCTGCACAAAGGAAGTTGTGTCTGGCAGAGCCTTCTCTGTGAGCACTCCAGGACTTAGAGCATACTCCTTCTCTCATTCCAAAATAGCCTGAATTTGGGGACCTTCCAGGGCTGCTAAAAAAACATCTGTTTGGGAAGTGGGAGAGCTTGGAAAAGGCTGAAGATGTACTTGCTACAACAGAGAAGGGCAGAAACGAGCTTTTGTAAATAGCTGACTAACTGATCTTTTTCTGGACTGATCCCCTTCTTTTCAAGTCTGCATCATATTGTTTGTCCTCATTTCAGGTTTTAAATCTTGGAAAGAGGACATTTCACTTATTGCGAATATAAAAAGTGTGGTCATTAACTGTGGAAACTCGTGGATATGAAACATCAATGCATCCTGCACACAGTTTCTGTGATTTCTATGCACGAAAAAATGCTTGAAGACTAAAAATTATTTTTATGGAAACATTGTTGACACAAAAAACTAAAAAACTTTTCGGAAGCTGCATTGAACGGTGGTGATTCATTTTCACACTTGACTGTATTGCCATTGAATGTGTCTGGACATTTAATGCTGCATTGAGATGTGTGAAGGCTAATTCTCCTTATATTATTATTAAATGTAATAATGGTCATAATCATTGTAAATTGATTTTTCAATACATCATTTCTAAATCTATATATGGAAGACATGGTATGTATTCCTGCCACAAGAGCTAAAAAGAACCAAAAAACCCATGATTATCCAAATTCTTTATTTTGGAAAAAATAAAGAAGCATCCTAAGCTTGTCATCAATATAAGAATGTTTTTTAGTACCTCTATACAGCATCTCTGCAGACCTTCATAAAACAAACATTATATTCAACAAAAAAACCACCCTGCAAACAGATTCTGAGCTCTTTAGTTCTTAATGGAACAAATTAATTGGATATGTTTTGTAAATACAACAGGGGAAAAAAAAATCTCCCTGCTGTGTTTGTCAGTTCTGTTGCATAAATATGTTGAGTGCCTTATGAAAATAATATCATAAGAAATCACACTGAACTTCCAGATGCAGAAACATATTTCCTTTTAGTTGCATTTCTAAGCTTCTTGCAGATGCCTTAAATACTGTCAGACACCTAAAACAGCACTAGATGTGAGATCTGAGGCAGCTGAATTCCTGCCTTGGGCAGCTGGTCAGCTGCAAGTCTCTGGAGAGCCCACAGGTACAACAGAGTTATTGACTTCTGCAGAAGCTCAGGTGCTCTAGGTGAAAACAACTATGTTAGGTGTCTTAACCTGAACTGAATCTTCCATTTGAGAAGGAATTACGTGGATATTTTGCCAAGAAAACCCAAACTGAATAGACACTGGTGGGATTTTTTTTTTTTTCATTTTTCTCTACACTTTTCTTCAGTTTGTGTGGTTGGAAAAATTATGCTGTCCAACAGTGAGCACACTGCGAAACTTTCAAAAAGACATTTTCAGCAGCTTCTTTAGAAAATCTGATGAGCACCATTCCAGAAAAAAATCAAATCATTATCCACTGAGAGAAGCAACATATCATGGTTATTGTAAGAACACGTTATTTCATTTTTCTGTTTGCAATTTTGAATGATATTTGCATTTTTTAATCTCTCAAGAGCTGTGTCCTTCTCTCTAAAAGTTAGCAGATGCACATGCCTTCTAAGTCAAGATTCTCATGTTTTCACATTCCAAGAGCTATGACATGGCACATGTCGTCATGTCCTGTGACACTGACAGATTTCTGCTGTACTTATTAGGGAGCCTTTGAATAAATTATGGTACAAGAGAAGCAATATGAAACTAAGAAACACTCATTAGCATGGAGGAACCCTAGAATTCCAGTGCTATAAAACAGTCAATAGAGTTTATGTAAAGTATTTAGGAAGCTGGCTCTATGGGAGATTCAGGGAATGAACACAGAGCAGATGTATGGTTCATCACAGATTTTAAGTGGGAGCCAAAATAAAGTCAGTCAAACTGCTAAGGGAAAAGATGGGTTTGCTGTCTCTCAGACTCATCGTCCTCGCCCCTAAATTAAACACCCAAGATGTAATTACAGGCTTTCCCAAACTGCATTATTCAGTTGCCCTGGATCAGCCAGTTAATTCTTATCTAGGGTCAATGGACAGAAACCTAGAGTCATACATGGCATCCTCTGGACACCCCTAGACAACAAGGCAGGTTGGGTTTGCCATGGCTGCACCTGGGGCATGCACACTTACAGCATGGTACACAGTGTCCCTTCTCCATGACTCTGTTTCTGCACAGACACCCTCCACTGTCACTGTCATGCCCCCCTGCCCAAAAACATGCTTTGTAGCCACAGAGGTTTTAGTGCAACTGCAGATCCTGCACAGAACGCCAGGCCAAGGAAGCCTGACAGACAGAACTCCTCCTGGGCACAGAAAGCACATTTATTTCCAGTTTTCAAGCAGGGTTTCCTTCTATCCCTTTACTCCTTCCCAAACAAATTGCAATCTCTGTCTCCTCACAGTTGTCTCTGGCCCCTCACCATCTCTTTAACAGATTGCTGCAGCCAGGTCTGCCTGTATTTTGAAATATATGAGTCTCTCACTTCTCCCACATCACTGGCTCCGGTGCATGGCTTCTGCTAAACCTAATATTTGGAATATCATAGGTTCCTGAGTGAATTAATCAGTGCAAAAGAATAAAATAGATTAGTCTCCATTCAAGAACACAACGGAGGAAACATAACTTTCCAAAACTGGATTGTGGTCTCCAGCCCACAGCCAGAAAACAGGAGGGTGCCAGGAAGAACCCTCTCAATCACACAAGGACTCACCATAAAGTGCAGGACTATTTGTGCTTTTCACGGATAAAGAGTTAGAAGAAACACACTAAACTGAGAAGGAAGAGGCAAAATTATCATTTAGAGGGGAAAGATGTTGGGGAAGGGGAACTGCTTCTGTGTGAACTTTACCTTCAAAACAATGTGTCGGTAAGCACAAAAAGCCACTCATCAGATGATAAAAACTTCACAAATCTCTAGAAGCATGAATCTAGTTTGGCTCACTTCTGTGTGAAGTGAGCAATGTACAAATGCAATTTTAATGAAAGCACAGCACAGTTCTACATGTAACATAGTTTTGAGTTGCTGATAATCTTTAGGGATATAAAAATGAAATATGTGTGTTTTCCCATAAAGAAATTGCCACAGAAATACTGAACACCTCAGCAACCGGATTCGGACACAATGAGCAGTGTGTCTACATTGCAAAAAGAGAGGATATCACCTTCCAATAATATTTACATAAAATCCCATAACATCTTTAACTAAAAGCTGAGAAAATAATACCTGAGATTTTCTAGTGCCATTTTTAAGAGCAATTTAATTTAGCTTCATTTATGTTCATGTTCCTTTTGGAATTTATTTTGACAATATGCAAGTGATTGCATTTCATGTTCATGGAAAATGGATTTCAAAGTAGTTTCAAAAGCCACATTTAAATGCAAGGTTAGAAGGCATTGAGACTGGAAGTCTGTGCCTATTTGTGTAATCAGGGAACAGGACAAATACCTTATGTCTTATCAGCACTGCCATGTAATTTAAGCAGCGTCATTTCAGTTTGTAAAGTTATGGTCCATCAGTAGGGTAACATAGCAGGGATCATTATAGAATAGACTTGAATTATAGATAATTTAGAGAGAAATCTGTTCACATAAAACAAAGCTAGCTTCTTTAGAAACAGTTAATGTAAAAAATTATTAATTTGCTTCCTCTGAGAATGGAAAATGGTCAAATCCAGCTATACTTCCCTGTGCAATATAAATATCTATAAACATTGAGTTAAATGTCAGCTAGAAGGAATCCCTCTTGCATTTAACTGATATAGAAGCTTGATATAAACTCTTTTTTAAAACAGTTTATTTTTAATAAGACAAAACCTTAAATGTGGACTGACATCTCAGATTTAGGCAGGGGATTTCTGCAAATCCGAATGTTAGTTCAGTGCCATAGTCATTTCTATTTGGCATCAGACCAGCTCTTGTTTCTACTATTTTTGAAATTACAGGCAAAACCACAGGCAACTGGATCTCTCCTAGGAAAGAACTGGATAAACAGCAAAAAGACTATAATATTCTTCCATCTTTTAGTCACAAAAATAATATTATTTTAATTCTGTTCTCCTCATTTTCACTGTTCAATGGTTACAATACTTGAAAGAAAAATAAATGAAATATATGTTTTTACTACTTAGATATAGTATTGTTCTGAATACTCAACACATTTTAACAATATCAGAACTGTTGATAAAAAGCCAAATAAAGCAGCATCCCTCTTCTCCATTTTAAAGATGAAGAAAATACTCTTTCAAAGAAGGTAATATTGGGAAGAATCCCTCATTAAACCAGTGTCAGAGGCAAATTCTGAGACAATTGGAGTTGAAAATGTAGCTAACAAGGACACACTTGTCACTGTCTCCTAAACTGTTCTTCACTCAATTATCTTCCCATACCCCAATCACTGTTCTTAATCCAAAGTGTGTTAGCACTCCTTTTGTGACTAACTATGATCCTTATATCTTTCAGCTCTGGTAAATTAATAAAATATCTTCTAGGAGTATGAATGACTAAGTAAACTGGATTTAGTCTGGAAAAGAGAGAGCTCGGGAGGTGGGGGATGGATCGAACTCTCCAAAATTATGATGACATAGGCAGGGTGGATAGGGCTTCACTATTCCTTCTGTTTTGCAACAGAAAAAAAAATACAGGATAGGAAAGAAAAGAAGAAGTGAGATTCAAGGAGAAAAAAATGTCTGACACCAGACACCTGGCCATAAGAACTCTTTGCCAAAGGATGCTGTGGGTGCAAAGTTTATGGACAGCTAAGGACAGTCTGAAGAAACAGATGGAAAAGACATTCACTGATGGTCACTGAAGCCCCAAAAACCACATATAGCTCAGGAAATTCACAGAACCAAAAATAACTGAAGGTTAGGAGAGAATTATTTGGTATTTTTTCTTTACCCTCCACTTGCACAGCTGGAGTCTGCTGCTGGCAATATGTACTGGGCTACCTGTACAGTTACTGACATGGTACAGGCCTGATTATTTTCTCTATGAGTAAGTGTATGTTTATTAATAATGAGTGGCTTTATTTATTTTGTCCACAACATTTTTTAAACTTTTTTTTTGCAGATTAAAAAAAAATAAATCTAGATTTCAAGGTATTCATTTGGATGTGAAATTATATTGAAAACACATCATGATCCACAGAACTAGGGTGCAGAAATGTAAAATTCGTATTTTTTTAAAATGAATGTATGAATGCATAAATGAATAAATTAGTTTACATTAACTGCTTCTTTAAATCTAACCAGGGCACAAAGTGAATTTTACAAGGTTAAGAAGAATAATCCTGTGCTTTGAACAGATTCTGAAGTCAGATTCTTAAGGGACTATGCTGGTTTTAAGACCAGCAGGGAAATTAAACTCCAATTAAGCCACTCTCCTTCCCCTGTCCCTTCCAGTTAGGGAGGGACAATAACTGAGAGATTATGAGTAGAAAAAACAATTTCCTCAAAGCACAGAGCAGTGGAATGAAATGCACACCATAACAACAGGAATATTAATAGTAAAGTATCCAAAAGAGAAGATGTTTTACCAACAGAAGGGTATTCACCAGTGGGAACAAAAACAAAGACTTTCTGAAGGTCACACCCACAAGGTCTCCAGACAAAGGCAATATGGCAGCCATTCCTGTACCTACACCACCTGGTATTCAGAAAATTGAGAATTTCCAGTTCTGGCACTCCTTGTTTCCAGATCAATCCCACTCCCCAGAATGATGTACATGGTATGGAACAAACAACTTGGTCACACCCACACAGCACTAAAAACTCCACCCCCTTTCCCAGTAACCAGGACAGGGACTTACTTCCACTGATCCATTGAAGCAAGACATCCTATGAAGATATTAATGCCTATCACTTAGTGAAAATCAGATATAAACTGATTAATACTTGAAACTGAAAAACTGACTTCCAAAGAATCTCCAGTATTAATAACACCTGAAAACTACCTTAAATTAGTATCACGAAACACAGATGGATAAAAATAATACTTGACACTTTCTAAAGGTCAAATATGAGAGAAGCCATGCCCTAATATCTGTATCTAACTTTTCATCAATCTTCTGTGTTGGATCACATGGCCCAATCACATATGAAGACTGGTAGCTGTCCAAATGAGGAATGGTCTTTTCAACCTCTCTCAAGCTGCTGCTGTTCACCCTGATTCATTAACTTGAAAAGCTACTGACATCTCTCTGTCTGGTGTTTCCATTGCTGGTGCTAAAGCACGTTAAAATAAAGTTGCTTTGTTTTGATTTCTGACTATTAAAGTCTCACTGAGACTATAGACCTGATTAACCTGTCAAGGAGTGTCAAGCTGGCATGATTATAAGTAGCCTCAGACCAATGATTTAAACACTATAGTATATCTAGATCCATCACAAAAATAAAGCAAATTTCCCCTGGGTAAATCAGAGCTAAACTTGTCAAGTGGTCAGATTCCTTCTTATCAACTCACGTCCTCCTTTTTTTGCTTTTCAAATGCATAGATTGTTCCTACATATTCATCTGCCACCATGCCATCCACCTTTGTGCCTTACACCCCAGGTTTGTCTTGTAGTTTCTGTATACTAGGTAAAACAGACTCTTGGAAAGAGCAGAAATTTCTCCATTGTTCAGGTGTTCATGCCTTCAAATGAATGCAAAAATGATCCCACTTTATACAAAAATTATACCACTTTTCCATTTATAAATGATGTGCTTATTATCAGAGCTACGTGTAGATTTAAGTAATTGTTTCTACATGTATTAGAAACTGTGCTATAGTCCCTGATCTTTTATCATTACTACAGTATGCTCACATCTCCTCTATATTATCCACTAGCTATACGCCTTTGTCGATATATATATTTGGAACTTATTGGATGTGACATTTACAACAAAGTGTTAGATTATAAAGGAAATGCCCAAAAGCAGGACTTGAGCAGAATTTAGTGATCTGAATCTCAAACCACTGTTATAAAAACTTCTGCTCAGGCAGTGATTCTACTAACTAAGCCAGTCCTTTAAATGCATACACTTGATAGCTCTCCTTCCCTTTGAGAGTGAGTTCTTAGCTCATACCCATGCTCAGATCTACTAAAGTGTGAGCAACATACAACTTACCTCCTTAGCCAGTCACTATTCAAAGACCAGGCCTCCTTTTGCATGAGTGGGACCTTGTCTGATAGGGGCAGACCCTAAAATTCTGTGAGGAACTCTTTTTTGTTTTGCAATAGAACTTCTGGAGAAGGAGATTGGTGGATGTGAAGCAACTTAATATTTTAGCTTAGCAATTAGAGTACCCATACAGGAAAAAATTTCTTTGCCTGGTGGGATTTAGATCCCCATGCCTTAAGTCATTATTTTGTAAGCAGAGCACTGTCAGGGTTGTTCCTGTAAAAGCTGGTGCACTTTGAAGATCAGATAAATAGAGAGAAGGACTGTTAAAATCAGTGGTTGCAACCATTTCTTTTGGGAAGGTATGTGGATTTCTGATCTTTGTTCCCATTGCTCTTTTAGTCCTATATTTCAAAACGGCCTAATATAAAATACATTAAAAGCCTTAAATTCTGAAACCAGGATCTAACTTACCTTTCCAGCCTTGATGCCCCGTGTTGCATTGTGTCTTTTTAGCCCAATCAGTCTTGAAGGTAGTCAGAACTACCTTCTTAATAATTCAGCTTGAGGAAAAGGCATCATTTCTGGAGATAAAAAGAGTGAACTCTTGTACACTCTGTTAGCAGTGATGTAGTTGTCTAATGTTTGAGGTGTCTGAAATCTCTCTGCTTTCCAAGGGTGTTAAGTTCAAAGCGGCTGTGGGAGAATGTCACACATGAACATATCTGGAAAAGGTCAGTGTCACTCTTCTTGATGAATCTCCCAAAGCTTTCCCCTTGTCTTTATTTCTGTTTCCATCTACTCCTACCTCAGGAATCAAGTTGGGGAAAAAAGGATGCCTGCTCTTTTGGGGCTGGCAGTTTGTGGCTGTCCACACATGCAGACTGCAGCCCTGTGTGCCCAGGAGGTACCAGCAGCTCCCCACAGCCCTCAGTGGGATATTTGATCCATATTTGACCACATCATCAGTACCTGGGTTCCCCACTGGATGATTTCAGAAAGCTTTCTGCTCAAAATTATGATGTCTTAAATGCCTCCAGTGCTCTGTCTGGAGCTGAGTCTTCCCAAGTGGGCATTATTTTGCTTTTAAACTTTTGTTGTATGTTCACTGGACTCGTGCACAGAACCAAAATAATGTTAACTTTATGGGACAGATTTTTTTAGATTTATATCATATTTTGTTTCTATTCCTAAGAGGCTTGAAGAATACTTGAAGCCACAATAAGTGGTTTACCTCATTGACTAAAGAAAGAGAGCCTGGAAAAGCTTCAAGTCTGATGATGAGATTGAAGATGCATTTTAGTCTGTCTTATCCTAGCTGAGTAAGAACTCAAAGGACAGAAACCACAAACATGTAATCAGAATCATCACAAAAAGTCTCAGGTACTGGGTACAGTCATAAACCCTATTGCCCACAAATGGCCTTTCCTGTTGCATTGTGGCTGATGAGCAGCTTATCCATTTGACATATTATGAGCAGGTGCAAGGTGGCTTTAACTTACATTGCAAACATTTGGCTGTTTTCAGCACTGAATAAAAAAGCCCCAAGGCACGCTATATCATCTCTGCAACCATGGGTTTATTCCATTAAGGTCAGGGGTAAGTTCCATTACACTAACAGATCATTCAGTTTAAGCTGATTATTTACAGCTATGTACTGTAATACATAGCTGTAAATAGGTATTTCAAAAAGAAATAGCATTCCAAAAGATATAGTCTCTTAAAGGCACCCCAAAGACAGAAATTCATCTTTCCTTTGGTAATATGATCTGATGGCCAGCTGATCTCCATTGTCAAGCTGAAATGACAAAGCATAATTGTCCATTTGTGCACAGTTTCTTATTAATGACAGCAGAGTCTAGCAAAAACTACTGCAGGATACGTTCAAAGAATTATGAAGAGATACAAAATTCATGGCAGACGTTCCACTTCTGATCTTCACCAATAAAACTTAGTCAAGGAACTACCTTGATAAAATTCAAAATTACAAGTAAAAATTAAAAAAGGAGAACCAAAACCCAACTTTGAGCTGAATGTCACACATAGTGTTTACTATCTTATAATGATATTTCCTTAATTTTTTTGAAGACTAACTGGGAGATAACTTAGATCAGAATCTTCAAAGCCAGCTGTAAAACAAGTCAAATGTATTTAGGATTATATACATTCTAAGGAACATATAATCTATTAGTTAAGCATTTCAGTTTCTTATGCTTAATCTTTGATATTCCTACACAAACAATTATAAGTATTGAAACATTCATTTATGTAAATAGATCAATAGCTGTGATTATCCTCTCTTGAGGTGCCTACTATAAGGGCTGCATTAAAATATTTTCAAGGCCACATCTTTGAAAGAGCAACACATTTTATGAACTGACATCTAGGTCAAAGCCAAAAGAAGATTGTTACAAAGAAAACAAACCAATCATTTCAATCACTGAAAAAGGAAGGAGCAGACCTAAGTATCTGGCCTGCATGGGGAGCTGACAGGAATTGCATTACATTACATCACAAATTGCAGTGTTAGGAAGGGGAAAGATGCCTGAAAAGTCTTCTCCCATTATGGGCCACCTTGCTTGTGCAAGAAGGGGAGCTGCATGTAGATGGAAGTAAGAAAACAAAGAAGCTTTTTTCCTTCCAAAAATACATCCTGCAAGAAAATACCAGCTGAGGTCCTGTGAAATTAAGTTTCATAGAGGAAAATCACAGTATTATTTCTGTTTACCCTAACTCATCACCCTATTCAACACACTGAGTTAGATCCCCAATCTGCATAAATCAGAGAAAGTCGATGTTCTATTGATTCACACAAGCTTATTTTCTAATCCAGCAGTATTTCAGACCATATAACTATGACTTAAAATGGAGCATGATCTGTTATATATTCCTAAAAGGAAAAGAAGGCAAGGCAATACAATGAATCAGAGTAAACTGAAATATGTGTAACCACATAACCACACTAGCCAAAAGTAACACTTCATTATTGCAGTTGGCATTACATTTATTGAGTTTGTTCTTTTTCCTGTTTCTTTTTAAACTTTTCAATAATATGACAATAAGGTTGTCTTGGAGAATTAGGCATGCAGAGAGCACAGGCCTTCCCACATGTCCCAGTCTGGAACACAACACATTTTTTGATACCAAAACCCCAGCTGCAAAATTTGAGGGAAGTAGAGCTAAGACTTCTGAATTCTTTCCCCTTGTGTCTCTTTCTGTCAATACAAATCCAAAACTATAAAAAGTTTTAATGCTTTGAAATACCTACAGCTGTGTATAATTTGTCCATTTGGGTTTAATACATTCTCTTTCCTTAGTTCCATGCTTTTTGATATTCAAGTTAAAGCAACATTCTGTTGAAAAATATGAGTTTCACTGAGAAAGCTGGTTAAAATGCACATGTGAAATTGAATACCAAAATATGGATCCATCCAGAAGGATATGTCTGAATAATAGTAGGGAAATTATTTACTAAATGGAAAGAAAAAGTTGTCAATTTTCCCCAAGCTATATTGTCTGCTTGTTACTTTTTAATGTGTTTGACCCAAAAATGTAATCATAAGCTCTTAAAAATGTAGAAACCTATAGATATTCCATAAAATAATCCATTATCGTGGGATAACTTTTATCTGTCATACTGAGCCAGTGTTAAAAACTCACATTGCAAATAATGGAGTAACTTCATATTGTGAGGGTCCAATTTTCTGAAGGCTAAATGGAATAGGGCATACTATACAAAGCAAGAAATTGTTTTAGGCCAAGGCTCTGCAGGTAGCACTATGAAAGATAAAGGAAAAGAACCAATGATCTAATAAAAGAAACTTCGGAGCAGAGTAATGAAGTGAATGGTATCAAACTGAGATACCAGGTGAAATTTACCCAGAAATTCAGGAAAAGACCTTGTATGTGGAACTGGTGAACTAGTGACCACAGCATGTAACCTATAGCTTAAATCACTAGAAGAATCAAAGCAGAAATAGCACAATTCTTTTAAAAACTTCAGGCATGATACTAGAAACTATGAGCCAGCCAGATAAGTTAGGTAAACTGGTAAAAAATAATTACAAACCAATAAATAATAGCAATAGTAGCTCATTATATCTATTCAGTCTTTAACCTCTAGAAGAAAATAATACCTAATAGGGCATCTTTGAAGGAACCAAGAGAAAAACATTGTTGATAAAACCCCTTGGATAACATGAAATTATCTGTAAGGACCTTCATTAAACTACTAAAAATATGCAGCTGCTGTTGGATAAGAACTAAGGTGGGTCTAAAATTAAAAAATAGATTGGGAATAAGTAATTTAATACTGCAGGCAAATCTGCAGAGGTATCTGTGATGATACTGCTTGTGGGTATAGTGAGGTGCAGATACTGCTGGTGAGTCACAGGTGGGGGAGTCAAACATGAAGAATTTGCAAAACACTGAAAAATGTACAATATTGCCAATCTAAATGATAAATGGCAGATGAAATTCACTGTGTACATGGAGTCATGGATAAGGGAGAAAAGTCACCTCAGACTACATACACATTGATGGACTTTTATTTAACAGCTCTAGTCAGCAAAAGTATCTTTGAGACACCATCCACAGCTCTCTGAACATCCTGCCTCAGCAGTGATCAGAAAAGTAAAAAGAAAAGTGGGATTATTGGGGAGGAATGAAGAATAAAGCAGAGGATGCTAGCTTCACTCTACATATCCATGTCTGGCCAACCTCTGAGCAATGCATGCAGTTATAATGGTCCAGTTTCAAAAGGGGTCTAACAGAATAGAAATACTTTTAAAATGGTGACAAAAGCGACCTGAGGAATAAAGCAATTCCTGTTCAAAGAGATAAAACCTAGATTAGTACTCAGACTGGAAAAGTAACTATTTGGGGCAGAGGAGGAGTGTGATGCAGTCACAAAGGGAAGGAAGGCAGTTGACTGGGGAATCATGATTCATTATTTCTCGTGGTCACATCTCGCCCACTGATCGCTCACTGAGATTGTTGTGTAGTAAGAGAAAGGGGGAACAAAAGGAATGGAAAGAATGGATGGTGGGATGTTACTTAGTCTTGTCCCAGATTTTATTCTCCTTCCTTGATGGAGCCAATGTTGCAGGCTCAACTGATCTTCGGTGTGATCTGAGCAGGCAGTGCTTACAGACTTATGTTCCATGCATCTCAGCAATTCCAGAAAGTAGCTGGATATAGCAACAAAGAAGAATACATAAATCTGCTTTCAGAAAAGACTGGAAACAAACAGGTTAAATTCTGTTGCAGTTTTCATTTTTAAACAAAACCCTTCCCCGTCACAAAATTATTTATTCAACAGTACAGTTTGTCACATTTTCTTTTTCCTATATTGTACATGAGATTGCAATTTTCACCCTCAGTGCATTTATAATGTAATTTTTCTAATGAATATTTTTGTGTATTTGATTAATAGTGTTTCATCATCTGTCTTAAAAATTGTGTCAAGATCATTAAAATACCAAAATGGAAAACTAAAATTGGATTGTTGTTTGTCTTCTGTCCTAAAAATGAAATATCCATTCCACTACATAATCATTTCCACAAAATAAATTTAGTATATTTTATATTCCCACAGTACTACTATTGCAATCTTAAATTCTGTTAGTTCATTTAATGTCGTGCATTCTTCAAACTGTAAATTATTGTCAAATTTTGCTGTTATATTGATCCTGCAAAAGCATTTTTCTAACAAGGGCCAAAACTCTTCCTATCCCTAAAAAGGATCACCAGTGGACTATATAATCTTAAGGAGAGCTAATGTTAAGAGCCACCCTTGTCAATGATGTGCCAAAAAGACATATTTGGACATCACTGTGCCTCCAACTTAAAACATTGTTCTAAATCTGTGTGACCAATATGTTCCAAAGGATTTATCCTGAACTTTGAATACATAAGAACAGAAGTAATTCAGTTGCTCCAGTAGATGCAACCATACACCCTGTGCTAGGCTGCAGAATCCCACCAACAGCATTGAAATTTGGAAAATACCTCTATTTGCATTGGAATATGCTTTCAGATACAACCATAAACAAATAGAGCAAATCAGAAATGTCCCTGGAATTAGCTGTCATCCTGCAACACATTTAAGCATGAGCTCAGTTTTATAATGCAAATAATCCCCTTTTTACAAAGGACAATGCATGTATGTAATACAAGAGTTGTGTTTGCATGCTTTGATGCTCTGGAACATCACCAAGCTACAAGTTAGTGGAACGATGTATGATTTTAGGTTTTAGGATTTTAGGTAAAAGGGTTGTATTTAAGTCAGTAATTAAATTAATTGTTGGACAAAAATATTAACTGTAGTGTTTTGCCTCCAAATTATATCGTGCATTCCAACTAAACATTGGAAAAGTGTGGAAAACCATGATGGGGTGTTAAACGTGCATTACTTTCTTAAACATGTGAGTGGAACTGCTATTCTGTTAACCCCTTCAAGCAGACACAAACTGGCTTGTGCCTTTGCCTTGAGTAGGGTAACAGAAATCTTAATGCAACTAACACTGCAGGTGGAAAACATTTTCCACATGTTTGAAATGAGGTAGAATAATAAAGTCAACATTTCTCTAAATGCCTCAGCAGAACTCCTGCTGTGGGACACTATAATCTGGTGAAAGAGTTCATTTTGTCCACCGTCTCTTAATTAAAGTCTCATAATAATGGTCAAAGCAAGTGACAGTAGAATTTATTCATCACCAGACAAAAGCATAACTAGAGGTGTTGTGCCTGATGGTATATAATACCTGGGCTTAGCTTTTCTCAATTTTGTTTCCCTTTGTCATTTTCAGTATTAAAGAACAATAAAATCCAATAATGTTCTTTCTTCTTAGCACTTTCACTGCAGGAAAAGAACAATTCCTGAATAACATTTTCAAGCGAGTGAGCTTGCCTCAGAAAAGAAAGAAATAAAAAGTCTTAAATCAATGAGGTTATAAAAGTAAATTTAATCCATTCTTAATGGCCCATGGACATGGTTCACTGAGGTTCCTGCCAGCAATTTTCTCCTGTTCCTTTGGAAAAAGAAAGGTAATTAATGAAACAAGTTGAAACTTGTTGTGTAATCCTCTCTTGAAAGTTGTACTCGTACATTTTTCAATAAGAATCAGCAGCTGATTAAAAATGTACATGTCTGAATGCTTAATGCTGTTGGAACAGAAACTGCTGCTGGATATTAGGTTTATTAATACTGCATTAGACTTTTTTCTTTCTTTTCCTTTTTTCTCTCCCACTTGTGATAGAACATGATCTGTTTCAGTGAAGACACCCCTGGATAAACTAAAGGTCCTTAGAAAACAAATTTATATCAGTGAAATCTATTAAATGTAATTACAGACAGAGATTTTACATCTAGTTTGGATCCAAGTTTTCAAAGAATAGAAATCCCTCTCCAGGGAGACATGGACTTGAATCCTTCAATCCAAGGAAACAACTGATGCCAGAGATCCCACTTCAATTGCAGGTATTTTGGTTGAGAAGTCACAGTAGCTCAATGTATGCCCACTGTCCCCTCTCAGGTTACCCACAGAATTTTGAGAAATGGCAGCCCCTCTGCCTCCTCCACTCATGGGGAGGAGGAGACACGCCTGGAAGTGCAGGGAAGCACTGAATGCAAAGCTGAGACCTGTGCTTCTGATGCCTCAGCTCCTCATCCTGCTGCCTGGCTAAGCCAAGCCTTGGCATTGTCCTCTCTCCTGCCACATTTAAAACAAAAGAGCAGCACCTGCTTGGATTTTCTGAAAGAAATATGACATTATCTACCCACGGAAGACAAGCATAGCCTCTTGATTCAAAAGGAACAAACCTGTCACCAACATTTCTGAGTCATATTTTTAAGCCTTGGAGTAGAGGAAGAATTTAATATATGCAGGATCTGAGTCCCTGTATGTTTGTAATGTAATATTGTAATTAAGCCCCTTGGGAGCCAGAGAGCTGTGCTAAAAGTTCTACAGGGAGACTGAGCTGTGTATGTTTTGTTTGCTTGTTAAATGAAATAAATACAATGCCAGCAAAAAGAGGCATTATTTCAGTAATGTTTTTCCTTGCACCCCACTGTCTTAAACATCCTTGAAATGAGAAGATTGATGCTGACAGAGCTACGGCAGGAAAATTTTAAAAGGACAGAAATGTAAACCCAGGTTGAGAATTGACATATATGACTCAAGCTGACTTTTTTTCCACCTTTTCTAGTGCTAGGAGGTACTTGTTTCTAGCACCAGCTGCCTTGTCAAAGCCTTCTGCAAAATTCTCTCTGATCCATTCATCTTCCTTCTTCGAATTCAGTTCTTGATTTCCACAATGCACTGTTTTATTTTACATTAAAGACTTGATGGGGGAAAAGAATTCAGAAATCCCTTCCAAAGTACTTGTAGCTGTTGATCATCTGTGAAGATTCATATATTCCAGGTCATCATTAAATCTTGTACCGAGAGTTTCTGGAAACTTGAAAAAGCCAAAAACTCAGCAGGGATTTTTTTCCCTCTGCCCCCCTGCTCCCAGAACCTACTCACTCTGCACTAGAATTTACTTCCTTCTTTTCATGACCTCAGCATAAGTGCCATGGATACATAAACCTCTCTGTCAATGCTGTTATAAGCAGTAGCACAATATTGACAAGGAGAGACATATAGAATTCATTTATGGCTTGGTTTTGCAGCTGCAGAAGTTTGAAACTACCACAGCCATCAAGAGGAATTCTCAAGAGGGAGTGGCTACAAATTCAGGCCCAAAGAAAGCAGTAGCACATCCCCAGCTCAGCCATGCAGCCAGATTCTCCCTCCTCCCCATGACCTGACCTGACCCTGCTCAGGGGATCCAGGCAGAAGAAACAAGTGGTGGCTGGAAGGAGAATTACTGGAGATGGAGTTTGTCAGCCACCTCCCTATGACACCAGCAGCACCACAGACTGTAAGGACAGAACCAAAGACTGAAGAGACAGCTGGACAAAATTATAATGGAATAAAATTTTACTCCAGCTTTGGTAATTATGAGGCATTCGAAATTTAGGTCATGTCCTTTTTCTCTCTCTTACCTCCAGTCATTTCTTGTTTGCCTCTTTCTGCAGTTATTTTATTGTCCATTTTGAAGCAAATCTTAAGATTCTGGAATGTACAAATTTCAAAGGGCATCAAATATAAGACTAATAAAAACACAACAAATGCACTGAGAATTCATAGAGTGTGACTCCTTTAAGGTTTTTATTCATGTATTGCAAACATGCTATGGTAATTTCAGGGCTTGGTCACACAGAGATTCATGTTAGAAAAAGCTCTCTATTTTTGCTGAGTTTAGATTCTGTTATGACTCCAGAGCTGATACTGGTAATGTACAGGGCTGTCACAATTCAGATAAAGCACTGGAAAATTCATCGTGCACCATTTCTGGCTTACAAAACTGACCCTGTTTTTTAAAAAATGTTAATAGAGCTCTGCAATGAAACTCAGAGCTGTGCTTCAGACGTGCCAGGACGTGGTGTGTTATGGACAGTGGTGCTTGTTTAAGATCTGGTGTGAAACTTCAACCCAGAGATTTACTCACTGTCTTCCATAAGATTCATAATTTTCAACATTCTGTCAGTTCTCTGTGTTCATCCCTCTGCTGAAAGCTACAACTTTCCCAGCAGGCACATCTTCCCTAAAGTATATCAAGACATCCTCAAATATTTCAATCTGGATTTTCTCCCCTTTGCTGTACCCCTTAATAGGAATAAAGAATGTTAAAAAGCACTGATCAAAAGCAGAAAGTCCTCTGTAAATCCAGCATTGCTGCCTGCTCTAGACCCCTTCATGAAGAGAATATGATTTCTGCCAGTCTGACCTCTTAAGAGAACTCGATAGCAACACCCTGGAATAAGGTAGTTTATATTTAGCAAGTCTGTACATGTAATTGGACTGCTTTGCTGTGTGTCATAGATCTTCAAGAAGCAAAACCAAAAAAAAAAGGCTTCCAGGGAAAATATCCTGGGTTGCTGCAGCAAGACAGATATAATAATGATAAATTAAATACATGGTTGAAAAATGTAGCAGATTTAATTTCACTTTCTAAGTGAATTTTTTTCAACTGGTTTAGAGTATTTTTTTAAAAATATTTCTGTGATCAAATTTCAGCCTATCAATTGCGAATAAACCTCTGTAATTTTTTCACATTCACCTGAGCTGTTCTGTTGGTCACTCAAAATCCACAGAGCTTCACAGATTTACGTCTGCTGAGAATTGAGCAGATTGTTTGAGTTTCCTGACAGATGGCCTAAAATCCCTGTTTTAATAAATCAACTACTTCCATTTCTACCCAGAACTAATTTATTTTTCTCATGAAGTAAATTTGATTTCCAGATTAACCAATGCTTGCTCACAGGCTTAATTTACAAGCATTCATACAAATATTTTTATAAAAGTTCTTCAAAAGCAAAGCTGTTTATATCAAAGAATGGTCAAAGTGGAGATTTCCACAGTAGCTTTTCAACCAACCATAAGTAATTTTCTTAATGTACACAAATTTCATTCCCCTCTGCGCTCAGCTGGTGGCTTTCCGTGGACTTCAGGGGGAACTGAAGTGGATTATATGAGTCTAGTCATAACAAACTGTAAAATCTCAGGAGACTATGCACTTTTTTCTTGAGGGCTTTTGTCTAAGTCTTTACCTCCTCATCTCTCATTTTTTTATATATCATGTACATACCTGAATTGCCAGTGGGTTCAGCTCACCTCTGAGGCAGCTGTTTCTCCTTTGCATCAGATAATTCCATATCCAGACATTAGAATTTGAATTTGCCCAGCTGTAGCCAGCCTAGCACAGCTGGGTCTTCCACCCCATTCATGGAGGAGGAAAAGCAAAGGGCTCCTAGAAAGGACTCCACACCCCCTCCCTGGCACCCATCTGCAGCCTCCAGGTGCTGGCTTTCCATGCTGCCTCCAGCCTCTGCCCACCCATCCACCCCAGCCTTGTGGAATGACTCCAAGATGGTTTCTCCTGCTTTAAACAATGGCACTTCTCTACCGTCCCAGAAGTTCTGTACGAAGCAGGTGTCTGGAGCCTGGTGTGGCTCCTGCAGGCCATGCAGTGGCTGTCCCCAGGCACGGAGCTGCGGCCACACTGCTCTGACGTGGGCCGTGGCCAGCACCTCACTGCAAACGCACATGTCCCTTCCCTTGCCTGGGTGACAGCAGAAAAGCTGAGATGAACACAGATTATACTCTTTTTAGGCCGTTTTTATGAGGATTGACTTGTCACCTGAAATTGTGATCAGTACCAGCTGTCATCCTGTGCGATGCAGAAAGAATTTCCTCCCATCCAGCCGAGTGATGCATGTCAATATGTTTTTAACAGCAGTCTGTTTTGCATTAAATATTCAAAGAGGTGCAAAGCTGAAAGGAATGATAAAGACAGGAAAGCACTGTACTTGTAGGCCTTACTATGTCTTTAATTGAACAAAGTATATAAGACAACAATTTTTTACTGTCATAAATTAATTATTTACTCTTATTTACACAGGTTAACTATAATTAAATTATGTCTGTTTTGAAATTTTTTTCTGTAGCAGGCCTTAATTTAATTTAATGCTGTGTTTTAATTTAAAACTGCTTTAATGTAATAGAAAACAAGTTGGCATGACAAATAAAGAGCTAATGTGCAGATATGATTCATTTGCTCATAAATCAGTTAATCTGTTTTAATGGAACTCCTTTAAATAATGCCTTTTTTCAATCAGCTTTATTTCTGCTCTTTATACGCCTGTTGTTTAGGAACCAGCATTTTCCCAATGACGCACCAATACTGGCAGGAAGCACATCCTAAGTGTATTTTGTGACTCATTTCAATTTTCCCTTTGGTGCATTCACAGTTTGCTCATTAACATCAGCATTGCTGGCTAATGGATACTCAGTAGGAAGTTGGGTTTTTTCATGAATGTTTAATGGAGCAACAGAAGTGAAGGTGAGGAAGGATTTCGCTGGTGACAAAGTGGGTTTGTGGCTGGACAGTGGCCATGACCCAGTGGATGAGCACCACTGCCTCCCATGCCAGGGGCCCCACCTGCTGGTACCTGCCATGCTCCCCACCTCTCACCTGTACACAGCTCATGTGCCTCACCTGCAAAGAAAGGGGAACAGTCTCTAGGATGAGGGAAAATTATATCTTTATACACTGGTTCTTGTCATTGCGTCACAATTGAGTTCTCTGAATACCATGGTTGTTATAAACCTGAATACAGAATATACTTGGCTTTGTAAATTTGCTATATTGTGCTTAGTTCATTTTTTTCTTAGTTTTTTTTAAAAGACACTGGAAGAGACACTATTTTTTTGTATAACCTGTTCAACACAGAAACCTCTAATAATTTTTTGCCCAGGTCTTCTGTTTCTGTTTGAGACAAAAAGCAGGAAAAAAAAAATCATTCCCTTCCTCCCATACACACACAAAAAAAAATAAATCTGAAGGTGTAGCTCATTCTTTGTGAAGAATTCCCCTTAGGTGAACTGGTCATAGTGTTCAGCGATGAATGAGCTCAGGTTTCTGACAGATTCCACCTCTTGAAAAGCCTCTTAAAGGCAAACATTTTCTCTTTCTTCAGCTGGAGTCTTTCTTCAGCTGGAGTCCTGAACAGCATCCATAATCTGTTTGCATGAATTGGACTGCTGCTAAAAGTATGATCATTTCCCCTACTCAGAACACTCCGTTAGGGCATTCCAGTGACCCAAATACATGTCCATAGGCTCAGGTTCCTGCAGAGCATGCAGCACATGAAAACACACATAAAATATGTAGTGAGTGGCACAGGAGGAAGCCTGAAGCTCAGGGGGGGAGATGTCAAAGGCAGGCTCAGGAAACCTCTGAAGTGTCCCTTTGTGCACACCAGGAGCCGTACACAACCAGGCCAGCAGGTTTACAAGCATTCCCAAGAAAAGCAGAGGTTTACATTACAGTTAGCATTATTGATTTTGTCATACCAGGAGCAATAACAAAGTCAGTAGGTAGTTCAAAGGAGCACAGTGATCTTTATTATGCTCTCATATGGTTTTCCTAGCCTCAAGTTGTTTCCTCAGCTTTAAAAACAGTGATGTCACCACAGGGAGCAAAAAGGAGTGCATTATACTGGGTAGCAGCAGAAAAAAACCTCTGCAGGCCAAAGGCAGAGGATGAGCCAAGTGCACAAAAGGTATATATACAAGAACTCACATCATGAATGCTCCACTGTTTGACACATTTAATATTCATTCCAAAACAGTTGCACGGTTGTCTAAAAACAAAAAGCAGATGCTGAAACAAATGTGAAGAAACAGTCAGGTGCCACTGATAAAATCAGAATACTCCATATCCTGTTCAATTCTTTCCTAACAAACACACATAAAGAGGAGGAAACTTCTGACCATATGTGTAGGATAACTGACCTGGTACAGAAATGAAAACACAGGAAGAATAGGGATGTGAGAAGTCAAAGAATATTTGGATAAACCAGTATCATGACCGGATACACTTTACCCCAAAGTAATTAAAACTTGAAGAATGACATGAAGTGATTATGAAACTGCTGGTCATAGAGAACAAATGTCATCCCAAAGAACTGAGGGGGAATGAGTACAATATGTACTCTTACAGACAAAAGACAAAACACAGGGTGATAAGTGCAGTCAGTCCAGTGTGGATAAGGCGACTTGTGCTAGAAAATCTTTGAAAACTCCAAGAGGAATCTTCAGTCAAGCTCAATGAACATGTGTTAGTAACATGCTATGAAACTGGCTGGGCAGGTGAAGTAGTGCCCTAGAGGAATCCACTATAATAAATACACTGCTAAGCAATCTTCTCAGTTAGATACTGAAACAGAAGTTGCTTGTGCAATTAAGATGCAAAATCAGCATATCAAAGCAACTTGGGAAAGCCTGAATGTATTTTTGTCAAGAGTGGAATTCAAAGTGCCCTGACCCTTTGGAAAAAATTTGCCCTCTGCAAGGTGGGCAATGAAAGTGAAGGAAAGAAACTATGGACCAAAGTTGAATGCTTATGTAAAAAGCAGGTAATAATGGCTCCAAAGAATGTTTACATTTTCATTGAGTTTGCATGGCAAGGTTTTGGTAGAAGAGGTGCTAAAAATCCCTTACTTTTGTGTAGTTTAAGAAAATACAGTCAAATATCTGGTGAGAGACAGTCTAAGTGAACCTGGTTCTGTCTCAGACTGACAAGGTAAGCTCTACCTCCATCACTGCTATGATTTTGCCAGCCCTCAGGCTTCGCAGATGTGGTAATTTTTCACCTTGTGGTACCTTGTTCACTTTCTCCCCTTGTCTCTTACAGATTTGCCTCCACTGAGGGACAGTTTCCCTTAGGATTAGCCAGTTGCTAGAAACCAAGTGGGACATCCACATATTGTTCTTTTTACCAGTTCAAATACAGAGAAATTCAGTGAATAATCATGGCTTTAGCAGACCATCAGCTATGTTTTTCTCCCTTCTTGTTTCAGTATCACAGGATATGTTACAACACATTTTCCACAGGTCTTGGTTCTCCTTCATCTTGCTTTATGATGTTCAGCTCTGTACACGTGTCCTGGCAGCACAAATTCCTGCTTTAATGTAGTGATGCACTTGTGCCCCAGTGAAACTGTCAGACCACAGTTTTCTTCTGGGTGACAGCAACTTGTAAGCTCATCTTCCCCAGGCTGCATTTCCAGAACAGGACACATCCCCAAACAGACTTCAGCTTCAAGCAAATACCAATCGTCTGGAAAGGAAGACTGTTCTCTTACTAGAGAGCAGAGTCAACAGAAACAGCAGCATTCTCTAGCTGCTGAAAAATGGAAAAATATTTGCTTAGAAAGGGAACCAATTATTCATTTGAAAGTTCATTCTGCTTCTTTCCCAGCCTCTGTAGGAATTACTACTTGCTCGCCTTAACAGCTGCAACAGATCCATAGCTAATCTTTGAAGGCAACATGGTGCCCTTCCTTGTGCAACTTAACCAATCTTCAACAAAATGGATGTGACATATTTAAAAGCCATTACCATCCTTGTCTTATTCCAGCAGATTATTCTTACCACCTAAGCATGAGACAGGAGAAATGCTGGACTAATTTCATGCCCTAAAATTTTTGGTGTTCACCCTATCCACGCTACTGGAGCCCCATTATCTCATTCTCACAACTTCTTACACAGCTGAAGAATCATGTGCCAAATCAGTAAAAAAATACTGAATTTTCATAGTAGGATGGCAATACTAATTGTTAAAATCCTAAAATTCTAGGTTTTCTCTCCAGGATGTTCACTTTTAACCCCTTTTAAAATGGCTATTTTAAATATAAATTTTAAAAGAGACATGAAGGAATTTAACCTTTACTCATCTTTTTTTTTTTCACCTGTAATAATAAAAAGATGAAGTGTTCTTTACCCACCTGTCTTAATATGGAAACGCTTCTCTCTGAATCTGCAGCAGTACTTAATTTCTGGAAGCATATTGCTTTTAAAGTGAAATTGTCCATACAGGTGCAGATGAAAAAAAATAAAAGGAAAGGAAAAAAAGAGGAGTTTTTCTGTTTTTTTTTTCTCTGGGCTGACACATCTCTTTCATTATTCATTTCATTAGTAATATATCACACAATATCGCGTTCTTGTGGCATTGATTTGAATCAGGTTTTAGCATGGACAGGTGCTGTTTAAACATTCACTGCCCACACAAAACTCTGCCAAAAAACACTGATCCTTACCTGGAGCATCCCTCTGCTTTGCAGCTCAGGGCAAACCCTGGAGTAGAAGTCATCAATGCAACTAAGTTTTATTATAAAATATGATTATTAGGTTTTCTAAAAGTAGTGATTAATGGAGATTGTCCTACAAAAGTCATCCATTTCCTAAGGTGTCAGTCATGGACTTCCATTAAGCTTCTTTCTCTGCCAAATGATTTTGTCAGGATCTTGGAAATGTCACATTGGCAAAACTATCATAGTTTGATAGTCAGCATCTACACAGATAATCCTTTTCCATGCTTTTTTCACTAATGGATGAATAGACATTTCTAGGAAGGAGATAATCTTGTCATACAGATGTCTGAAACAGACTGACAGGTCCTGCCTCAAAATGCCTGCTGAGTTCTATTGCCTACCAAGAGATTCCCCTAGCATTTTTTTCAGACTGTGATCAGGAGTTCTACTTTTTCAATGTGAATTTTAAGTTCCAAGACCAGTTCTAGCCTTCTGGGATGCACAGAATTAGAGCTATGATTCTCCCACTTTGTATCTTGCAAAGTCATTGAAAGATTGCCTACAGGTAAAACTTAATGCGGCACTAAAAATCTAAAGAGATTTCTTGAATCTAGTATTTAGTATGTACACTGTGAACTGTATTAATCAGCTGCCTATGAGTTTGATAAGGTCAGCTGAGATGTCCCATTGTGCTAAGCAGAGACGGCCTCTGAAATTCAGTGGCTGAAATCCTGCTGCAATGTCTACAGCACAGTCACTTTTTTCCAGCACCTGCAGTGAACTACAGGCCTGAATGGGACTGGGACAGCCCTTTAAAAGCACGGGAATCCACTGCCAGTCTTCTGTGTAACTGCATAAAGCTACAGACATTTACTGTTTGCTCTTGATATTTATGATATTGACTGAAGAGGTGGACAAGCTTATGGAAATGATAAATAAAACAGTGAGGTAGGCTTGTCTTCTGTGGAATATTTTCCAGTTTAGTCAAATGGGGCACCCTGCCTCTTCTTGGCATCTGTCACAAATTTATAAGCCAGGGTAAATTGCAACTCTGGTTTAGCACTTCATTGTGATGCATCATTTAAAAGGTATGATAGCTTTGCAGTTTTCCAGTAATACCAGGAAAATGGAGAAAGGTTATACTTAGGCTTAGCAAAGAGGATTTTGGTTTACCATTCGTTCTCCAAAGCAAAACAGAAAAAAAAAAAAAAAAAAAAAAGAGAGGAATTTTGAGTGGCACCCACGTAGGAAACTGTTTAGCTTCTACAAATTACTTTCAGGTGGCATGTCTTACAGCAATATGGGGAGCAGAGGGGAAGAAGTGAAGAAAAATAAACTATTTACCATTGTGTAGGACCCAAATCACTGAAAAAACCCATGAAACATAAGAAAAAATCTAGCACTCCTACACAGAGAGACCTCAGCAGAGACTCTTGCAGCAACAATGCTCATTCTCACTCTGGAGATCATCAGCATCCATTGTGAGAGGCAGGTAATTGTAACAGCTGAGTTATCAAAGCACTCTCTTAATGAAGAAGCAGAGAAGCAAAGCAGAAATCCTTCCCTTCACCCATAAGAGGACCTAAAGCGCTATTTGGAAGTTGTTGGAGTCAACGTGCTCAGCCAGCAGCACACCTCTATCACACACAAACATCCATCCCACAGGCAGGTGTGTCCTCAGAGAGCCACCCAGCAGGAGGTTCATCTCACAGGGAGAAACACAAACCCACAGACCCTGGGTAAGGAGCACCTCAAGGCTCATTAGGGCAAAGGAAGTAAATCTGAAACACGTCTGAGACTTGCACAAAATGTGCCAGTGGAATCTATTTGGCACCTGGGCCAAGGTTTGCCACTGTTTCCAGTGGTCATCACTTCCCCATGCATATTCTCACTGATAGGTCCAAGGCTTATAAAGAACCCTGGGTTCTCTTGTTTGAAAAAATGTTGTACAAATGAAACATTGCATCGCCTATAGAGACACAGATTTAATAATAACATAGAAATCCAGATTTAATAGATATATAAACTCCAATTAAATTTTTAATCCTTTTCATTAGACTAATAAATAATTCAAGAGAGAGTTCATAGTTTCACTTACTTAATGAACAAAGTATACTTTCATTGGACATGTAGCCTAGTTCATCATACCAGGCAAATGGGACAAAGCTTTCCAACTTTCCTTCAAAGAATGACATTTTTATATTGAAGAACATAGATAATAAATGAAGGTCCTTTGACTCCCATTTCACTGATGCATTTAATTTGAATTTCTCCTCTTCTTATTTCAGATCCCACAGAAGCCCTTCCCTGTTTAGCCAACTTTACTGCCTGCCATGATGGGGATGTCTCTACTATACAAATGTTAGGCTTGATGCCCAATTTTCTGCAGCCATGGTGTTCTCCATTAATAGCCATTAACTCCATCGATTGCATGACCTGGCTTAGATGGTTTGCCAAGTCAAAGCTCCCTCCTTATTCATCTCCTGGTGCCACCATAAAGACTATGAGAAACTACTCTATTTTCATTTATGAGAAAGTCATTTAAGGTCAGAATTTATCACTATAACTTTTTTATGTTTGAAAAACCCAGCAAATAGGATGAATGGCCTAGAGAGATTAATATATTAATTTAAAAACTATAAAATTTGCAGCTGTTCATTGAGCAAGTACACTTCTAAGGTGTGTGAATATTTAATTCAAGTTTGAATACCTCTCTAGACCCATACAACCATTTGGATACTGCACTAGGATGCCAGGAGATGCTGCCTATCCTTTTACAATACCATTTTCAGTTGCCTTCTCTTTGACCCAAGGAAAATGGTTGCCATTAATTCATTTGACAGCTGACAAACAAAGTTTGAATTGGTGTAGTTAATTGAAACATGAATAATCCATTAACAAAGTCTACTTGTTTTGGGGATATTACTCTCATTCAGTTCCCTAGGTGTCTTCCAGCTGATTTCATTAAATAATGGATTCTGGCTGCAAACTGGAACTGCACACATTTTGATTATTAAACAACAAAGCACATGGTATATCCATAATATTTTTATGTGATAAAAATGTTAGGTAGAGCATAAGACCAGTAGTGAACTAACATCCTGCAGCTGGGGTCCTATAATTCAATAAACTTGAATGTGAATTTTTAAAATTGAATAATGTAAGTGATTTTATGTGTCTTGTTTTCAAAAAATTTACTGTCTATAGTGCCAATTAACCTTAGCAGTATTTTCAGGGCAGAAGAGTTCTCAGATTAAACTGAGTTAACAACCAGTGACATATAGTTTCCTCTCTTGTTGGGAATAAGGGTTTGAGTAAGGTACATTGTGAGAATAACAGGTGTCTGTTCAATTTCTCAGTGACCAACGTGCAATTTTTTTTTAATTATTGAGTAGGTCAAACTTTCATGCTAAACTGGTTATGACAGTTATCTCACAAAAATGAAGTGTCAATGAGACTCGCTGTTCTCCATTCAGAAAATCATCACACTTGTCTTTTCCCAGTGGCCCACTGTGCCCAATTTACCATGGTTAGGTGACAGCAGATCTTTTCAGGTTCCAGACTCCACTTTACAACTCATTCATTGTATTTGGGATGCTCATTTTTATCCCAGAGAATTGTGCATTCACTTTCTATTCTTAATTAATTCTCTCTCTCTCCTTTTTTTCTTTTTTTTTTTTTAATATCTTGCAACTTACTAAATATAAGATATTAAAACAAGATAATTAAGAAAAAATTAACATTATCTTTGTGGATGGTGAAAAGAGAAATGTGATTTTCTATGTGACTTCCTGGATATGCACAATTTCTACAGAACTCAGATAGGAGAGATAAAGAAAAACGGTATTTATTTGCAGTGACATGGGAAAGATACTGGGATATGTTTGTATAATTCCTGTGGCTAGATTTAGCCCATAGGCAGTGGGAAATTAGATTCAAAGTTGTCATAGTTGATGAAAGAGTAGCAGTCAGTTTTTTAAGGAGAAAGAAAATGTTACTATTGATAACAATAATATATCTGTGGCATCCCAGTTTGAGTGACATGCATGTCTCCTGCTTTAGCTCTCAGAAATTAATTTAAGTAAGGCTAGGCTTCTGCCCAAATTTCTAGAGGCACTCCAAACAGCAATTCATGCCATCCAAATATACAGGGGAACAAGTATCAATTGGCTGTGCTAATTTTTTTCTGTACTATTGAGGGAATTTGTACAATTAGGTTTGTCTAGATCCAGGTTCATCTCACCTAACATCAACTATGTTACATTTGTGTGTCTGTTCTGCCATAATCATCTACCTCCATTTATAGTCACAGCAGAAAGATAAAATCTGCATTCAGCAGATTACTCATCTCATCCTAAATTAAGCGCCTGAAACAGATGGGACAAATCCACCTCTGGATTTGCGTATTTCTCTCAGTTGTGAAGAGAGGAAACACAAAAGACCCCTCTCAGCTCAGAGACCTAACTTTTAAATGGCAGAAGTTACATAAATGTAACCCTGCTCTCAGGAACAAGCAGTACATTTATATAACAAGGTAATGACCCTAGACAATGAAACAGAAAGACTTGAACAACAGGTACAGAACATGAAAGGAGATGGGATAGGAATGACGGAAGCTGGGAAATAGTAGCCACTGTTGCAGCACAGCACTCGGGCATACAGGGCTTGCATGAAACACAGGTCATAAAGCAGCAATAGATGTTGGTGGTTCACTACGACTAGGATTATGAGAGATAGCATGAGCAAAACAGGAATTGCTTTGCTCAAAATCTCGTATGAATCTTAAAGAAATTATGCAAGGTCTTATTACTAGACAACCCCATGGATGGAAGTAACGATCCACTTACTTACCTGCACAGGAAACTTTGATGCTAAAACAGAATTGTCTGAGTTCTTTAAAAACCATGAGGTTATGGGAAACATTACCTTTCCAGATATGAGACAGGAAACAAATGTTCATCCTGATAGAGATCCAGCTGGTGTGACAGCCGGTAGGTTTCTAGGCCAAATCACAGAGAGCAATATTCAAACAACTTACTCTGGCACTTCAACAAGCTCCCTTCTACTGCAGCATCTCCGTTCAAGAGTGAAATGCGCAATTAAGCACACTTCTACCCAGAGCTTCCAAAAACCTGCTGCCCTTCCAAGTCAGTGAAAGAAACCAGTTGTGAAGTCAGACAATTTGTTGTCAAAGCCAAAAACACACTGTGGTCTTACTCAGATTTTGCATCTTCACTGCTTCCAGGTCCGAGTCTAGCTGATTTGTTATTAACAAATCAGGGTCTACCACTACTTTCCCTTTGTCCAGAAATAAAAAATTAAAATCTGTGGGTTTTGCAACAAGGATGAAAATGAGATAAATCATAATTTGGGTGGACAATCAAGATTCTGGATAGAGGTCTTTGTTCCTAATTTCTACAATCAAACCTGGTCTAGGCCACCAGTGACTGCAACTCACTACTGCCTGGCACCTCTTTGGCAGTCCTTAAGGAAAGAAAAGGTGGTCTCAGTCAGGTTCTTCATGGACTATCGTCCCTATACAGAGAAACCATAACCAAAGCAAAAATTACCTGAGGTCATTTTGGATAGTTCTTGGTGGCAAACAGGAGGCTGAATGAGTGCTGAAATGGAAATCTACCTGTCTTTGTTAGGATAGTCCTTCCATACTTCCACCGTGCACATGGACAAGGCAGATCAAACTACTAGTTCTCATTAGGGATATCATCATCACCACCATCAAATTTTAGACATGCAGTGGTGGGGTAATAAAAAGGTTCATTGCTGGTACTGTTTCCTAAGTAAGCTGAAGTCTGCTTCTAACTAGCTGTGACCTGTGACAGTCAACAAAACAAATAAAAATTAAAGCAAACAACAACAAAGAAAACAACACAAACAACACTAGAAGTCATTTTTATTGTATATGCATATATATATATATATATATATATATATATTAAACACTGCTGTAGGCAGTCAGGCCACTGCCCAGAGGTGCCAATTTAAATCTGGTTGTTGGTTTTTGCCATTGTGTGTCTGAGAGACTTTCCTATTTTTAATTTGCCTAGTGCAACAGATCTTCTATTACAGCTACACCATAAATTTCTTTGGTATAATTCGTGGGCTTGTAGCTTTGAAAGGAAAGCTGCCATTCCTTTAATGGGAAATCTCCACGGGAGAAAAAGAAACAAATCAGTAGGATTGTTCCTCTTCAGCTGAATTAGGCATTCCAAGAGCATCTGAAAATTCATCCTTATCTAAAGATGCAGAGCAGAACCTATAAAAAAAGATGGTGCAGTCTAAATATCATTTCTTCACAGGAACCATAAATGTAAGGTCTATGAAATGAAATAGATGTGTCTGAAACTGTCTCAATCTGGACCTGATGTGCTCGTAGAAGAGTTGTTGAGTAATTATTTCTAGCATTGAAAAATAGATTAAGATAGAAACTACAATAGTCAAAAGCAATTTTTTTTTTCATTTCCCCATCTCTTTGTAAACATAGATAAATTTTGCACAGTCATCCAAACTCTCTCTGGTTTACATTTTGTTATGTGATTGTGATAATTCTTCTGAGAAATTGGGATGTACACTTAGATTATAGGAACAACACCCAAAATGGGATATGGCACACCTAATCTACCAATTTAGACATCACCACCTGAACCTGAAGCCCAAGGCTCCCTTTACAGCTGATTCTGTCTCTGCTTTAGGATTACCTGTACCACCCTCTATAGTATTTATTTGATTCATTTATTTTGAAAGGATACAGAGGCTTCAGCATACTGGGAGAAGAGCTTGGCAACTGAAAAAAAGCAAATTCTATTAATTTACAGGGAAAATAATTGGAGTCACTGAAAAGGTGAATGAAAAATTTTATGTGACCAATCAGCATTCATTTCTCTGCCCCCTTTTTTTCCCTCAAAGGTTATTCACAAATTTCTTTTATTCATTTATTTAACACTTTCTCTTTTAACATTAATTTGTGCATTCCTTAATACCAATCATGACAAATTTAGACAGGATTAAAGAGAATATTGATGTTCTTTCTTTATTAAATTGCGTGGCCCTGACTCTTTCAAACAAAGCCAAATAAAAGTTAGCTATTCTAGAGGAGATGGCCAAGGACTGACTAACTCACATAATGAAGAGATGGGTTTTTTTCTCTTGTTGTTATCATGTTTCCTCCAAATGTAATTAAAAATGGATATAAGCATGTAATCCAATATGACTTAGTAGACTACTTTCTCAAACAGAGCAGCTGATAGTTTGAGGAAAGAGCATTCATATTAATTAATAAAACAAATGCTTTTAGCTTTACATAAGATGTTTTCATTTCATTAAAAATGGCCTGCCTGCTGACTAGTCAAGAAATACTGTATTTTCCCTCCACCAGAAAAGATTTGGTACTAATTGCTCAAAAGTATATTGCTGGGAGTAAAATTCATCACATTTGAACAAGAAATATACACCATTTAGCACGCAAAAAGCATAAGATTGTATTGGTTTCTAACATGAAACAGATATATATATAAGTATATACTTATTCTTACTGATACTATGAAAAAAAAATTCTCCATTGCAACAGAACATGAAATTTATAGGCTGGTAACTTGTAAAACACAGTGGTAATGTTTTCATTGAAGAAATAATTTAATTTAACCTAATGCGGATAGGTAGAAATTATATATAGAATTTTTTTTTTTTTCCCCAAAAGAGTCTGTGCTACTAGCATGTTTAAATAGCCCAGTTTCATCCTAGTACTGGAAAGTTCAAGCAACATGGGGGGAGAACTGGGACAAAATCAGACATAGAATAGACAGATCCATGAATTGGTCTTCATAGGTAAGTTATTTATATGATATTTTCTGAGGAGAATCACATAGTTCTCATATAAATACTAGTCCTTTCCTACTTTGCAAATAGCTCAGAAACACTCATAGCCACATGCAGGCTGTGACTAGACAACCTGAAGAAGAGAAAAACACATTTGGTAAATTCAGATGTTTGTTGGTATTAAAAGCAATAGTGGTTATCGCTCAGTCTGCTGACAAAGAACAGTGATTTTCAGGTATCATTATAAAAGGAGTATGTAAGGAAATATTTAAACGAGAAAAAATTAATAAATACGCACACTTTTTATTGAGAGCTCCTCCCAAACACAGCAAACAGGTGGTTTGAACACCATGACTGGTCTCCAGGTGCCCACCAAAGCTGCTCTGTCACTCCCTCCTCACCTGTGCAGGGAAGAGAGAAATACAATGTACAGCTTGTGGGTCAAGATAAGGACAGGGAGTGATCACTCAGTGGTTACATCCTCATCAAAAACAGACTGAACTTGGGCAATTAGTTAAATTTTTTACTTTGAGTTGGTTGGTAATGAGAAAAATTAAATCTTAAAACACCTTCTCCCTGCTCCTTCCTTCTTGACAGATTCAACTTCACTCCTGATTTTCAATACCACCTGCCCTCCAGTGGCTCCTGCCCAGTTAGTAAAACAAGGCAATCCTAAATTCACAACTTAATCAAATCCTCAAAAGCAAAAAGCAAAGCAAAAAACCATTATTTAGCCTTACAACATGATAATATGTTACCTGAGAGCCTGAAGTGTTCCAAGGAGTTTCTTGTCTCATGTTTTTTTTTTTTTCTTTTAAGAAAATGACTCCAAATGAATTCCATCTAATCTTCTTATTTATTAATTATTCTGCCTAGTACAATATTTCTCTGCTTCCTTTAATCTGTTATTCTTATATTAGTTCTAAGAGATTCTCAGTCAATGGGCTAAACTCTGATTTTTGTTAGTTTTGAGCATAAGTGTTTTACTTCACATGGCAGGCTTTAAAAAGAGGGGTTCTCTCCTTTATAATCCTTGTCCTTAAAATGCTCTGTGAAATGAACTTGCAAGTTTATTAACACCCATAAATTGGGTTTTTTCTATGCTAACATCAAAGCAAAAGTGGAAGATCTGGCAGTGGTGCTTCTTATGTTCATAGCTGTATAGAAGCCCAGTCTCTAAAGTTCTTCTGGGTCACACAATTCAGGATGGCTCCCAAAGTATATCTAAATCACACAGCTGAAAATGACTCTACATCCCATGCTAGATACTGACATCAGTACAAGAGCTGAGTGGACCCTCTTTCTTCAATGCATTCTGGTTCCTACCTGAAATAAAACTAGACACAAACAGTGAGGTAGATGTGTACTCAAATGGAACCCTGCCTATGTGTCCTGAAGACTGAGAGTGCTGGGTTCTTTTTTTGTTTTATAAAAAATATTCAGAAATATCAAGACTTAGTTTTACCTGGTCACATTCTGAAGTGCTTTGCAGAAAATATTTTTCCTTTACTCATTTGCTGTTAGGATAAGCATTTAGGATAATTCTCAGACAGAAAAAAAACTAAATGAGAGCTTTGAAGGAAAAGCCAGAATACCAGTATAGCTGAGGGATGATTAAATATTTTATGAGATATCCTGTCTTATTTTCTGTCCTGAAAAGCCTGTAAGAACAGCACATCCTTACCCATGATATCCTGGCATCTGTGGCTACAGTCTCTGATGTTTCCTCATTAACAATCAGTAGTCCTCTACTAAGCTCTACAAGGAATATTTCCAGTGGGACTTGAAGGAAGCCACAAGAGCTGACAGTCCTCCGTGCCTTCATGTTATTTGATAGAGCTGGCTGAGCAAACCCAACAGTGTTGTAGTGTCCAGTGTAAATAGCTCCCCAGCTGCTGTGGAGATTCAAGAATTAAAAACTGTAGAACAAACTGCCTTGGAAGAAAGCACAACAAATAAAATAATTAAGATTTTTCCATGTAAAAATCTGAAGCATGAGTAATTTTTTAGGAAATTGTGACCAGTTCTGTTTCTCAGTCAGCCTTTGATTTCAGCACTATTGTCTCAAAGACCAAAGGAGAAGCTCCACTGACTGACACCAGTACATTCTGCTCCTATTTAAGGGACCTGTATTGCCGCAAGTAAAGCGCCCATAAAATTCAGGTTCTTACATGCATTTTAAAAATATGCATTTTGGTTTTTATATCATACCGCCAAAAGCACCAGCTGAAGCAATTTTGCTTAAGATGTCTCTTTCTTAATTTTTTTTTTCCCTTAAGCAAGTCTGCAGTTTGCATGTTTGTTTTGGGAAATGGGCCTTGTCAGTGTAGGGCAGAGAAGTACAGCAGCAGCAGGTATCAGCATACCATTGCAACAGCAAGGAAACTTCTGCTAGAGCTTCTCACAAAGGGAAGAGCAGCCCATGTGAACACATCACACAAGAACACCAGCTGTATCCAAAGTTCGGAAGGAGAGGGAGTCAGGTTTGCTTTCAGTCACCCTCAAGAAACTAAGCACATTGGGCAGACTTGAGTCCTGTTACAAACTGATGCCTCCTGCAGCCAAGTTTCCTCATGCCTCATTTAGATTTCTCCCCACAAACCAGGAAAGTATAGCTCTAGAACTTGTGCCAGGCAGTCAGACCACTATATGGTATGGAAAGAGCACCACTTTTGCTTACAGCATGCTTTTCAGTAATACAAACAGCAACAGGATAAATCTGAGTCTGTTATTATGTCTCTATTTAAAGAGAAAGCTAAGGTAACCAGGATAATAGGCTGAGAAAAGAGAAATGGAAGAAGCAAAGTAATTCTGTTGTGAAAATCACAGTAAAGGCGTATCTCATGAAAGGCTGGAATTGTATCTCTACTTTAATTTAACAGTGATTTCCTGCAAAACTCTCTCTTGCTGATAAAGGAGGAAATACCTCCTTTAGGAAATTTGAAATATATATTTCATTATCAACCAAGTCTGTACTAAATTAAAAGTGAACTATCTCAAGCAGTCAAAATGAAGTAAATCAGACTTCGTGCAGATCATAATTTAGTAACAGAAGTTAAAAACGTTTTGAAAGATAGATAACAACAGTCCCCACAAAAATATGGGCAAAACCTAAGATATTTTCTAACAATGTCTGAACAGAAAAGTTTCAGTTTTAGGATCCACTAAAGCCTAGTTTATTGAAAGACAAAAACCAACTTTTATGCTAATTTCCTTTGGAGTATTTATTGCTCCAGGGAGGTTTGCAGGCCAGGAAAAGTGAAAGCCCATGCAGACAACCCCGGCTGCTGTTTACCATTGTTTACTGGTGGGCAGACAGGCAGAGACCCAGCTTGACCCCTGCCCTGCTGAGGAGCTACAGCTTCTCTGATAACCCCAGGTGGACACAGCTATTCCTATATTCTCCCTTCCTCATTGCTAGCGGCCAAATCCTGCTGAGGTTTGGAGGAGCTGGGAAAAGAGGACACTGGGAGACCTAAAATGTGCTCCTGGCTTCTGTCCTCACCCCCTCTAGCAGAGGCATGGGCTGGCCAATAGATTTGGGCTTGAGCTGCTCCTCTCATTTCGCTTTCTAAATGTCTTCCTTTTCCTAAATGTCACCATTTCTCACTAGAGTAAATAGCAAAGTCTAAATTAATGCTTCATTGAGAAAGGAAGTGTTGTTTTTCAACTAGGGAAATATTCTGGCTCCATCACTACATCACTAGTAGTTTTGCCATCTAGGTTTATTCTTCTAAAAGTGTTCAGTGGAGTACCTGTTTGCCCATTTCTTTTCCATTTTCAACAAGAAACAAAGCTTGTCTGGAAAGGCAGTATCCTCTAACAAAAAAATAACAAAAAAAAAAAAACCCAACTGGTTTGCTTCCTTATCTCACTCATGCCTGTGAGTTTCCTCATTTGCAAAGCCCAATAGTGCTACAACTTCTTGGCTTAGGCAGTCCTGTGATTCTTACATTTTTAAAAACAGCCATTTCCAGTGGAGGGAGGAGCACCCCTCTAAGATTTTTCCCCACAAGGCTACTTTGGGGGTTTGAAGTAGCCTCTTTAACAGCCAGCATAACATATCTTCCTCTGTCCCCTAACCTCCACAAAAGAAGAATAAGGCAGAGGTTGAGGAAATAAAGGAAAAGGCTATGGGTGTATTTGGCTTTATTTGAACATTATGACACTGGAAATTATAAATATGGAGGATAAAGGTTTATTTAGTCCATTTCAGCTTCCTAAAACATATTACCCTATTTGATTCTATTCTGATAGAGTTCAAACCAGTTGGGATTAACAAGGAGAAAACGTGACACCGTTGAAGAAGGTTTTGTGGGTTTTGTATCAATTTAGATGAGTGTTGTTGACTGGGCTATGGAAACAGACAATTTGTTTCCAATCTGGAGAAGTTCAGCTCTCCAAATGCTAGGGGTCTGGGATACCTCTCTTGATTTACAACACACAGGAAAAAACAATGAAATGTAATGTCAGAAGTGAGCGAAATAAAAGCACGGCAAGGGGGATCATAGTGATGCCAGCATTCTTCCCCTGGTGCCCCAGTTTCTTAACTTGTAAACTAAATTTAGTCCTGGAATGAATCAAGGTAACACCCACTGCAGTCAGCGGGACATCTGCCATTTATACCAGGACTCTGCTGACAGTTTATGCTTCTTGTCATTTGCATTTGTCACCTGCAGTAGATTAAAAGAAAAGGAAATGAAAGAAAAAGTGTAGGGGGAAGAGGGTAAAATGACAAGTATAATACAAAGCTATAAAATTTGAGTAGACAAAAACATACAATTTTGTAGAGAACAGGAGAACTTGGGAAAACACTGAAATAGGCTAGTTATATTAATGATTTAAAAATGCATGTTCTCAAAGCAACTTCTGGCAGGGCTCCATGAACTCTGCTTACCTGTGTGACTTTTTAATTACTGCTACTAAATCATCTTTCCATTTACTAAACCCCACTCAGTTTATACTGGAGTCCTACAGTGCTCAAGAATTTCCTGAGTAGCGTGATCAGATCTTATTTCCTCATTACACAAGCCTACACTCCATTTGGCTGTAGTTCTTCATCACAGATTGGTCAAATTAAAAGAAAGGAAAGCAAGCTGAAAAAATAATTAGAATTTTAATTGCAAATTTATCCCTTACCAGAAGAACAGAGGAGTTCTGTTATTTTCATTTCATTTCCACTACCAACAAATATATAATTTGTTTATTATTTTGAGAAAAAATTCTACATATCAAATTTGGGGTTTGGATGTGATTTTCTATTTTTGCCAGAAAATTGGAGGAGGGAATTCTTTAACCTTCAGAGTTTTCTTGCCACAGGAATTCTCATTTCCTTACAGTTTTGAAGTCCAATATAAAATCCCATTTAAAAAGTACACCATCAATACTAAAAACTTGAGGAAATCTAAGACTTCTAAAATTTTAGTGGTATAGTGCGTATTTATAGCCAGGCCAGAGCTTCACTTCTCAGGAAGGAATTCTGATAAGCAAAATGTGTTATCATCTCAGGAAAAAAAATCTCAAACAACAGAAAACCAGTTTGGACTGGAAAAGAAAGATTTCCTTCTTTGCTTTCTCATGGGAAAAAGCTGTACCACAAACTGCTACTTGACTCTGAATTCCTGAAAGCAATGCGCAGAACTTGTCCCTCCAACGCCCAATACAGGTTTGCAGTTGTTGTTTGCATAATTATGAACTGCAAGAAAAAAAAAATAAAGTATGGTGAAAGCAAGGATAGCTTTCTTGCCACTGTGAACTCATAGAGAGCACAGAGGCCACCCAAATATCTTTAATCCACTCCCATACTTCCAGCCAGGGTCTGTCATGAGGCCAGGGCTGTCTGTGACCACTTACAGTTCCCCTATGCAGTTCATCTGTAATACTTCTCCAGTTAGCATATTCCTGCCATACAAGGAAAAAGACAAACAACAAACAAACTAACAAAAAAACACCTCACTAAAGCCAAAACCAAACAAAAAACAAGTTTACAAAGACTAAGTTTATTGGATATTTTTTTAGTATGCCAAGACCTGCATGTAATTTTCATAAGGGAAAAACAAATACAAAAGGCAGAAAAATTAGGGGTTTTTTTATACCTGAAAATAAGTCCAAGGAAGCTTCTTTCCTTTGTTTAATAGGCACATGCTATTTACGTCTGTGATGGCATATTGACACTGTGGCAAATTTAGATCAGTGTTGGCTTTATATGAACTGGCTCCATCTCTGCTAGTTTAGATTGCTTCACTTCACAACTGCCCTGAAAATATGGCATGAAAATTGCAAAAGAAGTAAAGCAAATCTGCTAATGGGTGATCCCAAAGGCAAAACCCAAAACTTCTTTGTTCTTGCTCATTTATGGATTTATCTTTTAAGTTCTGTTGTTTTACCAGCTAGAAGATACTGTATTGCTTTGAGTTTCAGTAAAAGTAAATAGAAGTGCATAACACATAGTTCATCTTGTGATGCATTATTTTTGGACTACTCCCAGAGAGGAGGGAGAAGAGTTAGTACAGTAGCAAAGTTATTTTTTTTCTTTCTGGATAAAAATATCTTTCCACTGCCACCAGGCTTATAAAAAAATATTTTGCAAAAGAAAAGCTTTGCCAAAATAACGTACAAGAGAAAGCTTTACAATTATGGCATCAAATAAACTCCTAAACCTAAACAGAGCACAAAAATCTCCCACAGTCAATCATATTTCAGTAGAAATGCATTTTGGTCCACTCAGGACCAAATGTACTCAGGACAACTTCATTCACTGAGGGGTTAAGTGATAAACTTAAGGTCCCAGGCATGTGTTACTTTATTTTTAAAAAAAAACACCATGCTCAGCCAAGATCCTTGCTCTCCACCCAGGGTGGATCTCCCTGGGTGCAGTTGAAAGCATGCCATATAATACAGGATAATGCTATATTATTACAGTGCTTACTATATACAGCCAGACAAATCAAATTACAAACGTATTTATCCATACCACATTTTCTAGTAAGCCATGCAACCAATTCCTTATATGTCTGAAATTTGAAGGAAAACAGTGTGAGAAGTTGGTACACAACAGACAGACACTTTGTACTGCATATTGAGCCAAATTTTTAAGGAGCTCAGATCTTTTTAAGCCTGATTTTTTTTTCCACCTTTCCAAACCATTTCAGGTATGTCTGGTTACCAGATGGGTAGTAGAGATGAAACATAGGCATCCATCTGGGGGAGGTTTTCTCATAGTTTTGTTCAAAAAATCCAAATAATAAAACATCCAGATTTGAGAGTGTGTGCAATTGACTATTCCTTCCAGACTTTTTCTGGAGTGTCTCAGAGACTACTAGAGCTGAAAAGAGAAAAATGAGTCTTGAGCTTCATTGCGCAAGATATTAGACATATACAAGAAAGAAATTTGACTGGAGCATGCCTGGGAAGTAAAATGACAGAGAAGAGTGAGCCAGCACAGCACTCTGGCTGTTTTATATTCCCAAAATATATGCAATCTTAGGGAATGCATATTTCAAGCACTTTTTCCATTCCTGGCCAAATATCTTTCCCAGTAATGAACAACAGCTAGACTTCTGGACAGGTAATAATCAAGGCTTATATTCATAACTTTAAACTTCCACATTCAGAATCTCACAGTCCCAGTCTGAGGCTTTTCACAGCACTTCACCAGCCTCAGCTGTTTCCATAGGGATCTTGATTCCCTCTTAGTAGGTACTTATTTGCAGGGCTCCAATATCTAACAAGCATCCCATATTCCCAGTGAAACACTGCAAAGACCAGAAACATTCCTTCATTGGATCTTCTTCTTAGAGAGACACACCACAATAAGTGGTGTTTGTCTCATTATTATTGGGTTCTAACTGTGCTTACTCTGGTAATTTTCAGAATGGATGGGTTGTTGTGGGCTCTTTTCTTCTTTATTTTTTTCAATATATCCTGAAGTCAGTCTGTGTGAATTATCCTCTAGTTTTGTCAAATTTCTAACTGGTTTACTGTCTTTTCTTTTCTCCAGCTTTATACGTTATAAGATAACCTCAAATGGATTAAAGGCTGGCCTTTCTGATGGAAACTTTAGATTGAAGTCGTTACCCTTTTTGTGTCTTAGCACCTTCAGCTTCAAATTGTTCTGTCAAGTTAATGAAGCAGTTTTCTCTTTTTGAAAATAAAGTAGATAGTCCATCTTCAAACACTGCTTTTACAAATGTTTCTCCATTTGAGGTCCTTAAAATGCTTCCTACACTTTTTGTACATATCAGCTAGCCTCTATCACGTTTCATATGCTCCTACAATTTTGAAGGTTGTCTAGTTCTTATGACCAGTACTCAGGAATGTTCCCTAAACTGACTGAACTTTTGAAAATATCTGTGAAAACATTTGCTCTTTCTGTTTCCACTTCCCTAAGATCTCAGCAATATTTCCTTTGACAGAACACCTCATTAAATTTACAGACTTAAAACATTCATAAGGACTTTTTCTGCTGTTCTCCCCACAGTTTTGAATCCCTCATCCCACGGTGAAAAAAAAAAAAAAAAAAAAAAAAAAAAAAAAAAAAAAAAAGTATATTTTATTTAGATTTTTTTTAGTTATTTAAAAGTAAAGAATAAAACATCCAAGTCCAGCTTGCATGTGTTTTTTCATACCTTTTTTATTTTGTTTTAGGTTTCTTAATAATCTCATTCACATGCACAAAGACCTTTCCACTTTTAATTCACCTCATCATTTGTGTTTGATCCATAAAATAACGGAATGTTGCTTTTCCGTTTTCATTTTCTATTAAAAAGCATTCAACAGAAAATAGCATTTAGTGATTCCTGTGAAAGCAAAAGGGTCCTGATTTTTCAATCAAGTCCACGAACGCTGTCACTGTTCAGGACTAGAAGAAACAATACAATTATCATTTAATCTCACCTCCCAACAAAGAACTAACTCACCTATTTCTGAAAATGTTTCCTCCTTCCACTATATCATACCTTATAAAAAAAGAGAGAGGGAGATATTTCTCTATCTAGAAAGAGACAGATAACTTGATTTAAAAGCAGTGAGTACACCATATTTCAAGGTACAATTTTTTTCAGAATTTGTTCACCTTGACTTCCAAATTTACCTTCAGTCTGTAGTATGTGGATCTTGTTAAGCTGCATTTCATGGAAATCAATATTCTGTTATTATCAGAAAATACTGTCCTGTGTAGCTCTTTGTAATTTATGATCATATTATTCCATAAGGCATGTTAGAAGAAACAGGCAGCTTCTTAGGAGCTTTAATATATAGGTGTATCCACTGAATCCTGTCAACTGCCTCTGTATCTCTTGAGAAGGGTGGACACCAGAACAGAGTAGGACATTTATGCCAAAGCTCCATTTTGGCTCTCCTCCAGTTTCACTCCAGTGGAGCTCTGGTCCCTTGGAGTTTGGAACTCAACAGAGGTTTGTTCATTCCTGTGCAATGAGCTGCAGAGAACCCCAAACCGCTGTTCTGAGGGAAGCTAGAATAATGGGAAGGGCTTGGTTTTGTCCAGACTGAGTAGCCTACAAACAGCACAGCTACAGAGTGCTAAATTTCACTTCTTCTAGTCAGGACAGTCCTACAAAACTACCTAAGCAGACTCTCACACATTAGACACTGTGCTGCTGTTTGAGAACAGAGCCTCTGAAACAGAGTTTAAAAGAAAAATTAATCTGTGCTATGAAGGCTGGCCATCTGAGCTTTTCCTTATTTTCCAATAAATTCAAATGCTGAGAAAAAAAAATACCATAAAACTCTGTAGAACTGAAAGTAACAGCATAAGATACACCAGAAATTATCACTGTAGTCAATATCTGTAGGGACACCATCCCAGACCAGCATGCTGATTGCCAAAAGACACCATGAAGACAACACCAGGAAAATAAGGTCCTGAGACACTCCTTTATACAGCTGCATTTGTATCTTTAGCCTATCACATAATTCTTGAATGGGTTAATATGATATCACCACAGTCAAACTGGCACCAGATGCCCAAGGAACACACATTCACTGCACATCCACAGAAGCAATGGCTCATTTGGCCTATTTTACCTCCTGCCCTCCCTCTACCCCTTGTGTACACTTTCTCTTCACTCCTGCACTGGAGTACCACCTTCACCATCCAGTCTCAACACATGATAACAGCAAGCTGCAAAGACTCTGCACTGAAACACAGCTTTCATGGTAAACACAAGCTATTTTCTCCCCTCTCTTCAGCTGTTATGCAAACTGACAGGATTTCCTTCTTCCCATAATATCCCACAGAGATTCCCAGAATAGTAAGGATGCCACTGGGATGCCATCTCCTGTAATGTTTGGGACATTTACTGCTAGCAGGTGTGTTCTGAGCTACCTTCTGGGAATATAGTCTGCCACAGAATGAGGTTAGTCTAAGTGTCTTATATCAAACCCATGTAGCCTTGGGATACCGTCAAGAAACACTGAATATTATGTTTTCCAAAAATCACTGTGTGCTATAGCACTTGCTAAATCAGTCTCCAGACATACCCCTGAGGAGTAAGACATTTTTTAGCACCTGCCAAGACTAACACCCGCTGGTCAGCCCCGTGGCTGCAGCAAATTGTTTGGCAGAGGACACTAGAGGCAGTTCTGGACGAGCTGCCCTGCAGTCATTTACCCAAGAAAAGAACAGGGATGGTATGAAAAGGGCAGCACCACTGTGGGCTGCAGAGCAGGGACCTCTTTGCTGTTACTATATAGAGTAGTTCCTCTGCTTCCCACTGTCTGCAATTCTCCAGTGCTGCCCTGACCTTCTCTCCAAGCCATCTGCCTTTGCAGGCTTTGGCACTGGTAAAATGCATATTGTGCATAGGAGCTCATGAGACAAAAACCTGTAAGGAAGCAAATGTGCCCTTTGCCATCCTTTTTGAACAGCTTTCAATCAATTTTATGTGTTGCTAAGCCTGTGGTAGGAATACAATTGTGGTTAAATGAAACCTCTTACAGGAGTCTCGAGTTAGTTGCATATGCTTGACTGTGACTGAATATGGAAGTTTGACTTATTGTGTTGTAAGTCCTTCACATTTTCCATCTCCAGGAAGTGATATATCTTAAATTTTAAGCCAAACTTTAGCTCATATCTGGAATGAGCTAAAAGAATACAAATTATTTTCAATCAAGATGATCGTCTAAGTTAATTGAGTCAAAAAATTGAGCTTTTCTTTTAAAATCTGTTTTATATACACTGTTGTTTCAGTCTCACTTGTAATAGCCTCACAAAAAAACTTTATCTCAAAAAAATTTACAGAGATTAATTATCCATGCTGTGACCCTTTAATTTCTTTTTTTTTATTTTATTCTATAACTACTTTTCTGTAATGGCATCAAAGGCAAACATCAAGTTTTCTGTTTTATATGGACGATGTCCTTTTCCTGTCATACATAAAGACACACCATGAGCCTCCTTTTCCACAGGCTAAACACTCCCAGCTCCCTCAGCCACCCTTCACAGGACTCATTCTCCAGAACCTTCATCAGCTCCGCTGATCTTCTTTGGGAGTGCCACTGGACTTTACCTTGAAATGTTGATCTAGTGCCTCTAATTTCAATTTGATTTACAGCAGAGTCACACTACTGTAAGTGCATTGGCTCTTCTGATGTTGGCCTGATCTGAATAGACATTAAAAGAAAAATAGCTTTGAATTCCTGTTTGCTTTCACTCAGCCCATCTTATCTCTGCAGATAACAACAATTTTATCACTGTTAGTAATGCAAATCCAATACACACAGGAATAAACAATTGGTACGTTATTCTGCCTCATGTATTATTGAAAAAATTGTCAGTCAAATTTCTCATTAGAGGTTATTTATCGTAAGCAGGGGAGGTAATAAGAAGCTTATGGTTTTATTCCATTTCCTCAAGTGGACATTGTAGTTCTACTAGTAGGAAGAGTATTAAATTTCAAATTGGGAATTCAACACAAGTTATAAACTCAATCCTCCATTGTTTTTCACAGCTCAAAATGGATCAAAATTTGTCATCATGATGATTTATTTGTGTTTTATATGCTCCTTACGTGCAGATCTCTAGTTATGTAAAGACAACATACATAATTATTAGAATATATTTATATATTTATGTATTTGCATTTATTTATAAGTATCTGCATTCATGTGATTTGAGACGCATGTCAGAACAAAGGCAGCTGAAATTCTCAGCTTTGTCTCTAGATTTTCTTCTCATCTGAGGATCAATGCAGCTGTTCTACAGTAATACATAAACATATGTGTGATAATGTATTAAAATGTTAGCAATTTATAAAATTAACAAAAATTGGAGACTTTTCAGCTCTACAAAAAAAATAAAACCAGGAAAAGTTCAAACAGCCTATTTCCTTCTCACCCTGCTTCCTACTTTCAGTCTTTGGCCCAAGCCTGGGAAACCTTTAGACTGCATTCATGTTTCACGTTTTCTGCAAATATAAAGCTGTCAAACACTTTATTTTTTGATCCTATCAAAAAGGATTTTATGAGGCTTCAGGGCAGGTGTATTTCTTGTAATTGCTTCTATAAAAGAAACGATGGCTTTTAGGACAGGTTAAGGGGCTGATTTCCTCAGACCATCAAATGATTTCACATTTATACCTGTGTTAACCTAGTATGAAGTGAGTGCAAGATGTCATGAGTCATCAACAACTACTGTGGGAGACTACTGGACTAAAATTCAGAAGACATAAAACAACACTGATGGCTGGTTCTGTCACTCCGTCAACCAGAAGTATCAGGCAAATGCATCATCCTGCCTCCAAGAGGTAGCAGATAGCTTTTCCTTGTTAAAATAAAGCAGCAGTCACTCCATAACCTGGCAGCACAAAACCCAAACCATCCTCTAATACAGGACAGCTCTCATCTGCTTTTGCCCAAGAATGTTTTGATGCCATGTACTATTTGAAGGTGTCCATTTTTGTGGACTAGGAGAAAAAGATTTTCAGATAAACAAAACCTTTTCCCTTGTTTATATGTTTTTCTTTAAATTGTGATGCAGACACCTGAAGTAAATAAGACATTTGTTAATTTAAAGTCTTTATCCTTACCCTTTACTTGTGCTAGCTGATCTATGGCCAAGTCCTGCTCAAGTTGTTGCAGAGATGCCTTCAGTTAAATCCTCAGAATAAAGATTTCATGCTGTTATTTGAAGTGGCTGATATAACTATTAAACAACTTCCAGTAAGTGCAGTAAAGCATATATTACAGAGCGAGGGGTTTTTTTTTTTTTTTTTTGTTTTTATTTTGTTGGGGTTTTTTGTTTTGGGCTTGTTTTGTTTGTTTTTTTTTTCCACAAAACCTGTTGTCACTCACCTAAAATGAAAGAACTTTTTAAAAACTTCCCATAAGGTTAAAAAATGGCATATTCAAGGGGACAAGACTACCCTGCTTGCCTGGCATCCTTCTTCTTTAAAGTATCTAATGATATGGGATGTTACTACTAAGCACAATGAGGGAAAAAATAACTTTAGTTAGTTCTTTAAAGAAATGTCATCATTGATTTAGAGGGACTAATGCAGAAGAATTACCATATACTTTTTTTTCTGTATTTCACTGTTTCACACATGCTAAGAACTGTTAAAAAGAGGACACTGGACCCTTCACTCCTAATTTTTAGAGGTCGTGTGTTTTTATGTTTCTTTCTAAATTTTTAATTAAAATTTCAAGTTCATTCCTATTGTATCCTCTTATTACAGAATCTGGAAAACAACCATTTCATACACACAGTGACCCCACTTAAAGCTGAGTAAATCTGCGGATTTGAACCTAGTTCACAGGAATAGATGTAAGAAGAGAAATGGGTTTTGCTAGTACTTTTGATCTAGCTGTGATCTAACTTTCTGACTGAACCCCATTTCAGTATAAAATATGACTTTTTTAGCATGTTCAAACAGCATTGTAGTGACTGGAGAGCCATGAAGAGAAGCCACATGTTGGTTAGAGAAAGGCTATTGGTAGAGGGCAGGAGGGCAAATGATTATAATGCTTAATTAACATATACTGACACTGCATTGGAAAAGGAGAAACATGCTCTTGTCTCCAAACAAAACTGCAAGCAATAGTATACACTACAATTGCCAGAGAGCGTGCTTAGAAAACAAAGGTTAAATGCTTCAACTGACATGAATGGAAAAATCAATATTTCAGCTTAAACCTCTTTTGGGGGGTCAGATGGATGTTTCTGGCTCCAGTGGGCCCAGGTGGAGATGCCCCACAGTAAACCCCAGAGGCTGCCTACCACAGCCCAAGCTGTCCAGGGCTGCTTCCCAGACTGCTCAGGATGCTGCTGATGCTGCTGCTGCTCTGGCTCAGGTATTTCTGGTTCTGCTGCAAAGTCTCATAGCTTTGGGTTAGTGCAGGCAGGTGACAGGCAGCCTGATCACCACCTCACTTTTATAGACAGTGAGTTCCCCACTTTTTTTGAGCTCACCGGAATATGGCTGCACACCGAGTTACAGGAATGGCTAAGAAAAGACTGTGCCCTAAGGTTTTACTGATCATCAGAGGAGAAATACATCTCTACAGGATCATCAAGTTAATCTTAAAATAGGGAGAGTTAGTCACCCTGGAAAAGCTGCTTTCATTCAGCATGCTGTTAGACACTGTGCCAAAGTTCTGCCATCTACAGGAGGCCATGACCCATTTCCAGCTACAACTGGAATAAAATCAACCCTAGTAACAAGATTTTACTTTAAAGCAAAATGCAAACAACCTACATGCCTTTGTTTCCAGATTTTTTACACTCCTCATCTTTCTAAAAAGCAGCTTATTCAGTTATTTTTGTGTCACTCCAGCAGCAAAAATGCAATGTGTTCTCTAGAAAATTCTCTTTCACTTTAACACTGCAGTGCACTTTTATCATATGTTCTGAGAAATTATTAAGTCAGTAATGTTTTCTTTGCCACCTTCACTTAATTACATACAAATCAAAATGCTGTTGTCAGAGGCTGATGTATACCATTAGTTATTAATTACCTCACTATGTATTGTGCAAAAACATTGTTTAACATGTCTGCATTGAGTAATTTCAATAGATGTTCACTAGGTATAGTTGAATTTGCTACAGCTTTCACATGTAAAATTGTTATTACTCTTGCAGCAACAAAAACTGTAGAAGACAGTATCTTTAAACGTGTGTGGCAACAATTCAGGGGTTGGTTGCACACATTTTATAGCTGATAATCAACAGGTTGTTTAGCTTGAGGACTCATGAAAATCTGTAGATGAAGCGATTTTGCTAGACATATAAAAATTCAACAGTTGTTTTACTATAGCAAATTTTATTCTATAATTAAGGTAGAGTGAGATGCTGGAGTAGTAAGGTGAACATACATCAGTGTTCCAAACAGAAGAGGTTGTTTTATGGCTTTTGCAAATATTAAACATCCTTGCATCAAATAATTATTTGTTATATTTAATAAATCTTGGCTTTAGGAACTTTTCATGTCTACTTAGATTTTCTCTGCTCCTTTTGTTCTATTATTATCAGGTGAACTGAACTGCATGGAGCTGCCTGAATCAAAACAGCTAAAACAAACAAAAGTTGATAAGAGCTCATAAAGGTTATTTCAATGGAAAATTTTCATCTATTTAAAAATACTGAGCTCCCTTTCATAGCTGAATAACACTCGGAAGTATAACCAGTTGCTAACCACCCCTTGAATGGGGGGCTGTTACTGAAGGAAAAGGCAGAGAAAAGGAAAACATTTCTTTTGCTGTGTTTAGCATTTCTTGGCCCAGACCATGTTTTCATTTAGGGATGGACATTTTTTCTTCATGAAGGTAAGATCACAGAAAACAGAAGCTCCAAAACATGAATTCTAAAGTCAAGGATGAGAAAGTCTTTATTATGGTAACTTATTTATTTAATTGTTATTAGATACCACTATGCTGGGTAGAAGACAGCATAGTGGTATCTAACCAGAAGATGACCTTGCTGTTATCTGCCAAAGCAGCTTGCTTTCAGATCCAAAATTGCTGAGAACTGAATCAATCTCTACTATGGAAACTATATATCATGAAAACACTTTTTTTTTTTTTTTTTTTTTTTTTGCAATAGCATGAATAGCATGTGACAAAGTAATATGACATGGTAGTAACTGTTCAGGAAAAAGAGGCAAGTTCCTTTTGATTACAGAGCAATAAGCCAAAGGAAGAAATCTTAAGACTGAGGCAAAGCTGAAGGCAATACATGACTGAAAACAGCTTGTTCAAAGGCACTGCAATGGATGCAGTGTAATTTTCACTAGTGTAATTCTAAAAACCTTATTTTCTTACTCATCATTTAACCTTAGTATTTATTGGTTTTACTTCACCAAACACCATCTAGGACCTTCTGTCTCAGGTTTAACAAGTTAGGGACACTATCCAAAACCTGATGGAGCTCAACTAGACCTGAAAGGTGAGTTTAAAAACAGAGAGCATGAAGATGTGGGTGACTGAAACTGAAATCAGACAGCCTACAAGACAGAGATGGGCTGGGCTCTCTGCCTGCTTCTCTCCTTTGGCCCCATAAGGGAGCAGGGTCTAGCACAACTGGCAGGTGGATGGCCCGAGGCACTCATGGCTCAAACCCATTTCTGGGTGCTAAATCAGACACCTCCAGATACTTTGCATCTGGCCTACTTTTTGGCAGCTCTACCAAACCCGTTCTTTCCTTTATTTGTCACATGGCAAGTTTCTTTATGTGAGTTCAGTTCCAATTCAAACAGGAACAAGTTTCAGTGTTCAGACTCTTACATTGTCAAACTCTCAGGGACAGATGAATGAGCCAAAAAATGATCAAAAAAAGTGCAGGATATTGAAAACAGCATGAGATCCAGACAGTTTTGTAAGTGAACCCATGTGGTTAAGCATATCACATACATGTTCCTATGCTGAAAGAAAATTTCTACTTTAAAGAAAAATTTGCAGAAATGCTTTGTTCAGGACATGGATGTGATAAAACTACTTTATTTTAACACTCTCATCCAGCTCAGTAGACTTGCTTTTCATTGCAAACTATTTCTTTAACATTGAAAGTTATTTTTCTCTTTTATTTGCAGTACAGAAGAGCAGTTCTGTGGCTTTCCTGAACTATATGAATGCATTGAGTCATTTCTGACTCTGATGAAGTATGAAGGTAATATGTGAAGAAGCAGCATACTGAATAGAAATTCATCCTTGCTATGAATGATTCATGAAGATTCTCTTCTAGAATAAAAATATGAAGCTACTTTAAAGCCTCTGCTTAATACTAGAGTAAGTTTAAACATTTTTAAAGGCATCTTTCATATTTTCTTTCATTATTAGTAGTCAAGTCTCCCCCTCATAAAAGTTATTAAATGTCATTATGGATAAAGCATATTGTTTTTATTTCTCTCCAGTGTTCTCAGAGAAAGTATAATCCAAACCTAAAGAAAATCGGTTCTTTTCTTTCCAGCAGAAAATGGATAGCAACAAAAAATCACACTTATATGTGGGTCATCAGTGAAGTAATTTTCAACAAAATTATTTCCTGCCAGATAATATAAAACTCACACCCAGAAAAAGGCTAATACAAGATCCAAAGACTCTCAGTTCCTGTATTTTTTGACATGATATCCAAAAATATTTTAAGATGATCTCAGATGTCAGTACAAATAAACACTGGTCTGTTACTTTTAGCCTTTTCCACTCCCTGTCTTTGCCATGCTGATTAATTTAAAAAATCCAACAAAAATATCTGCAGCTAGCAGATGCAGAGTAACGAGGACAATTTAAAAATGTGATCAGACTTTGTGTTTCCAGACACAGAGAAGTCACCAGCATGTTTCCTAACACAGACAACATGAAGATTAATATTAGGTCAAAATAAATAGGCCGGAACAAGTAGCTTTCCAGCTCCCTGCAACGACTGAAAGTGGGGATTAGAAAAACCTCTTGAGATGTTCCGGCCATTAAGAGATGCTGTCCCTGATCTTAGGTGCACTCAGTCAACTCTTTTCCATGCAAAATCCTACCCATTCTGCTGGTCCTCAATACTCATGTTAACCATTTGCTACTTCAATTCATGATGCAGGCGAAGCCCTCTGGAAATTGCCTTTTTTAGGGTTAACAGTTGCAACAAACCCCTGCTCTAAATATTCACAATATGAAAGTATCAGTAGGATTCGCCTATCAAATGCATCCTTCCTCACACAGGTATTTCTGAATAAGTTATTCATCCTGTATTGGTAGCAAACATCTGGCTAAATGCATTCCAAATCAAAAAAAAAAGAAGGCTCAAGCAAGAAAAGTGAGGGAAGCCCTGCTGTGAACCATGTGACACATAAGGCATTGCTGCTTGACTGAACAAGTCCCACTGGCCCACTGAGGCTCCCCTGCAGCACGGAGAGCTGGAAAACCCCATGAGTTATGTCACATTAGGCTCAACCTTCTGCCAGATCTCAACAATTCCACCCCTTTTGAGACAAGGGTTGCTAGCACAACTGGGGCAAGCATATAACTACCCAGAGCGCAGTGGGTGACATCAGGTCAGAAATATTCTTCGTCTTGTTACCCTGACCCAAAAATAATTAAGCTCTCTTTTTCTGGCAGAAATAAGCCTCTATGGCCTCGAGGGTTCAGTGTCTGTCTAGGTCAGCTTCTGCCAGGGCAGCCCAGACTGTGCTGTGAGGCAGAGCGGTGATAACAGCAGGAGAGAGTGAGGGCTTTAGTCAGGGACACAGCCCTGGTAAGCCTGACATTAACATTCACATCAAATGGCAGTGGGCAAGGCAGTCCTCATCTGAGATAATAGGCTTTTTCCAGTGATTGCACCTTGTCACTTAGGAGCACATCAATCCCAGAGTTTGCTGCCACAGGCTGTCATGTTATATATTCCCTCCCTGGGCTCTATTTTGTAAGAAATAGTTAATGTCTACTTCTTCTATCATCAGGCTTCTCCAGAACCTCACCATGATGGTGAGAAAATTGCATCTGTCTTCCACTTTAAATTTATTCATGATTAGTTTATAACCATTTCCTCCTGAGCCAATATTGTCCTTTAGCTTAACCAGCTCTTTTCCCTTCCTGTTGTTTATCCTCCTAATGTGTTTACACAGGACAGACATATCTCCTGTTAGCCTTTGATGAACAAGGCAAGCTTTGGCACTCATGGGATTAACCAAAACACTTCTCCTCCCACCCAGCACTCAGCTTTCTCAAAGACTTGTCTATTTGCTCTTCTGTATCTCCTGCTCTTAAGGCAGGTAGTGCCATCCCTGTCTTGACAGAGTTATTGCAGTCTGGATACTAGATGACCTTCATCTGATTCAATCTTCTTTTAATTCTCCCAAAATACAGGTATTCTACTATGGGGATTAATTAGTTTGGGAAATCAGTGCATGGTACAGAACCCTAGAGCCCAGAAACTCATGTCCATATGTGTGGCACCTCAGGAAAAGCAGAAACCCAGAATATTTGGATAATAATTTAGTTGCCTTGAAGTTTCCTTGTTTCTCCTAATACTCTTCAGGTTTATGTGTAGCCTTTAGTATCTGAATATCTCACCAGTGTGACAAAAAGAATAAATAATCATTGGTTTTTTTATCAGGTGAAGAAATGTTGTGACAATTTGAATGCATTTTCACACTACATATTTTTTTCACTTCATCCATATTTCCCTTTGTTTTCACTCCACATACACCGAGGTTTCAAATTCAGCCTCCTTCTTTCAAACCTAAAATCACCTCTACTTACTAGGATTCTGGTTTCTGTCTGAATTGAGCCAGTAGAGTTCAACAACTGGAGTAATTTTCAGCTCTGCAAATCTCCTCCCACTCCCAGTCACAGGACATGGGACCTACCAGGATTTCAGCTCCAAACTGGCTTATTCTGTCTGGTTTTGGTAAAACAGTGAGGACATATCGGGTGAGACTGCTCCTGCTCTTGCTATCGAGACTTCTTTCTGTGTCTCCCTTGGAAAGTTTGGTTGTCAGACAGGATAGCAGCTGTGCTTTTCCTGCATTGTTTGGCATTCACCTTTGCCACAGTTTTGCTGCCACTGTTTGTCCAAAGGAAAGGTAAAGCGATGTTAACATCCTGTCTGGAAGAATAAAAATAGGCAATGAAATGCCTGGGTTTGTTGAGAGATGCTTCAGAAAGCATTTGCCTGTTACTTGTGATGCTTCACCAGAATTCCCTTATAATCTCCACAACTGAAGCATTTCAGTGTCAGAAGACCCAGAAAAGTGCCAAACTGAGGCACATCTTCCTTCTTTCCTGCTCACTGTGGTTACAGGAACTTCAGCCCTTTCATTAGCTGTTTAATTGTCCTGCAAAGGCCTTGAGTCAATATTTTTATTTCCTGATTTTACCTGCCAGTGGTGAACAATCTGCTCCTCTTTTCAGAACTTCTAGCTAAATTTAACAGGCAGGACAAGGAGGAGCACTCCCATGCCTGCTGGATTGGAAAATTGTAAGTATATTTAACAATTTTAGGTATGCATGAAGACCTTGAAAACAACCACTTTATTCTGAATAGGACTACTGTCCTGGAAAGAAATTTTATGTTGTGAAGTAAAAAGTTTTGGATTATATTGAAAAGCTGTAAAGACAAGAATGCTGCAGCTCCATGGATACACTAAAAGACTGCAATTAATTTGGTGAGGTATTAAAATGAATAGCAGGAGGGTATCTTATATTTTTTAGATTCTGTAGTGTGAAATAAAACTGGTTCTTAGCTGCTGGCCAATGACACCTGGAGTTAAGTGAGGAGGGTTTTAATTCTATCTTTCATTCTCTTTTATATAAACCACAAAAAGCTGATGTGAACTAGGGACTCATCCAAAAAATCCTGATTCATTTTAGAAGTCCCATCAACTCCCATGAGAGTGAAGCGATCTCCATTTAGGATTATCATCCCTCAAAATTTCTTAACACAAAAAGTACAATGCAGCACAGCCATATCATAACTATCATGCACTCCATGTGATGTCCAGGAAATATCCACCCATTTGCATTTAGACTTTCTGACAGGATCTATGAAAAGGCAAGCTAATACAAAGCTGACATCCTGTCTGGAACAATATATTTTAAGTAGTGTTAGTTTCATTTGATGCAAAACCAAAACAAACTTCAGAACTTTTCCTTAAACCTCGTAGTCCAAAAATTAAGTGGGGAACAATTTTTGGGGGAGGGATATTGACATTGTTATTAGTGCACAATGGGAAAGGAAAATGCTAAAATGTCCTCATTCAACACTCCTATCAAAAAAATCAGGGGTTTTTGAGTTTTGGGGGTTTTTTTTGGAAACTGAGCCTTTTAGAAATACTGCAGAAAACAGCTGGATTTATACTCAGAGGAAAAAAGAAAAGGTGATTTACTGTATCTTTGTTTTGGAGGGTTTAGAGGAATTCAATGGGCAAGATCTGTGATTCCATAAGGAGAAGCCAGTCTGACCAATTCTGAATTAAACCCAACAAAAATGGGAGCTGTACATCTTAGTAAGACAGCCATTGTACAAAAATACATGTGAGATTGGTTTCCTTTGATGTACCTCCAATGTCAGCAATCCAAATTTTTTATTGTTGCTATTTCAAAAATCCCAGCTGCACAGTGATTTCAGGAAAAGGGGAACAGACACAGCAGAAACAGGTAAGTCTGAATCCTTTGCCTCTTTAATTCTTGTCCGTGGTGTGTCAGCACCTCCTCGCTGTACTGTTACACAGATTTATATTTTCTGGAACTGCTGGAAGTTCCTTTGCATAATCCAAGAAAGACAGAAGGGATTCTGCTGACCCTCAAATATGCCAGTAGTGGACAAAATCTGGAACTTGGATGTTCAGATATGGAAATGTGTTCTAAGGAACTGAACCCTGCACTGGATTAGAGCACAAATACTGCTTGAGGAGTGCTTGTCTGACTGCTGTTTGCCACTGAGCCAGAAAAAACACTATCAGAATTTTTTTTTTTTTTTTTTTTTTTAACATATAAAAGGAAAGCTGCCTTACCCAGCCACATCTGTTTCTTTGATTTAACTCCATGCTCATTCCTGTCAGCAATGGATGAGTGGCTTGGCAAGTGCATTGCAGCCCACTTCACTGAAGAGAAGGATTTCCTAGTGAAATAAACCCCTTTATCAGACTTTGATGCTAACACATTTAGCGAATTAGTTCAAAAATCTCTCCTCCTCTTCAGTGGCTGTACTCTGGGATGGAGCACAAACCTTTCATTAAGGGACCTGTTTTTTCACAAATTCATTGAAGAGGAGACATCTCTCTCCAGCCACCCTAGCTGCACTCACAGCAGGACTGTAACTATTTATGAGGTTCTTGTAGAGGAGTAACAGATATATCCTGCTGATCTGTAATGTAATTCCAGTGCAAGAGGTAAGGCTGCAATGTAACCCAATTCATTAGTCTCCAAACTGTGAAACGCCACAAGTTGCAAAAGAATTAAAGATTCTGGAGAGGCAGGGAGAAAATGAGAGTTTCAAAACAACAGGCTATTAACTTGGAGCAGAAAACCATAGCTAAAAGTAGAATAACTGTACATAGAGTGCAGTTATGGGTTTTAAGGAGAGATTAAACAGATCACAAGAGCAGTTTATAAACTTTGCATTTATCCAGTTCTCATGACCTGGGTATATTAGTCCATCAGCTAATGGATAAAGGCATGCAGCATCTTTCACAACCTTTTGATGCTAAATTGACAGTCACCAGAAAACATCTAACATCCAAATTGCTGTCTGCATGTGAAATTTTAACAACACACACTTCAGAGAGTTACTTTTTCAACACAGGCTTCATTTTCAAGAATACACTTAGAGCATCAAGCACAGGGCAGTGGGAGGATTAAAACAAAAGTGGCTGTGATCAGTGTCTCAGCAAATGCTCAGCCAAACCCTCTCCTCACGAGCCAGCAGCCAGGCCCCACTGCACTGTGCTCAGCCACCAGAGCTGCACTGGACTGTGAGAAAATAAAGTATGCAAAGATAGGGCAAGCAATTATCATAAATTCACACTGATATAGGCTAATGAGAGTACCACCCTATCTGAACACTAGGGGAGAATTCAATTTTGGAAGCAGAAACAGGGAACCCCACAAATATACCTATAAATAGGATGTGGGTCAGGGAACTGGTTTAAACACACTTTATGGCTTGAGGTGTCACCAGTCAGACATCAAAAACAAATGGCAAATAGCAGGCCCCTGATCTTGAGAAATTTAAGATTCGTGAAGCATTGAGATCTTCAAAATGGGATTTATGCAGAATTTGAATGACATGCAGGCCTTGAGCCAGAGTTTCTGCATAAGAACATCCTATGCTCCTCAGAAGCTAACAGTAATACCCAAAACCAAACTCCTGTGGAACAATCTCTGGCAAACGAATATTCCAATAGATAGTTAAATAGCTAGATAGATAGACAGACAGAAAGCAACAGCCAACTAAACACTGGAGCTGATAATATCAAGACTTGAACTTGAAACATCCTTTCCTGGCATTCATATCCACTCCTTAGTCACCCTTTCCTTTTATTCCCTGATTACATTCTTGCTCCCCCTTCTTATCTACCACCACTCACTGATGTGGAAGATCAGACAAAATATAGGGCACCAGACCTTCAGCTTTACACAGCCCTTCAAATTTCCTTTTTTCCTTGAATCCATGGAGTTCTGTCTTCCCCTCTGTTCTGCCACTGAGGATCTAACCCTGGCATAACTCTGCTCTTTTATCTTGAGTCCAGCATTTTTTCAGTCCTTCTTTTAGAAAGTGCTTTCTCCCACTGGCAACTCATCCTCTTTGCCTGCCTTGCAGTTCATTTAAAACACCATTCCTTTTATTCAAATTCTTCTTTGCCTTCAAATTTCTCTTTAAACCCAGGAATGCTGCCTATCTCCAGCTCCTCGCTGGTGATTATCTGAAGTATACTTACAATATAAACTTTCTGACAGTAGGCAGCATGTAGATATACACAGCAGGACAAATAAATTATGTAGAAAAAACAGGTCCAATGCAAAATCTTACCTTTTTCCTGGTTCTGTAAACCAAGGGGTACTTTGAGTCTTCATTGTGGTGCTACTCTACTTTCTTTCTGGTTTAAATTATCCAAATGCATTACTGAAAATGAAGAAAATTAAGCCTTAAAAAAGGAGAAATTTTACTTTAATATATCATTTCATCAGGTCATTGCTGGAACTAGCATCCTGTTCCAAGCAACCTCATCTTCATATTCTAACAACTTACTACGCAAATTCGCTGATTTTTCAAGCTCATATTAGAATCATATTTTTCCAAGTACCCACCCACTGATACTCTCCTCCTTGGCACTTTTCTTTTCTCCCCTAATATAAAAAAATATGACAGCCAGACTCTAGGTCTCTGTGGTTGTCAAGGGATTTGGAAAGCTCTCAGTGAGGATGTTCTGAAAATCTTATTTTTATTAATGAATTGATGCTAGCAACTAGTTCTAGGATGCTGTGCCATTAAAAATTGCACAGATTCTAGTTTTCTTGAACATAGCAGGAATCCAGAAGGAGAAGGTAATCACTGTTTACAGTTACTGGTCTCCCTCCAACTTGCATGTTGCTCTGATAGTTTTCTTTCTCTCTCACAAAGATACCAGGTTTTCTGGTTGCTTCCAACTCTGTTTCCTGTCTGCCTCTGTTATTAACACATGCACACACTATTTTTCACTTCCAGACAAAGGAGATATTTAGATTAAATATTAGGCAGAAATTCTTTTTTGTGAGGGTGGTAAGGTGCTGGAACAGGTTGCCCAGACAAGGTGTGGATGCCTCATTCTGGTGAGTGTTCAAGGCCAGGTTAGACAGGGCTTTGAGCAACCTGGTCTGGTAAAAGCTGCCCCGTTCTGTGTCAGGGGTTGGAACCAGATGATCTTTAAAGTCCCTTCCAACCCAATCCATTTTATAACTCCGTCACTCTGTGACTCTCCAGCTGTGCTCCTTCTTGTCCTGTGCTCATTTTTACCTTTGCCCAGGGACATGGCTGACGCCTGAGTGAGCAGAGCAGCTCAGCAGGCAGCAGTCTGTATTTCCAGAGCTGGCAGTGACTCATGTGTGATGCTGGCTGACACCCATGCCGTCTGTGTGGATGCTGCCATGGGTCGTTACACAGCAATAAACCACAATGTCTTGTTCAAAACCTGTCTCATTTTATCTGGATCCCCCCTGACTTTGCTGGCATTGATCCATACCTGGTGTTTACTGAGTGTTTAGAGGAGCACTCTTGGCTGTAGGAATAAAAATAGTTTCTTGTGGAGGTTGTGCACAGACAATGAAGTTGTAGGGTGTGTGCTCGAGCCCATGCACAGCAGCCTCAGGCCCAGCTGTAGGCCTTGGGCCAGGACCAGAAAGACTGTCCAGCACTTTTCTCGCTGGGCTGTTGCCTTTTTTTTTGAGTGACCAGCCCACCCCAAACATCTAGGTGCTGATAATACACTTTCTTTTCCCACATGGCAATGTGCAATGTCTGCTCAGCTTTCAAGCAATAGTGCTTCCAAGCTGAGCCTGTGCTATGAGGCAGAGGCAATCCTACAGTATTCCCTGCAGTCCTGTCCTGCTGAGGGTGGCCATAGGGCCACAGTGGGCCTTCCCCTGCTGCTCTCCATCTCAGGGAAACAGTGGGACACACCAGAGGAAGCTGCTCATGGTGCTTACAGAGATAGACCAAGCCCAGGTTGCCTGAGAAGGTGCAGAAGGTGCCCCTGTGCACATACAGCCTCTGAGAATCCCCCTGGGGCCTTTGAAGACACATTGGGTGCTGCAATAAAGGAAAATTAAAACATATTTTCTGAGCCACCAGGCTGTTACAGTATTTGCTGGGTAGAATAATTTAAAAGCCAAGTAGTCAAAATCCCATAGGAAGGGAAAATGTGATCTTTCAAACCCCAAAGTTTGGGGGTTTTCATCCCTCAGGTTAGGAAGGTTTTGTTGTGCTGACAGAGGAGAAGACTTTGGCTTCACTGGGGATCTTGCTCAAGCTGGCTCAGATGAAAAGTTGAGGGATCTCAGCTCAGTCAATATATTTGCACCATTGTTATTTTTCTTTTAATGTGATTGTGGCGTGCTGTTTATGTACTCCAGCTTTCAAATAAAGCATTTTTTGAGTATTAGCAAGATTTCTATCTGGACATGGCAGGCCTGAATACCACAGTGCTTGCCAATAGTCTCTGCAGAGGCACAGGGACACTACTGAGGCACTGGCCAGGACACACACAGAGTCAGATTTAACTAAAACAAACAAAGCAAGCCCTGTGCTTCTATGTAAGAACACAGCTATTACCTTGGTAGTTTATGATGAACAGTCTATCTCAGAGAGTGAGTTGCAGTGTCTGGGCCACATTTTCTAGTTTGTGCTGAAAAACCAGGCTAACAGGGGATTAACAGGAAGATAGTTCCAGAATGGATTATCCCTGTGTGTGATGGTAAAGAAATTTCAGTGCTAGCAACACGTACTGACACCACGTTTGGAAGTCTGCCTCTGGCAGTGCACTCCTAGGGTTAGCACATTTGTATCCTTCCAGGCCTGAAAAAACTTGCATGGGATTTCATCCCAGGTGTCAAATGCCTTTTCTGACCTGCTTGTGTCCTTGCAGCCTCAGCAAAATTTCACATACTGTCTTAGTTTCAGAAGCTGGTTTTCCCTCTTGAAAATCCATAACAGCTTCAAGGGACATTTCAACTCTATTTCTGTAAAATTTGGCTGGTTCATAGTACCCCCACTCCATGCCACTTGTCAGGAACATTGACCTGATAGTGTCTGACAGAGAAACAGACAGATAGCAAGAATAAACATAGATAAATTTAATTGTTTGAGACATTTAAGACATGTGTGGTATTTAATTTGTTCATACCATGGAACATGACAAAATAAATTAGTAGCAGAAGAAAACACTACCTAGTGTCACTATAGGGTGAATGCTTTTGTGTTTTATCAAAGCCCTTCCAGACAGATATTTGAGTAGAAGGGAATGTCCATTATAGCTGTGCACTTAATTCTCTGTATTCAGTATACCAGTAAATTGAATGTCTTTCTTTAAATTCTTCTAACACTTTTATCAAAGCAACAGTTTTTGTAGATTCTTATCCTCTTTTAAAGAACATGGTATTTACTTTAGGCCCATTGCTTAGTTGGTTTTTTTTTTTCCCTTCAGAGTTACAAAATATGTTCATGTTTCTGCAATTATCAGGAAAAAGTCAAAAGACAAGACCCTAGCACTTGTATTCCTTTGTCAGTTAAATACTGTGATACAAAACAGAGAGAGTAAATTATAGAAAGAAACCAACACTATGACCACAGAATTCTGGTATTTATTCCTCCATCAAGAGACCTATACAGAGTAACTGAAATTCCTCTTTCTGATTCAAAGGGAGTTTTGCATTTTGGTTATCAAATACTGTAAAGGAAGTTACGTGTTTTTCAGCTGGTTATAAGCAAGCCACAGGAGGAATGAGATGCACTAGAAAGAGGAACTGACTGATGAGTAACCTGTTTTCACTGTAACTATGCTGCATGGAATGAATAAAGAAATGTTTCTCCATCTCTCCCTCTATGAATGAATGAAAATGTTTATTTATATTTGTGCACTGGATTCAGTGAAGACATGTTCACTTGTGTCCCACCAGACAGTTTTCTTTCAGAGGCAGTCCAATTTTGGCTGCTACAATGCCTGAAGTCTAGAGGAACTATGTTTCTTTCTCCACTCTCTTTAGTGGATGAACTTTATTTTTGCTCCCTGAGCAGCAGCATAGAAAGTGTTATCCATGACTGAGTTCCTTCCCCCAAATTGCAGGTTATTATGCTTTATTTATCTGCTGGACTTGACTGGGATATTTAAATTACAATATTTCTACATACTCAGAGAAAAGTTAACCAAGCTCTAAGAGACGTGAACAGGATGATAAATAGCACTCTTTTTCAACAGTGACATAGTTTCTGGAAGAGTTAAGCACCTTTACTGTACTAATTCCTCTTACTGTAACCTATATAAGTAGATAGAAGTATTATATGGACACTTGTCAATAGACTGTGCCACCCAGCTAGTCAGGAGTACTGTGTCAAGATTCAGATTTGTATACTTGCCACAAAATCACCACTCAAAGGTAAGTAAAACACTGTGTTCTTCTACTTCAGTGTCAAATATAACATGGTGGTGCAGGAAGATAGAATAGCTTGATAATATTCTTTAATATGTTCAAAGGAATTATAAAGTCATAGACTTTTTTCACTGACTCTGGTGGTACCTCTCCCATTCTTTCATTTTCAACAGCATCTGCTGTATTTACACAAACTGTACTGGATGACAGTTCTCCCCTCCAACCTTGATACACACCATGAGGGGGAGAAAACAGTACCACAGACATATTTTAACCTGGCCTCATAGAGCTTATTTTGCATTTTGAGCTAAACAAGAACATTTTCAAGAGCATCTCAACAGTCTGTTCAGAGAACATTACCAGTGCCAAGCAGTTTCAGGCAAGGCTGCTGTCTGCAGCACACATATTCCCTCACATTCAGACCCAAAAACTCTGCCTTGGCATTTCATTGGGTAAAATGAAAATGTGCACAGGCATTCCAGCAGGTGGTCTGAATGCTGGGGAGGGAAAACAGTCCTTAGGAGGGATATAAATATATCCCAGGATCTTCCTGTGTTAATCTTTCTTGATGGAAACTGTTCAAAGGGCACACAGTGAGCTCTGTGGGGACTACAGCTTACTGGGAGATGGTTGCACTAAAAGTGGCTGGTGTCTATTCTCCTGCACAGTGACTTCCTAATTCTACCTAAGATTGACCTCCACACAAATTGCAAACCAGTCTGAACTCATTGCCTGTCACAGAGTTACTGTGTCCTGGCTATGAAATTTTACTCATCATCACAACATAGGTTTCCAAAAATCATGTAAAAATATTTCTACAGATCAAAGAGGGATAAGTTTTGAAGAAGCTATGCATGGAAAATGTCCAGCCATTTACCATACTGGGAGATATTTAAAGAGGTTGGTCATGATAATGGCTGTGCTTGCTCCCCCAAAAGTACCTGCACCCAGAAAATAAATGGCAGAATTTCCTAGGTCTTATGCCAGTATAAGCATGAGGAGATGGCAGGACCTCTCTGCAGAACACAATGATTTCTCTCAAAATTCTAGCATGGCACAGGCAAGATGCTAATGATAATATCAGAAGAAAAGACCAAAAAAAAAAGTTTAGAAACCCAGGGGAAAGAAAAGGAAAACACCAGACAGGACAAAGAAAACTCCAGTGGCAGAGCAGCTCCATCAAGATCCTGGGCTTCAGACCATACCCAGCACAACTGCAACAAGGAAACCAAGAGAACACAAAAACAGGAAAGGATTTGCCTCTCAAGAAACAAGGAGAGGAGAAACAAGTTCCTGGGAAGCTAGGGAACCACCAAGGAAAATGGTGGTTTGATCCTGATGATAAATCAGCTTTGCCAAAATGGATGAGCCATTTGGACCCATTCCCTGTTATTTAAGAATTTGTCCTTGAAGTGATGAGCATGTGTGAAAATCCACATAAGCACTGAGAAAGGGAAGGCAGATGACATCAGGTTTGAATTCAAATGAGAAAAATGTACATGAAAGAGCAGAAAAAAAAAATCCCAAAACAACCTCATACGGCAGCATAGGAAATTCTGGTGTTCCTTTTCTGCGCCACTCCAGATGGGATTTTCAGCTCCAAAAGGCAGACACTATGTTTTGTTACAGGTCATCTGCCTCTCTGGGGATCACCATCTTACAGGGAGGTTGAAACCAGTTTGTAGGATTGGTGCTCCACAGAGTTTCATGTGGCAGCAGCAGCTGCCCTTGTGCTCAGCTGCTGCTCTGGCTCCCCCGTACAGACCATGGCAGTCATTTCCTGGGCATTCATGGGAGACGCAGAAAATCAAGGTTGCTGGTGCTGTTTCATACAGGGAAGAAAGCAGGACCTCCAAAGCATGTAAATGATTTTGACACTCTTCAAAATATTTGCTTTCAAACATAATTGCTTCCAGTTTAATTTCTTAGTGTGAGTTGCAAAGCCTGCAATCTCCAGGGCCATCTTTACCCAAAAACGAACTTGCAAAATTAACATCAAAACAGGTACAAACCATGTAATTTACCATGTTAGCCCCTGACATTTTTCAGCATCTGATGTATGCTATTTTTATTGCCACAAAAATACCTAAAATTGTATTTAAAGGTTTACATAGCCGTTTAAAAACTTACTTCAGTAATTTTAAACACTCCATCAAAATAATTGTAATATTTTCAATACAAGACCATCATATTTTTACTTTTTTGGTCTAATGTCATTGCCATATATGCCATACACATAACAGGGAATTTTTGTTTCATCTTTGTAGCATGCACAGTTTTCTTCTGATGAAATTTTCTAAAATAATCCACTTCTGATTTCGCAGCTTATTTTGGATGGTTTGATGCTTCCAGTTATTAAATGCATGAGTTGTAATGACAACACTGCATGCTTTCTAACTAGGAAGAAAGTAGAAGACAAAATGCTGAGATTATAGCCTGTATGCATCCAAATCTCCCCACTCCAAGGGAACTAAAATGTACCCATGTGCAAATACAGTCACCTCCTTGTCATAATTTTAATTTCCAAAAGTCGGTGGGGTAATGACATCAGAGTACATACAATGTAATATTCCAAACCTTGCAGTACTATCAAATAAGCAGAGTGCTCTTTTATGGTATACTGAATGTGTTCTGCTTCTCAAACAATTCATCCAAAGCTTGAACACACATGACTACTGAAAATATGGATCAGCACAGGGAGGAGAAGGTCTGAGGAGTCCTCTGTGCCTCCACAGATGCTGCACCACAGCCAGCTCCAGGTCTGCCAGGACAAGGATGCTGACAGCTGATTTAGGCTCATGAGTTTTCTGCAAAACCTGGATGCACAAAAAAACCTTTGGCCGTTTATTAAACAGAGTGATTTTTTTTTTTTTTTTATGATAGGTCTCTCAATTGGTTTGCATTTCAATGTTTAGATATCACAGATTTCTGCAGGAAATCTACCATAAAAATTAAAACCTGAAGCAGACCAGACTGCTCACTGTTGAAGGTTACAGAAATGTGAGTTGAAACTCATATAACTAAGGAAAAGAAATTCATGAGCTAGGGTTTTTTAAATTTTATTTTATTCTAAATTTTGTGCCCATATAATTTAAAACATATGCAGAGTTTTAAAAAGATATGTCTATTTAATCCTAAAATAATTATTATCCTGTAAAACTTATCTCTCCTTACAGATCCTGACCTATAAAGTTATGCTTTCATTATCTTAGACACTATGAAGACTGGCTGTCAAACAAGTGAAGAGTGGGCATGAGCAAAGATCATAATGAAATCTTGAAGATCTGTAAATTAAGGTAAATTAGTGAAGTTTTGTGAATTATTTCACTTTGCACAGCAAAGAAATCTGGACTTTTTTGCATATACTGTATTAAAAACAGATTTTTCAGTTACCCCAGAACACTGTGCAAGTAGATAGCCAGGCTTTTAAAAAGAACACATATAAAGCAAAACCTCAAACTTAGCCCCTGTGGACTCCACTGTGGTGGCCTACTACATAGATTTACATTGGCAATGACACAGAAGACAGACATGCTGGAATAATTCGTTTCTGAGTCGAATTTTTCTCTGTGGATTTTGTAATTTGATTAACATTTTTACGTTATCTTTTTACAGACTCTTTGAAGGTGGTGTAAATTACATCCAGCTCTGATTAATGGTGAGATTCATGCTAGAAAATAAAATCTTCACTCTAGCTGGAATGTAAATGCAGCCTTTCAAGCTAGCACAGAGTTTTTAATAGAAACAGAATTAATTAGTTGAACCTGGAATCTTATACATGCATGCAAAAAATCAGATACCTGTATAATTCAGTTTGTCTCTTCTACAGTTTTTGATAAAACACAAAGGTTAAATAATTTTATTGTAGTGCCAAGATAATGCTCTTGTCTAAAAGTTACTTATAAAGTAGGCAGTGTTAGCACTGTGTCAGTACTGTGCAATCCAAGGGCCAGGCAGCCAGGTAAAGGCAGTTTTCAGGTCTGTAAATGGAAATCAGATGCCCAGCCATTGCTGGCTGAGTGCTCAACAGCTCCTTGTACCTTTACTACTGTAGAGGAAAACTCATTCACTCCCTTCCTTGAGTCTCCCCTTGGAGTCACAGCAGTTACAGTGGAGCTTGCAAGCCTGAAAAGTCAATTATTAATATGATTATTTGGGGTGGCACAGTGGGAGAAGTGGATGTTGCACCTGGAAGTTGAGTCACAATCTAACAGTGCCGTTGTGCTGAGGAGTAGAAATGTTCTTTGACCACCCTAGATCTGCTCCAAGTGCTGGGTGTGCCTGCATTTGTACTCAAGGACAGGACGGGTTATTCTCTTGTCTCACACCTCTGCCTCCATGCACTGCAAAAGCCTTTCTCCCCGGTGCACACAGGAGGGTAGTGTGGAGCCAGGCACACCTGAAGGGAAAGGGGATGGCAGAGCAGGGTGCTGTACCCTCCCATCCATGGAGCTGATGTAGAAATGGTCAGGGGAATGTTTCCCAGAACACGAGCATCTCATTACACACCAAAGTTCAAGTTTATTTTGTTGTATAGAAAACAGAAAATAAATTTAGTATTGAGTGTGAAAAAATATTGTTGTTGTAATGGACCAGATTAATTTCTGGCATGAACACACAAAATTGTCACTGATTTTGATGATTTGTAACAAGAATTCCTCCTCAGTGTGCATCCACTGATTTTGCTGCAGGTACATGAGGTCTTGATTTAGCCTGCTATTTCTATCAAAGGCAGGAACACAATTAAAAGAGCACATGCCTTGATTTAGGCATTTGTTTTCTACCTTCCTGTTTTACACAAACTGCATTTCTTTAAGCTACGTATTTTCCAGCCTTCTGTTTTCTGATATTGCAATAGCCTCAGGGTGTTTTTTACCTTTACCTATTATTTGCCTTTGGGCTTATTGACAAATTGTCACCTGTGATGTGTTTGCTGTCTTACAAGATTACAGATGACTGCTGTCTTGCACTGCTTCTCTTCTCCCTACATCTCTTGCATACTGAGTGGGTTGTTTTCAGGCCAGTGAACAGTGCCAAAGAATTTATATTAAGCATTCTTTTAGGCATTCCTCAGTCTAGAACCTTTCTTCTTTTAATGACTTCACAGGTAATGTCCTTCACAGGTAGTGCCCTTTGAATAAGTGCAAAGATATTCATGTAAATTGTAAATTTCAAAATACCTGTTGTTCATACATGCAATTATCATTGAAGCCAAAACTCTCTCTTCTTTTAAAAAATTTCATTCTTCAGTCATCTGCAAAATTAATCATTAGAGTGAAGAGCAATACTCAAAATGGCAGCCATGTGCAAGGACACAAATATCTGTTCTCGCTGTTAGCCAGATTCTTGAAACCCATGTTGTTCCAAATCCAACAGCTTGACTTTTTTTATCACAGCTTCATGATTCTGGGTATCCACTGGCACAAGTGTTTGACAAACAAACAATGTTTCACAGCAATGGCACTGCTAGAGGTATCCCTGGGAAGCTCTCATTTTTGCCAGGTTGAGAATAGAGTCGTTCAAGAAGTACCCAAAGCTATCAAAAACATTGGCATGCTGTGTAGCTGAGCTGATAGAGAAAGACAAACAAGAGAAGGCCCCTGAAAGCACTTTAAAGATGCTCTGAAACTCTCCCTTCAAGCTTGTCAGAGCAATACCAGAACCTCTTAGAATGTGACTACATACCAAGGCATCTCCAGAGAATCCTGCAAGGTTTCTGCAGACCATAGAGCAAAGCACACAGACCCCCATGAGAAAGTGAGAGCAACAAGCAACAAGCAAGCTCTGAGGCACTCAGAAGTCATCAGAAATGGGTGAAATCAGTGAATTCAACCTGCATCCATAGCTGCTCCTGGGATTTGTCTGTCCCCAAACACCTGTGTGTGTGGGCACTGAGGGCAGTATGCTACAGCACCACAGTAAACTAGAGCAAGGCAGAAAACTACAGGCAGTGCTGAGGGGTAGGTGTGCATGCACACGTATCTGTGTTGGGCTGTTTGTTTTCTCTGGGTATTCATACTTCATTTCTGCCACAAAGGCCCCCTTGTAGTAATTACCTGGGGTGTGACTACATTTTGATGTCGACATACACAAACAATCCCATTCAGAAAACATAATGAATCATCTGAAATCTTCCTCAAAGCCACATGAAGAGACCTTGAGTAAAGCACGGTGAGGATTTGTATCACCCTCTCTGACAGGAGACCATCAAAAGGGTACACCATCTGTTCCTCTGGATCTGCTTACTCAGTGGAGGATTTTCAGACCTTTCTAATTATACTTGCATTTAGCAACCTTCTGCTGAGCTACTGTTCAAGAACCATCCACAACAAATAAATAAACAAACTCAGGGCTGCCAGTTCAGGCAGCCAGTGGGCTCATTCTGAGAACATCTGCCCTTTCCCTAGCATCATGAGCACAGATTGCCTGCAGTAGTCTTTCAACACAGAGTAGTGTTCCTGCATTAGGCTTGTACGTCATTGGCCCCACAGAAAAAACCTTAGAGACTTCTTTGGGATTTCTCTTTCTTCTTTTTCTTTTTTTCTTCTTTATTGGGCTTTGCATAGGCCTGGAAAAATATCTGCAATATCTTTAATAAACATCATCCTTTATTAATGTACTGCAAGTCTGAAACAGCCCAGTTGTTTGGGTGCTTGGTAACGTCTGAGGTTAGCTCATTTATAAAGAGGAGCAATACTGGGAAAGTGTTTCTCTTCAGAGAACCATGCTGATGAAAAGTTGCTTAGAGCTCATCCAAAATTCTGTCTCACACCGGATCTTTAATATAGTTTCTTTTGGATGAACTTACATTACATGTGGTTTTTTTGGTTTTGTTTTTTTTTCCCCTAATAACCACCAGTATATTTATATGCATTATTTTAATGCAGAGATTTTATTTTGATGTTATGTGAGAGATGTGGAAAGTGCACCTGGGAAATTTGGCTGGCATTTCAGTAGAAATAGTACAATAGTGTGACACCTTAACCAAGTGGGTGCTGGTATTTAGCTTGCCTTTCCTTTCATCCAGTAATTTAAAATGTAATTTGAAATATACATGAGACAGCAAGACAGTGACTCGTTAAAAGACACATCATGTTCTACAGAGCGAAATGCTGTGGAAATGAGAAGTATGTTTACAGGTTGTGCAGATCAAATACAGCAGACGCCAGAAGGGCAGGCCACACCACAAAACCGTCACCTTTCTCTTTTCTCAGTGTGTGCATATGGTGAGGATTAGGATCATCATGTAATATTCAGGAGAGTTGCATAGGAAATACATTTCCCATAGCAACAACTGGTTTAGACATTAGAGAAAGAGTAAAGAGAACCTATTTCATCTATCTATTATTTTAAATGAATGGTTATCAGCCAAACCAGCAGGTCAAAACAGGCACTTTTGTGAAGACAAATGTCTCTGCAAAAATTGTACTCTTTCTGTATTTGGTTTTCTTTTCTGATAATGGGCAATCATGTGCCATACTCCAGGTCATTGTGTAATTTCTAATTCAACATTTCAGTCCTACATGGTTAGCCAAAAAGGCTCTTAGGTAAGTAAAAAGGAATGCAAAAATGGTAATACATTCAATATGTTAAACTTTGATTTGTACCTAATTCCGTTAATACATGCAGTTCAAATTAAAATGTAACATCAGACTTTCCAGTTTTGTTGGCTTTTAAAATCCAGTAAAAGACAAGATTGTAATATAAAGATATTATAATATAGTTATGCTCTTATCTCTAGCTCTGTTAAAACTTAGAAGCAAGTAATAATTTCTACAAACAAGCCATTATCAGAGATTACTATTTTTAAGTAGCATTCCAATTTTGTCAGCATTAAAAACCAAATAGGCAAAGATTTGACTTTGATCTTTTTACGAAGACATTAGGCTGAAATCCTCAAAGAGTTTCATATTCAAGTCCTGTCAAGGCCCCAGATTTATTTCATCTAACCAAAGGATCCTAAATTAGGAATCAGTCAATACAGACTCCCCCTAAAGATAGTCAAAGAAAAATGAGGGATGTCAGGCAATGACTCAGGTTCCCTAAAAGCCACATAGTGCTCTGGAGGACGCTGCCTCTTGCTTTTGGGGTCCTTGCAGAAGACAATGCTCCTACTGAAATCTGATGAAGGCAAAATGCAATCACCTCTGGAAGTGCAGGGGTCATTAGTAGTTCAGTGGTTCAGTGCTTCTGCACAGGTGACAAGACGGACCTTTGTTGTATGGGATGTGCCAGGTGCCACCAATACACAAGGGGAGGAACAGAGGGAAACTGAATAAATCCATTTATGGCAATGGACAGTGTACTCATGAATTTTTTACACAGGCATATCCTAATGGTATTTACAAATTTATTAACTGATTTAAATTACTTACATTAGTTATATTGTGTACTGCAGGCACCATGGAAGAAAGAGTTGTTTTTGAAGTAACTTAAATAAAGAGCAGATGGTGGCTTGGTGAGCAGTGCCTAGATTTGTGCTCAGTTGCAAGTTCACAGTCACAACCTATTTGTGATATTCTAAATAAGAATGTATCATATATGAGCCAATATTCACAAAATTCTTTATGGAAAAGATTACATTGGATAGTTGGCCGTCAATGTGTTGATTAATTTTTGATAGAAGGAACCTGAATGTCCTGGCTGCTTTGGCCGTTGCATATCTGATTTATATCCCTTGGAAAAAAGCAGTTATGGGGCCACACCGAGAGAGCTTGAAGCTCTTGATTTAAGGTCTCTTAATGTTGGTGCAGGTTGTAGTCACTGACCTCTTTGGAGCACCAAGGAAATGGCATAGCTTCAGTCAGGTTCACATTGTCCAAGGAAAAGCATTTGGCACAGCACCACTTGGGTTTAGCATGTCACATCCTCCCAGAAGCTGAGCTCAGGACCAGAGGTAGTGCCAGCCTGAAACACACAGGAAACAAAGAGAATTAAAGTCCCTTTGAAAGCTCCTCCACCACAGAACATCTTCATGAACAGGTCAGAACTTCATGTCTGATTGGGTTTTAGTAGTGCAATGTTAAGTCATACGCTTGCACCAGTCCAGGGAGGGTACCTATGTATTCCCCACAAAAGCAGTTTGACTTGTTGAGGAATTCAGCAGACTGAATTATTCCATCAGAGGGAGAAGCTGTTCAGTTTGTCCCTCAAGTTTGCAAAATCTCTCCCATCTCAAGGGAGAGGCTTGTTACAGAGAGGGTTTTCCCTTCTCTCACTGAGCACTTTCAGTCATTTCAGCTTGAGGTCTCCCTTTGGATCTCATTTGTTGCTTGGAAATGTACCTTACTTGTAGCTGAAATGCAATTGTTAGGAACAAAAACATCTATGTGTGTGGGAAAGGAATTACCACGAATGGCCACATCTGCAAATGGACGCTGCTTTGCTTTTCAAGTGACTATGATCCCAGATGGTAAGACACAACTGTGTTCTGGCAGTCTTTAAAGTGCTAAAATAAAGCCCCTTTGCAAGTACATTTGCCTCTAGAAATAGAAAAGTATCATCTATATTTATGTTATAATAGTGTTTGTGTTTGGAAGTTTTGCCAAATGTTGTCCAGAAATAAAAAAAAAAAAAAAAAAAAGTTTTGCATGAATCATCTATGTTATGGTCTTCCTACATTTACATCATTACCAAAGTATGACCCAAATTGGTGTACGAATATCAGACTCAAAGTACTGGTGGGAAGAGAAGGGTATGAAATTATGTCAGAGTACAACTGAGTACAACTGGTACTAATATGATGGCAACACAATATCATCCTGTTAGTTTACAAAATTGTTGTGGTGATACTGTAAGACGTATGCCTTTGATACCACTGCAGATGTGGTAATGCTCTATTTTACATACTATGCCATGCCTCCATCAGTCTGTGGCAATGTAACCTCAAACCATAAAAGCAAAATAAGACTGAACCCATAACTATTTTCATACTTATTATACTGTGCAGCATTGCAATGGTAATACTCACTACAGATCAGACTGAGGGAGCCTCTGAAGAGAAGAAGATGCTGACTCACTGAGATTCTTATGATGACTTAAAATGAAGACTGATTTATTGAAGACAGTTGTATTTCTCTTTCAACAGCTATCTCATGGAATAGTTTATGTTGTTTTCATGATATCTGTATTATAAAGAGAAGATATATGAACATTTGCTAGTGGACACATAAATTGTCATCCACAAAATGATGATGAACCTATTCATTCCATTAACTCTTTTGTCTTTGCTTATTCACTGTTAAACATAAGAAGGTCAGAACAGCCAATCATAGGAACAGAGAGATTGTGCTGTCTCCAGCCTTGGAGGTTTTCAGAACCTGTATGGATTAAGGCCCAAACAACCGGGTCTGAGCTCATAGATGCCTTAGGTTTGAGACAGAAGTGGTCTTCCTGAAGTCCCTTTGCACCTGAATTATGCTATGATCATATGACCCTAATATTTATTATTTACAGTTTCATAGCTGAAATAATCTGCACTAGATTCTCATAATTTAGCATTGCATTTACACCATAATAGTAACTAAATTGGACAGAAAGCTCTGATTTACAAACTCTGGACCTCAAGGCAGACTTTGACTTTCCTGACAGCTGCTGGAAGGAAAATGAGGTGGGACAACTTCTTGTCTCAGGTATACAATAGGCAACTAAGGCTGATGCATGGTTGGATCTACTATTCACTAGTAAGGACAACCTGATTGGAAATGCGACAATCAGTTTTAATGTTAGCTGCAGTGAATGTGAAACAATGGACTTTGAGATCCAGAGAGGAGCAAGGAAAGAGATAGTAGAGTATAAGAGAGCAGACCTCAGAGTATTCAAGGAATGGGTGACATCACTGCATCTCTGAAGGGTCTGCCAGGGAGGGTATTTGGGTGTTCCCAGCCAAGCCTGTGTGTATATTAACCCATTGAACTTTACATTTTGAGGGCTTCCCCCAACCCTAACAGATTAAAACTGCAACCATCATACTGCAACCATACTTTGACCAGCATATACAAACAGAGGTCATTCAGTGTCATTTCACTCTAATCACCCCAAGGAATGTATTAACAAGATCCCCAGTTACCCTCACCTTCAGGGGTAGGTCACCACAACAGCAAACTGGGGGACCAGTCAATATGCTCAAAGGCAGGGCTACCAGCCAGAGGGAGCCAGATGGGCTGGAAGGATGGGCCAACCTTTTGAAATTCAAAAGACTCCCCAGAAAAGAGTGACTGCAATCCACAGCGTGGCTGAAGAGACACAGAGGCTCAGGGCTGACTCCTTCCTTCTTAGGCAGAGGAAAGACCTCTGCTTTGTGCCCTTCCACATGCATGTAGTGAGAACCAAGATCAAACTTTCCCCACCGTATAGTAATGTTGCTGAAAACCTGCCAGTGCATTCTCACTGCCTTACTACATTTCAAGTCACTCCTTAATCTTTCCACAAATTATCAGTCTGAGAGCCTGATTCCCTAACCCACTGGTGTTGATGCAAATCTTTCAGCAGACCGTAACAGACCTTGAATCAAGATCTTTGCAAACCATGACTCTCCTTTGTGTCATTACACTAATAACTTGCTTGTACCTTGCAGTATTTACACACTTACATATTTTTCTTTTTTTTTTCCTGAGATTTTGCCCTTTTATCTGAATGTCTAAGTTCAGCTCAATTATTTTGTCTTAGACCCTATTTTCATCACCCTTCAGAACTTTGTAGCTAACCCTAGAGACGATCAGGAAGTGGAGACCTACTGAGGTCCCCTCTCAACTGCATCAATCTATGAAGATATGAATTGCACTTCTCTGCTTGCTGAAGAGTTGAGGAGTTTTGTTTTCAGGCTGTTTTAAGAAACCGAATGCACCTGCAGCACTAGGTGGTCTACCTTTCTTCCACCTTCATCTTTCCCCCCACTCTTCTAATAGTTCATTAAGCATGTTTATGCTGCATTCTGTTGATGAATTGTTTATGCAATCCTTCATGACATAACTGTGGCAAATGCTTTTCAAACAAACAGACAGACAAAGAATTTGGCTGTACTAGTGAGGACTAGACTGTGGCTTTGTTCCAAGACCCATGCCCAGGGGGATAATCAGTTGTACTATGCTCAGCAGTACAAAAAAAAAAAAAAGATCATCTTTCTAAAAGATTCACATTCAGCATACTATTGTTGTGAGAGAAAGAAGAAGAAGAAGGGGAGAATGGAAGCAGGAGCACATGACAGTTGTTACTGTCCTATGCCAGCATAAACTGATGTACATGTACACACCCTCTTGGATTCCCAGCCATGACCTCTTTCAGGATTTTTTGACCTGATGAAGAAGAGTGGGGGCAAGGAGGGGGGCCACATACAAATAAATTAAATTCATCTTGCTCCTCAGACAAGATATTGCAATAGTAAATTCAGTCTTTAGTGTTCAAGCCAAATAGAGTCTAGGAGCTTTCTTAAGCACCCTCAGTCATTCACATTCTTCATACCAGGAGCTAAAAATGTTAAAGTCGTTGGCGCAGCAAACTGACATAACAGCTAAAACCTTTGGTCTGTTAAACATATTAAAATGGAGAAAAGCTATCCTACAGGCACTCTCAGTACGTTTGAACAGCTCTAGTGGAGTCTAGAGAAGGAATTTTAAAATAAGAAAGATGCAAAATGTATTTTGAGTTCCTCAGACATAAAAGTTGCTTTACCTACCAAAATAAGAGGCAGGGTGGAAGAGAAGCATGGAGGAATTTGACAGGATTCATAAAACATCTCCAAAATTTAAATATATATCTGTAGTAGGAATCTTACATTTAGGAAGTAACCATGGACGGATTTCCAAGGGTAGGAAGAAATCTGTGAGCCAGGCTTGAGATCCTTCAGAAAAAATCAACATAGAACCAGAAGAACTTCAGGAGCAGACCCATGACCCAACTTAGGCAGAGGAACTCAGGGAGCTGGAAGAAGGTGCTACCATTTCTTTCAGTTGAAGCTGTTTAAACTTTCATTAAATTAGTTTAATTTCCCCCCTCCAGCTATGACACAATTTGTGGGATATGGATCTGCCAGCTACCTGTTCTGCCTCATGGACACAGGCCCAGTTCCATAAAGAGGAGTGCTCTAGAATGGGAAATGTGAGAGCATTGTCACAGCTTCAGGTGCACCAGGGTAGTGTTGGGAACTGGCTTTTGGACTGTGGTGTTGTCTTGAGTGTGACCACACTTTGAATCCTATGGGTCTCCTACCTGCCAAGGGAGTTTTTCACTTGCAAGTCTAGACAACCTCTTCTGTCAGCCAAATTCCTAAAGTACCTCACTCATTTATGAAGTGCCCTGCACATAGGAGAACAATTTTCCAACATCTTGGTTAAGGTGGCACAGACAAGGACAGAGTACAAACATAACTTCTTTTCTTCCACGTTTCCCATTGTATTACTACTCAGCCATAACTCCGCATGGGCTCAGATCACAGCTTGGATGCCAAAATCCCCCTGAAACCACCCAGACAGGGCTGGCATACCCATTTTACATAATATTAATCCCTGCAGATGAATTGATGCCTGAACACTCACCTTGCAAATCCAGCCTGAAGAGTGATTGGACCTTGGAAACTTTTTATAACACTCTTATTTTCATGCATCACAATAAAGTGAGCCCTGAAAATAGACAGAATCATTTCCTGGTACTAAAGGCTTTAGATCACTGAAGAAAATACGTGGGTAAAACATATTTTCATGGCAAATAGAGACAAAATTCCAATCTCTGTGTAATTTAAAGAAGAAAGCTGAATTGGGTTACAGGGCAGGTCAGACAGATGTTCCACCCAAGGAGCCAAAGCATTACTAAGTATTATATTTGTGTTTTATTACAGAGCCTCAGAACCATAGTCATGGCCAGGACCCCACCGTCATGGATGATATATCAAAACAGAACTAATACCTTTCTTGACTTAAGCCTGAGAAACCCACTGGCTTTAGTGTGGTTAGTCCCACTGCAAAGAGTAGTTGATTTGTCTTAACATACAAACCATTTATGCATTTCAAGTACAAATAAAAACCCCAAACCCAAAACCAAGTACAAACAGGAAAGTATACAACATCTGGCTGTAAAACTTCGATTCACCATGAAAATGGAGAGATGTGTTTCTAACAAACAACAATGTGCCTTTCCTTCTTGTAAGCAAAGAACACGAAGACAGCCCTCTTTCTGTCTTGTTTTGGCATTGTTTTGTGTTGGTGATTTCCAAAGACTCAGGCTGGCCCCATATCTAGAGTAGCAAATGTAGTCAATGTAAAAGTTGATTATAAAACTACTCGAATGAAACTTTGCATCTCTTGTTTTCAATTATAATTAAATAGTATATAAAATTCTGCTAGCACGTAACTCTCAAAATATGATTATGATTAAACTGAAGTTTTTGAATCTGTAGACAAGTTCTATTTGCCACACACACTAATTTATTTTACTGGTGACCATGACTGGGCTTTACCTAGGCACTGGCCAACACATGCCACAAAATTGGAGATGTCTTAGAAGTTGAATGAGAAAACTACTTTCTTGCCTTCTTTCAATCTCAAATAAATAGCAGGGTACTGTGTGTGCTGAAAGGGAATCGTTTATGTTGGACTAAAACACAGAAGGAAAAAAAGATGCAAAGGCCAGAATAAAAGTAGGCTGGATGCCTGGAAATAAATATTAATATATTTGAAAAATATTTCAAGCTAAGGATGTGAAAGCCCAAACCAAAACTAGAGAAGGAACCTAATATAATTCAGTTTTAAGACTAAGAAGTGGAATATACCAATCTCAAGCAGGGCCAAGTTGCTTCTGACATCTGGGAAAATGGGAAATTTCTACTCCTTACCTGCTCTGATGTTATTCTTGAACCATTCCTTTGTTTTCTACAGGTTTGCTCTGCAAATAGTCCCTAATCCACAACTCCTGCAAAGGCAGCATTATCATAATGGTACCATCTTGTGAAAGAATAGCAATTACATGTCAATTGACCTGCAAGATTGCAGGTTTTGACTGTCTGAAGTGAAGTAGAATTTAGGCCAGCAAAAGTATGCTTTCACCTTCAGCAAGGGCTTTCACTGCCAGCAGCACAAGGTTTTTACGCTTTCACCAGAGGAATACTCTTCTCTGTCTGGGTTTGCCAGACAAACACCACCACTGTCCGTGGCAAAGGCACAGGGAGAAAGATGACAGCATGTGCCAGATGGCACTTAATAAGAACACTCTTTATTCACTTCCTACCACAAAATCTGGGTAGACCTTTTCTTCTGTACCTTTACCATTGAGAAAATGAAGAAATATCAAACTAAACCTATTAGCTGGTACATAGGCAGAAGACCATAAGAGGCTAAATGCTGCTATGAAACCATGACCAAAATGAGGATCTCTCTGTTATTCCACCTCCGTATTGCAATATATACTATAAGATAATTTTTTGCTGGTTTTGTTGTTTCATGATGAGCAGTATCTCTCTTGAGGGTGCAAAATAAAGAATTAGGTCACCGTGTTTATTATCATGCACCAGAAGAATAATGGTCTCTTAAATACTATGGAGTCCGAAAAGGTTAGTGACAGAGGAACCAATAAGCTTTGTTAAAAAATTATCAGTAAGGGCAAAAATAGAATGACTGCATAAAAAGATCAAAATCAAGAGCATGGACAAGAGGAACACAGAAAAGCCTAGGGAACATAAAATGTACTAATGTACTGTAGATACTGAACCAAGGAAAAGTTATCTACAAATTAAAAAAGTGAAGGACAGCCAACAAAAAATAATTATAGAGTATATTCAAAATATTATAATTTAAGACATCACATAATAAAGAGGGTTTTAAGAAAGCATGCATTAACAAGACCAAACGCTGAATGAGCAAGAAAATTCATCAAAAAAGAGGCCAGACAGAGACAGAGAAATAGGCAAGTCAGAAGCAATGAATGGTGAGAAAACACACCAGATAGGTTAATAGAGAGAAGGAAAACAGGCTTCTAGTCAAATACTGGAGGACTTGTACTGTATATAGGACAAATTACACGACAGGCAAAGGAGCAGTTAGTAGAAAATAAGCCTGTCATTTAATCCTAGGAGCTGGTTAGAACCCGAGCGGATGAGAAATGTGGTTTACGTGGTTTCTCTAAGATCAGCATCCCAGAAGCCCAGCTAAAGAACATAAACAGAAAAATGGTGTCAATCACGCTTGTTGGAAGCAAAATGGCAGAGGAATGGTTTAACTTAATCCCTGAGGGCTGAACATTGACTCTAACTTTATCTTCGGGTTTCAGCCTATATTTAAGAAAACCCCTCTGTTCCAATTGCTGCCCAGAGATTTTGACGTTCCAGTTCTTTACTTTCTTCCTTTCTTCATAGCTAAGAGGATCACTGATCAAACCAAATCCAACAAATGTCAAAGGCATTCTTTCAAGGCCAGTATGTGGTCTCAAAACATCTCACTTCTTGGCAATGACTAAAAGCAAGAAGATTGGCCCTGAGACCAGATGATGGTTATTATTTTTAGGGAAAGGTATTTGTGTATTCATATTTAGTCATATGTTCCATCTAAGACATCTTATTCCAAGGTTGGTTCTCATTCCAGTCGGCCACGCATCACTGACTCCCATGGGAACCTCGGAGTTTCAGTCTTGTGCTTACTCACTGGAAAACTCTCTTCCACAGAGACATCTGGTGTCCCATACAGCTAAACAGTAACATGGGGTTTTAATCTGAGGGGAGATGTTGTCCCAGCACTTCAGGCTCCAGAGCGTGGGCTCACATTGGTAGGGAGCACCATGGATAGAGGACAGAAATACCTTTCACCAGCCACTGCTCTGCATTTCACAGATCTGTGAACTGCAGCTGCGTTTCATAAAAACAATCAAAAGTATTTAGTTATAAATTAAACAGGAAGACCTTATCTGAAAAGACAGTCACAAGTAAGTGTGAATGCATGTAAGGGTACATAAAAAGCTGATGATGTAGGATCTGTCAGCACAGTTGTGTCACTATGTAGGGTTTGCCATTTTTTAGGTCTCAGCCTTTTATAAGCATTGTTAGTGTTCAAGACCAAGAAAAGCAGGAGAAAAAAAAAATCCGTCTCTTTTGGAAATACATAATTTTCAGTGGTGGGGCTAACTTAATGTAGCTGCATACTGACCTTTATGCTGATTTAGGAGCATGTGCATGACTAGACCAAAAACAATTTTAATGGGACGCAGATAAACTATTAATGTAATCTTTCTCAAAACCAAAAGAAGGGGGAGGCGTGGTCCTGCAGGCAGACTGATGTCTACATCTCAACTAATACAAAGGAGTAATTTTGAAATGTTGGTATCTTGTAAACAAGTCAGTACAATTTAAAATGAGCCACATTTTTTGACATTTTCTTATTTCCACATTTCCATCTCCCATTGCCAATATTTCAGTTGTACACAGTGACTGCTTTCCTGTACATGGTCAGTACCACAAAATCCCTTTGTCTGTGCATTTGTTTCTGTAGGCTCACAGGGCTGGGTTTTTACACATCAGTGACAAATATAATTTACAAAATGTTTCCCTTCTTTTGTCATTATTTATTTTCTAACCCATTAGTGAATTTCATCCCCATCGTCTTAGTAACAACACATCTGAAGTTGACATAGAAAGGCAGGAGAGACTGCCCTTACCACACAACTTTATTGATGTTTCTGCATCAACTGTGATTCTTGGCAATCCGGTTCATCCTTTCCCAGCCTTGGTTGATGAAGTCATACCCACGACCTCAACAAAAAGAGATTCAATTTCTGCTCACTTATGTTAGGTGGGCTTTTAAATGTTCTCCTCAGAGAGGCTGAGGCCTCCGAATGCCCTGTGGGAAACAGCTCAAATTTATTTCCCCTGTCATTGATAACATCCATGTGCCTCATACTCCCTGAAGAAAAGACATAGTACTGCTTGGAACTTGGGATCCCAAAGGTAGATGTGTTTTACATTTTTCTAGTTCACTGAATACCTCAGGACTAGGGCTGCTGGTTATGTTTCCCATGGGAAGGAGGGCTGAGTGTCTTTGACACTTCCACCTGCTTTCCCATTAAAGGTAGAAGGAAGATGGCTGGCATTTAATTTGTCTGACATTCAACTTGCTCATGCTGTGTGCATTTCTGTCTGTCTGTCTATCTGCTCAGGGACTCACCAGACAATTCTCCCCCAGTTTAGTAATTCTGAAGCCATTGGCTAATCTCAATTAAATTTGATGCAAGACTGGAGCTCTCTCTCAAGTGTTTCTACAGCCTGGTCCTTGACCATGTTGTACAGAATAACTCACATCTTCTTTCACTACAGAGCATGGTCTTTGAGGGCACTTCTGCCCTTTTCCATCTTGATTTTTCCTACCCTCTTTGTGCTAGATGGGAGGCAGGTAATGGGTACAGGATTTGTCCAGTTTTTCAAGAGATGGGTGTAGAGATGCAGATGGGGTCCCAAGGAAGAGAAAGGCTGGGCACCATCAGTTATTTCAGTGCCAGGCACTCAGCTCCCTTAGCTTCAGGCCACGTCCTTTGTAGTCTATTCTTGTTAACATCTTCCCCTTATCTTCACCTATGGTGTCTGTTACCTTAAAATATTAATATGTATTAATTTCCCCTGCCTTTCTAAGAAGCCCAGAACAAAAAGTAATCCTGCCATAATATTTTTTTAATACTGCTAGGATTGTCACAGGTCAACATAATTTTACCTGCTCTTGCAGGTAAAATCTTTCAGTGGTATACAAAAAAATGTTCACTCTTCCAACAAAACCTGCATTTTTTTTCAAGTATTAATAATTTGGGAACTGTGTTAAGTCTGACAGCTTACAATGGAAGACAACAAAAAATAATAGTCCTGAATTTCCTTCTGAGGTGTCAACAAAATTTATTTTATTATGGCAAAATTTTGCCTTTCAACCATTTTTCCATTATTTCATTTCAACTTTTAAATGATAATTTTAGCATTATATTTCTATATATATTCCATTTTTTATATTGAAGTTTTGACCTTATCCAAGTGAAATAACACAATGGCTCTAAACATAGCATTTTCTGGAACAATAAACCTAAAATTCACTTATAAACTCTCTTTATAAACTACATTCTGTAGAGCTCAGCAAATAATAGAGTTTGTAGTCTGGGGCTGAACCAAAAAGGTTAAAAAGGAAATCTTATTCAAGTCAAATCAAAACAGAAACTGACATTACAAAAATAAATTAAAAATTGGCTAGGCTATTAGAACAAAAAAGTTTTTCCTCTTATTTTAAGGATAGTAATGTCTCTGCCTTAGATATCATATTAGCCATTGATTTGCCATATTCAGCCCATCATCTTAAGTGGTTTCTGTTCATGGGAAGGCTCCTTTTTGGTGGACATAATGAGAAAAGACATTCCTGGCTCAGACTGTGTCCTACAGGAGCACTTTTCCAGTGTCTCTCTTGCCATACAAGACCTCTGGGTGTCTTGGAGACATCCAAGCACAGGCTAGAATGATGCTACTTGTTTTTTGCTGTTTTTTTGTTTTTCCTTCTCTTGTGTATGAGATCACTGAGCACTGGTTTCATATAAGCTCTTGCCTGACACTACCTTCACTACCATCACCATGCTTGGTCAGAATATCGCATCTACTTAACTTGAAATGACAGATTTTGTGAGTGGGGACACAAAGGGCAGTTATCAAGTGCCAGATCCTGTGATAAAGGAGGTTTAGAAGATTTGTGGATCCTAAAGTGACTTGCCCATCACCAGAAATCCTTCAGTCTCTATAGATAGGAAACAGCATCTTGGTCTAGTTGCTGGTGTTGCTCTGACCAGCAGAAGAGTGGGGCTTGCTTGAAAATTAAGTTCTTGGGGGAAAAATGAAAAAAAAAAAAAAAAAACCAGAGGCAAAAGTTAAAATCCAAAAGGTTTGTTTTCACAGGAAAATGTTGCCAATACAACAAATTTGAGTAATTCCCCAAGCATTGATGCTAACAAGCCCAGTTGCCCATGTTTTCTTGTCTCAGGGCCAAATTCCCTAGTGTCCCCAAATTCTAAATGTCTCATAGAATTACTTTGCAGTTTGAGAGAGTTGTAATGCCACTTTCCTGTGAGGGTTTCTTGTTTCTAAATAAATACATGTTGACAGGAATGTCAAGAGGTCTTGCTCTTTCCAGCAGGCTGCGTACCTTCAGGAAGATCACAGGAAGCTTTAGGGGTTTCCATCACATTTTGCACAACTAGCTAGGGAAGCGGGCTAAAACCAGCAGCAGATGCCAGAAGTCCTAATACTTTCCTTTCCTGTGATCCTGCTGCTGCTTAGACTGCAACATGATACTAAGCACTAAGAATAAGGTTGAACATCTGTGTGATTCAGGCAGTCCTCTTGGTGGATATGAAATCTAATCCTCTTTGTTTTGATGTTCTCCTTTTCTGGCTTTCCTGGTTGGAATTATCAGCCTTATACAAGATAGATCATCCTTCTTCTCTTGCATTGCTGCCTGAGCACCACATAACTAAAAATACAGGTTTTTGCACTTGCCACTATCTTATTGAATTGTTTTACTAAAATTAGGAAAAATTTGGTATTTTCTGGGATGCTGAAATCAAGAGTTATAGTTTGTCCTCTGCAAGACATTCAAATCCAATTCAAATTTTCTAGAATTTCCTCCTTTCTCCTCAGACCCACCTGAACACTGGTATGAATAACACCTCTGTAAATGATCCTTGAATTGGAGAAACAACTTCACCATTGTGCTCTGGTAGCTACCAGGTTCCCTTCCCACCAAAATGATTGTAGATTTTTGTTCTGCTTATTTGACAGTGCCCGGGAGGGAATAAAATGCTTCACAATACAGGTGAGAAAAGCCAAGTTACTGCCTGTAGCAGTCTGGAAGCATGGCATTGTGACACGGATGACAATAGAATAGGAGAGCACTGTCAGAAGGAAAAATCAAGTATGAACAGTGAGACCATGCTGCTGTCCCCTGAAACTTGCTGGGAAGCATGAAGGGGCAGAAAATCAAGGATTTCTAAATGATGAAACACAGAATTCCATTTTCTTGGAATCAGATTTTCTTTCATAAAATCTTGATTTTTAAAGAAGACTAAATTTAAAAAAAATTAAAATCAGGGTGGTTGTCACCAGCTCAGAAAAGTATATTGACTTCAATAGCTCCATGGTCACATGAACTCTTATTTTTTTCTGGAATGATAATAAGTATTGAATAAAATCTGAGCCAATGACTAGCGTGGAAATACTGGCATCAGAAATGTTTTATTTCTCAAATTTTTTGCCATTTTGAATGGTAAATACTGAAGTAATTACTGAAGCTTTTCTCCTCAATTTTTCTAAAATAGTTTTCAAATGGACCTGGTTTTGCTGTTTAGCAAACTGTAGACAGGACAATATAAGAAGACCTCTTTGAAGAAAAATGTCATTATTTCAATAGATTTTAATGCTATTCTTCCAAGAAAAGAATTGTTTCACTACAGAACTACTTTAGATTTGTCACATCCCTAGTCTGACTTGGGAAAACAAATCTAGGAAGCTCTTTATTTTCATCTATTTTTTCTAAGTGAAAACTGCTCCATTGACTTCATAAGATTTAAAACTTGCTGTGGTGTGAGCCACAAGACTTTCTGCAGCTAGTTATAGAGTTATTTCAGTCTGAAACACCACCAAAAATAACTAGTACAAACTCATTATTTTTAAAGAAAACAAACTTATTTTCATAGAAATTCAGAATACATACATTTTTGCATAGACTTGTAATATCAGCTGAGGGCAGTGCTAAAAATCAAATATCCTTTAAAAATATATGCTTTCTTCCAGTAAAGGATTTCATTAATCTATGCAGCAAGGCAGCTTGGATTTCTTCAAAGAATAGAATTCTAATTGTTATTATTCATAAAACAATTTCATCTAAATACTTCTGTGATTTTCAAGCCTCAGGGATGTTGAGTAATGCTCAAGGGAGACAGCTGCTGCTCCAAAGCATTACTGCTTGAGATGAACAAGCAGCATAAAGGATAGGTGATGGGGGGAAAAAAAGACACAGAGCAAGGAGTGATCTACACAAGACATGCAAATGAAACGAGGTGAAATTAAAATCTTAACTTTAACCCCCCCACTGCAATGCCTTGTCCAAGCAGATGAGTTGTCAATATGGGGAAGGCACAATGGCAAGACTGAAATTCTAGCCCAGCAAAATCAATGGCAGATTTTCCCAACAGTTTCAGACTAAGAATTAAAATATTTTTGAAGACCCCACTGTGAGTAATGTGTTCAGGTCTGGGACCCACCCAGCATGACAGACATGGATCTGCTTGAGCAGGTCCAGAGGAGGGACATACAAATGATCAGGGATCTGGAACACCTCTCCCATGAAGACAGAGAGCGGGGGTTGCTCAGCATAGAGAAGAGAAAGCTCTGGGAAAACCTTTATAGCAGCCTTCCAGTACCTCCAAGGAAGATGGAAAGGGATTCTTTATCAGGGAATATAGTGATAGGAAAAGGTGTAACAGTTTTAAACTGGAAGTTAGTTTAGATGAGATATTAGGAAGAAATTTTTTACCGTGTGGGTGGCGAGACTCTGGAACAGGTGGCTCAGAGAATATGATGATATCCCGTCCCTGCAAATGTTCAAGGCCGGGTTGGATGGTGCTTTGAGTAACCTGGTGTAGCTGAAGGTGTCCCTGCCCACGGCAGGGGGGTTGGAACTACATGATCTTCCAAATTCTTCCACTATTCTATCATTTTTAAAGGAATTTGAAGGCTATGACACTTTATCTACCAAAGTCATTGTCAAAGTTCCTACTGACTGAGTGACCAAAGTCTTGTATTTCAACTCTATGAAGCATGTGCCTGCTCCCAGAACTTAACTATATTGCAGTTTTCTTCTAGAGAGTTACTGAAGAACTTTTATTGATTCTCAGTGAGCCTGCCTATAGTTTCTCAAGTTTTCTTCATTTGGGGCTGTGGAAAAATTTCCAATAGACAGAAGGAACTCTTCTAAATATGCTTAGTCAAGCTTTCTTAAATACTAAGTTCCTGTGAATTCAGCTACTTAATATACGGCACAAGTTAACATATGTAAAAATATATTTCATTATCCTAAACTGCTGTGTTCTGAAGTCTGTAAGATATATTTTAAACACACCAACACAAATTCTTCAGTTCTATTTTAGTGATGCACTCTTTGTGAATAAAATGCACAAAATCTAAACATAGGTTTAGAATCTCCTGGTAGAAGCTGGCTTCACATTCCAGATTCAGAGAGACAGAGATTCCAGCAGAGCAAAAGCCTCATCAGAAGCATGTTAAATTTGAAAGGATTCAATTATTCACTTAAAAAACATTGATTGCGTAAGTAATTATTTCTTTTGATTGTGAGCAGCTTATGGACTAATGGACTAGTTCATTATTAACATTTTTTTACTGATAAATATTCACAGAATAATCAGGATGATCTTCAGATGCAGAATGTTTACCAGATGTTCTCTCTGACCACTTTTTGTTGTTACTTAAGCTGTGTGATTAGCCACTCGAACCATATGGCATTGTTTCTAGTCCCTGAATCAGTGACAAATGCTTAGATCTGGATAGTGATGAAAAAAATTCATTTAAATTATGAATCTTCAAATAAAAATCAAGTCCCAAAAACCTTTTATTTTTCATGAATTGTGAATATTTTCACCCATTCCATGTGGACATCCAAGCAATGATGAATAACATAACACATAAATTAATCCTACGACATTTCTTTTTCTCAAAGTTTGCACAGACCATTCTTTTCTCATTTGACAAGCTCCAGCTTTTCCAAAGGCTCTACATTTTAATGACAGCTACATTCTTTTGACTTTGGTTGCTATCATCATCTTCATCATCATCATTATCATCATCATCATCATCATTATTAGCCTTTGAACTTGTTATTTCTTCAATTAACTCAATGTATTGATTCAATCATCATATTTACTTTTCAAAACATGCTTTCAAATAAATATTTCTGGGCAAGGCAGACATATTGGCTCATTCCTTTAAGAAAACAAATACCATTTTAGGAATAGTAGGGGAAAAGCCATATAAATTGGCACTTTTCTTAAAGATTTCTGCTCATAGCAGCACATTTTTTCACAGTTATATAAAAGTTGACTTTACTTGAACATTTCTGAGAAAACTAACACTTCTTTTCAATATCTGGAAATGATTCCTACATAAAACCAATATGTCTCAAACTTCCAAATGTTAAGACTATTAAAAACATAGTCCACATGGCATATTTCATAATACTAGTCTATTCTATTCATACCTGTTACATCAGTCATCATCTTGATATCTAAATGCACAAAGCTAAAAAATTGGTTTTCCTATTAAAAAAATTCAAATTTGACTTCTCAGAGATCACAGAAATTTACTTCGCATAATGAGCAAGAATTTACTTTAGTCTCAGCACCTTTATTCTCAGTATCTTTAAAATTAACTGAGAGAAAACATAAAAATATAACTACTGTTAAAGTTTATAATTTTTCTATCTGCAAAATAACAAGGAATTTGAGGGACATAACAGTTCAATCAGTTTAGATTAAAATATTCTTTAACTCATGCAAATATAAGCTGCTATGTGTAGGAAGAGTGACACAATTCACAGTCACTGAATAAGAGCATCTCCTGTGAGAGACAGTGATAAGCAGGGTCTTAGGGCATTAGGACGTGGAAGAGCTGATCTGACTGTCATGGTTGTCCCTTCTCCATGTAAAATTCTGTGAAGCTGCAAAATACAAGAGATCCAATCTGGGCACCAAACAGCAACAGAATCTGAAATTTGACCAGCCCTTCCACAGGCAGCTGGTTTCTGACATTATTAATTCATCCAAAACTCAGCCTTTTTCTTCCATCATTCCAGTCTTTCATAACAAAAATGTCATTTCATAATGAGCAACATTTCTAAATAGAAGCAGAAGGGAGTCCTGCTCTTCAGTAGTGTTTTTCCTTCTTGAATCAGAATCTTGTTGCCATGCTGTAGTCACATATTTAGAAGGGTTGCATTAGCTACTGTAACTGAGAAGTGCTTCAGGAATTATCCGCTGTTATTGACAAATTTCAGACCATGTTTTTTGTGCATGGCCTCTAGAAAACAAAGCAAAGATTTTCACAACCTTCTGGAATGTGTTTTTCAGAATTATAGAAAACTTCATGCCGCTTTATGAGAACTCTGTTGTATCACTGAGCTGTGCATTTGTGCAACAGCTATGCAAAGCCTGATATATCCCACCAGAATTGGATCCACCATGCATAAACAATCCATGCAGATCCATACATTCATTGTGAACTTATTTATGGCTTCCACAGGTACAGAAGCCAGACTGGAGCTGCTTTTCCTGCATAGTAGAATCCAACCTGCTAGAGGCCACCAAACATATAGAGGATCGTAGAGAAAAGTAAATTATGCCCAAAATTCACTTAGATAAAACTACTGAGAGGAAAAAAGGGTTCAAGAAAAAGCAGACATATAGCACTTCTAATTTAGACTGCATATTTTACTGTAAATCTGGGTTACTCACTGACAGTCCTGAATTTGACTCCAAGGATCAGTTTCCCATGAGGCAAATCTGACAAATTTGCAAAATTTCTATTTCTATCTGGCAAATTTGCATTTATTTCTATACACATACACACACAGCAAAAATATTACAAATGTGTAGGATATGCCACTTTAATGTGCAGGAGGTACTGATTATCCTGGACATTCAGAGAACTTTCTGGTCTGCCTATGATAAGAAGAGTGAGGAAAAGAGTGGAGAGGCCAAGGAAAGAGAAACGAAAAGGAGCAAGGTGAAGAAGACAAAAACGAAGAGAAAAGAAGAGCAGAGAGAAAAGAAGAGAAAAATCCTAGTCCTTCACATAAAACAGATCTTTTCAGGATGGACAAAAATGCCTGATGACATTGCTTGTTTGGAAGAACTGTTTCTCGTTATATCCCAGAACACTTCTCCTACTGCTTCCAGTGCTGGTTCAGTTCAGTCACTTCACTCTGGAGAGAATCATATGTTTTGGATAAAAAATACACAGTGATCTCTCTGTGCTTTTCACCACTCCTGCAGTACTCCAACCATTTGTTTGTGTTCTCAATTAACTGGTTTATTCCTCTAAGCCCACTGAGTGCTGTCATATACCTTTGTTGCATTTAAAAAGAATTTTGAATACTTCAAATAGATGAAGAAACTGAGATGATGCTGTCTGAACTATCTGTCAATAGCATGAAATAAACTTCTTTGTTGCACTTCTGGCTGTCTCCTTGTCTTCCATCTCTTCCAGCATTTGAGCAGCATATTAATCACACACACCCTGACTGATCACTGTCCAAATTCAGCCCTTCTGGAGGCTCAAGTTTTTATGAAATTGCACCAAAAGATGAAGCTGGCTGGCTAAGCACAGAACATAAAACAAATTAAGCCAAGAAAAAAACTGGTAAAGAAATGCGATGTAAGAAATAAAATTCCTTAGTGTATACAGTAAAATCTATAACTTCCTCTTCTGTTGGAGTTGAGAAGGATGGTTATTCATCAATTCTATCGACAGCAGTTTTCATGCTGCTACATGTGCAGTAGCACAAGTCATGCTTAGACTGGAGAATATTCAGGCCTTGCAGTATCAGTCAGGAGGAAGAAGCAGGGAATGTGCTTACATATGAAGCTGCAAAATTAAACTAAAGGAGGAGATGGAGCAGGAGGCAATTTCCTAGATTCATATGAATACTCTGCTGAAAATGAAAGGTGGTATTTTTTCTTCCAAACATAGAAGATTCCTAAAAACACATCTCATTCTTCTGATGGAATTGGAGGGCTTCCACGTAGGGTCTGAATTTCACCCACAATGTCTACTTTGAACTGAGGGACTACAAGTGTTATATTTTTCTTATAATATGTATGTTTCTGAACTCAACTTTTTTTTCTGGAAACAGCAAATACTCATAAATAAATACCTGCACTTTATTTGCACTTGCATTGCATCATAAAATCTTTTTAGGAAGCACTATCTCATCACTATCTAGATTTCTAACACAGGAAACTTCCATGACCAACTTTCCATGTTTGGGAGGAAGTGAAGAACTGTCATTCATTAGAATATTATTTCATTTGTATAAAGAGCTCTACACCTTTTATTAAATATTGGGGGGGAAGTAATTTTTATTATTATTTTATTTTCTTCTGGGCAGCATGTCAGTGACATGACACCACAAAACACTCATCTACCAACATAGCCACACAAAGAAATTACTTACAATCATTTCAGAGGTTTGACTTCAGTGCATCCTTTGGGATTCTCAGCTACCATTGCACATTTTGAAAAAATGAGACTAGCAACTGGAACACAGCCCTTCCATCTCTGTTTACACATTTTAAAAAACATGAACAATCAAATCTGTGAAGCATGGAAAGGAAAATTGCATTAATGCAGCTGAAGAGAATGACAAAACAAAAGCAAACCCTTCAGATAAAAGAAGAGCAGAAGGCCAAGCTTATGCTTTCAGCTTTGCAAAATATTATTTCCTGATGTACAGTTTCTCATAGAAGTGATTCTGAAACATAAGAATATCCAGGGCAGTCATTCAGGTCTATAAAGTAATATTGATAAGCTATCAATTTGTTTTTATCCTTGCAAGATAAAGAATTTTCTATTTGTTGAAGCTGCAAACCAAAAAATTTGTAACTTCAGTAAGTTTTAAATAAAAATAATTGGGTTTTGTATCCTAATTTAAAACATATGCCAAACTAAAAAAAGTTCAGTTTATTTATCTCTTCTTCAGAAGTCTCACTGTTCTTCAAGGGTCTCACTGCTTTGCTGCCAGAAAACATCTTCTCATTTCTATTCTGAGGCTGGTGACAATGAAGTGTTCAACCCTAACATGCTGGATGGCACATTGTAGAAAATGTGTTTGTTACATGGTCCCTACCAACAACAGCACAACCACACCAGAACTCTTTCCTGTCTGGAAGCAACAAGGAACATGAAGATGAAATTCTGTCTCCTTCCACCCAGATGGAGTCTCAGCCAGACTCACAGAACAGCAATGAGAACTCCAAATTCCATCAGTCAGGATGCAAACCAACACTGAGCATAAAGAGGCAGGGCTGTTAGTACAGACTATACAATTTCTTGCAATCACAGAGAGCAGATACATTCCTCCCATATACTTATGTTATTCAGGTCAAAGCTGTACTAACTGCCCTGAAGTGGCTTCAGTTCAGAGTAAAACTCACGTTGTATCTAGACCAAGGCAATCCCCACAGTCTCACAATCACATCACAATACATACTTTTGTAAAAGAATGTGCTGTTAATATTTGCAACAATTAAAAATAAGTTTCTCTTCTTAAAAATGAACTCATGGAGTAGCTGTGTTCAAGAAATCTACAAATGGACCAGACATGGACCAGGCAGTTTCACATCTGCAACACTGTGTCTGGCACATCACAAGGTTTCCTGCAGGACCCTGTTATTGTTTCCACTAAATTACCAAGACACAATTAATTTTGTGACAGCTTGCTAAACTTGGTGACGTGGGATATTTAAGCAAGATTAGGAGTTTTCTGTTCAACATTTCGTTCAGTTACTGCTATTATTGGCATATTTGGTGTTTAGACACTTTTTACTGCCTTCTGTAAACCAGTAAGTCTAAATAATTTAATTTTTTCTGAAATTTTATTTCCAGCAAAACCAACCCATGTGCATGCCATCTGATTAAAAAAGAAAAAAAAAAAAAAAAAGAAAAAAAAAAAAGAAAAAGAAGAGAGACAAAGAAAACTAAGAAAATCCAAGCTTCTGGCAAAAATAAACAGCCAGGTTTAAAAGAGGGAAAAATGCTTACAATTATTCTGCTTTGAGGTTTTTTCTTTCCCATGCAAACCTGTTTTCTTCCCCACAACTTTTGCCTTCCTCATCAAGGAAAGATTTGGATTTCTTTTCCCTTTGAATTCTTATGAACTCAGCGCTTGTCCATTGGAAAACTATCATGAGAATTGCACTGCTCTACCTTATTTCCTTCTTATCTTTCACACTTTTCATGTGCTATTGCTGAGAACAGACCCAGGGTCTAACCCCAATCTGCTGCAGTCAGTGGGCTCTGAGCCAGGTTGAAACCCCACATTGCTACAGAATCTAACATCAACCACTGCATAAGCAAAAGATGGACCAGTTTTTATCACAAAGCAGCCCTCTCACATTAGCAATCCCTCTGTTGAAACACCGATTGCTAACCAGGATGTCTGGAACACAGTCTCTGATTTTAGGAAAGCTCTGGACAAAACAAAGTCATGTCTTTCCCAGAGACTGGACAACTCAGACCACAAGAATGAAGCAGTACTGTGGTTTCATGTTGCATGCTTGTAATTAGAGTGCAGATTGGTAGTTTCTTCATTATCATCCTTCAAATCCTTCCTGAAGCTGTCTTTTGTCAACAAAGAAGAAAAAAAGTAGCAATGTTATTATGATTGCTTACAAAGCTAAGTCATACCTTCTCACTCCTGCTCAATCTGCATCCATCTATTGCCTCATACTAGCTCTTTGATAATGACAGAGTCTGTGCAATAAGAGCTCTATTCCCAGGTCTGCAACACAAGTAGCCCCCCAAACCTCCAGGTTTTGGTTGGTATTTGTAAAGCACCTATTAAAATGGGATCCAGACCCACAACTGGCTGCCCTGAGCATCACAACAAGATGAAGACACGTCAGCCTCAGGCTTCCCAGGTTCAAAAGGCTGAAAATCTGAGTGCATCTTTTAAGTTTACCTTGAGAGTTAGCACAACTAATCTCATAAAATGAGTGGTTTTACGTTTCCATGGAACAAAAAAGAGTGCATGACCTACCGTACTGTTTTTGATGTATTTAGCCAACAAATGCATTATCTCAAATGCATAATGCAATGCCATCACCCATGCCATGGCTCTCTGTGTTGGCAGACTCTGATGTACACAGATTCCCCTTTTTGCTAACACTACCACACCCATGATGAAAGGAGGCAGCTAGCATGTGTCTGGTGGCTGCCAGCTGGGACAAGATAATGACAGAGTCTGTGCAATAAGAGCTCTATTCCCAGGTCTGCAACACAAGTAGCCCCCAAAACCTCCAGGTTTTGGTTGCTCCAGGCAGAGCACCACCATTTTTCCTGTCAGCAGCATTTTATCCACACTGGGAGAAGGAAGGAGAGACTGAGCTCAAGTTTTTCCCATATAATTAGGGAAAAATTAAGAACTTTCTGAAGCAAAGGATTTAGCACTCAGGCAATGCTAATGAAGCTCAAGGGATGAGTTTCCATTACTTTTGCTAAGAGCTTATCAAAAAACTTATTAGGGGTTGAAAAGCCTTCTCTACACTGCTGTTAGTCATCCTGAGTTTGTCCTTCACAGTCACTGGCGGTAGAAGACAGTGCTCTGGGTCCTGGTGCTGCTGATACATCTTTATCAGCTCTTCCCAGAGGAAAATAATGTCAGCAATGGCTGATGATGATGTGAACGCTTTGCTTTACTAAACTGTGCTTTCCTAACAAACATACTTCTCTCAGGAATTAATCTTCCTCTGCCTCCATAGATTTTTTTTTAACCTGGGAGGTGTGGATTTGTGATTAGCCACAGGAAGAGCTCTTACAGTCAGTGGAACACCATGTTCCTGAGGTCAGGACCAGCACAACCCAGTAAAAAACAACCCAACATCTGGAAGGGGTCTCTTTTCCAACACTGGCATCTCATTCCATTTGATTCTTTTCTGGAAACCACAGTCACTTGCATATTTTTAAGTACCAGAAAAAAACAGTCCAGCTGGTTCCTGAAATAACTCCAACTCTATTATGGCAAGGCAAGAAGGCAGGGATTTGTTTTTCTTTCTCTCCTGGTTTGTTATTTAGTGTTTTTTAAGAGACACGCATGTGGCAAACATCAAATTAAAATACAATCAGCCTCAACACTCTATTGACAGTGAAGACAATGCTTTCCTTCATACTCATTTGAAGATGGCTTATGTCTGTAACAATATATGTCTGTCACCTCACTACATGCAGAGCTACGTGCACTGCCTTTAAAAATGTAGAGGGAACAGAATAAAACACTTGTAATCAAGTTTAGTTTCCTCCAAAACTGAAAAATTACATTGGAACAGATATAAGTATGTGCATTCAGATGCAGATGTATACAATTAAGCACTAAAAGGATAATTAAATCTTGTGGTTGAATCCAATTTTAAAAAATTGAAAAAACACAAAGGTTGCTCATAATATGTCTTGAAAACAGTACCTAAGCCTGAATTAATCAGTGAAAATTTGTTCCTTCATTAAAAAGCTGTAGCTTTGCTTCCCATCCTTCTATCAAAGGCTTGAAATTTGGCAGAAAGACTGCACTAACACCAGATAGTAATGGCATGTCCAAGAAAAGCTGCCCAAATCTGGCTAAGGTTCTGAAGAAGAAAAAAGTCAAATGCAGACTTCTTATTGTTTGGCAGCAAAACTATCCCAAAATGTATTTCACTGAGCATGATTCACTGTGGATTGATAGGGCTTGGTCAGGACTTTACATGCAATTGCTCCTATTACCTCTTTCTGGAGCCCATCATGGGGACAGACACAGGGAATAACCAGAGGGAATGATTCCTTCCTGTTTTATCTCTGGACAATTATTTTAATCCCAATCATGCCATTCACATTTGTCAAAAAAATTTAAACCAACCAACTAAATCTGGGGCCTGTTTCATTCTGCAAAAGCCTCATCTTTCCAGCAAGTCAAAGAACCTCTTATTTGAGTATATTTTGGTGAAAACAAGGTTTCAAGTAACCTGATCCTAAATTACAATATCCTGCATATAACCTCTACAACTCATTCTTCTAACAGAAATTTAATTTCGCTAATGACTCACAGTAAAGCCCCCCTTATTTACAAAATACATTCCTGAAGTCAAGTATCATTTTGCACTCATTGAAACACAAAATATATTCCCTAGGGAGGTTTTATCCATGGCAGAAACTGTTGAAAAATGCTATATTTTTTGAAACCTTCAAAATTTGACTTAAGCACAGAAAGACTGGGAAGATAATTTGCACAAATTATGCTGGTTTTAATTTAAATACAATTTTGCTAATGGGAAGGTGGTGTTGTCAGGGTTTGGGAGTTTTTTTTTCTCTTTTTTTCTGTTTCTGATGCTACTAAATGAAAGTTTGCACTGTGCAAACAGTAAAGATACATATTTACTTTACTTCTTGAAATAGCAGGTGGGGTTCTTTTTATTTCTTGAAGGCAGCAGCCAAGCTGAGAAATGGTATCTCCCAAGGGCTGAGCTGCTGCACACTGAACATTAGACCTCCACTCTGTTCCAGTCCAACGAAATCTATTGGAATCAGAACAAGTGTATTGGAAATATTTTCAGAATTTCTTAGTGAGAATAACTACCTGGCAAGATCATTAATTTCCTTGCATTTTTTATTAGATATATTCTTTGATTTTTGAAGATTCTTTGGCAATTTCAACTTATCCAGGACAGTTGGAATATTATCAATAAAAGGCCATAAAAGGGAATGTATGCCAAGATACTTCACATAGGCTGCATTTTTGTTTTCCCAGTAAAGCTAAGTCAGTTAATTTATGCTAAAAGCAGAGCAAAAAAAGGCCCCTGTCAGAGAGCATCTGACATGCTCTGAGATTGATGTTGACATACCCAATGTAATGCACCCATGTTCCCAAAACTCATGTACAGATGTGTCTCTTGAGCTGTGTGGATTGGTGCAGTTCATGGAAAGCCCCTGGAAGATCAGTAACTGACCAGAGACAGATTTCCTTCTCTCCCTCTTTTTTCATTGTTACAGCATGCAGGAACCTTGCCCCACACACCTAAAATTCCCTGAAACCAGCTCCCCTGGATGACAGACCTTACTGGAAATGGCAAGATAGAAGAACAAGCATTCCCCTTACCAACTGATGAAAACATCTGCATAGGAACTTAATAATTAAACCAGAATAATAGCCCCTATCCTTGTATTACTTAAGACACTGACAAACACAGCTGGCTAGTATTTATTAGCTGATGAGAGATTAGCCAGAGCAGTTTTAGATCCTTTTCAAAGGGAAATTAGTTGTCATAATTATTTATTTAGCCAAATAGTACCCATCCATATTTATGAATGACAGGAAAGTAGACTTACTTTTGAATAAATTAGAGAAGGACTAATCTACGGTAGTTACATAATGCAGAAATTCCCTGCTTAACCTTTAGTTACATTTCCCAGATCACTTTCCCAGAGCGAGAAGTCTGTACAGAGAAAGGAAAATAGGCAGACCTGCAGAACAGTGTAATGCTCCATTACATGTAAGGAATATAATGTAAAATACCAGTTTAAACTGAACAAAACAATGCAGTCAGTATGAGTTCATAGTCTTTTCATATAATAAACACCAAGTTGCTGTGTCTAAGATCCCCTTTGCACACAGTGCATTTCAGCAGGAGATGTGATGCAGCAAAGGGAAAGGCTCGAACAACAGCCAAGGGGATTTCCTGCCTGCAGGCCCCCAGTCCACAGCCACACTGAGGTTCAACAACCACTGACTGTAGGCAAAATAACCAAAATCTGTCAGGTAGAAGTCATCTCAATAACTTATTGAAGTCAGAGCATTCTTAAGATGTGTTCATCCTTCTGGGAATGTTGCTGAAACCGCTATTATTACCAAAAAATTAGTAAAAGAGAAGGCTAACTCTTTTATGTTTAAACATTCACAATATTTGCTGATTATCTTTTCCCATACTTGATAATTTTTTTTTACAATTTCTTCTAGTACATGAACTGACGGGCATCAGCTGAGAGGAGAAAGGGGAGGGCTGAAGCTAGATACATGAAAATGTTTCTTTGCGCATTAGGTCTTTCAGCTGCAGGAGTCTATTCTGTGTTCAGCTAATGCACACGTGAGCTGGGTCCTGCTGGGCCAAGCCAAGGGGCTGTGTGGGGCAGCATCCTGCCTCCAGCGGTGGCTCCAGCCTGAAAAAGGAGTAACCCCCAATATGGCTTTTCTTACCTGCTTAGGTAAATCTTCCCTGCTGGCCTAAGTCCTTTTTATTTGGACACTTGCATTGAAAGTATATCCAAATGAGGCTTCAGTGTGATCTCCTGTGCACCCAAGTCATCACAAATTCTAAAGACTGTTTCACCCAAACATCTTTATTAAATCTGGAAACTTTAGCTAATTTATTTCCTTCTTCAAGAAGTTACAAGTAAAATGAATGCAGGAAGTGGGAAAGGGCTTGAAGTCTGTGAGAGACAAGACCTCTACAAAGGTAAAAAAACAGACCACAAAAAAGAACAGTTCACAACAGAAACAATGTTATACCTACGGTAGTGTGCTATGTTATACTAAACAGATAGAAAATCGCATCAAGATCCCTGACAATATACTGAAGAGATGGCCAGGAGCTGAGGTGGCCAGGAGATAAGATGGTCTCTCAGCTTTGTGCAGTGAAAAGACAAGAAATGCCTCAGTCAGGCAGCAAAGCCAATGGGATTTTCTGCACATTCATTTATCCAGCCCAGCAGCCAGACCTTGGTACTCTGGAGAAACACAAAACAGAAAACAAAAAAGAAAAAAAGTCAGCAAAGAGAGAACATATCAACATAATCAGGGCTTCTTGGTGAATAGCTTTTCCTTAACCTGTTCAAGGCCTGAGACTGCTGCTTTGCTGCTCAGCTCAGTGAAAGTTTGCCCTGTGAAACAGCCATTGCTTGATCACCTGTGAGAGACATTTGCAAATATGACCACAAGCACATAAGGTTTCTGAAGCCAAGGACAAACCCTCTCTTGCTGTAACTTACATACCCAAAACTGGTTATCATTCTACAGCAACGGCCAACGCAACAGGATTTTAATAATATTTGTCTGATTTAAACTTTACAGACATATGCTGAATCCTTCAGTCCTGAGGGAGAGGGGAGAGCAATATTCCCAATGCTATGGTTTAGCTTGTGTTGAACTGAGACAAAATCATCACTTGTTTAATTTTTGGGACTGGCTTGAGACCTCGGCTATGTTAAATCAATGAAAACACTGCTGTTGGCTTGAGAGAGCTTAGCATCTATGAATATACTATTCAAAGATGGAATAGGGAGAAAAGGCTGTAAAATGCAGACAGCAAGGAGTTCTGCAGTACAACTGGACTTGGTCCTTCTAGAAAAACACAAGTGTGTGTTCTCCAGCTTCACAGGGTCCATGAGACCAAGGTTTGCCAAGGTTCTTAGATCCATATGGCAGCCCAAAGCTGGAACTCAGCCCTCTTCCTCCTTCCAGCCTCTGTCTCTCTCTTGGCCCTTCCCTTCTGTCTCTCACTCAACCTGTACCACTGCCACCATCCCAAAAGCATGGCATTCACTCAGGAGAAAGGAAACAAGATTTCATCCCAGTAAATCAGTCTATTTTTCTCTATCCTTCTGCCTGAAAACTATTGCCCAGGAATCATAGAAAAATCTTGACATTTTGAGGTTTTCTGTCACCTTCCTATAAAAACCAAAAGAATGTGATTGAAAATCTTGAGGCTAATGTCCAGAATGGAAAATGTCAGAAAAAAATGGTTAAAATTTAACTAATTTGTTTATGTCCAAGAAAGGAACCTGGTAAGTGAGAGGAGTGAGGAGCCTCACACAGCACTGAAGTGTGTCCAGGTTTGAGCGGCACTGGAAAGTCATTTTGTATTGCCAGAACTATGCAGTGGTTTGTAAAGCAAAGGAAGAATGACCATCATTTCTACACATGAAACTGCTCAGTCAGAGTAAACTCCACTTGGGAAGGGGCAGCCATGAAGTGTCTGAGCTGGCCAGAAATTTGGTGACATAACAGAAATCATGTTCAAAGACTCTTACAAGATACAAGTGAAATGCTAGCTGCATCAGGGACCTTGGTTTGGATCAAGCTTTCATTGACCACACATTGCAATCTCCTGCTGAGGCTGGCAGATGCTACTGAATTCATTCATTGCTGGTTGACACAATTCAGGCCCACAGTCTCCTTCTGCACTCGTGACTTGTGTTCTTGGTGATATTTTGATGTGATTTGGGATGTAACTGAGATCTAGGCAAAGATCTCAGCAGTTTTCACACCAGCTAATTGTGGTGATTCATGGCTTTTCTCCATTTCTCTTTTGCCTTCACACGAAGGCAGAGAAAGAGTGCTGTCTTAGTTTTATCTGGATACCTTTTATACTGCTATTTGTAATTTAAAACCCATTAAGGTGCAACAGCAAATTCAAAGTCTACATAACAGACTGTAATGGATGTACCCAGACTACTTGAAATACCTTCTGCATCAAACCCTTTCAGCATTCTTGGAAATTTTAACAAGGCATCTGTGCAAGAAGAATAACAAATACAGGCCATTTTATTACATAGCAGAAAATAACAAACTTCTAGACACACACAGCAAGTAGGATGGTTTTTAAAAGAAGAACCATTTCACTTTAAAAATTCAAGCAGATAACATTCTTTAAAGCATAGATTAGAACATAATATCATTTGTTGATCTCAGATTAAGCAAAACATGATCTTCTCATCACTATTATTGATCAATATCTATTTTGGCATCCACTTCTGCATCTAGTCAGCTTGCCTAGGCAGCTTTACCCATTCTGGTGGTATAAACGGCTGGTTTCCACATGAAAATGTCTCTTACTTACTCCAGACCTGAGCCAGAGATTGAACTCTGCGCCAGATTGACCACCTCGACTCCTGGCAATTCAGAAAGAAGTGAGGATGTCAGGGCCTTAGAGACACACCGTGGTCCTCTGTTGGTCATGGCTTGCGCAGATCAGTCAGGTGTGAAAGCAATTCAGTGCACGAATGACTCCTCCAGTGCACCCAGTCGTGTCTTCTGCAGCCTCAGATGCCCAGAGATCCAGCTTTGCTTGCAGCACTTTGCTCTCCTGAACTGTCCTGCTCCACTTCCCTGACCCTGCAATGCCATACCTGACCTCCTCGGAAGAGGGGAGAAAGGATGGGGAGGGAGAGGAACAGTGGGGTGCCACACCAAAACCTGTGCTGGAAGGACAGGTTTGGGGAGCATCACGCCCAAAGGGAAAAGCCTGGGATGCAAGGTGCAGGGAAGTTCTGTTTGCTGCTGTTGCACCCCCTGCCCCTGCCAGAGCCAGAGCTGGGGCTGGGGAGAGGCAGAGGGCACTGCCTGAAAGCATCCTAACTTGCTGTCAGAGAGCAAGAGGCTGGCTGCTGCTGAGGACAGAACATCATCCACCGCTTGGAAAGAATGAATGCGCAGTGAGAGGCGAGCTTTGGATGCAAAGCTGCGGTGCCTGACCCCGCGCCAAGGCAGAGCCTGGGCTCCATGGGTGACAGGCATGTCTGTGTGGACACAACGATGATAGGTGAGCCGCTGGCTGCAGTCGGGGCGGCAGTCCCTGCGGCCCTGTGTTTTCCTAGCTAATATTTATTTGAGAGGCCTCCAAGGAAAACCCATGGGATGCTGGTGCTGGTGATTCAATAAGTGTCATTCTTCCCTCTGAGTCAGTGCACAACCATTTCCCATAAATGGGGTTAATAAGTCCTCGATGGCTGGAGAGAGCAGTCTTTTAGGCCAGACATAAAAAGCAGAAGTCCTGAACAGTAGTGTGAAAAACATTTGTAACTATAGCAAAGTGAAGGGATTTTCCTAGCTCCATATAAACAAATGGGTTCACTTCTGCACATTTTGTTAAAGCAGTATCAGGCCCATTTTCCATTGAGAGCAAGCCAGCTTCAGAGCAAGACTAGTCCTGGTTTGGGGTGAAAATTACTTTTTTATTATGTATGAACAAGGTGATATTTTTGTCTGGGTTTTGTCCTGCAGTGAGGGATGTGAGGTCAGGCAGTGAAGAGGAGCCATTGCATCAGCACACTAAAGAGGCGATGGTGGGGGGAAGGACCACCACAGTGGGGCTCTGGAGTGGGGTACCTTAGGCTAGGGTTTGCTAGGCAGGTATTTGAAATGATGCCACAAAAAATGCCACTGTTGCTTCCAGCCGTGCTGCAGTGAGCAGTGGTGCTGAGCCAGCATGCCGAGGTTCCCTGCAGCCAGGGACGTGCACAGTCACACCCAACTGTCCTGGGAGAGCCGTGTGGCACTGGCTGCAACATGCAGCCCTGGAGTTTCACTATTCTTAGGGATGCAGATTCTTCCTGCTGAAGAAAAAGTTAGTTATAAGGCAAGGTTTAGCAAAGAAAAAGGAATTTGGGGTGTACCTAAATCAGAAAGTTATAGTGAAAACATTTCATAAAAACCAAGTCAAAGGCAGGTACAAGACATGCTGCTCAGTGCTACCCAGGAGTCACTTACATCACCTCCACTACTCAGATAATTCAGGTGAAATAGGTACCCTCAGGGCACAGAACTACAGACCCAGAGAGGTGTGAGAGCTTCTGAAGGTGGTACAAGGTGCTGTGGGGAGGTGGGCTGTTGGCCCAAGCAGAGGAGGAAGTTTCCATTGAGGGGATCAATCACAGCAGCAGTCACTGCTGTCAGGAGGGAAGGGAGAAGGGCCCTTCCCACATCTGCCCAAACCAGGTAACTGCAGGAACTTATTGCCATAACTTCAATCCTCACCCTTCCTGCCATGTTTCTGCTCTTGCTGTGTCCTATGTACAGTTCCAATACGTGCTCTTCAGAAACACTCATCATTGTTATATGTGGCTATTGCTATTATTTGTATGCTTAAGGACCCTAAACATGCAGTGATAAAGGAAATGGACACTGAATGTGCAGCTAGCAGAAGCCAGAAATTGTCACAATTCCACATGACTGATGGACATGGTTCTCCAATAGAAGGGAGGCTGTGGAGTTACTTAACCTTCTCTGCACCACAGCATTGGTAATTCTCACTTGTAGTAATCTGCCAGAAGCCTACACAAAAGCATGACTCCACCAGAATTCACATGGCATAGAAACAACAGCCCTGGAGAGATGCAAATTCTGTCATGCTGTTCCAGTCCAAATCAGTACTGATGCCCAGTGCTTGTTGAAATCCAGGACTTTGTTTTGTCCTTGTAGCCTGAAAACTACCATTCCCTTCTTCTAACTTCATGTTTTACAGCAGCTTAGAAACCCTCACTGGCTTTTTTCAAAACGTTTAAATTCTCCTTTACTTCTGTTCTCTCTTCTTGCAAAACGAGCCTTGGACATCCACAGCGGAAAGTTTTAAAGGAACTGCTCTGCTCAGACAGGCTAAATTACTTGGTTACAGGCAGTCATTAGCAGTCATTGTTCGTGACTTTTCTCCCTGTTGGGCTTTATTTAATTGCTCTTTGATTTCACCCCTGCATGAACTCAAAAGCATTTTAAAGAGACTGGGAATAAAATCTCCCTTGCAAGAAGCCGGCATTTCTCCTACAGGGAATACTCAGGCCAGGACGCAATTCAAGGTTAAGGTACCGACATTTAAACTGCCTTCTTGTGAAGGAGGTGACTGAAATCCCGTTAGAGATGGAGCTTGAAGGGTGACTCAGCTTACGGTAAACACCCTGCAGCTGTGCGGCAAATCACCCTGTAGTCTGCACGGACAGCTAGGATGGGGCAGAGCAGATATTTTGGATGCTTTGGGGTTTCTCCTTTGCCCACTTGCTGCTTTTTGCCTGGAAATGATAGTCTGTGCTGCACACTGAGCACAGGCAAGGAGGGGGCACCTGCATCTCCACCCCAGTACCCTGGCTCCTGGGCCCTGCTGGCATAAAACTTCCTCCACTATTCAGAGGTGTTAACACATTTGGCACCAGCTTTGGGAAGGTTCAGACTGACACTGTACGAGCACTTTGCAGATGGTGCTGATTTTATAATTTTATTATTTATACACAGATAACCATGATTTATTATTTTTAGATATGCACGTTTAACCGTGTTGCCAAGAAAATGTGTCCTCTGACACATTTGGTTTCTTTCTCTTTTCTTTTTTGAGCAGTGACACAGTCAGCCCTTTGCTCTGCCATCCATTAACATCTCACTGGAGCTGTGAAGGGACTGTGTGTGTGGGACAGCACTTTTTTGATTTGCTTGCCACTTCCAAAGGGGAGCTCATTTCCTAGTTTAACAGATGCTGTACAGAGTGGGGTTGTTGATGGCAGTGCAAGGGAAGTTAAATTTTATCAGAGCACTACAGCCCTTTGCACGTGTTTCACAGATACCTCAATGCCTCTCTGTTCTCTCCCATTGCTGCCTGTGCTGACAGCCACTGCCCTTCAGATACAGCCACACGATGCACACACAGGAACAGTGCTGAAATCTCCCACAGTGTTAGGCGGCTTTTGCTGGAGGCATGAAGGCTTCACTAGGTAAGGCAGATTGCTTCTGGACAGAGTCGTACTAATGAGGAGCTGCTGAGACCCTTCTGTCCCCAGGTCTTTTTTTCCAACAAAACTATGAGAATGAGTCTGTCTCATTTTCCTGTAAAGGACCCACATGCAAATATTTGTACTAATGAGCACATTCTCAGGATTTCCTGATTAAAATGCTTTTTTCCCTAACTACATGCTCACAATGCTCCAGGCTGCAATTGGAAGTATAGCAGGGATTCAAATGAGGGAGATGGGGTGTTATGTAGATCCTTCACAAACACATCCCTTGAGACAGAGCTGTGCTGGGAGCCATTCCCTCATGTTTTGCTGAACTCCCCCTTTCCCATTACACCATGGCACAGCTCTGCTCTGAGGAGCAGTAGCAGGTCTGGGCTGAGCCCTGTGAGACTGGCTCCACTTTGGAACCACAAGGATGGATCTTGGACAGATGTCCCTGCACCCTTTGGCACTGGGCAAATGCTACACAAGCCCTTTGTCTCAGCTTGGCTTCAAACTTAGCCCTCTTCACCACCCCGAAGTGCAGCCCATGGCAACCCTAGGGACACGGATGCAGTCAACATTTCCTCAGATGAAGATTTTTAATATCAGTTGATTGTCTGGACTGTGTTCATAAAATGCACTTTTAAGGTTCATCAGACCTAGAATTAAAGCTTAGTTTTATAGGAATGTTTGGTAACTAAGCAGCAGTGGTATCTTTGAGTATATTTTCAAGCAAACACATGAAGCACTTCTATAGTTGAGGAAAAAATTGAAATTAAAGGTGCCAGTAAGAAGCATAAGCACAATAAAACTACCAGGGCAAAGAAAGGGCATTTCTGGAGTGTCACTCTGATAGCAATAAAATGCTCATAAATGTAATCAAAGATTAGATGCCTGCTGTTTCCCAAATTGCACATGAAAATACCACCAAGAGGAACATATTTACAAGCAAGAAGAACATACAACAAGTACTACAGCAGCTGAGTGTGTGTGCAGCTAAAAGAGTAACAACTGGGTAAATAGTCATGACCTCTAGCATTTGGCTCCATAAAGACCTTCCTAAATAGCCAAAAGCTCTGCTTTAAATAAAAGCAGCAAACAAGGTGTGTGCTCATGGTATCTGCCTATAAGGGAATTTTATTTTGTTCATGCCACAGAGAAATTGCACACCGTATTCTAGTAAGTACCCCAACATGGCTATGACATTTCCATTCTGCAACAATGTAGTCATTATTGTTAAATAGGAATTAATGGGATATTTTTCCTTTCAACACAATGCTGACATTGCTGATTTTATAACACACTTACTGCAGGCATTCTTGTCCTGTTTAGAGAAAGGGAAAAATTGGACTGAATTTGGCCTGAAATCTGCATTGGCTTCTTGATTTGGAAAGATGGCTTTAAGAGACTCAGCAGAGATTTCCAGTCTGATTCCATTTGTGACACTACAGCAACACATTCCTCAGTCCTGACCTGACACCCTCACAGTTATCACTGAAGCACTGACTGCCTCCCCTGGGGCCAGCCCTTCAGCCCCGGGTGGCACTGCCCATGGTAATCACAGTGATGCACACGTACAATACTTTGCCATGTCCTCTGTCTATCACTTCTTTTCATGCTGAAAAATACTCAGTCGTGCAGCAGACAGATGTTTTGATTTATCCCTCAGTGCCCAAAAACAGTGGCAACTTCACAAAACATCTACTCATGCCTACAACCTTCTTTTATTTAGAAACAGAAATGAAACAAAAATTAATTAGTTGATTATCCACACAACACGTTAGCAAAATTAAATGCAACAAATAGTCCACCACTTTCAGAAAGTTCAGTATGGTAGTAAGTCTTTGTCCTAACTTATGAAGACCATGTTTGTAGATGTGCAATGAGTTTGAATGGGATAAACACCTCCCCAAAAGCCAGTTTTGGAGGGGACACTTGCAACATCCCTTCCACTGACAGGCAGGCCCCAAATCCTGGCTCCTCCTTTGAGACCAAAAACAGGAGATAGGGGATGAAGGAATGGGGACAGGGAGCAAAACATGCCCCATTTCTATCACACTGACAGCATATAACCACAGAGAAATCTCCCACAGCAAACCTACCTTTTATTGACATTAGAGGTAGGATTAGAAAAATCAGTCAGAAAATTACTAAGATGCAATTTCTTTTTTACAAAAAAGAATTCCCTGATGGCAATGAGAGCATTAAGACATCACAGGAGCTGCTCTGACTCCGTGCAGCACATACTGAAACCCCAGTAAACTTCCCTAAACCACCAAGTACACAGGTTCTGCTGCTGTTGGGTTTCTTGTTGATGCAGAAGTTATAGATTTCTCTTGCTGCCTGTAGTAACTGTAAATTTATCTTTTAAACACACAGAAAGGAGTCACAACTCTTTTTGTGAAATCATCTAAGTTACAATGCTTACAGTGCCACTACAGCCTTTAACATAATTTATGTAACATCAAGAAGTCTGATGGAGAGATAGCAGAGAGCTTAGGAAAAGGAACACTGAGTACAAATAATGTTCAAAACATATACTTGATATTTCTTCCACAAGTCTAACATGGACTTAAAAATCATAAATGTGTCAGTATTATTTTCTGATGATATCTTTGTATGGAAGATAAAGTATCTTTTATTGCCATGTAAGTACAACATTCTAAATTGCCGCAACTCAATAATAAATTACATGAACATGTATGAATGTCAGAAAAAGTTGTTTCCAGAATAAATAGTGTTTTGCAACTCTTCATTTAGCTACACAATGTTTTCCAAATTTTTTTAATAAAAATAATTTTTAAACTATATTTTTTTAGACAATACCATTTATACACTGAATTTCTCTGGAGTTTATTATAAAATGTAGATTTCAGTGATTTGAAAAAATACACGCCTTTTTTTTAGATAAACCTGCTAGAATCTAGGCTTTTGTCCTGCCAGGGGATTTCAACCACCCCAGCATCTGCTGGATGTGTAGCACAGTGAGCTGTAAGTAAACCAGAAGAATCCTGGAACGTTCAGAGGATAACCCCTTGAACCAGGTAATAGAGTTGGTGAGGAAGGCCAAGGTGAAGCTGGAACTGAACCCGGCAAGGGAATAACAGGAGGAGCTTCAGTTAACCAGGTCTACCTGTTAACCAGAAAAGGAAGGTCAAAGAAACTGTATTTCCCCAATAAACATGGCTGGCAAACTGGCAACCATGGATGAGGAGGAGGCTGAGGTACTCAATGACTTCTTTGCATCAATGTTCATTGTCAGCCTCTCTTCCCACTCCTCTAAAGTGGGTGGAATGCAAGATGGGTACTGAGGGAGCAAAGTCCTTCCCACTGTAGCAGAAGGTCAGGTTCATGACCACATGAGGAACCTGAACATACATAAGCCTATGGGGCCTGATGAGATGCATCCCAGAGTCCCGAGGGAACAGGGAGCTGCCCCACCACTCTTCATGATATTCAAAAACTCATGGCAGTCAGATGAACCCCCTGGTGACTGGAAAAAGGGAAACATTGCACCCATCTTTCAAAAGGGTACAGAGGAAGACCTTGGGAGCTACCAACCTGTCAACCTCACGCCTGTGCCTGGGAAGGTCATGGAACAGAGAGGTCCTCCTAGGAGCTGAGATAAGGCTCACAAAAGACAAGGATATGATCTGTGACAACCAGCACAGCTTCACCAAGGGCAAGTCCTGCCTGGCCAACTCAGTAGCCTTCTACGATGGAGATGACAACATCAGTGGACAAGAGAAGAGCTATGGATGTCATCTATCTGGACTTCTTTAAGGCACAGTTCCCCACAAACATCCCTCTTGCTAAACTGGAGAAAGATGGATTGGATGGGTAGATGGTTTAGTAAATAAGAAATTGATTGGATAGTCACATCTTGAGGGTTGTGATAAGTGGCTCAATGTCCAGATGGACATCAGTGGCAGGTAGTGTCCCTCAGGTTTCTGTACTGAGAGCAGTGTTATCTAATATCTTCATTAATGATGTAGACAAAGGTATTGAGTGTACCTTTGGCACATTTGTAGATGTCACCAAGCTGAGTGGGGTGGTTAAAACACCTGAAGGATGGGATGGCATCCAGAGGGACCTAGACAAGTTGAGCAGGGGCCCACGTGAATCTCATGAGGTTCAACAAGGCTAAGTACAAAGTACTCTTCACCTGGGCCAGGGTAATACCCAGTATCAAAAATGGGGGTTGAAATTAAAGGATTGAGAGCACCTCTGCTGAGAAGAAATTTGGGGTGCTGGTGGGTTACAGCTGGACGTGACTCAACAATGTGCACTTGTGACCCCAGTTCACTAGAGAATAGAAGTGGATTGAAAAGTCCTTCCACACACAAAAGAATTTAGTAATGTGAAATACCCCTTAAATCATGAGGGTCACATGAAGTGTGGTGAGGTCATGCTTATGACCTCAGCACACCTTGCAGAACAGCATTTTTCAGCAACTCCATTTCCAGTGTAGGATAGGTACCCAGAAGAAATGTGGGTGGCCATGGAGAGGGTGAGGGCTGGGAAATGCTCTTGGTTTTTCAGCAGAGCTGTTTGGGCCTCATGGCTCACTTAAGGACTATTTTACAGCTTGATGCTCTTCCACATTTCTTAAGTGTATTCTATATTAAACATGAACTAAAATAGACAGAAGCAATTTACCATAGAAATGTTGAGGGCTGCAGGCTGAAAGTAGAAGAAAAGTATTATGTTCAAACAAGCCAAATCCTGCCTACAGCTCTGGAGTTTACCTAAGTTCAAGCTAAAATGAGGCTTACAAACCATCACTAAGAAATAAAAAGCCCTGAAGAAAAGAAGCCTTCCACATTGGTTTTTTACCTGTCCACACGGACCAGCTTCTCAGGTGTTATTTCAGGGCCTGGGAAGGGCCAGAGCCATCGCCTCCTACAAGTGGAGCAGTGGGAAGGGTTCAGCTAAGCACCAGAAGCTCTGGGGAGAGAGATGAGAAGACAGAGATAGGAACTTTAGGTAAGAAGGAGATGTCAATTGGTACAGGAATGTTTTGGGCAACCAAGAGCTGGAGAAGGTGGAGGTGCACTCAGAACTCTTCAGCTGGGCTGGTTTCATGGTGAGGGCACTCTGGGCTGCCATGTCAGGCTGAGATTAATGAGACTTAATTAACAGTTCCTTGCTGTTGAACAGAATACAGCTGCCCTACAAAGCCATAGTTTCATTCAGCTGTGCATTAAAAGGTGAGATTAATGTTTCTAATACTTGAAACTTGCTTTCCTGTTAGTTTTCCCTCCTTGTTTTCACATCTTAGGAAAAGCAAATGGTATCCAGAAATAAGATTGAGGACAGACTGTGAAGAACTAGCTCTTTAAACTTGTTTTGTCTTGTTGCATTTTTACAAATTCATTTAGCATTTCTTCACCAAGCTGATCAATGTGTTACAGTAATGTCCTTATTGGTTGTAAAAAATCATTCCCACCAATATGACAATGACACAATAACCAAGACAAGATACATAATACAGTTAGTCTTGAGACTCACAACTAATTAAAAATAATTAGTGAGGCGCTACAGACATTCTGACTTGAAAAAAATTCTTTGTTATTCTTGCCATCCAGTTCAGAGAAGCTGATGAAGGGAACAAAGTACATCTGGTTAACTCTGTCCTCCAGATATAAGCCCAAGGTCTCCTCAAATGGAAAAAAAAAAAAAAGGTTTTTGTACTGTCAAATGCCCTGTGAGGGAAAAAAGCCTGAGCAGCTTGTATCTTTTTCACCCCATTTGTTGCAGCTCCATATGACTTGCTCTCTGGGTACTGTAAACTGCTCATTTTATGGAGTTTTATTGAAATATGAACCTGCAACTCCTTTAGGAAACCCATTGTTTTGCTGTTTCTGAAGCTCTGTCAGGAATAAAATCTGTCCACAAGTCTCTGTCACTCCAGGCTGCATGTCTGTGTTATATCTGACACAATGGCAATTAAATAGTGCAGCAGAGTTAAGGCTTTAGAACTTGAGGTGTGTGTCTTGAACTTGGGGTCCAAGTTAAGGCTTTAGAAGGGGTGTGTGTGTCATTCCAGGGGGAGTGAGAGGGGCTCTTGCATTTCCCAGCAGATAACTGAGGTTCATGGGGAAAGAGAGCCACTTGCTCTTGCATTCAAAAGCCCTCAGGAGGGATTAATGACATCTGGTTGATGTCTGTGCAAATAAAGACACACTTTATGCTGCTGCTGCAATACCAGGAAATGAGGGGAAAATGAGGTTTTTGCTCATGTCCAATAAAAACTAAATGGAAATTTAATCTACAGGTACTTCTCTCAGAAGTGATTAAAGAAGTAATTGAATTAAGCAGACAAACTGCAGTGGCAAACCCTAAGCCCAAACGTGTCTTGATCAAAAAGCAAGTGCTGGTAATGCATGAGCTGCAATAAAACTGATTAGGCCACTGACTGGGAGGAAATTGGTGGTTTTGTTGTTGCTGTTGTTATATTGACCAGATCCTCTAAGTCTATTAATTCCTTAGACCTGTGCTTGGGTAACACTTAGAGCACTGCAGAACCTATTATTTGAGAAATAACCTCAGTAAAGCCACAGATGCAACATGCAGAGATAAATGAGACAGGAATCAAAGCCACACAAGCTGGCTATCTTTCTTCTATCAGAAGTGAGGTGAAAATCATTAACTAGCTCTCAGAGGGAAAATTCAGCAGAAAGCTCAAGGGGACGGGTAGGAGAAGTGGTGCTGCAGTGTAGTGCTACCTATTCCAGGTAACTGAAAATACATTTCAGCTAGTTTGCTGTGATTTTCATTCAGAAATTATTTAGCTTTGGTCCTTTGCTTTCCTTTCCTGATATATTCTAACCACCACCAAAAATGAGTTGTGATCAGTGCAATCTCCTCATAGATATTTGACAAAACATGTGATATCCTGAAAACTATCACCAGGCTGAAGTAATTGTCATTCCACTCCTGCCCGTCTGTGATTTTTTAGTAGTCCTCAGGAGTCCTGCAAACAATATCCAAACTACACAAACACCATGTCACTTTTCCTTCCTGTTTACACAAAAATATACATTTGTACAGATAAACTTAGACCAGATGATTACTGTGGAACTGACCACCAGCCAGAGGGAGGGAACATTTGAAGTATAATAATTTTATCTTCAGCTGCTTTTGCTGGGAATGGGAAGAGGCTTTTACGCACTCTCCCAAAAGGCAGAGGACAGAAACTAGAGTTTTGGGGTTTTTTTAACAGGCATCAGATTTCTGTGCAGCATGAGCCACATGTAATTCTGCAAGACCATGGGTGAATGAAGATCTGAGCAGAAGTGTCTGGATGCTAAAGGGCAGAGTGAGGGTCTGTAGTATACAACAGGAGAATACAGAAATGGGGGAGAACTCCTCGGTGCTTGCCAATCACAGGCCAGCTAGTACATCCCTACTCCCTTCTTCCCACTAAAATTTCAGAGAAGTTGCAAAAAAAGTGTTTTCCTTGCCATTAGAGTGAGGTATTATCAAAAGTTCCACAGTGATATAGGAATAAAGGTGTCGCTGGTTTTCAGCAGAGTTTTCTCCATGCTTTTGAAATCCCAGCCTGCTTGCCTCACGTACTCACATGACCTTCATGACTGCAGCATCCAAGCAACTCATCATCTTTCAGACATTAATCTTCCCAGCATTCTGCCAAACAGCTTGGCTGTACCAGCTCTGCTTCACAGCAAGTGATAAATGGCAGTACCGAAATCAAGACCTAGAGACACAAAAAGACTCAGGCATTCTGCTGCCCAGCTCAATGAAATGTGTGCTGGGGGAGGTTTAGGTTGACATTAGGAACAATTTCTTTACGTAAAGGGTGATAAGATACTGAAATAGGCTGCCTGCAGAGGTGGTGGAGTGATCATCCCTGAAGGTGTTTAAGGAGAGACTGGACATGGAACAAAGTGCCATGGTCTAGTTGACATGGTGGTGTTTGGTCATAGGCTGGACTTGATGACCTCAGAGGTCTTTTCCTACCTAGCAGATTCTGTGATTCTGTGAAATGCAACATGGATCCAGCAGCATCTACAGCCTGCTGCTTTTACAATACACAGGGAGGCTCAGGGATGTACAGCTCTCCCTCCAATGCCCCACATGGGCTGCCATCCATGGGCTGAAGGAGGCAAGTCGCTGCACCAGGAGGGCTCAAGTGCATCCGAGGGATGTGAAGGTTCATTTCCAGTGTCACACAATCATTTCCATATACATAGTACGGTCCTTCTGAAGCCATCCCAACTACTTGACACTTTCTTTTGTTAGAAAACTCCTGCCAGATGCCATTTCTTAGGTAACCAGACAATTTCTCATTTCTGACCTAATTTTCTTCATCACCATTTCTTTTTTTTTTTCTACTAATAACACTGCCATTTAACTTAAATAGTTATTTTTTCTCACTGTGATTTCAACACATGATTTTTTCATGAAGGGCCTGTTTTCTTCATATCATTAAGCCAAAGAAGTCACTCTCAGTCTCCACGTGGAAGATAGACATCCCATTGCTTTGATCACCCTTAGAGCCTTTCACCACATCTGTTTCAGTTTATCTTTTATTAAAACACAGCTGATCAGAGCTGGAACCAGTTTTCTAAACAAAATCATGCACAAAGCCTTGCACAGCAGTGCTGATGTTTCCCATCTCTAGGGGGAAGATGCTGTCTGTCTCATCCCAAAACATGAGTAGCTCTTTTTAGGTCACATTTTATCTGCAGCTGTAGCATCCCTGCGGCTGGGCTCAGTTGCTGCGACTGCTCGAGAGGCACAAGAGCCCAGCCTGCCTCACACCTCCCTGCTTGTTGCATGTTTAGCAGCTCTGGAATCAACACACTTTAACTTCATCCCTACTTCATACTTAACTCTGGGCCTTACCCACTGTGGTCTGTTGTGAAAATGCCCACGGTCACCACGGGAAGGAAAGGGGAAGCCACCCCCTCTCTTCTGGCTATCTTGCTTATCAACAGGAGCCCAAAATAGTGAAAAGGCTCAAACTTGACTCACACAAGTCTGAGGCTTTCACTTCCAGGTGCTGGTGTTTGTATATTTTGGGCAGGTTTCACTGAAGAGGACAAGACAGCCAAGAGAGTCAGCCCCCTTGCCTTTGATTTTTTTCCCAGCCAGTGTTGTCAGAGCCTCCTGACTAATTAACAAAGGAAAGTCTTGTGCTTCTGAAGTGCAAGTGGCCTGACACCCAGAGCAATTTCTAGAGCATAGAGGCAAATATTCCAAGGAATACAAATGCAATAAGAAACAGTTCCCTAAAGGTTCCCATCCCTGCTGCATCCAGCTGGCTCGGCAATTATTTTTATTCATTAATATAAATTTCTATGGCAGCCCATAGTTCAATTTTAAATACCTACCATAACCTTCTGGAATATGTACACAAGCACTTTATGAAGCCTTAAAAACAAAATTAAGAAAATATCTGTACAGCAAGAGGAATACCAAATCTTCTGGGTTGTCCAGTGGCAGCCTTCCTGTTCTTCTGGGATTAAAAGAAAACAAACATAAACCCAGCAGAGCATAAAGCAAAAAGTAATGAACATGCCGAGGTATCCTTTGATAGAGGTATCAAGCAGGAGTGCTGTAATTGTTCAGCTTAGTTCTTCATTTTAAGAAACTTCTAACACTGAGAAGTGTCTTTGATCTGCACAAGGGAACAAATGGTTTTGATATGGAAAAAAATAAAGGTGCTTAGAGAGGTACATATCCTGTGCCTCTTGTATAATTACAGAAATGTAATCAAAATGGAGTTCTTTGGTGAGCTACAGGCGTCTTTGATGGGATTTGCACAAGGAAGTGACAGGAGAGACTCTGGGAAGGTGTGGGCCGGAAGCTTACTGCACTTGTGAAGAGAAGTATTGTGGTCTCCAAACTGCCATCAGAATTCTGGAAAAAAGATGCCTACCTCTAGACAGAGGTGATTATGCAGAAAACAAATTTAGAACTTATTTTGAAGTCAGTCCAAGTTTTATGTCACAGCATTTTTTGCCTGCATTCTTAGCATTGCTCTGGAATGACAATTGAAAAGGAAACTACCTCATCTAGTGAGCAGCCGCACTTCAGATGAGCTGTTTGAAACGCTGTGTGAAGGAACCATGTGCCTTATATTTCTGAGACTGCAGTAAACAAGAACACCTCATGACTGAGGTGTGCATCAAAGTTTAATTTAGGAAAAAAACATATCCAATCTCTTTCTGTAGGTAAAAGAAGTCTTGACAAGGCTTTCTGTTCTGTCTACTGGGTGAAATCCTGAATTTGCAGCTAGGACTGTAGAAACTGAACCCAGATACATCACCAGTACTGCTTTTTCCACTGGTCTTCCCAAATGGACCGCAGGCTTACCATTATTAGAAATTTCAACCAAAAGGTGTGATATGCCACTACCTACACGAACAGGAGGAAAAAACTAGCACATCAGGGACTTTCCCCTGCAAGTCAACGAGCATCAAGAGCAAGTGGAAAACACCAGATCCATCAGTGATGCTGGCATCCCAATCCACAAGCACCACAAGGCTATTAGTGACAGAGAAATACTCGGCGTCACATATTTGAATTACTGTGTCATGGTGGCCTCCAGTAACACCCTGTAAAAGGTCCTCAGAAATGTTTCCCCATACTCTCAGGAATGTGACAGAAACAGTTTGCCCTCAGCCAGGCTCCAAGCAAACAGAGCACATCATATAAAACCACAGTCCATAACTTGCTGCATCTCATTTGGTTACAGATGCAGATGCAGCCTTGTGCACGCATCTGGCCGTGGGTGCGTGACCGCTGCCACCTCTCCAGCTATTGCTCTGGGACACTAAGTTCTGCATGCAGTAGTCAGTGGCTTCATGGGAAAGGAAAGTAGCTGGAGCTGAAAGCACTGGGATCCAGCAAAAACAACTTCATTTTGCAATGCTCATCACCGCTTCCAGTGTCCCACCATAACTGTAGTAAATAGATTAAATGAAAGCAAGGGAACAGCCCAAGGTTCCCACGTACACTAAAACTGATGGCCACCAGATTCACAGAAGCAGTGAAGCAAGTGGTACGAATTAAACTCACAAGTGTTACTCATTTTTCTGGGTGTAAAACCCCCTATTTTTTAATTCAAATATGGAGGGAATCAGCAGTACAGTACATGCAAAATAAATTAGTGGTTCATTCCCAGACCCAGCAGGCCATAACTCTGCCTGCCCTGTTCTTGTTTCTATCTGGTTTTCGTCTCTGTGACTCATAAACCCAGCAGATTATTTCTCTAAAACCGCAGACATTGGTCCTTTCATCTACTTCTTCCCAGCTGATCTTCAGCTCATTTAGGACTTTGCTAATGTTTTGTTGACACAATGCTCTTGGTCATCCCTGACTTGTCTTCCCAAACATTTTCTGGACCCTTGTTGGCCATAGGGCCCTGCCAGCTTTCCACTTCAGTATCTTCCTGATCTAATGAGCTTTCCTACCATAGTTTACTGGCTGTGGTCCAGCTCTCTCAGACATTTCCAGACCCATAACCCAGTATGTTCTCTTAACTCTTATTCCCTGCCAACATCATTAGAACATGTGAATAACCTTAACTCTTACCACCCATATTTGTTTTTCCCCAGGAAGAACAATATGTCACTGCTTTACTGTTTTCCCTGTTGAAGGGGTGTTGCCAGCTTCTCTCCTTGATCTTTCCTCTGGCGTTTCTCAGCACTACTGGCCTTTACAGTCTCTTGTGGAGCTGCGCCCGCTCTTTTTCTCCAGTGAAAAGCAAACGAGAATTCTCCAGGTTTTCCTGCCATGGCAGGTGCTGCACTTCTGTCTGCGTGCCAGGAGTAGGTGCTGCAAGATGTCTACTCACCCACACACCCAGGGCTCCTGCCAAAAGCTGGCACCACCCCAGTGCTGCTGTTAGAGGCATCCCTTTCACCCAAATAAAAAAGAAGTGATTACCATCACCTTTGCCTAATTTCTGATGTTACCTTATAACAGCTGGCTGGTTTGGAGACGGTGTTTTTCACTGTTGACATAGAGCTGCAGTTTTGTTTTTTCTGTTTCTTCTAACATCTCCCAGGTGCTACCATCTTCCCTGGGGTCTCTACAAACCACTGCTACTGTGAGGAGATCATTGCCAAGACTTTAGGGTAATGGTTGGCCCAGGCTCCCCAGTGCAGTTTCTTGAGTCTCTGTCACCATCTGTGTTTAAGCCATACACAACCTCCCATCTCTGAATCCTTCCCATCTACCCCCATTGTCAGGCACTGTCTCTTCCCATAGAGCCAAGCTTTTCTTGCTGGTTGAACACCAAATCAAATTAATCATAGAATGGTTTGGTTCAGAAGGAACCTTGTGCTACCTAGTTCTAATTTCCCTGCCACAGCCTTCAACTAGACCAGGTTGCTCAAGGCGCAAGCCAGCCTGATCTTGAACACTCCCAGAGATGGGGCATCTACCACCTCCCTGGGCAACCTCTTCTAGTGCTTCACCACCCCAATAGTAAAGAATTTCTTCTGAAGATCTAATCTAAACTCACCCTTTTTAAGTTTAAAGGCATTACCTCCTGTTCTATCACTACATGCCGTTCAAAAAAGTCCCTCTCCAGCTCTCTTGTAGGCCCCCTTTAGGTATGGGAAGACTGCTATAAAGCCTCCTCTGAGTCTTTTCTTCTCCAGGCTAAACAATCACAGGACTTTCAGACTGTTTTCATAGGAGAGGTGCTCCAGCCCTGTGAGCATCTTCACCGCCCTCTGGACTCTTCCCAACAACTCCATATCCTTATGTTGAGACCCCAGAGTAGGACACAGCACTCCCGGTGGGGAGAGGAGCAGAGGGGTGGAATCATCTCCCCCATCCTGATGGCCACATTGCTTTTGATGCAGCCCAGGATACAGCTGGCATTTAGAGTTGCAAGTGCACATTGTTGGCCCATTCTGAGCTTCAGTGTGTCTAGGTGGCCAAGAAGGCCAATGCCATCCTGCCCTGTATCAGCAGTAGCCAGCAGGACCAGGCACTGATTGTACTCAGCACTGGTGAGGCCACACCTCAAGTCTTGGGTTTAATTTTGGACCCCTCACTACAAAAAAGACATTGAGGTGCTGGAGCGTGTCCAGAGGAGGGCAGTGGAGCTGGGGAAGGGTCTGGCACACAAGTCTTGAAAGGGATGCCTGAAGGAGCTGGGGACGTTTAGTCTGGAAAACAAGAGGCTCAAGGGAAGACCTTCTCACTCTCTTCAACTCCCTGAAAGGAGGTGGTAGCCAGATGGGGGTCAGTCTCCTCTACCAAATAACAAGCAATAGGACAAGAAGAAACGGCCTCAAGCTCTGTGAGATTGAAGTTGGATATTAGGAAAAATGTATTTACCTAAAGGGTGGCCAGACATTGAAAAATGTTTCCCAGGGAAGTGGTGGATTCACTATCACAAAACATGTGCAAAAACTGCGGATGTGGCACCTGGAGACATGGTTTTGTGCTAACATGTTGGTGTTGGGCTAATGGTTGGACTTAATGATCTTAGAGATCTTTTCCAACACTAACAGTTCTATGCCTCTTGTCAAGCCACAGTCCCAAGTCTTTTTTCTAAGAGCTGTTTTCAATCCATTCTCTTCCCAGCCTGTATTTGTGGCCTTACACCTGTGCAGGATCCTGACCCTGGCCTTACTGAACTTCACAAGGCTGACAGGGGCCCACCTTTCAGGCCTGTCAAGGTCCCTCTGGATGACATCCCCTCCCTCCAGCAAGTCAGCATCACCACATAGCCTGGTCTTGTTAGGAAAATTGCTGAGGCTGTATGCAATCCCCGCGTCCATGCTGCCAACAGAGATGTCAAACAGTGCTGATCCCAATACTGATTCCTCAGTAACACCACTCATCGTTGGGCTACACACATTAAGCAGGTAACCAAGGCATTCCCAGTTGTTATTATTGCAGTCAGCACACGTGCCTCTGGCCTGGCCAAGCCACAGCCTCTCCCCTGCAGAAGATGCCCCTCTGGGACTGACCATGGTGGTGTTAACTCACACCACACTTCCACACTCACAATTTTGCCCAAAGGAGGTCTGGAGAGCAAAACCAGCGTGTTTCGTACAGAACAGCTCACCCCAGCAAGCACTTGGAGTCAAGGTCATGCCTGGAAAAGCAGTTTTACCTTTCAATTATTGGTTTTCTCAGTTTGTATCAAAACGCAAAGTGGGATTGCGAAAAATAATACTTCAAAAGATTTCAGCACGAAAAAGTTGCTACATGTTTCTGGCACAGGGGTCTGAATTAGAAAACTTCAAATATGTAAACACACCCAAAATGCAACAAAAGATCAGGCCAATCATATCTGCCACATGACTGACTTTATTATAACTGGAAGCCATACAGGTACTGAACACGGATTTTTTTAATACTTTTAGATATTTTGTGAGCTTCAGAATGGGAATTCTTGGCATGAATACTGCTTGAAAAGGGCTTTTCAGCAAAAGTATTAACCTTACAGGATATGCCAAAATGAAAAAGCCATCTATCCGTGGAATTCCTGTATCTTTTGGCATGTCCATACAATAGAAAAAAATTTGGGGGGGTTTATTTATGATTATTATTTTGGAAGCTCAGTAGTGCACTCGAGACTTTAATCCTAGTAGCTGAATTGTGCGGTCAAACCACTGACCTGTGGACTACTTGCAAAATAGAAACTTACAAAGGGCTTGACAAAGGTTATTTCTCTCTGCAAAGCCACAAAGGTGCCAGTAGGCTTGGGTCCAGGTGCCAGCCTACAGCTTTCCCCTGAGGACATGGAAAACAGGGAACCAGCTCTGGTTTTCACCCTGGAACCCTTCCTGTTCCAGGAATGGCAGCCAGGCTCCCTTGGGGTTGAGCAATGAGCAAGATCCTCTGGGTTGAGTGTCCCCATCTCATCCCATCCCATCCCATCCCATCCCATCCCATCCCATCCCCACCACTGCTTCCAGCGCTGGCATGCTGCAAACACCCCTGGCTAGGCTGGTGGCACTGCCTTCCTCTGGTGTGTGAGAGGCAATGCCCACAGTTTCATTTCTCAGCAGGCCCCACTCAGTTCAGTGGTAATAACATGTTTGCTGCAGGATGTAAAAATAGAAATGTATGGATGTGGTAATCCCTCCCTGAAAGCCTGGCCAGTGCTGCTTAGGGAATGGCTAAACAGGCAAGCTAACCCCCATCACACTTTCTTTCATGTTTTTCATCATCTCTAGCTGTACCTGCGCTGCAGACTGAAGGTGGCCAAGTCTGAGAGGTGGGGTTGAGAAAAAAATGAACCAAGGACGTTGTTTAAGCAGGTTTTTCTGTTAAAGAAATTGTGTCAATTCAGAAATCTTACATCTTCATGAAAGTATTTTTAGCTACCATTGCTACAAGCCCTGCCTTAAGTCTCTGGAGCTAAAGCCAGATCTTAGCAAACAAACTAAAGCATAATCCCTCTTTTTCAATATACTTACCTGTGTGAATTTCTGGCATACAGCACACTGGCAGAAAATCAGCACTTTTCACACAGGTGGGGGGGTTTTTTTGTTGTTTTTTTGGGGGTTTTTTGTTTGTTTGTTTGTTTTTTGTTTTGTTTTTGTTTGTTTGTTTGTTTTTTCACACAAGTAAAAGGAAGAGGAAAAAAACATTTAGAAAATAAAAAAAATAAAAAAAAAAACAAGGAAAAAAATTAGAGTGGGGAGAGGTGTTGTGTTCAGGCATATCCAACATACATTAAGAAATTCTTCTCAATTCTCCTTCTTTTAATCAGAGATCTGTTCATCAAATCCACTTTAGAGAACTGATTTAGTACATTGCTGGCCAGTTTTAGGTGTTCTCCACATGAAACACCAGAGATGCCTCTTGGTCATTTTTCCCTTTCAACAATGAAGGCAAGGAAAACAACAATAGGCAAGGATAGGGGAAGAAAAGGAATAAAGCTGAACTTTGGTAATCCATGTGTAGATTCCATCACAGCAAAAAATATAGTCAGTCTAATAGCATATACAAGGCTGAGTATATATAATAAAAGCATATAGCAGTATACAATGTTTACTGACAATACTGGGTCAGTAAACAGTTCAACTAGAAATGCAAGTGATGAGGTAGTTTTTAAGGTGATGATGCTGATGGTGCTGAAGGAGAAGCTCCTCAGCTATTCCATGGCATTCCCGTGCTTTCTCCTGAGAACACTGCTGGCTGAGGGAGTAGGTGAGGATCTCATCCTGCTCATTGCATGTGTCACAATATTCCAGTGGAATTTCACCCATACCAGCACATAATCCAGGGGCTGCAGTTTGTACTGGATAACAGCCTTTTGTTCCCACCTCTGTGGCAGAGCAGAGCTGCTCCTGCTCCTGGCACTGTGGCATGGAGTGGCCTGCCTGCTCAGTGCAAGGCCCTACCTGTTGACCACACAAACAAGAGATGCTGCAGGCACAGGCACATCTGTGTCACTGCTCATGAAAGACTTTCCTGGTGTGACAGGAATGCTCTGGCCAAACTGACAGCACTCTGGTCACAGCCTTTCAAATCCCTGAGCACAGCACCATCACCTTTGTGGAGGCTTGCATTCTTTCATGGCCTGGAAGCTCTACCCAGGTGTGGGACAGAGCTGGAGCCCCTGTACTCTCGTGTTATTTTCATTGGCCTGTTTATTTCTATGTGGGCTTGCAACCCAAAAAGCCAGCTGTATCCTGAGCTGCATCCAAAGCAGAGTGACCAGCAGGCTGAGGGAGTTGATTCTGCCCCTCTGCTCTGCTCCTGTGACACCCCACCTGGAGCACTGCATCCAGCTCTGGGGTCCCCAACACAGGAAACACATGGATCCATTGGAAGGAGTCCAGAGAAGGGCCACAAAGATGATGAAAGGGCTGGAGCACATCTGTGAAGATGGGCTGAGAGAGCTGGAGTTGCTCAGCCTGAAGATAAGATCCCAAGAAGACCTCATGGCAGCCTTCTGTGACCTAAAGCAGGCAACAAGAAAGCTGGAGAGGAGCTTTTTACAAGAGCATGTAGTTATAGGACAAAGGGGAATGGCTTTAAACTGAAAGAGGGCAAATTTAGATTTAGATGTAGGAAGAAATTCTCTGCTTTGAGGTGAGGCAATGGAACAGGTTAGTGAGAGATGGTAGATGCTCCAGTCCCGGAAGTGTTCAAGGCCAGGTTGGATGGGGTCCTAAACAACCTGACCTAGTTGAAGGTGTGCCTGCCCATGGCAGGAGGGTTGGACTAATGACATTTAAAGGTCCCTTTCAATTCTGTGATTCATACTTAACATCCCAGTCCTGTGAGATTGTGCATCAAACCCCAACAGTTTTCAGATCTTAGAGAAACCAAACCTGCTCCCATTGTCCATAAGTTCACCTCACAGCCATCATCACTGGGCTCTCAGTGGTTTGAAGACAACAGGACAAAAAGGTTTCCAGGATTTTCTCCTACTGTTTATATTGCCTGAAACAATGTTTTTCTCCAGACATCCCCAGATCTCAGCAGCCAAAAGGCAGGGCTGTATTTACCCTGGGACTAAGAGGAGCAAAACAAGGAAAACAGAGGAGTCTTGCAGACAGGAGATGGGGATGGGTGAGCCAGAGCTGGCTCAGGGCTCCGCCTGCACCCGCTATGCCGTGAACGCCTCCCTGCCTGGTGCTGGCTCTGCGGCTCTCAGATGGGCAACAGAGCAACCGTGACTGGCACTTGGCAGCCGCTGTGCCGTGAACGCCTCTCTGCCTGGTGCTGGCTCCGGCGGCTCTCAGATGGGCAACAGAGCAACCGTGACTGGCACTTGGCAGGAGGATAATTATAATCTGGGCTCTGCAAGTGTGGGTTAGCTCTCACTGAAATAAACTGCTCGAATCTATGATGAATATCAACATTGTAGGCACAAGGGGCAAGGCAGTAAATTGTAGTAGGATGAAATACCTACATTTAATTATGCGAAATTATATAGAATTTGAGAGTTTTCCTGATGCATGCTATTTAAAGCTATGCCTAAGTGCACTTCCTTGTCTGAATAAAGCAGCTTTTATTGCAAGATGTGGGCTTACTTTGCAGTTTACAATTTTTAGTCTTCACCACATTTTGTCACTTTCTTATTTCTTGACTGATGTTTCTGAACACCTTATTTCAAATAATAGAACAGAGCTCAAGTGCTGCACTATATACAGCCTCTTAAAAATTCATGAGCAGCGTTCTGTTGATTTTTTTTCCTCCAAGATATTCATACTTGAGTATGCTCTTCACTGAAGTGTGTAACACATGCATGCACAGAAAGTAGTCATTGCTCCACCAGCCTAAAATTCATGCACATGCACACCATGTGGATGGTGCCAACCCCATTGATTTTCATTGCAAATAATTTTTGATCAAACCAACCAGGAGTATTTAAATAGCCCCAGACCGGCCCAACAGAGCTCACTCTTAGTCTCCAAGGTTGAGCCCTGCTTTGGGACACTGCCTTGGGAGCTCTGTGCTGCACTCTCATCATGGTGGGGCTTGCAAATTACAAAGTAAGGAGCATCCATCTCAATGCAGAGGGACACCTAAATCGTTTCCAGTGTGGGCAGAGGAAATGACCAGCTGGGGAAGCTGAAAGGGTTGCCACCCACACAGTTCAGCAGCCCTGGAAATAAAAGAGGGTTTATGTGCAAATAAGAGCCTGGAATATTCCTGCCTGACCAGCTTGGCATGCAGGATTTTGCAGAGAGTGAGCTTACAGCCGCAGGCCAGTAAGGATGCACAGGATGTCAACAGAGAGACTGAAATTTTGTTCAGCCTCAGTGAGCACAACATTTTGCTGGTGATGGTGACCCAGACCTGAACCATTTATTCACATGCAAGGACACATGGAAATATTTCTGATCTGATGTTCCTGCCATTACCCAGCTCTGAGCACCCTCCTTGAGCTGCAGGGCTGTCCTGAGGGATGGTCAGTCCTGCACGAGCCTTGCCGCTGCATTGGCTGGTAGAGCCTGGGCCTGGTGGTGAGGCACCAAGATCTGATGTCCTCCAGGTGTACAGGACACAGGACAGTGTAGTCATGGCTTTGTTTCTCAGTGTTGTGGTTTAAACCCAGCCAGCAACTAAGAACTGCACAGCCACTCACTCCTCCCCTCTACCTCCCCAGTGGGGAGGAGAAGAGAGAAGAAAAAAGTAAACATTGCGGTTTGAGGTAAGAAGAGCTTAATAATTGAAATAAAATAAAATAAAATAAATAAAATAAAAATAAAATAAAATAAAATATTATAATAACAATACTAGTATTGGAAAGGAGAGAAAGAGATGAAACCCAAGAGAAACAAGAGGCACGACACACTTGGTGACCAGTCCATCCCCAAGCAGCAATCCTCCTGGCCAACTGCCCCCAGTTTCTCCACTGGGAATGGCATTCTATGGTATGGAATATCCCTTTGGCAAGTTTGGGTCAGCTGTTCTGGCCCTGCTTCCCACCAGCTTCTCATTTGTCTCCTCACTGGCAGAGCATGACAAACTGGAAAATCCTTGAATTCAGGTCAGCACTACTGAGCAAAACCAAAGCGTCAGGATGTTACCAACATTATTTTTGCACTCAGTTCAAAACATAGCATTGTACCAGCTACTTTGTGAAGAAAATTAACTCCATCCCAGCCAAAACCATGACACTCGGATACACTATGAGGTCTTCATATTCCCTGGTAGTGAAGGGGAGTAACCACAGACATAACTCACCTCATTGCATGGGACTGCAGCAACATTTACCAAGCAGATTTTTTCAGCATAGTATCAGAATTAATGAAAGAATGAAAGAGCTTCATAAATAATAAAAGAAGAAATCTCACTTGAATTTAACTATTTCCCCTGGCTGAAAAGCAAGCAAATAAATCCAAAGAATATGCTTTGTAGACAGGCCCATATTTAATACTTAGTTGAAGAATCTTAAGATTTCATCTATGGATATATGTTTCATGTATGGATATTTGTGGATAGTTATGTTACCAGGACAGTGGAAGGAAATGACTGTAACCTAAGGATTGCTTGTCCTTAAAAATAAAATTAATCAAATTCATTGGGAAAGATACTTTAAATTTCAATCTTATGGAGCCAGAATCATTCAAGAGCAGCCTCACTAATTTCAGTGTGTCTACAGACACCACAAACATCAGTTTTCTTTTGCAGCTGTGCTCCACCGAGATAATTTTAACTGTATTAATAACTTGAACATCCTCTTCCCAAAACATCAGGATGAATGCAGGCAGGATGAATGCTGCCACAAAACAGCTCTGCAAGAGCAAAGGCAGATGAAGCTGAGGGGAGCGAGCTGGTGCAGCAATGACAGAAACCCAGGCAAATTAGCACAGGGCATCCCTTAAACTGCAGTACTATGGAAGCCGAAGGCTCGGATAGCGATGCTGACAGCAAAATGCTCAGTGATTTCACTGCTCGTAACACAAGATGAATCACATGTTCTTCGTTGAAAGCTAATTAGATGAAGTGTCATCTCCCAAAGGCTCAAGCCGTGCATATGACAACACCCAGATCACTGCCTGAGTGGGTGTTTCACAGCCTGAGCAGTGAATTGCTGTAAGTCACCAAAACTGCCTCCAGCTGGGTGAGAAGGAACAAGAAGGGATGGGGATGGGACACGGTGGCTGCACACAACACAGGTAGGGAGAGATGCACAGTCTGTGATGTCCAGGCTGGCTCCCTCTCCCAAGGGACTGAGGCTGGCACTGGCAGTGGAGTGGGAAGTCTGGGAAGGATGGACTCACTGGTTGAGAACAGGCAGGGCTGTGACCCTGCAACAAAATGCTAATGCCTGCCTCACACTTCTCCCTCTCACTCTTCATCACCCAGCAGCAGCAACTGCCACTGCTCTGGTACTCACTCCATGACCTCCCCAGGCCCAGTCCCACAGCCTGGGGCAGCAAAACACCCAGGAAAGTTGTGGGTTGGCTGCGGCATGGGGCCAAGCCAGGAAGGGAAGGACCAAGGAGGAGGCCAGGGCTTCAGACCAGCTCTGCTTTGTAAGACCGTTCAACACGCACTTGCTTCAGTGGCCTCTAACTCAACTGCAACACAGCAAATGAGGAACAATAGTTTGGTTATATTACTAAAAAAAAGGTGTGACAAAAATTACTTCAAACATTTAAAAGTGTTGTAGTTGAAGGAGCAACTAGGTTGTTGGCAAAAAGGGAGGGAGGAAACTTTACTGAAGAGATGGGAGAGGGCACTGACAAAAAATCATTTGAGAGGACTAAGTTATGATTACACTAAGCTTGTCCTTAGTCCTTTTTTGTTCTCCATATATTAACATTTGAATGCCAACCTGCTTTTCTTCCCAAGCTAAATTCTGTTTGGTGATCAAACCACAGGATCAGTAGGTTACAACAAGAGATGCCATGAAACCATTAGAGCTGCACTTGAACGAGGCTGCACTTTGCTCCTCCACTGCCTCACCACTTTCTTGAGAGGCATCTTTGAAAATTCCTGAGGCCAAAACACTTTATTATGTGACACACACATCTCAATCATCTTATGCTTAGACTTGAGGCACTACCCTGCAGCAGGCTGGATGGTAGAGAAAAGCATACACCGCTGTTACAGCCACGGGTCCTGCTGGAGGCACCTTGCCTGCATCTCCTGCACAAACCATCCAAAAATTTTAAACATATCTGGGTTTGCCCCTTCCTGCAAACCCCTAGACTAGCAAATAACGAGTGTGAGACAGCCGAGCTGCATGTGGAACACTGTACACTGCAAATGCAGGCAGGCTTGGAGTCACACAGCGCCTGTCAGGTCCCGGGTCATCACTGAAACCCAATCTCTGCACCTCCCGTGTGCAGCTGCCGCTGAGACCCGCCTGGACCGTGCCAGAGCCCGTTCCCGGCGCACAGGGCCGAGCGGTGCCGCGCTCCCGGCTCTCCCAGGGGCTCGGCAGCCCCTGTGCCCCCGCTCCCAGCCGGACCAAAGGCTGCGGGTATCCCGGCACAGCTCCGCACACCCACAGCGCCCTTTGCCGGCCGGAGCCTGGGCAGGGGCTGCCTCGAGCCCCAGCACAGCTGAAACTGGCGGGGCAGCAGAGGGGAAGGGGTGCATCAGCTTTGGTACCCGTAAAGTCCCGCAGCAGCCCGGGCCGCTGTCCTCAGAACTGCCAGAGACTACTCAAACCTGAAACTAGCAGCGGCTCAGGCAGGGCAGAGCTCACAGAGCTGCAAGAGAGCAACCACAGGCAATTCAGACAATTTCTCTTTTCAGCAAGTACTCAGCTGCAAGCAGAGTGCAAGTAAACAGGAATGATTTAATTACCGTATAAAAGTAATTAATTACACACAGGAATCAACAGGGATGCCTTATGAGACACTGGTGGCACATTACTGTCAGCTGTAGAACAGTTAGCCACAGACCTACATGAGCAAGACCAGACACTAGTTTCTGCTCTTCGAGTAGCAGAGTCATTTTGGCAGAGAAAAATAGGGTTTAAAAACATCACCAAAGACCATAAAGCAATTTCAAAGCAAGTAACATAAAACCAAGGTTGGAGTTGCTTCAGTGTTGCCCGTGAAATATGAAAATAGGCAGCTGATCAAATTAATTGGTATTGTTCATCAGGAGGTTTAGTTCTTTCTGTTAGGGGGCTGGGGATGACTTACATGACCTTAAGTATGGATTAGGCCAATGCTGCTCGTAGCAGCTGGACTGAAGGACAGACCATCCTCTCCCAGCTCCTTCCACCACTTAGTGCACGGCCCCAGCATCCACAAAACACTTCATGTGCTTCCTCTCCATTCCATCCCTTCTGCCAAAAGCATAGAATGAGTCATTTCATCTGAAGTTAAGAATCTAATGTCTACCTTTGGACTGTGATCCCATGGCAGCCATGACAGCCACTGGGGAACTAGATCCTGCTGCCCGCACGTTGAGCAATGATGTCCCAGATGACTTCAAGCATGGTGGAAGATGTACCTTGAGTAGCAGGTGTGACCAAGGACTGACAGGAGACCTGAACCTTTCCAGACAAGCGGCTGAGGGCCAGGCAGGACACCTTAACAGCACCTAATGTGGCACCATGCAGAGACAACCAGTCAGTGGAGTCAGTTCAGCCTGCTGAATGAGTCAAGATTACCTTAAAGGAACTTAGTACCAGCTCACCTGCTCTGCTCAGCCATACACACCTAAATCCAGACATATTTAGGTGGCTTAATCCTGAGTTGAATCCCACAGAGAGTCTACAGAAAGAAAGGGGACTTATCTCCCATTAACTCACTCCTGTTGCTCATGGTTTTGCTGAAATAGAACTAGGTCCTTGCCCCATTACCTTCAGATAATCATCAGAAACCTTGTGACATATGGCAACTAACTCCAGCCAGGTATCAGTTCCAAGGCTGGGGTTTTTTATTCTCCTTGAGGAACTAACAGTCCAGTGCAGCATCAGCCCATCATCTAGGAGATTATACGTTCTTTCACACACAACATCAGGTAGCCCACCTTACGTACATGCTGTAGATTTGAGCAATATATCTGGAAAATCAAGGAATGGACCAATATCAGTGCTGGCATTTTATGCAAGCTCACAGAAAAATAGTCAGACATCAGCTATCCAAATTTCTAGAAAACAAAGAACTCCATTTAGACGCCTGAATGCCAGCATCTATGCTATTTGAGATGCCCTGAGGCACCCAAGATACACATGGGGTTGGCAGATACCACATAGGACCTATGGAAGCAGCAGCTGGAGACATGGAGACCATGGACGATACCCCAGGGTGTCTCAAATGGTACTCAATGCCAAAGCATAAGCAACTGAACCAAGTTCTAAAAATCATGTTTTATACTGAAGTCAGCCATAGCTCTCCCGTACCTAATCAACGTGTATCTTGCAAAGCAGCTAAGCTGAAAAAGAGCTACAAAAGAATTGCATCCTTATTTCAGGTCTGCTGAAATCTGGCAGAGCTTACAGACTGTGTCAGCTTATTTTGTTATGAACATATAATGCTCACTGAACCCCATGAGCTGCTGTGATAACAATCTGTGCCAGCTTGCTGAATGGATTCCTTTCAGTTGCTGCGTCTGAAGTTATGTGGCTAGAACAGAGCTTCTGCAGTATACCAGTGCACCAGAAACACCAGGTTTTAGCTAAGGGAGTAAGAAATCTGTCTGGAAAGATTAATGGGCTCAGAATTGGTTATCAGACCGTAGGAGCAGAAGGTCATTGTGTCAAGGCTCCTGGCTACTGCAGTGAGAATGTACTACTGGCTAATCCTCTTACAAACACATGCACTTCCACGAGGAAGAATACCTCTAATGATTTAAATCCAATTTTAATATAATCAGTGCACTGTTTATTATGATGAGGTTGTTATGGCACTACAGTCTTAATTGAGCTAGATGACAGAAGAGGATACAAGTCTTTCATCTGCAGTTAATAAATCTGGGGTCCCATGAAGGCTGTGTAGATCTTTCATAGAATCATCGAATAATTTAGGCTGGAAAAGACCTCTAAGATCATCCCAGTTCAACAATTAACCTGGCACAACCAAGTCCACCACTAAACCATAATCCTAATGTCAAAGCTACACATCCTTTAAAAATCTCCAGGGATGGTGACTCCCCTATTTCCCTGGATCTCTTCCAATACTTGACAGCCCTTTCGGTGAAGATGTCAGGACCCAGCAATAAACTTTGTACCGTAAGTATTTCCAGCAATTGGTGTTAAATGAGCATGACTAGATAGATTACTAATTTTCTGGACTATCAGCAAGGAGCAGTGACACAATTTTTCCTTTAGGAGTTACTTAGAGTGAAACAATCATTGCCCAGGTTAAATCTAAGAATAAAATTAGGAGACCTAAGTGGTTAAAACCCAGAAAATATGACTTGTCTTTGGATTTTATTATTAGGAAACTTAATAAGAAACAGTTATTTGTATGTACCAGCATACACCTTCCCATCCAGAACCGCACAGTAAGTCATTTTTCCCTAACACGCACTTAAACAGCCTCCCTCCTTGAGCACAGGTTATGTGAGTGAATACTGCCATCTAGGCAGGCTTTTGGAGGCAGCACCTATTTTAGAACATTAATCCATGTTTGCCAGGGAAAAATATACTATTACCCAAAACCGAGGAGAAAGGAACAACTTTTTATACTATTAAAACCAACACACCACCAGTCGCTGAAAACACAAAGCCTGCCCTCAACCAGATTGTAGCAGTCCACATTAAGAGCAAATATTTTCTACATGTTTATTAAGAAATATATTATCCCATATTTCAATACAGGCAACTTGAACTTAAGCTTTGCACTAAATCAGAAATAACTTTTTTCTGTGAAAACTGTAAATACAAAGTATATTTTATTAAGGCTATTAATTACCAAAGTACATTTTACTAAGGCAGTACTATAATTGCATCTATTGTATATGCTTTGAAATACAGTAACAGTACATTTTTAGGAGACAGTTACTAAAATATCTATTAATGTTTTACAAAGGCAGAAATAATTTTTAAAACCATTTTTCTTCATATAGCCAAAATAGCTTCCATCCAATGCAAAAAAAATATAAAGTATGTAATGCACGTATCTTATTTCAGACAATAAAGTTCTATACATGGCATTTACAGACTTACAAGATTCAACAACAATCTCATTTTGATTGGATACATTAAGAATTAGCTTCATTGTCAGGTGTGGAATTCTTTAGGGAATGCACAAACTATGAAGACAGAATCTTACACAAAATGGTAGGACCTGAAAAGATAAGTTTAGCACTTTCCATGGATCCAGTGATATTGAATGTGAAGTTATCCTCCTCAAGTTCCTCCCTGGTGTGTTTCACCTGCCACCTTGAGGATTGTCCTCAGCAGTTTTGTGTACAAAGGTATTCTTCTTCCTCTCAGAAAGACCCCCCTGAATAATCACAGAATTGTGATTATCTGGCCACCCATCTCCTCAACCCCACCCCAGTCATTCCCCTATTGGGTAAGAAGCAATGCAGCATGAGACTGATTTGTACAGAGAGCAAAGCAGGCAAAAAAGAAGAGGAACTGCTTTTTGCACAGCTGCTTAGTAGAAACACATTCCAATTCTAGAAGGAAGGATACTGCAGCAGAGATGTACCAATTAAGCCTCTCACTCACAGCAACAAAGCAAAAAAAGCTCTCCTCCCCTCTCAAGAAAAATGGACTTCCCCTTGCAGAAAAGGAAATCAGTATTAGGGACTATTTTACATGAAGCCACTCAAGTAAAACACTGATGCCACCCGTTAAAGCAGGTCTCCATCACACAAGCTAGGCTGGCTGCGTAAGGTTTATCGTGTTGAAAACAGTCACATTCAAATAATTTCTTTGGGTTCTTCCAAAACAATAGCAAAACAAAGAGACTACATGAGCATAACATGTTTTATTGAATAAAATTCTGCTTCTAATATTTACACAGTGAAGTCTAGATGTAACCTAGTGAAGCATGGCAATGTGCAATTTTCATTCAACATCTGGAATATCTTTAAATACATCTGAAACTACTTACTGTAACAATCACCTGCCCATCACTGATTTCATAATTAAGGAAAATTTGAACTTGCTGAAGAATAGCCAAGATGAACATTCAGGATAGCTGAGTTAAAAGAAAAGTGTGCTAAGTAAATTCCAAACCCAAAAGATCTGATTAAAATGTCAAGAGTTTTGAAGGCAGCTTCTGTATTTCCCTGTTGTTCTTCTCCTCTCTGCAGAAAAAGATGACAAAATAAATTATAAATCTGAACACTGAAACTAATATCTGCACATTAAACAGACAGCACACTCCAGGGTAATCTTAGTTCTTAATTCATAATGTCGTAACTTCAAGGTGTATGAACTAAAACAAATTACTACCAATTACTTACTGATTTTGTATTAAATACTATTTTACATCTTTAAATCTGCCAGGGTAGACCCACAGAAATTAGAAATGCTGCAAATGATACCTAGAGTCAACACACTACTAATTATTGCCATTCACGCAAAGAAATTTATGATGAACTACCTTCCCTCCTACTCTAGAGTGTTAAGCAAATGTTTTGTATTTGTTCTACTAGATATACTATCATTCTATTATTACAGAGAAGAGGGGTCTGCTAAAGAAACTATAGTCAATACCTTTCCTGTTTACAGGGATTTTTTTAAAGGTATTTCAGTACTGATCTTGCGTGAGTTCTCAGCAATGTCTGAATGCAAGTACAGACTTGCAGCAGCCATACTAACAGTCCAACTCATAGCTCTAGTACTCTGATATATTATATGTGGACTACTCACTTGTTGTAAGACATGATTCACTGACCACCTGTATGATTTTTTTTATCCAGAAGGAAAAGATTATAAACCAGGAATGTTGTGTCCTACTCAAGCTTCTGGAGGTTGTTTATTCTAGTGGGTTACAGATAGCACTTATTAAGCAGGCAGTCAAGCCTGCCACATTTGTGATTTATGTATTGAAAAAAAAATGGTTGTTAGTCTCAGATGAAAAAGATCTTGCACAGTCTGTCATATATTATGTATCAAACAGGGAGAGAGGAAGTACAGTTGTCCTGTTCTCAAGCTAACCTGTATGAAGCCCTTCAACAGCCAGGAGTGCAAGGAAGACACAATTACTAACTAAAGTACCTTCCAGCTCCCTTCCTGTTTCCCAGCACCAATTTCAGCAACTAGCAACCAATTTCAACTGCACGCTTGGAAAGAAAAATAAATTTAAATCAGCCCCCTAAGATCCCCTAACATCACCTTTAAGCACCAAGATTAAACTTCTCGTAAAATAGTTCTGCAATGAAGTTCAGTGTGACAACTCTGAATTTTTAGAGACTGTAACAGTAACAATGGTTCTCGATGAACACACACACTCTCATGGAGGTAAAGTGTAACCTAGTTTTAAAATTCAGAATTTGACAAGAAAACAACATATGCAAATGTGGTAGTAAAAGCTGCAAAATATAACAGAAAAGTACTTGGATACCTGCCATTTCTATGTTACAGTCAGCCCTCAATATATTTGTGAACAACAGTATATTTTATAAAACTTGTCACTATTTTCTTCGATTTCATGGCTATCTTCTGTTTCTTCTTTTAGGGTTTTTTTTCCCTCCTCAAACAAACAGCCAGACACTGTTCCATTTACCCAGGAAATGCATATACATCCTAATCTCACTGCTTTTATCTTTATATGCTTTCCAACTACAGAATTATCTGGAACACAGCTGCCTACCTGGAAGATATTTCTCATATACCTAACATAGCCACAAATTTTAATAACTGAGAAGCTGCTGAAAGATAGAGACTTTGCTCTTGCCTGTCTCGTTGGTGAGGTACACAGGACACATTAACAAACACTGTCTTTATGCAGGAAATCCATCTGCACTGGCAAACTCAAGATAAGCAACTACCTGTGTGTGAGATGCTGTCAACATAGGCTGAACAAAACTAGATGTACATTAAGATAATAAGGCTAACTTTAGAAATTATTAACCACAGTACCCCGATTTTATTACTCTTCCAGTTCTCTCTCCCCTATCCCTCTGGGGGGAAATGAGAGAGGCTGTGTGGGGCTGAGTTTCCAGCTGGGGTTAAACCACAACACCAGCTTGACTATTTCTGTAACTCAAAAGCAAACTCCACACCCCTCTTCACCACAGGGAACTCCCAGCTGCCCTGTCTCTTCAACAGTAGGACATGAAGAGGCCCAACCCCTCTAACACCAAGAAGGACTGACTGTGCTCAAATCCACACAAACTGTATAACCATTTCTTAGAACAACATAAGAGATGGTTTGGAACACATAACTTCACTCTGTACCAATGGCAAGTAATAAATGTTACCGTGAGTACAAAAACAAGCACATGTAAAGCAATCCTTCAATTTCTTAGAAACATAAGTGGGCTACCTTACAGGCAAACTCTGTGGAGTTGACAGCAGAATGGAGCTCTATTGCAACTGCTGTGTCAAGTATGTAACACCAATGTGTAGCAAACAGAAAAATAAGGGACTACTCCCCTGAAATGTGCCTTACGATAAGGCACAGTAATGTTCTCTCACAGAAAAACAAAGAAAAACTTTGAGTACTCACTCTGTAACACTAACATCTAGTCACACCAACCAAAAGATATGGTGCTATGGGTGCCAACATCTGGACGTTTTGTTAGACAAACAGGAAGCAGAATTTTCTGTGTCTTGACACTGTTTTTCAGACAACCTCTAATAAACCTGTTCCTTGATATGCTAAATCCTGGCAAATTTTTTAGACCAGGTTTAGCGTGGATTTCCAGAGTTGAAACAGGGTTGTGCACAAATTCAATGCAATTGAATTCAATGCAATTCAGAACCCATTTTTTCAGCTTATACCTCCCTCACTTTACCATCCTATAGAGGAACAGGGGGTTAACTAAGTCTCTGAACCACAAAATGCCCTCAGTTTGTCTCCCTTTTCTTACAGAGGTAACAGTATTTGGTCCTTTGGTTTCCTCTGAAAAGTAGCAAATCAGATGCTATCTAGCATGAGCCAGTACTTCACCTCAAGGAACAGATACAACCAAACCATTCTCCTTAGATAAGATACCCTGACTTTGTAACAGAGGTGCCAAACAACAAAAAGCAAATAAATCTTTAATGAGTTTACTTCAACCCAGATCAAAGGCAAGGGCAACTGTTATAAAAAGGATCGCACTGATTACATATTCTACAAAAAAGATGACAAGTCAGAAAACAGCTTTACTTTCAATTCCAAGGAAATGAGGTGCACCAAGAACTGCATCACCAGCTGGGCAAGGGAGGGGATTGTCCTGCTCTGCTCTGCACTGGGGCGGCATCACCTCCAGTGCTGGGGCAGTTCTGGGCACCACAATGTCAGAAAGACATTAAACTATTAGAGAGTGTCCAAGGAGGGCAAGAAAAATGGTGAAGGGCCTTGAGGGGAAGCTGTGAGGGGAGGCTGAGGGCACTGGGTCTGTTCAGCCTGGAGGAGACTGAGGGGAGACCTCACTGCAGTTACAGCTTCCTTGTGAGGGGACAAGAAAGGGCAGGCACTGATCTCTTCACTCTCATGATAAGGCAGGACTAAAGAAAAGAGCATGGAGCTGAGTCAGGGAAGGTTTAGGTTGGATATCAGGAAAAGGTTCTTCACCCAGAGGGTGGCTGGGCATTGGAACAGGGACCTTAGAGAAGTGATCACAGCATCAAATCTGACAAGAGTTCAAGGAGCATTTGGACGACAATCTCAGGCCCATGATGGGATTCTTGGAGTGTCTTCCACAGGGCCAGGAGTTGGACCTAATGATCCTGATGGCTCCCTTCCAATTCAGCATATTCTGTGATTCTGTGAAATGCTCTGGTACGTCAGTCACAAGCAATATTTGAGAAAAGTAGAACTACATTATTTTTTTGAGACATTGCATCACTGATAGCAATTCCATTTCTCATACAGAAACTCCACTATCTGCTATTGAGGGAAACAAACAGAGTGGAATGCCAAAAAGTTTCCTGAAAGTAACTCTGCATATACAGGAAATTAACATTATGGTATTGGTAGCCTTTTATCCACGGCTCTAAATTTAATTCACAGTTTAATGCAGAGGTAAAACAGACAGAAGATGGCACCCCTAATATAAGGCCCACCTTGGCCATCCTGTCTTTGGTGTCAACAGCTAAAAATCCCTTGCCTGTCCATTACAGTTTCTATTGTTTTCTTCTTTTCATTTCCCATATACAAGACCCATCAAGACTGTATCTCAAAAACTAGGTTACTTTGTTCAGTTAAAGGAAGCACAGAATACATTGTGTTAACACATTTTCTAAGCTCTTAAATTTTGATCATTATACACCAGAAGTTCTCCCACAGCAGAATTCTAAATCCTCATCAGCCCACCCCACAGTCAAATGTTACTTAGTATAATACTATAATGAAACAAAAGATGTTACAGACTGTAACAGACACAGGAATATGTATTACTTCACAGTCTTTGTGCTCTGCAAACAGACATCTTCAAGCATGATCAAATTACATTGAAGACCATAAGGAAAAAATATTTTTACAAGTATTAAACAGTAGTACTTTAACAGAACTATAAGACACTACAGATGCTTCATGTATTTCCAATGGTTTGTGTGTGTTTACAATACAGAGCCAATATTCAGAGTAAACTGGGTGTTATTTGTACATTGCAGGATTACAGACCACCCTGAGGAGTGAAAAATAATAAAACTTAACACTGTGGTTAGTATATTCTCTGCATAAGTATTCCTTTCACCCTTCACTTTATACTCTTTTCATTACTCAAGATTTAAGACACTTAATTTTTAAACTGATTAAGCAAGGTAATGAATTTTAAACACTGATTTCAATGGCAGTACTCAAAAATATTCCAACACCTTTAAGACTGAAGGTCCAAAGCCATAAGAGACAATTCTTACTATAAATAACTAAATAAACTAGTAAATTAAATAAATAATTTAATAATAAATAAATATTTAAATAAACAAATAGTACTATAGGCCCAAACCTTGCAGTAATCCTGTCAGAACCCTGGCAAGTAACCTGTCAGTACAAGCTGTTATTTCTCACCTGCACTACTGCTCAGTAGTTGATCATTCTTCTAAGAGCATCATAGCATTTCCATTTGTCTGGGATGTAGAAAGGCTCAAAGATGTGAGGGAAGGGAGTGTCATAGCCACATACTCTTGCAATAGGAGCTTCCAAATTCAAAAAGCATTCCTCCTGTTAATAAAAATACAGAATAAATCTTAGTGAGGACATTCTTTTCAGGAGTCTTGCATCACAAGTTGGGGTCATATGAACTTTGCCAGACAGACAGTCCTGGAAACTCAAAAGTTCTATTTATATCACTGAATAAGTAGTCATAACCAGAATAGTGCTTCCTCTTGCACAAATGTCCTTATTAAAAATACAAATTGTATTACTGTTATTTTCATTCTCTGCATGTGTGCTGCATTAAATCATAGGCAGACTGTATTTAGTACATCTGCTATACATTCAAAAAACTGCTGCCAAGAACCAAATATTTTAGGAGCAAAGGAGTAAGAGTCTCTTTCCTGTGCCACTTTAAAAATATAGAAAAATTATATAATCTAAGAGTGTATATTATTTGTTGGATAAAGGAACACCATATTCAAACTTCCTTGAACTCTTAGATTATTAAGGCTCTGTCTAAGCATTAAGCAGTTAGGAAAAGTAAGTGGATTTGCGTATCTCCAACCTTTGAGTTAAATCCATGCACTAGTCAATCCCCCACAATTTGTGTTCTACTTGGAGATCAGATTTGACAATGACTGAGAGTTTCATTACTTGACCTAGAACAGCACAAAATATTACAAATGCCACGTTGATTTGAAAGAAACCCATAAATATGTAATATTATCAGCCTTAATAACCAAATAAATAGTGAGGTTTCCATCCTCCTAGTCTCAAGTACCAGAATGATGGCATGCACCACAAAAAACTGCAAGAAGTGAGTGTAGAAATAACTTAGCCAGACTGAACTGATGTTGATGCTAATTATCAGCTCCCTTTTCTCCCCATATCTTTAGTATAGGTATTTGCTTTCCAAGGCAGACAAATGAAGTGATAAAACATGTCTCCTCCTGGTCTCTCCTTTATGGAGTGCAGCAACTGAGAAATCCTGGCCAACTTCCCCTGTACTTGGCTCAGCAAAATGGAAGATGAAGTATTATCTACCGGCCCTTTTCCACCAGGTCCACAGGGAAAACAGTTAAAAAGTTTTTCTACAAACGCTCGAACGAAAAGTTAAAATGCCTTTCTACAAATGAGTGCCAAGTATTTTCTCAGACTGATGAACTGTTTTGAATGCACGTTGCCTTGCAGTCCATGGCAGCCTAACTCTACCTACTGTACTTCCTATACATCACTATTTGGCAGTATAGAAGGTCCTGGTAACACACTGAGAACACAACCTTTCACTCCAGCATTGCGAAGTGGGTTTTCCTGGACAATGAACCAAAGCAAAAAGTCCAAGAAGTTGTGTGATTACACACAGTATAAATTACACTTAATAGTGCATTAATTCACCTAGAAAACTTCACAGTCTGAGTAGGTCTGAGGTAAAAGATAAAGGTAAACAATATAAATATTTTTGAGCTCCATTTCCAAGCACTCTTTTCTTTGCAAAGCAAAAGATTCACATTAGTACAAAACTGTGGAAAGCAGAGTGTAATAAGTCTTTTACCTGTCCATGAGATAGATAATGATGTCCTGCTCTGACCTGCTGGCAAGGTAATTTTGATGCTAAACAGACCTTGATTCCCATGTTGTAACTGACCAATAAGACAAGGCAATAGATTTTGGACCATCCCAAAACTGACTGCCCATTCCACCTGTCAGTTGCATTACATCAAAACGTGCAAGTATATTCTAGACCTGCAGCCCCCCAGCCCTGCAGTGCTGCTTTCAAGTGCCTAACACAGATCACTATCTAGAAGACAGACTGTTTAAACAAACTGGTATCTCCCCAGGAAAGACGTTAGGGAAAAACTAAAGTTAAAAGGTCTTGGAAGTAAAGTAGTAGGCATGGGATTTCTGGTTCAGTGTAAAATGTTTAGTTTTGAAAACCTGTAGGAAAAAGTCATACTCTATTAGCAGGATATCCATAACCTCCAAAATTCAATTAAAGTAAAAAATTATTATTTTGTTAGAAAATTAAGTGTTTATGAAACCAACAGCTATAGCTGTTACTTCAATCTACCTAAAATTTTCTTAATGTTAAAATATCCAACAAAACATTAAATTGCTGCTCTTCTTGCCCTGCTTCCTAACTGCAGAGGCCAAATTCTGGCCTCAGTTATTCAATATGACCTTTGCCAATTTTCCTTCATTTGCCTGATTTTCACTGAAAGCTTTCTGGAAAAAATGTTATTATATTAAGATATAAAGGCATATAATTGGTCACATAATTCTATTTCAACATTTGATGCTTAATATACTCTTACTAAGACTTTTCAAAACAACTTAAGAGCACAGGTCCCAGTAAAAATCTGTTCTTGAAATTCACAGCAATCATTCAAATGAATCACATATGCAACACTTTAGAACAATCACATGCCTTGATTTTTTAGAATAGGAGCTAAAACCAAGGACTTGCTGGATGTTGCATGATTGTATGTGAAATGGATCCTCCAGTATGTGGTACACTCAGTCTATTTGCCCAGATTACAATATCCCAGTATGCTAATATAGAAAATTTTATCCAAGTTTCTTTTAGCTTTATTTAGAAGTATATTTTACTTTTAACAGAGATGCAGGTACTCATGGCTAAATCCGGGTTCTGAGTTAAAAACTCTTAAAAATCTTTGAATGAGAACTGCAGACATTTACAGAGATATACAGTTCTACAAAAAGGATAAAATAAAAAATCAAGTCCATTATTCGGCATAACTGAAAGAAAACATTACTCATCCATCTGCAACGTATGGAAAAATAAAGCAATCTCCTCTGCCATTTGGAGGAAGTGCTTTCAGGCATCTGGGCAAGAAGAAGACAGTTAAAGGAGTTTTTTTGCTCCAGCCTGTCCCTCCTCTGAAGGGAATCTCTACAGTTCCACAGTCACAGTAAACAGACCTTCAAATGCAAACACTTTGGTAAGTAAGTATTGGTAAATGAGACTATTTAATGCATAGCTAGCAAATCAGACAAGTTCAAACTCAGTCTTTCCCCCTATTATAGTCTTAATTTCTTTATTTCTATATTTTTTGGATGTATTTAATTTTTCCCCTGTAGCTGACATGGATTAAAATCCATAAACAGGATTTTTTATTTTTCATTTCTATTGTGTGTAGAATATTTCCTAAGTGAGAAAGCGCTCCTTTAAAAATAAATTATTTCTGCAACATTTTATGTCATCAGTGTCTCTCCCACACTGTTCTTATTTTGCAACACTACAAGTACCCCAAAAATTAACAGCTACTAGAATGCTGGATGACTTCTATATGAGACCACTGATTTTACAACACCTTTTCCAGTGTAGGAATTTACTTTCTGAAGGATGATAAACAAAAAGTTTATATAAAGGCTAATATGAATACTAAGAGTTAGATAGAACTCTTGATGTTTATTTTGGTATTACAGCTATTATAATAAAAAGAAAACTAAACATAAAGTCCATTACACAAGGCAAACTGTAGGAACATTCTTCATGCAGGAATACTAATTTTTTGGCTGACAATAACAACAAAATTTAGACTCAGGAATTCATTTGCAAATGAATTGCAGGTTGCAAAGCTTTAATTAAATTGTGACCAGTTCTGTCAATTAGAACTCTGAATTTTGCCATCTCATCTACAGATTACAAAATTTAGAAACCACATATTTAATTAAAGAGCTTTTCAGAGGGAAAACTTACTGCATCAGAGTTTCACTTTCTGTTCTGGTTTTTTAATTCGGATTTATTTATGCTGTTGCCATAAACTAAAGTGTGGGGCTTAAACAATTAAGAAAATTTATTTCAGATCACTTTTCTCATGATTGTTACATCTATATTATCTATTACTTCCACATACAGATTTTCAATTGTAAATTACCTATTATTGCAAAAATAAGATGAAAGCTACTATAGGTTAATAATGAACACAGAAATCTCATTTACAATAAAATCTGTTCTTTCACTTATAGCTTCGATTTTCAAAAGAAGCTTTCCAAAGACATTGTCAATCAAGCCCTATTTTATAAAATGTGGATTTCATGCAATAAAGCTGACACTAAATAAAGACTAAATGTCTTTTTCCCTGATTTCAGCTTTAAAATAATGTCTTATTTTAAAAATCTACTTTTTATAACAGAAAAGTCAAGCGTCTCCCATTTTCATATGTTTCTCAGTTGTAGTACAGTACTTTCCTGTACAGCTGCAAGCACCAAATGCTACACATTTTAAACACAATTTGCTTTGACAACAAATATATGTCACATTCCTATGAACAGTCACTTCTATGAGCTACATAAGTACTATACAATGCACCCACGAGATATTTTCAAGTTGAGATATGAGTAGAGAGAGTGATCTATATATTCTTTCTTTAGAGGAACTTTTTTTTTTTCCGCCAGCTTAGCCATTTTTGTCTTAAAGTACTTTTATAAATCTTTTCCTGATAGTTACAACCATGACACAATTTTTCCTCAGAGAACTCTGCAGATGTAGGTTGTAAACTTTTAACTTCTATCAAATATTTTTCTCCCTTTCAAATCACTTTAAGACTAGATATTTATAACTTAGCAGAGATTAATAATGATCAATTTTATTTGTTACCAATTCTATGTAATTAATATCTTGTCAAATACAGAAAAATAGTTAGCTGCTAAAAATATTTATTTTTTAATTGCCAAAAGAGATCATACTTTTACTTACAAAATACTTCAGTAATTAGAAAACAAAGAAAAATTTAGGGGGGAAAAAGTCCATTCTGTGTAATTAATTGCCTTGCTACCATTAAAAAGCAATAACTGCAAATATTATCTTTGCAGTAATAAATCACATAAAACAGTATTTATAGAATAGGTCCCATTTATTGATAAAAAATAAAGTATCATAAAATGAACAATTCAAACACAGGCTTGAAGACTGCTTTGGAATTTCATTTCAGACAGCTTCAAAAATGAATAGAACAATCTTTAATAACCCAATACACAACTGGTATGGTCTGTTAAATTTTCCTTATCAAATTAATAACAGAACCACTCCAACAAACATAGACAGCAAGAGCATTAACTTGAGGCTGTTGGATGAGTTGTCTTGGTGGCAGAACTGCACAAAGAAATCAGCACTGCATTCCCAAGGTGTTTACAATACCAAAAAAAAACCAAAAAAACCACAAACCAAACAAGCTCAAAACTTCATTTATGTCAAATAATTATCTTTCAACAAGGAGGGAAATTAAAAATAATTATTTTTTATTTCTTTACAACCTAATCCTGTGTTTTATGCAAAAAGTCAAAGACTTTCTATGAAAATACTACACCAGCTAAATTGACTCTGGTAGAATCTAGGACTAGAATTGAAATATATTCAGCTCAGAAGAACACACAGACAGGAATTAAGGTCTTCCTGGCAAATGTACAATTTGCATTGTTTAGGGTACGTGGTACAGCCGCCAGTACAATTCTTCTCCACAAAATAAAGGGCACAAGACAGATACACTCAAGAGGATACGGAATGGCTTCCAGGTTATGGAATATGCGACTTTAAGTGAACCACAAGAACGTCTTTTGGCAAGTCAAGTTTTTGGTAATTAATTGCAATCCGCTAGATGATCACTTCCCACCTTTTTGCTACAAATACTAGAAATATTATTTTTTCCTAAGCAATATGTTAGATGTGCAGAATGTGACAAAATTATTCAAACAGAAGTTGTTCCTCTATATAGCAGCAAACCACCTTACAGCAAAGTCACTACAAATTATGTTATTCTATAGGATATTCCAAGTTTTCTGTACACTTTCTTAAGTGGCAATTACAAATATTTGCAGCGAGACCCAATATTTTCTAAAAGCATGCCCAAAGCCCAAGAGCTAGAATGATTTCCCAGGCCCATGAGTATCTAAATGTTCTTGCTTTGTTTAGCTACTTGGGATTACTAACTGATCTGTTCAGTAAATGATCCTGCAAACTGCTACACGTGCAATAACATGGCTGAATAATCCAAGGGAAATCAACAGAACTGAAGTGCCTGCATAAAATTATTCTTACATGAAAATACTGCAGATCACAGGTCATTTTTCTGCATGAATGAGCAGTTGTTCTGCACAACAAACATTTGTTAAGATTTCCAGTAATGATTAACCTACTTCTAATTATTTCCTACCTTTTAATAACAAAGGTAGAAATATGCTACCAATGTAATCAAACTTCATACTTTTCAATCATCATTTATCACCTACCATTCTAATTACTTATTTAAGTATTTTGTAAAAACATCTTCTGGTTAAGCTCAGCATGCCAAAAGTGACTGGAAGGATTTGCTGCTAAGAGTTTTAATAGTCAGTGAGTGATATTTTTATTTTTACAGCTGTTGAGGCAGCTGAGAGATTCTTGCAAAGACAGCCTTGTCAGTCTACGTATCTGGCACAGTAAAATTCTCCTAGAAGTATTTCACTCAACATGCACTAATGAACTTCAAAGGAAATGCAATTTCAGCTGCTGTTACTAAACAATTTAAACCAGCACATTTCTCTTTTTATATTGAAGCATTTGCATTTTGGGACAGCGAAATGAGAATGAAGCTGTCAGTGTGACTGTCACTAAATCCCTCCCCAGGGCAAACCTACAGCTTGGCCAGGCAGCCAGGGCACAAGTATAAAGGAACTACCCTGTTCTCCCATGAAAAGGTCAGGGCTTTCCTAATATCTTTCCAGAATTTTTTACATGATCACCTTTGCAAAACAGGCTCACAGTGGAGGGGATTATTAGATCACTTGAGACAAAGATATAAGGAATTTCATAGTGTATTATTTAAACCAAGTCATAATTTTACTTATAAATTTAATTTCTCGGAAGCTGCTTGATGGTACAAGCCCTCAGGTAGAAGAATTCTAGTGAAAAGCTTCAAGTGAATAATAAATATTCTCTCATATATAAGGGCAAAATTAACAGTTAAGAAATCTGACTGGTGAGAACAGAAATGTAATTTTTATTCTACAGAAAAAGTTTAAAAAGTTGGAGAAAAATGTAATGAGGTTTTAATATAAAAGTTTACATAAAAAAGTACTCGGAAACACTAAAATAATTATATTGAAGACTGAGCTTTTCGGTACAGACTAACCTTGAAAGCATGAAATAATTATTTCACCAAATTTCTTAGAGTAATTAGCTTTTTTTCTTTCCTAGAGAGATGCAATTTTTTATGGTTTTCATCATTCTACACTTCATTTCCTAAATTACTATTCAGAGAGGCTACATTGATATTCCAGTGTAATGAAAAATTGCCAACAAAACAAATGAAAACAAGACCTCTAAGAAAATAAGAAATGAATACTTCATTAATTTTTGCAGCTATAAATAGTCAATGCAACTCTGTTACAAAAGACCAAGAAATGGGCTGCAAATGAAACACTTTCATTTTAAAATGTTTAATAAGACCATAAACAGTTCACATTACATCTCTTAATTTAAAAAGTGATCCAAAAATGAAGACAAAGAATAACATATTTCGGAGGCTATGAAATTTTGAGTTTCTTTTATGCCAGAACAAACAGTTGAAAATTATTGCCCTGATTTCGAGGAGTCGATGTGTATAAAACCAAATGTGTGGGACCTGCAACATATTCAGCAATATTACACACAGAAAGACAGATAACAGAATTAATTATTTTTACACAAGAGAGAAACACAACATTAGATGTCAAATGTATATTTTAGGAGTCTCACTGAAGTTTAAATTGGATTAAGCCCAAGTATTTAACTTGGTCTATGTTTTAGATCATTTAAATAAATTTCTCAAAATGGGTTACGTGAACTTTACTTTTATACTAAATCATTTACACAAATTTAATTTTCACCCTACAATGAACTTACTGCTTTTAAGTTGAAAGATAAATCTCTTATATAACCTAACCTATGTCTTCCATCAATGTTATCAAATTGTACAGTGAAATTTCTTAATGAAGAAACAAAGTAAAATACCTACATAGCTGCCTTAGTTACTGTGAAGCACCTCTCATAATTTTCTTGTTTTCTGTTTCAGTCAGTACTCAACATAAAATTACCATGAATAAAATGCAAAAATAAGCTATTGGTAGTACTGCAAAAGGAAAATTGCAATGGAGTTCACACTGAGATTTTCTTTTCTGCCTATGTGTCTGCAAAATCTTAAAAAAACCAATGTTTCTCTCATGTAAGTACTTGACAGAAATTCTCAGTTTATTCACTAACTAAAATTTTTGCAGAACTCAATCCATCAGGACTCTACTGGACCAGATATCTCTAACAAATGGCTTTCAATAGCATAATACATAAAATCAGAATATCATAAATATAAAACAGAACTATAGTACAAATGGACACAAAAATCAAAGCACATTTTTAAACAACAGTTATCCAGTCATGGAAATTTCTGTGCCCACCAGCCCATATGCCTGATTTCCTCTCAACAAATGAGACCACCAGCCATGCACAGCTGAAGTTGGAGCTTTTTCCCCAAACTTCTGACAAAGTGTAAGGATACAAAACTTGGCAAGTTCGCAGAACTGAAGTCCTGTCTCTGACATCACAGAAGGCCACAGTTTCTATCACAAATCGATATTGATATATTTGACTGTATTGTACTCTATTGTGGTGATAACGCTGTAACATGGTTATTGGCTTTTTTTATTCACACTCGTTCTGTATGACATGCCATCTTGAAACTCTTTTTCTAATTTCAAGCTATTCATTTCAGATTCTTTCATGTATAGTTTTCCCCAAGTATTACTTCAGCAAACACTTTTCTGCTGGCTACCTTTGTTCATTTTCCGAGGACTTACATGCCTTTAGTCTTCTTTTTGATAGTGGAAAGAAGGCAGAGAGCAAGATCTCCACAGCTTCTGATGACCCTAACAGCTCCTGACTCATGTCACCTGGTTTCACTACTTATTTTAAAAAACTAGTTCACCACACCACTTGTCTTCTACAACGAAGTCCTTACTGTTCCTACCATAAGGGCCTCTCCAAACACACTTGTCTTTTTATCCACACCACTTGTCTTCTACAACACCACACCACTTCACCACACCACTTGTCTTCTACAACAAAGTCCTTACTGTTCCTACCATAAGGGCCTCTCCAAACACACTTGTCTTTTTAGCCAACTGCAGGATATACAACTGAGCCAAAGCCAACTGATACACCAGATACTCTTTCACCCAACAAATCATTTATGAGCTTATGCTTTTAAAAGTCAGTAGTTCCTAGCCATGTAGAAACTCTGCTTCTGAGACCCTCAATATCACCCAGGTTCATTACAGGACTCTAATTTTTACTATATCAATAATAGACTGACTTTGTGACTTCAGAATTCTGGGTTTTTAACTAAGAAACTACAAGACTGTTAAGATTTAACCGAGTGTTTAAAAATGCTACTCTTTACAACTTGGTAATATTTTTGAGAGCCCACCATACCACAGTCCCCACATCATACACCTTGGAGTTCTTGTACTGACAAGATTTTGTAAGGTCAGGATCTAATCTGTCAGGTTAATCTGCCACAATCTACACTCACTGTATAAAGCCCAGCAAATTCACCAACAAATTAAGTTTCAAAAACACGAGGCTGACAACATTTTTATCAGAGCACAGTAACACAAGAAAACTAGAACTTCATGATTTTAGAAGGGAATTATTAGCTGTCAAGACTGAAAAACAGTATTCCAAAAATCCAGCCAGTACAGAAGTTATTATGGAGCTTTTCTCATTGTATTTGGTGAGATTTTTCATTAGTCAGATGGTAGAAATACAGTCAACCAATCCTGCTAACAACTGTAAGAATGAAACATGCAGACACTGCTGATATGGGTTTAGATGGCTAAAGATCCAGTTTAAGTGTTTGACATTGTACTTTTTCTTGATCAAGACAAGAAACATGTTCTCAAATGTCTTCTTTTGTGGTTGACTTTAAAAAAAGTCATGAAATAAAGTTCACACATAACACTATTTTCCTGGTTTGTTTCTGCTATGAATTCAGGGATACTCCAGAAATTACGGGGTTTGTTGGCTTCATAGTTTCCTATCCATTGTAAAATCAATATTACTTTGAATACTCTACATACAAAAATAGAGGTTTAAACATCTTTCTCTGAATAGTATATAATTTTTCAAGGCATTTCTACTTATTTTAGTGATCACCACAAATTATATAGAGAAAGAAAATGTTAGCTTGTACTGGTTAATAAACAACTTCAGCCTAGAAAACCCAGCGACTGAACAGATCAAGGGCTGAGATTTGCTGCAGCACAGTGACCACAGCATGCTGAAATTCAAGTTGCTGCTTGCAGTTTTCTTATTGAATACAATGGTTTCCTTTATTCAAACATATTTTGAAAGTTTTCTTAATTATTTGATATAATTTCTCAAAATTATTAAAGATGTTTTCTAGACTTCTTTCTTTCTGATTTACTCCCCACAAAAAAAAAATTTAGGGGTAAAACAGGGAGTCCTGTGTAATTCATTAGGTTACCATTAAAAATCAAGTAAAGCTATTTATCTTCTTAAAAAGGAGATAATTTTAGGAGTAAGAATGTCCATCAGGAACAGTGAAAGAGACAATGATACTTGGAAAATCAATCCATATTTCCCTCTCTTTTCAGTCCTGATCCACTGTCAAAGGTGGTAAAATCTTTATGGACATAAAATACAGGACAATATATATTCTCAGTACACAGACAGTGAAAGGTCTTCACATCTTTCAAGTTCCTCAGCTACCTGGAATTCAAAGATGGTATAACATCCAGCTTTACAGGTGAATGAAGATGGCAGGTAATCAAACATATAAAAGGAAAATAAATGCCATTCATTAGGTGACTTCTGAAGTTGCTCCTATAATTTTGGCAAACCCATTGGTTTTTTGAAACTTCTAAATTCATATACAATGTTACATGTAGTATTTAGAGCCAAATGTTTCCCTCAACTAGCTCAAAACTCCATATGAAAATGGGGCAAATTCACATTTCAATCCTTAAACAACAGTAAATCTTTCTTTATAACTTGTGCAAAGATGGTAACACCCACATTTATTCATATAATCTCATCATACTTACTTATAGAAGAAATCTTTTTCTTAGTATTCTGAATATGGACAGTGATTAAATAATAAACAGTAATTAGACAATTTTGCCTCAGAGGAAAGTAGATTTTTCAATTTTGGTTCAACCAAGTGGGAGTCCACTCAGAGAAAAGCTGCTAAAATTGTCTTGGTAAGGCAACATTGATGACATAATTTGATTTTTGAGTAACAGTGGACTGCCTCCTCTGTATTACTTATCAGGTTCCTTGCACATCTGAAACATTTTCAATACATTCTGGAGACAAATTGCTTACCTGAGGCATTCTGAATAAATGGGAACAATTTTCTGACTCAACATATTGCAGTATATGGTGTTACAACTCACATTTCAGAGACATTTTGTCTCCTTTCACTTATGCCCTTTGGGACTGAATAGAAGTAAGTCCATCAATACATTTATTAGCAAATAATCACATGAATTCCATCAATATCAATATATTTTGTGATTGACTCAGACATACGCATATGCAGACCCGAACTTGACACAGAATGTGTATTGTGACACCTAAAATAGACAATATTCAATGCTAGCTTTTTATAATCAGTATTTCTTATTCTCAGCCAAACAGCATTCTTCATGTAAGGTGGTGGCCAGGTAGCAAGAATCAGATGTTTGGAACCTACTCCCCAAGTAAGGTATTTGAAGCTAATTTACAACAACCACATAAAAAATAAACAAAACAACAAAGTCTGATTTTTTAAGTACTCCCATGAATAATCAATAACCACAGAGATGGGTAAAATTTGAAAGAGGGACATTCTCTTTGTGGGACCCCAAAAGTCACGGTGCCACTGAACAGCAAAGAAGGGAACTCAAGTAGGGCACTTCTGCCCATGGCCAGGGTGCTCATCTCAGAGATAGCAGCTCCTGACCTCCTATGCTCCTCACATAAGCATTTTATCCAATGGACATGAACACAAAAAAAAACAGAAAATAGTCCAGGGAAGAAGCTCAAACTTTGAACCAGTAACACCAAGTTTGTCAGAAATTCCACCTGGAAAGACAGAACTAGTATTCTCTGAAAAACCTCCTGCTATAAAACTGGCAAAATGATTTGACATTGGCATTTTCTAACAGAACAGTATTTTGCCAGAAGGACCATGGTCAGTCTTAAAATAGAGGCACTTCATCTTTTTTTTTTTTTTTTTTTCGTGCTAAAGAATGGAAGTGTTGCATGTAATTAGCTTCCTACTTGATTGAAATAATAGATTGGCAGGGACTAAATATTAGCAGCCCCAGTGGAATTGGTTATTCCTCCTCCAGGTCCTCAGCAACTTTCATCTGTCTTTTTTCCCTATCATTAATGTCTTGGATCTAGCTATGACTTACAGAGGTATTCAAATGTAAGAGTCTGAACATCTTTTATAGTTCATCTTGAAGAAAAATATTAAAACTATATTAGGCAAAGGGACAGATACATCATATTTCTACTTGCATATTTCATAAATGAATTGCAATGCTTGTTTCTCTGGAATAACACCAGTCAATGCTAGCCACCCAAGGGGCCTTCCAGGATTTAATTACCGAAACTTAGGCCTGAAGATAACTTTTTTTCTGTGGCAATACTGAACAGTATAAGTTTGACTGTATTTAGAGCAGCAGCCAATCCTAAAATACAATTCATCCATCTCAGCTGTCCAAAAAAAGCACGAAGCTTTCACATTATAATGCAGGATTTAAGGAGTGGGGTTTTCTGCCTTTTTTTTCCCCTTCAAGTTTTTGCAGGAACACCACGTGAGTTGTCTTTGGCCTCACCAACTATTCTTGTATGCTTTTTGGATATCACTGTTACCAGTATTTCTGCCTCCCTGATGGAACATCTTAGGTCTGAGGTTTCATGATTCAGAGCAATTATATCATAAAAACTGAATGTTAAAACAATTCATTTACACATATGTTTGTACTGCTCCAAAGACTTTGTACACTGAGATCAGATTATAAAGCACATGGAACTAAACTTGTGTTTCAACTTCAGTTAACAGACTATTCAAATACAGTAAATTGTTTTAAATTAAGATGACTAGATTTAATTTTGAAATTTGTGCATTTTTATAATTATATTATACTCTAATGTATTTTGAAATGAATTAATTATATTATTTGGCAAAAATACAAATGTACTGCCTTTATGTTCCTATTGTATTATTTAAACCTGGCTTTGATTATAAAACCTATGAACAGCTGTAGAAAGAATAATTTTTCCTTTAGTCATAAGTTATATAAAAGAGATAAAATGTAAAAAATTAAATATACAGAGTTAAATATACATACCATAAAATAATTATTATCATATTTTTAAGGTATGGAGAACTGTTTTTTAAGATTCACAGTGCATCAGGCAGTGGGTTTTTTAAATCAAAAGTTATGGGTTTTTTTCTAAAGTTCAATTACTGATATGGTCAACATATTTCTGATCTTTAGAATTAAATTTAATAATTTCTAAACAGTAATAAATGATAAGCATTTAATTTAAAATAACAGTTCTGTCTTTTAAGTTCTGCATGTATGTTCCATAATTCACTGTTAAATTTCATGCTATGAAATAGGCATGAAAATGGCTTTCAGATTTTAAAGCAGTAGTGCTACTACAAACCAGAGTACATGGAAGCAATTAACTCAGATTGCAATCATCTTCTGCTCTGTTTATAGAAAATTAAGCTTTAAAAATACTTACTTAAAATTGTGATAATTCAAAAATATGCTTGGGATATGCATAAAGATAATTAGAGATAATCTATTATTTTTTAGTATCAAAGTATGCAAAGAAATATACTGTATTACTGAAATAAAAACAAACCCATACACTTTCATTAATTTCATAAATTATATATTTCATAATTGTTACTAATATTTATATAAATACAGTCACTAATTTCTTTCATTATTACTTCCACTAATCACCATTTTGAATTCTTTCTACAATGAAAACAAAATCACTGGCTCGGAATTGTCAAAAAAAAAAAAAAAATAGAAGTTGCATAGACATTAACGATTCCAGCCCTGTGACTTGTGAAATGCTTTCCCATGCTTACTTAAAACTCAGATTTCAGTCAAAGGCGACAGCAATAAATAACACAAAGGGTTAGGTCTGGATTTTTTGTGGAAAAAAAAACCAGTACAAAACATGCTAAGGCACTAAACTCTCTTACTTTTATTTATTTTACTGCTTCAACATGTTACAGCCCACTGAACTGTGGACTAAAAGCAAGAAACATTTCATTTTTAAAACAACTCCTCAGTTTGGTTTTTGCGCCCTCAAGCAAGGACTCCAGTTCAGCTCCCTGGGTGTTTTGGCTATATAGGAAAATAGGCATCCATGCCATCAAATATTCACATTTCTGCAGTATCTGGTCAAGAACTGTAAGAGCTAAAACAACCGATTTTGCTTTATACTTATTGTAATTCAATTCATTTGAAGACAGGGACCAGTCTGCTTCAGCCGCTGCTCTGGAAGTGGGCCCTGAGAAAAGCCATCTGTTCCACTCAATAAAATCAATTTTTTCTTCCACTTTTATTTCTGAATTCAAGTGCCAAACACCTGCAAATTCTCCAGGCAACTTTCAGATCCAAAATTCCCACTTCCCTCAGGACACATTTCAAGACATAAGTGCACCACTGCAGTGACTGGCAAAGCTCCCCAGGGTGGAGCCCCCCCAGTTAGGGGGCATCTCCAGGGGGGACAGAGCCATCCCCTCCACTGAGCAGGCAGGGACAGCATAATGATCACTCTTCCACCTTGGGCAGTAAAATTCAGTCCCTCAAGTCACAAAGCAAACACTGAAGACCAGGTTTGGCAGGTTTAAGACACCTAAAAGCAGGTTTTGTTCCTCAGAAGCCGCTGAATAAATTTTTGTTGCTACCCAGAGGAAAAAGGCAACAACCACAGCTGAGTATTACCTGAAAGGACTTCAAGATACACTTGGTCAGTAAAATATTTAATTTAGAACTGTTTTGTCAACAAAATGTCTGAAATTGGTCCAAGAGAGTGGGCAGTTTCTAACCTCAGCTGGCTATTTTAGAGCCAGCATCTGGTTTAAGCCAGTTGTCCAAAACCTCCTCACAGTTTAGGGAGAAGAGATGGCCCCCGTGGGGCATGGCAGACCCCAGGCATTCTGTGTGACCGAGACTTCTGCTTTGTGACTGCAGAGGGAGCTTATGGCACCAAATACCCCACGCCAGAAAATTGTCCAGTCAAGCAACAATTAAATAAAAAATTAAGTTCCCTTTGCATAAAGAGTTATCACCACTAAATGTAATGTATCTGAGCTATAAAGAACATACAAAACTGCATACAAAGAGCACGCAATTACCACAAGCCCCAGTCATCCTGACAGTTAGCTACATAGCGAGGTGAACCTTTGTTTTCCATACAGTGCAATAAATCATGCTGGTAGATGACAGCGTAGAGCAAAACTATCCAGCCAAAGAACTGCAAAGAACCGGCACTAAAATCTCCCATGTGCCAAAAAGCACTATAGGGTTAAAAGGAAAGTATAAAAATACTTTGTGGTGGGGAAATGCACAACAGCTTTTAACATTGTAACACACTTGACTATTAGTATGGTTATCTGCTTATCTGATATATTTGTCTTCTATCAAAGATCAAATCTTTTCTCTGCCTCCAGGACTTCACCATTTTATGGCATCACTCAGTGCCTAGATGAAATAAGTGCATCTATCCGGGATTAATGACTCTGGCCTCCCTCAGTTTAAAACATAGATACCCATGTTCTGCAGCTGAAAATCCTAACTTTCAACCTCTCTTGCTATAAATGCTAAGCATTTCTGAGCTGAGAAAGAATTTTCTCTCCTTAATACTCAAGGGTGAAGACTGGCAGGAGAAAAATGAGTAACGGGTCACTCACCATTTCCCAGCTACGGAAACAAAAAAAATCAGCGGTTCCAATCGGATCAAACACTGCTCTGGAAGTCTGAATCAGCTTTTCCAACCAACTGAGTAGTTAGAGGTTACAGCACATGATAAAATCAAAACACCAACAGCATTTCAGGGCAAATTATTACAAACAACAGGATTTTCAAATATTCAAATGCAGGAGATCATTCTTAAGTCTTCTGAATAGTAAAATGTGCTCACTTGTAAAATCTGGCACCCACATAGCAGTGTAGATCTTATGAACCTGAGCAAAAATCTAAGAACAGCCTTTGAAGTTTCAAATATGTGTTTTATTCACAATCTTATTTTCATTCTCTAGAAATTGTGTTCACAATGAAGAAAAAAAAAAAAGTGAAAGTCCAATAAAGCGTAAACATAATTACAACCATATGCAACAAATCTCCATAACAAATATTTGTGGAAAAGCCTGAGTGACCTGGAAGAATATCTCTCAACAACAGAATATATTTTCCTGATACAGTCCTCCTGCATTTTAAAATAACTATTTTGAATACTTTTATGATGCAATCCTCTCAGTCTGTACAATTACTAAAGATAGTAAGTCACAGGTAATGCCAGTTTTATATCAGAGCTTCAATCACATTTACTTATTTTGCTCTGCTTCAGAGGTTTGTCCTCTAGAATTAATGTCATCTGTCATTTTAAAGACTACCATCTTGATTGTGTATCCCCTCCTTTTTATGAATTCTGAACTTTGCAAACACTCCTGAAAACCCCTGAACTCAGTCCTCCTTTTGGACTCTATTCTGAACTCCAATATTATTTCTTTCCAGTACTATTAGTGAGAGAATTAGAATTTGACCAACTGCTTTGCACAAAAATCCAAATTTCTGTCACTCTTTCAGGATATTTGACAACTAAGGCATTGAGCAAACACACCACACTGATAAAGCTCATGTTGTTAAATGTATTTCTTACTAATACTTAAAAATTTGAATGAATTTCTGCTTTCTTTCACTTGATAAAGTGTCATTTTATCTATAACACTACACTAAAACAAGTCAGATTTTTGACAGACCTATTTCACTTTCTTGTATTTTAATATCTGAGACAATTATTATTTAAGTCATTTTCAAATCCTTTTAATCCTCACATTTCTCAGCTGCATTGTGGGTAACACTACTGCTTACTCTTTATGTATGTAGTAAAGTTTAAAAGGATATACTACCCCTTTTTAAAGAATAATTTAAGGTTGGGATTTGAAAATTAGTTTGATATTCCTTACAAACTTCCCATTGAATATTTGCTATTACAGGGTAAGAGGTTGTTTTTGTAGTTCTCCTCAGAAAAAAAGATATATCTTTAGTCTTTAATTCCTCCTTTTCACAAACACCATTTTTTAGGCCCTCCTACCATCTGGTGAACTTTAGGCATATAAACTAAGGCTTCTGGATACTTGGGAAACTATGTCTTGCTAGATCATACAGGATCTTTATTAAATATGCTATGGTAGCTTAAATAGTCATTTTGATTGGGTTATGATACTATAAATACTTATTAACAGATTTTCTCTCACCAAGATTTTTCAGTGTGAATTCTTATTTTATAGCAATATAGAGGTATGTAAATATATTCAAAGGTATTTCAAGAATAGCTGGCCCTTCTGCTTCACTTACATTTTATTAATAGGCTCACAGAATCACAGAATTTATAGGGTTGGAAATTACCTCTAAGATAATTGAGTCCAACCATTAACGTAGCATTGCCAGGTCTCCCTCTTAACCTTGTCCCAGTTTGTCACATGTACACCATCTTTTAAATACCTCCAGGGATGGTGATTTCACCACCTTCCTGGGCAGCCTGTTCCAATGCCTGACAATCCTTCAGTGAAAAAATGCTTCCTAATACCCAACCTAAACCTTCCCGGGTGTAGCTTGAGGTCATTTCCTCTTGTCCTACACTCCTGTCACAGGGAAGAAGAGACCAACCCTCAGGTTACAACCTCCTTACAGGCAGTTGTAGAGAGCAACAAGGTCTCAGAGAGCTCAGGGATCACTTCCATCAGCTCACTCAATACCCTTGGGTGGATCCCACCCAGACCCATAAACCTGTATGTGTCTATGTGGTGTAGGAGGTTGCTGACCACTTCCCTTGGGTTATGGGATCTTCATTCAGATCCCCCCTTCTGCCTTTCAGCTCAGAGGGCTGGGTACACAGCTATTACTGTCTTCAGAGCAAAATTCTTAGTCACCTCTGCATTTTAAAGCTAATCTCCACACCACATCTTCAGAGATCAGAATGTTAATCTCAGTTCTAAATACATTCTTTATCTTATTAGAAATGCTGCATTATCCTGAATAAACAACTGTTCTTTGAAAAAGCACAGTAGTCCTCCTTTACTTGGTAAATAATCATTTATGTGGAGATAAATTGTTTGATTCTGAATAGACAAACCAGAGTGTCTTCAAGTGCTAATCACACAAAATTTATTAACGTCTCCTTTAAACAGTAAAACTGAACAAGTACTCCTGAAAACAATGGGCTGTCTTATGAATGTTTATGAATTGTCTGAAGAAATTACATTAGCACTCCTTACTCAAAATTAGTAGTAATGTTTAAAAGGATACACTACCCCTTTTTAAAGAATAATTTAAGGCATTTTCAGCATGTAATTCTTACTAGACATGGAATTCATAAATCATCTATTGTAAATTATGCAGTCTATTGCAAATTATGCAGACAATTCAGCTGTCTGTTATTCCTCCCTCTAAGAGTGGAACCTCTCCCTAACTTCAGTTTAAGTGAGGCATCCTAACCAAGCACCAAATACAAGATACAACAGAGATTAAACACCCTCTGCATATGTTAATTGGTTTTACAGAAGGGTCAGCTCTTCTGTGTAAAATCCTGGTTTTTTATCATCTGCTATTTAAAAAATAGACAACAATCTGACCTTAATCAATAAAAACTATGTCTGACAGTTCGCATTAAGAAATTATCTATCCACAATTAAATTAAACTATTGGCTTGTATTCGATTACAAAAGCAGCAAAATTGCTTTTGGAGAACATTCTCAATCAAGTACAGATACATGCAGAATATAAAATAGTCACAAATGTAATTGATTCAACATTTTCTTTAACTGTTATTAAACAATTTTTAAGTAATGCAAAATAAACAGATACCAATCAACACATCTCAGAGTTACAAAGATCATATGTTGCTATCATTTGTAAGTGAAGCTAGCAAGCCTTATATGACAACTCAAAGTTTAAGGAACTTATTTTCAGTTGTTGACATTTTTATTGATTGCACTGATGCCAAGTGGAGGTAAATTACATGAACAGTGGAGCTCAGTTAAGCAGTAATTCAATTCAGCTACACAATATTTGTTGATGAGCACCCACCTAGAGCAGAAATCTCAGCAAGATCAATTAGCGACCTGCCAATACTGCCACGGTTTAGGGGATGTCCCCTGCATTCCAAGTCACTACACCTCTGCAACTTCTGGAAAGACTTTGTGCTGCATTCTGCAAAATCCCTTACAGAGTGCCCTTGCTTAAGATGCAATGCATCTTAAGACAGTAACAGGTTTACTTGCAACTTCAAAATGCTACTCTAATTATTTTTATGGCCTGAGTTCTAAACAACAGTTTACCATTTCAGGTTTTCCTTAGATCATTTAAATATCTTATTGTAAATGAAACCATATGATTGCTTTCCTTCCAGGAGCATTTGAAAGAGCTGCTAAAATAACTGAACAGTGCTGAATGTGACAAAAGGCAAAAATAAGAATAAGAAAGGTACACTAAAAACAGAGGGTAAGCAAAAGCAATACAAACTAAGCTTTAATTATGCAACAGGGTCATCTAACTTGACAGTGTGGAGATCTGAAGTGTTCTCCAGAACACCCAGTCCACTGCCCCATACAGAACCATTCTGTTTCACACAGACAGCTTCCAGTAATCCCAAAGATAAAATGGATCCATACACTTAAGGCTTTATGGAAACTATGTGACACCAAGAAGTGAGAGATAAAGTAGAAGCCTTTTGTCAACAGGAGTCAAGGCTTATCTAGCACCAAGGATCAGGAGAAATAAGGTCAAGCAATCCTAGATAAGAGATGGACACCCATGCCCCAGTGCTCTGCTGCTTTTCTTGCTACTTTTTCCAAACAAACACATCATGGGTTCCCAAAGTTTCCAAACTGAAGTCCCCTTTTATCTAAATCAGCCAGCAATATACAAATCAGGAGTTTAGGAGAGAAAATTTTCCAGATTTCCTTCTGAGCACTGTTCCATTTGTCTACTTTTTGAGCCCAATTCCAGCTGTTGCAAAGGAATGCAGTGCAAAAAAAAAAAAAACCTTCAGAGAAATCTGATGTTGAAAACTGTGCAACGCTGCAGGATACGAAGCCTACCAGACTTCCAAAATAAATACCCTCCTTCCTTCAAAAACAATAAAATATTAATTCAGCTTATCTTTTCCAAGTATCTCAAAGTATCACTGTTTGAACCTTAAAGTCTGTCAAGAGAATGTTCAAAGAAAACCCAAATTGACCTGTTTGATGATGACTGGGCTTGACAGACCAGATTAGAGGTAATTTAGGTAGTGAGAGATGTTAACACATAGCAAAAGCATTCCGGTCTCATATGGTCACTGCAGCTTTTCATATTGACACAATAACTGCCAGGCATTGAATTGCTATGTTTTTGGGGTTTTTTTCAGAAGTGCTATCATTAGTTTTCTTTTCTTTCCACCATAATATTCTAGATTAATTAGAAAAATTAGTTATGTAAGAATAGACTAGCCCATGCACTTCTGCCAATCCATTCTGTTCAGGCCACTGGGTACTAGATAAACAAAACCCAGCATGGCCTTCCAGCTAAATCAGGTGGTTGATACAAGGTTGAGTTTTTTGCTTAGAGACTCCCTGGTACCACAACAAGATTTATAAAAGCTGATTACTTCCTCAAATCCTGTATGATTGCAGGAATCAGACAGAGTAGGGATGTGATCTACAGAGGAATATAATTAATTCACATTTTTAGGAAGGGCAAGAAGGTTCTACAGAAATGTGAATCTACAGCTGTAAGCCAGTCAGCCTAATATCAAGTTTCTAGAAAGACAGAGCAAATCATTCTCAATTCCATGTCCAAGACCACCATGGGGCCTCAATGCCATGTCCAAGAGCAAAAGTTCTTTGGGAATGGTCAACATTAATTAAACAAGGGCAAATCTTGCCTGATCAACCTGACTGCCTTCTAACACGTGATGTCAAAGATAATGGACAACGGGAGAAGAGTAGACACTGTTCTACGAGGATCTGGATCTGTCAGGTTCAAAGGGTGGTGATCAGCAGAACAAAATCTAATAGGAGGTGATTAGTAGACATGTTCCTTGGGGTCAGTGTTCACCAACAGCTTTATCAGCAATCTTCAGGGATTGAGCATAGACAGCAAAAATACAGAGGGGACAAATATAGGAGGAAAGGATTGATAAGCAGGGACATGGAGCAGCTATTCAGAGGCACCTCATCACGCAGAAAAATGGAATGAGAAGCACGTCATGGAGCACAACAAGTACTACACTCAGTATCCAAGCACTGTGAGCACCAATGCCGGCTGGGGACAGCTGGCTGGAAAGCAGCTCTGTGGAAAAGATGCTGGAAATCCTATCAGGCAATGAGCTGCATGACAGGTAGCATCAAGCACTTTCAGCAAGGGCAGGTAATGGCATTTTGGGCTGTGCTAGCAAGTCCAAGATCAGACTGGTTTTAAAGACTTTGCTTTCAATGTCTTTTGTTTTGTGGTTTTGAAAATTGTATTCCTTACATGACACAAATGTAATCTTCCTGGGTTAATACTACAACTGGAAGTAGTTCTCAGCTAATGACTTCTTCCTCAGTTCTCACTGTCTTTTCTTTCAGGACTTTTCCTGGATTTTCATTTTAAAAATAAATTAAAAAGCTAGGAAAGGAAAGCAGATAGGCCAAAGTCTGACAGATACATTTTTGTCAGTTTTTTTTTCTTGCTTTAAATGAACACTCTTTGCTAATGAATCATAACACATAACCCCTGTTCATACTATATTAGTTCAAAAGAATAAAAGCCAAAAATAATTGGCATCGGCAAAGATTTCAGATTTAAAGAGAGTGAGCACAATACATGCCTTGTGTTATTCCTCTGTACTGTACCAGAAACTCTGTAATATCCCATAATTACAAAATGTGCTTGTGAAAGAATATAAAAATAGGCAAACAAAATAAAGACCAAAACACTCAAGCTCAGAACACACAGTGCACAAAGTACATTCCCATTGTATTTACCCAGTCATTAGCTATCTGTTTGCATTGTATATGGGGAAGTGCAAAGTAAACCAGAAAGCCTGCTTGCGTAGGCACTGACATCAGGACTGTAGGGTTATTAGACACTGGACAACCTTTCGCAAAAAGCTTTTAGGATTTAAAAACTTTCTAAAATAAGAGACATGGATTTACTGTGAGAACTGAGAAAATTCTAAGCCCTCATTGCTCTACTTTCTCTAATTAATGCTCTTTGCTATGGCAGGCACAGCCCCCAGCACTGCATGACAGAGGCATCATGCCTTCTGTTGATGTAACATTCTTGAGTTTCAACATATCACTATTTAAAATCCATAAACACAGTGCACTAGATTATGCATTTCCCTGTTAATTAAAAGCTGTTATTTCTCTCCCATGCCATTGCCAAGGCACACAAAAATGGAAGGAAGAGTGGCCACAACTGTGAAAATATCTCCAAGATCTGTTAATGATCTTCATGATCTTCTCAAGAACTGCAGCTCACATTGCCAACTACAAATGAGAAAGCAGGAAAAAGAGTCCAGAAGAACAGTAGCACAAACACATCCTTTTCAGCCCAAAAGAAACTATGGAGCAATAATTCAATACACATTCATCTTTAGGACAACACACAGACATGACTCTTTAGCAGAATGGCTATTGTAAACCTGTGGGGTTTGCAAGCACCATAGTAAGAGGAGAGTATAAAAGCAGCATGCTGGCACATATCTCCTCAAAAACTGGTTTTTACTATTATTTCTTATTATCCAGAAAAAAATGTTTTGTTAAAATGGACAGAAAAACAAAATCACCTCTATAGGAAGCTTAATATGATGAATGGTTTGATTTTTCATGATTGATGTATACCAGCAGTTCAGCATCATTCACGTAACTTAGTCCAGTTGGGAGCTTAGGAACAAAACCTTCCCCTCCCGCCCCGCGAAAAAAGAGAAAAATTTTACAGTTTAAAAAACCTAAGAGTTATTATTCCATTTTGGAAGCATCAAAACACTATTTATTTCACTATTTTCAAGCTTGAAAATTGCCAGTAAAATCTGCAGCCATACTTCTCCAATTTTTTTCCTTCTGATTTGTGTACACCTAAGGTTTCTGGAAGCACAAGCACTGCCACTTCCTTCAGGAGAGATACAAAGGCATGTTACAATATAATTACTTTTAATCACTTCAGCTGCCAGGCCAAACTTAATAGTAATTTGAAACCCTTATCTCAGCCATCTTCCTCAACTGCTTCATGTTTTAGTATATCTACTGCTAGTGAATTATGACAAAATTAAAAGCAAACACAGATTAAAGGATTTTGCAACTGACTGGAGAAAGGTATGATGAACATCTAGGACTCCTAAACAGTGAAGCTGCCTGGAATACTGTCAGAAATTTGTCTCTACGCCTTTGCAGAAACTGCCAGTTACGAGGAATAAAGCTGTTGCACAGTGCAGCTATTTCCAAGCAAATTGTTAAGGCTCCAGCAATTGGAGTGGGTGTAAATGACAATTCTCTAAGAGAAACAGGGGGTTTCCTTTCAACCCTCAATAGATATCAAGGGGCAGAGGGAGAAGATACCACCTTCAGGTTTTGTTGAAAATGATGCTGTTTGCTTTATTCAAGTTAACACATTTGTGATATCTCGTGAGACTCCATTCTAGCCAGTATCAGAGGGAACTTTTGTTATGACAGAAGGCAGCTTTGAGTGTTTTGATACTACTCAGGCTGTATTTTTCCTCTCAGGGAGAACATGTTTCATATCATTCCCTGTGGCTGAATTAAAGAGACTTTCCTCCCTCTGCTTGTGACAAAGAGGAAAGGAAAGGAAATGCATACGTGTTTAATTCAGTCACAACTGAATGGCATGTCAGATCTGTATATCCGGTAAATCATGAAGCCCAGCCTTTCCTAATGTTATCCCACATTTTTATAGCTCTTTCTTGCTGATGGTTTCAATCAGCATTGGAAGTGTTTACTTCCACTGCAATCCTGGCTGTGATATTAATGTTGTCACAGTCAGTCAAGAATAGGAGTAACCTATATATTGGCCCTTACATATCTCGTAATTTATTTCAGCCTTGTTTTGAAACACTGTAATAACTAGCTCTATTTTTATGCCTCTCAGTGCTACTGACCTTAACTATTGCAAAGCAGAACTGTATTAAGACAGATATTACACAAGGGCTGATAATTGGCCCTCATACCTCTCATAGCCAAAGTGCCAGGTAACTCGCAAGGCAGTGAGCCCTGGGCTGCTGCCTGCAGCTGGCACAGTACCTGTTAGCACAAAATAAAGGACCAAGATCTCACACTTGCGATGAATTTTAAATATTGCACAGGGCATTACATATCTCGTAATTTATTTCATTTCATGTTTTGAAACACTGTAATAACTAGCTCTATTTTTATGCCTCTCAGTGCTACTGACCTTAACTATTGCAAAGCAGAACTGTATTAAGACAGATATTACACAAGGGCTGATAATTGGCCCTCATACCTCTCATAGCCAAAGTGCCAGGTAACTCGCAAGGCAGTGAGCCCTGGGCTGCTGCCTGCAGCTGGCACAGTACCTGTTAGCACAAAATAAAGGACCAAGATCTCACACTTGCGATGAATTTTAAATATTGCACAGGGCTTTTCAAGTAAAATAAATCTTACTTCCACAGGTGTAAGTGATCTTGATCATATTTTTAGCAGCACTCCCAGCTCATGACTCAGAGTAGGACTAACTTATGTAGAAGTACATCCTATAAACCCTACAGTAAAGCATTAAAGCACTGGAACATACACTAACAACCAGCATTTTTTTCCCCAGAAAATATTTTAAAATATCAGTGAGGAGGACCTGGTTTTAATAATGTAAAATATACCTACCATAATAAATATTTTAGGGGCTGATTAAAGAAAAACTGCCCACATGATTATAAAAATGTGTAGCCTATAGAACTTCAATAACAAACCAAAATTCTATTTTATTTAACACTGTAAAACCATTTTATTTTAGATATTCAGCAATTTTATTTAACTACCAGCTGCAGTCAGATTAGGGAAGATATTTTCTTTGGCAATGCATGCTTGTATGCTTAGAAATACATTTTATTCTGGTCATAGTTTAAGTTACTAACACCGGAATGCAAGTTTCAGTAGCAGATTTTTCTTTCATCTTTAATTCCAGCAGTATCATGTACCACCACAACTCAGACCTGAAATTCACTTCTGCAATATTAAGTCACTTGGCTGCCAGCGTTTCAACAGTTCTCATAGTACAACTCTAGCATGCATCACAATAATTCTGTATTTAAAATGATATGCAGGATTTTCTCTAAAATTCATAGCAGCTAATTTTATTATGTCATCTAGAGTGTATTCAGCTGCGATGTTCACAAGAAGTGATAATGAGTTGCCTTACCATGGCATCAAGTATTATTCAATTATTTCTGCTTACTTTCTATTAGACTGTTTGCACACATTAAATACAAAATATATGATCAGTGTAACAGAAAAAAACCCTATTCTTTTACCACAGTGGATATGCCTCTGTCCAACAAATGTTGTATGTGTGGTAGAGATTATTACATTTGCATCTTTTAAATGAATCAATTCCTGGTAAAGCCATGTTTTTAACCACAGGAGGCTCAAATTATGTATTCACAACATCACAGAAGTCACACAATTTTCTAAAAGTTAAGCAATTGAAAGATTCACATCTCTGACATGAAAACTCTGAATTCAGTATGGAAAGATTTCTGAAACATAGTTTGCAATAATTCTCAGCCATTCTTTTTTGCAAGCCATCCTACCTATAAATAATGCTTGCTCAGGGGCAAGTTCAGCCCACAGGTAAGGAAATAAATCAGAGGAAAGGACATGAACAATTATTTTTATTCTAAATATTAATTTTATCTCTGTTTCAAAAAATTCTCACTATATTAACATAATAGATTTTTGTATATATTGGAATAATACATGTGAAAGCCAAGTCTCAATCTCTGTCCACAGGGAGGCAAATTTCATCATTTAAATCTGCAAACCATGAAACACAACACTGTTAAACATGAAAGTGCTGCTTCCTCAGGAAATAAGATACTCCCAAATCTACAACTCATTTTAAGAGACCCTTTCAAACCACACAACTTCACATCTTCTTATTTCTAAAGCACAGTAAACTTGAAGAAGTTCTGAAACCAGTAAATAAATGGTCAGATATGGACAGAAAACCCAACACCTTTTCAGTCACACAATTACGAGTACAAAATTGCTGTGTAAAAATCAGATCTCTCTCAAAGGTAGAAAAGATTCTTTATAATGAAGTTTTGAAATGCTAGCTATGCCAAAGTTAACTAATGATGTGTTGATCTCAGTGGTTCAATTACCTTCGAACCAAAAACTTAAATACAGACCTTTCCTTTTTCTTTCAGTACTTTCTTTTGAAAAAATATCACTGTGATTACGACATTTTCTCTCATTTCTTTCGCAGATGATCTATGGACTATCAACTTGAAAAAGAATAACTAGGAGATTAGATTACCTTAGAGTAGATTAGATTAACCTTTTGTTCCCTCAGTTTCTTGAATGAGAACCACTAAGAAAAAGAAGCCAGCAGGATTGTTTCAGTAAGCTTCATGACAGATGTGGATTTTTATTTTTTTTTTTTTAAGTCAGGCAATATATTTAGGTAAACAAATACAGACTTCTTAGTCTAACTACAGATATCTTCTAAAGGAGAAAACCAGACACCTTTAAAAAAAAAAAAACTTATATAAGAAGGACTAGAAAACAGAAGACAGAGGAGTCTCACAAATGGTTTTAAAAACAAAGGCTAAAATAATAGAATTTCCTTTTCTGATTGTCTGTGACAGACCCACCATAATTGTGGCATATTTTTCAGATGGTTGTGTGATGCCCATAAATACACTGTATTGCCTTTTAAAACTTCCAGCAAGGCAAGACACACTGGATAATGAAGATTCCTTCTTCATTGCTGCTTTTACCATTTCATGTGGCATGGGTGCAATTTTGAACGGAATCATTGTGTTGAGGAACACTGAGTTCTCTCAAAAAATGTTCTGCATTTTGACTAATAGAGCTTAAAGTAAGTATGTCCAAGCTACAAGTTTACTTTTACAGCTGGCTGCTATACAGACTCATTTAGGTCTCCTAATATACAGTAAGTACGGGATATTCATGCAATATAAAGCATCCCCTCCTACAAATACCTCCACCACAGAACTGAAATAACTTGATCTTGTGAGTGTACATAAAACATCAATAAATACACACACACTGTTTTACAGGGCTTTTATGTAATTATTAGATAAAACCTGCAAGAAAATTAAAAAGGCAAAGTTCCTTACATATTTCTTTTTATTTTTAAAATTTCACTGAGCCATGAACATAGAAGGATAGACTTTTTTCTGTTTTGCTCTATAATTTTCCCCTATACTACATAGATTTTTAGATGCCACAGGTCACTCTTCTCTAATCATGCTATTCTGAACTATGTCTGTTGCTCTAAACTAATAGTCTAGCCAGACCATTTCTAACAGCCATATCAAAATATGAAAGGCTAGGAAAAAAACCAGAATATATTTGCATGAATCAGCACTTTACAACCCCAAACCAACACACCAAAATAATTTTTTTAGTAAATAAGACAAGGTAGTGACTGTATGGTCCAAGGAAGTAAACCTGACATACAGTGCAATTAAAAAACTCCACATTTTTCTTTACTCTGGCTAGCCGGGGTGCCTTAGTACGTTCTAAGTTGCTATACCTGTGGCTAGTAAAGGATTCTAGAATCCCACTGAGGCATTTGGAAAAATTATGCCAAAGGCTGAGCAACTTTCACCACCCAAGAAGTTTTTTACAGCTCCAGGGCACTGGAAATTGAAAGAAAGGTCATTATTACACTTTTACAGGGGACTCCTGGGCTGCCTATCATAAACTGCTGTTCAAAGCACTTACTAGTAGTTCGAAAGCAACTCATAATTTACTGGGAATTAAACATAATGCCAAACAAAACAGAACAAGTTACACACGGTATTGTTCCGTTTTCAGGAGAGAGAAGTTGAATATCCTTGAATCAGTAGTTGCTTTGCAGATTGTCTTATTCTGGAGCCCCGTCACAGATCACCTGTTATCAGACTAGAGTCAGAATTTCAAGAAACTTTATTTATATTAAATTTCATTAAGCAATAGTTAGTGATTTGACAGGGTGTAATACAAAGAACTGCTGAGTAATAGGCTTATCAGGGACCCCAAATTGCTAGAGGGAAGTTCATAGTTCTGATGTTCTCCTAGATCATCATTAGCTATATTTACATATCAGTTAGAAATGCTGACATTACTGAACTACAACATGGTATTAGAGGGGAAAAAAAAAAAAAGAAAAATATCACTGGATCACAGAGCAGAAAACGTAAGATGTACAGTTCAGAAAAGGTTTTTTTGCCCTCCTCACAATTAAAACCATTTCATTTCTATCAGCTGCATAAGTTATCAGAAATGTAAATGTTAGAATCACAACATGATTCTAATCAAAACAGTTTGCATTAAAACTGTAAATGCAAACTCTATCTTAGAGTAAATAAAACCACAAAAATGTTCCTTACATTAGAAGAATTCCTGATAGCTAGAAAGATGAAAATGCAAATGAAGGGCAGTGTACAGAAAAGAGAAAATTTTAATTCTGCCTCAGTGCCCACGTTTTTGGTCTTTTTCAGAATTAGCACATGGAAGACTAAACACATTGTTCGAAGTTATAAATCACAACGAATGAACATGGGTGTATCAGCAGGACAATGATGCTGGAGCTCAGCCTCAGGCATATGAGCATTTGCATGCCAAATTAAATATTAGAACATGGAAAAAATGTCCTTATTGGATACACTAAGAGCACACTTTATACTCTACACTTGAGTGATTAGGGTGAATCAAACACTGAATTGTTCAGTAGTTAAAACTTTTGATTTCACTGAACCACAATGACTTTCAGCATATTCTGCTACTTTACCACTTCGTATTGTCCAGGGATAAACTCGTGCCTCTTCAGGAGTTTGCATTTAAAAATAAAAGTACTTGGCTGCACACTTGTGTACCCCACCGATGCAAGGAAAACCAGTACTGAGAGGAGAAGACAAACAGGGTTTGATGCAGCTGGAAAAAATGCTGCCCTCTGCCTAACGCCAAAAGCAGCTGAAAGTGGGACAGGAAAGGGTTATTTTGTTTCAATCCCAAAAGCCTTTGCTCAATACATTACTTGAAAATAAGTAACTCCATAGAAAGCATTCAAGTTAACCCTCAGTTTTAAAAATGCTCTTTTCTCAGTTGAAGGCTTTTGTTAAAAGTGCCTATCTCACAGGGCTTTGCCTACCTTAAATGGCAGCCTGGAGAAGCAGGCAGTCACAAGCTGATCACTGGCTTGAGCTTTCCCTGTTCCATCCATGGTGAGGTGTTCATGGGCACACAGCTCCCCTCCAACCCATCCTTTCCATCTGTAAGCTCAGGTCCTGCAGCAGCAAAGCCGGCATGTGCAGCACACTCCAAAAGAGCGGGCATTTACCCACATACACTGGGAACAGTCCCTCAAAACCTTACTGCTGGACTTGTTCTTTCACTTACACAAGACTTTTATTGAGGCAGAACTTATTGTACTCCTCTCCTTTCAGTGCCTATGGAAACTGCCAAGCTCCTGTCTCATTTTTCATGTAAACAAACAGCTTTAGCCCCATAGAACATGGGAAAAGCTTATCCCAACCCATATTTTTTTAGACAGAACAGATCCAAAGCCGAGTAGATGGGCACACTCACACAGTGTAGAAATCCATGTCCAAATAAGTGCCAGTGGAATTCAAACACAGTTTAATCATCTGTTATCAAGAAGGATGTGCCACAGGTGGCTGACTGAAACACCACCTGAAGGCAAAGCACTGCTTCATGTCCTCTCTCACACATGGAATGACACTGTGTCCAAAGCCAAGAGGAACAAGTGTGCATGAACAACCTCGTGGCTGGGACAACTCTTGGCCCACATGCACACTTCTTCATGAAGTGCTTCACAGAAGCTGAGAACACTTCAACCTAAGCTGCAGATTAATAACACATTTTGATATTTGTTACGTCTAGAGACTGGACTAATTGGGCATGTAAACACTTAATGTTTACACCTTTAGATAATGTATTCTGGGGCTGATTTTATGAAAATCCACCACCATTTTTGAGCACTTCATTTCCCAATGTTGAATGCTGTTTTAGGATTTGCAGGGTGAGTGTTTGTTTTAAGAAACGTATTTGGGAGGTTTGCACAATACAGAATACTGTGTCCTGACAATATTTGGCTATACTGAATTCATTAAATCCCTTTTCTCTGCTCAGTATTGAATTTATTCCAGCCTAGAGAGAACACAACAGTCCCTTGTAGCTGAACTGGTAACATATAACATATGCCACTATTACAATAATTTGCTGTTTTCATTGTAGAAAAATTTGTTCTTCCTTATGTTCACTAAAATTAAATAAGTATGCATAAAGTCTCATGGGTAAATTGGACTTTATCACATGATAACATCAAACAAAACATTCTAAAAGTCCATTTCATCCTGTGCTGAATTTCTCACATCCTCCGCTGCATTTCCTAGTTGTTAACCAAGACATCTGTATGGGTATAGGTGTCAGAATGTAAGACAAATGAAAATTAAGATACCTCCATGCAGTGAGACAAACTGTAATAAGAGACTTTTGTGCAACATCCAAAACAGTTTTGGCCTCATGGATTTATTGTGAAGAAAGTCCCAGGCACCACCCTGTGAACAGGCATTGCTTGCTAGATTTTGGTTCTCTTTTAAATGTGATATAGGTTCAGGAAAATGCCATCTCTGCCTGACAAACACAACCACCAAATCCCAACAGTTGGGCTCACAAACCCAGAACTGCGCAGGCACTACAGCAGTGAGGGGCAATGCTCCTCCACAGGGCACACAGTGGAGTACAAGGCCCAGAATTTCTTCTTTTTTACACAAGAAAGCAAAGCATAAAAAAGCTAAATGCTTACTGCTATATCCAAGCTCTTTGGAAAGCTTTTTTAAAATAAAGAATAACTCTTAGCTTGATAATTAATATAAACTATTCACATTAAATTCATACATCAAATTCCTAATCTGAAAGCAGATTTTTTTAATAGAGTTTACTGAACTTTTCAGAATCACTGTTGAATCTTACTTTTCAAATATTTTTCAAAGTGCATAAACCTTTTTTTAAACAGATCAATAACAAAGCTTCATTTCCTTTCTAACATTTTGTCTATTTACCTTTATTTTGTACATTGTGTAACAAAATATGCTGACATTCAATGCTATACAAGACTTCAAACTTAGCAAAAATTTCTTCTAGTTCATCCTGCATCGTAAATTGGAGTTTGCTGAATTGTTTAGAGTCACATTTAATAAACACAGGCCACACTTTAATGTACCTTTGTCTCCAGTCACTGAATGGCAACTTTATGGTGGTATTTCCCTTACTGCTCCCAATCCCTCACTTAAGAAATAATCTTACTGGTTTTCATCATTATGGCTTATTTCTGTGTACTTTGATTTTCTTTTCCTTCAGAACCCTGTTCTTTTTTGTATTGCTAAACAATTTATGACCACCTTGAATTTATTTGCCTGTATTTATTCTAGCTTTCCTTTACATTCTATATTAATATTTTCTAGATCACACTCCTACTGACAGAAACTGATGGTGTGAGCTATAAAACCAGACTTTTATATTGCAGTGTGTGATTGCTGCTAGATGTGCCAAGAGTGATTGTGAAAGTTAAACAGGATAACAAATGAAGGATCACATTGTGTCAATATTTAATCTCTTCCAATTTTACTGGCAATTGTAATTGTGATTTACTGTATTGTAATTGTGTCAAAGGAAGTTAAAAACCATCAATTCAGAAGTAATAATTTTCGTACATCAGCTGAACAACCATACTGCTGTACCTGCATGTTTTAGTGAGCCTTTTCCTTGGATATTTATGTTACATTTGGTCCAGAGCCTCCCTCTTTAGCCATTCCATGAAATGGTACCCAGTGAAAAGGGATCGTGTTCTACAAAAAGCTGTCCAGGCTGGCCTCAATTATTTTTCTAATCAACTCAGGGAAATATATTTGAGTCTTTTTATTATTTCTCCAGCTGAATAGAGAACAATTAAAATTTCCTTAATTTCCATAATTATGTAGTTATAACAATTTGTACCTCAAGCTCCTCCAGCTTCTTAACACATACACATTCCATTATGTCTCAAAGGTCAGTTCAAAAGGCAATTTGCTTCAATACACCTTGTGAGAATGAAAACATTTACCTATAAATGAATAACAATTAACCCAGAATCACTGCTTTCAGTAAAGTCAGACTTTTGATACCAGTTTACAGCCTGTTCATTCAAATAAGATTTCAAGTGGCACCAGCATAAAATCTGATGCTATTCACTGTAACTTCAAAATCAATCCCAGAGACAAAGTTATTCATTAGTTCCTTTGGCACAAAGTACAAACACAGGTGCATAATCTGAAACTCAAACCTAGTCCCATGGATATTTTTAAGTTCTGCACTGCATTCACTTCCTCAAAGCACCACAGAGACTCACAGAGGACTCTTACAACTTCCTTGGGAAATCCCACCCTAACTTCTACTCATGGGAAAACTGAAATAATGGGACTGTTTGGAATATCTCAACATCCCAAATTCTAAAGACAGATAAAGCAATGGTATGAAGAAGTATTTGGGACAGACATTCTGAAAGCATTTTGTTGGGAAGGTGAAATTTTTCATTAGGATTCTGCAAAATAATAGTTTCTCAACACAGTTCCTGTTCAATATCAATCAGTACCAGGTCACTTTATTTTAAATGTTCATACTGCTGAAATCATTACATTTCTTTTTCTCATTCTTTAACTTTTATAGGCACATTTTTTCCTATGGTAACCTGCATTAGGATAAAACTTCTGTGGAACTCTTATGTCTTACAAAGGTATTTCACGATACACCCACTTTTCCTTTTCCTGAAATGCTTCTCACAAAACCAGCTCATCTAATAGTTTCCCCTAATGCCACATTCTACAGGGAAATTACACCACTTACTGGAGATGAGGCCTAATTTTGCTGCAGGAGGAAGAAATCTAAAGTATCACTGTTCAAACAGTCAAATTGTTATATCCAATTTGTAGACACAGAATGCAATATTTGAAAAAAAAAAAAAGATCATGTAACTCAACTCTCAGAAACAGGTTATTTCACTGAGTTTCTGAGTCTTATCCTCTGATTGATACCAGTCCTCTGGAAGACCAATACTTCTGCGTAATTCTGAGAAACATGCTGAGTCCTCTGGAAGGGCTCCTGAGGACTGAGCTGTGCTCACCTGTACATTTCTTTGGTAGCAGACCAAACATCCCCTGGGCAGGCAGATGCCCAAGGACAAAGTACTTACCAGGCAGTAAGAAAAGAAACTGTGCTAAAGACAGGAATCACAATTAAATCAGAATTGCTCTGTTCCTGCAAGAATGATGCATCTGCGCGACTGCCTACAAAAAACATTGTGCTGACTTGTTACTTTATAGACAGCAATGACTTTTACCAGGTCAGCTAACAAATTTCTTTACTCAGACACATTTACTTTAATAACAGCATATATTTTCATGGTGTATCTAGCTATAACGGCATCAATGTACATAAAAATCAAAATTCCTAAATGAAAATTTAAATTCCTTAAATGAAAACATTAAAAATTATTAGAGTAATTTTCTATTTTTAATAATTTTAGCCATTTCTTGCAGAGAATGGGTAGAAAACCACCAAGATCATCCTGAGATGTACATTTCCTGTATTTGCAGAATCACTACCAGAAGGTATATGCTACTTCCCTGAATTTACTTCAGCCCTATCAGAAAATAGCAGCCACAATATTACTGAAGCCACAATACAAGCTTCCTTTTCATCCCTTTCTCTCTCTGTTTTCCCATATCTGTGTTTCCCCAAACCACCTTGGCCCTCACATTTCTCCAGTTTCGATTCCTTCTCTAAACATCCCACAAGGCTTGTATGATTCCAAAATTCTTCGTCCTGCATCCCATACCAAGTTCCCAGTGCTGGCAGGCAGCAACCCTGTGAAGTAATCTGAAGAGTCTCTTACTCTTTGTGCTAGCTGTCTCCATCCTGCCTGCTTCTCTTTTCTTTTTTTTTTAATTTTTGTTTTTAAACAGGACACAGTTACTGGATTTATGTTTCTGTGCATTACAAATGATTAATATACTGATGATTTCCACACACAATTCTTCATTATTTTGGAAGTGACATCTCAGTGGGCTTCTCTCCCAACACTTCTCAAACTATACTGCAAATTTAACCCTTTCTCTGCTGAACATGACAGTTTTGCAAGCCTTTATACAGAATATAAACTATTTTGACTTTTAACTATACCTATACTGAATTTGTCCTGGTATCTCTTGCTCACTTCAGAATACCCACTGAGAGCACTTATGAAATATTGTGGGCAAAGTTGTATCATGTAGAGTTTTAAGTACACCATCTTTTCTTGGGTTTAGTTTTACATCTGAGCAGAGCAAATGACCACTCAGTGCAGTAACATACCCCTTTTAAATATTCTGTACTCAACACACAACAAATCTGATTTAACATGCTCTCGAAATGCTGCTTTTAATCTCTCATATGCAAAAAGGAAAATATTCAATGTACTTTTTCCTATAGTTTGTGAGTGAAAGCCATTATTATCATTTGATCTCTTTTCCTTGAATTGTATATCACAAGAAGGGTATGTGACCACTAACTTTTAAAATAGCCTATATACTTCTATTCACCTTATTTCTGTGATGAGACCTCACAGCAAGGATGGAATAACAATATGGAAACTAGCCATCTAATCCAACTGGACATATTTTATTGAAGTCTTATTACTTCCATGTGTAAGAAGAAACTAAAGCCAATTGCAATCCCCAATTTTTGGCTTCCTCAGTATGCATCATATCCAGCAAGAGAGAATTTCACTTTTTGTTTTCATTTTTACAGTACAGTGAAATTAGACATACAGCCTTAACTTGATCATTAAGAGATCAAGATTTTTAACTAAGAAAAGCAAAGTCTTTATTACGCCTAAAGCAATAGTGTTCTTTAAAAAGTTGTAACTTTTTATTTTAATCTCTTTTGCAGTATAATCTTTCAAGTACTCATATCAAAATTTTAGTATGGATGATAAAATCTTCAAGAATGGAGATAAAGAGTAATGACAAAATGGTTATAACACAGAGTCAAGTCAAGCAATTTATATTAAAGAAACTTGTCATGGATAAATGCAATGGCAAGAATTATATTCAAATTTATTCTGAAGGAGCATATCTAATAGACCAATAATTCTTAAGATACAAAGCCTAGTTTCCTAAGAAAGATGAATATAAAATCATGAGGAACTATAATGAAACAAATATTTTCTTTCAATATTGACAGAGATAAATAGCCCTTTACTACAGCATTTTCAACTTTGTTTTCTAAACAAGTGATATTTGTCAGATAGATCTCTGATATGAAAAACAACACCTCAAGAAGGATCAATCAGGTAAGTAGCTTTTTCAGTGAAGGTCAGAGAATTAAAAACTCATATTGTAATTTTAGCAATATGTTGGGCATCCCATGCTTTTCCAACAGTATTTAGTGATAAAATTCTTTTCTCCACTCTTTTTTTTCCACCATAAATGCTTTCCTCTGTTATACGGTAGATTTTGACTTTGCTGCTCATCTTAGAATAGTTTTCTCCTCAAGTGTCAATAATAATACAAGATTCTAGAAGACAGGCTCTCTTGGTTGAGTCTATTTCACATTTTTGTGAGAATTTATAAAGAAAATTAATTTCCTGCACTCACAGCTGGCAGTACCTTATGGCTTTATTAGCCCTAGTTTAATCAGAGGCTATCTACTAAAGAAAGGAGGTCAAATGCTGATCATTTAGAAGGATGAAAAATTATGGAATCATAGAATGGTTTGGATTGGAAGGGACCTTCATCTCATTCCAACTCCCTGCCAGGGACATCTTCAACTAGACCAGGTTGCTCAGAGCTCCTCCATTCAACCTGGCCTTGAACACCTCCAGGGATGGGGCATTCACAGCTTTCTGGGAAACCTATTCCAGTGCTTCACCACCTTCACAGTAAAGAATTTCTTCCATATATTTAACACGAATTTCCCTTTGTTCAGTTTGAATCCATGACTCTTTATATCGCTAAAGTTCCTGATGAAGTGCCCTTCTCCAGCTTCCTTGTAAGCTCCCTTCAGATACTGGAGGGCTGCTATGAAGTCTCCATGAAACCAAATATTTGATTCTTAATAGAGAAAACATTTTGGTAGACAAAATGAATTTACCCTAATATAAGTATGTTAAAATTAGTACAACTACTCTTTAAAAGAAACAGTACCACAAAGATAAAGAAACATAGTATTCTGATTCCTTCTGCATATTTAATTCAGAATTACACTCCCAGAACTAATAACTCTATTCCTTCCCAGAAAAAGGCTAATTACCAAGTTTTAATTACTGCCTATATGATTTATATTTTGTGAATTTTACAGTCCCATTTCACTCTAGTCCAATAATTTAACTATTCTGAAATAATAGAGTCATCAGATAGTGATGAACACACTTTAGATATTTCTAGAAACTAGAACTACTGATGTGCACAGGAAAGAAATCAAGTTAAGGGGAAAACTCCAAAGAGATACAGGTATAAAGCACATCAGAAAGCTCAAAAGGACTTCCAAAACCTAATGCTCCAGATGTAACTGATACTGATGTACATCTCAGCCTTTCCAAGCTGTTCTGTACTTACGAGCTCAACACGCGCATGAGCATCACCACAAAACACGTGAACAACTTCTGCAGACTTTTCTCAAGAGATCTCTGAACACTGTGTGTCACAGTGTGTTATATTGTGCTGGACATGAATGCTTTTTCTGTGTCTGATTTCAACATTCCTAAAATGTATTTTTAAGAAGCTCAAGGGATAAGCACATGAGAAAAACAAAAAAGAACCAGACTACACATGAAATTAAAACCAGACTACACATGAAGATTTCCCCTTGCATCTCACAGTACACATTCTCCCTGCTTTGCAGGGGAAGTTAAATTTCTAGCTTAGCAGACACTATGCACAATGCCTAGTAGGTACATGATTTCTCATTTGTTCAGCTGAAGAAAGGCAAGCATGCACAAAACTGCAAAAGAGAATTACTTTTAAAAAATATAAAACCTCAACTTCTAATGTAAAGTATTTCTTCTACGGTGAAACATATTCATCCACACAGAGCACTTAAAAACATATAACCTGTGTACCTGAACTGTGGAACTGATTTCAGATGCAAATCCTCCTGTCAAGGGAGCCTCATGGCTAATCAGCAATCGCCCAGTCTTTGCCACCGACTGAAAAAGAAAAACAAATACCCAAAATGTCATCAAATTATAGCTCTTGTGATTTCTTACTTGTACTACTTGTGGAATATATGAAATATGTGACTTTGTTAGCACTGTTAGAACACAGCTACTTTTCCCCTCTTGCATTTCCAGTGAACAATAAATTATCCTAAAATACTCAATTGAGTCATTAATAGGATGGTTCTATACTTACTACAAAAGTATTCACATTTTCCACTCAATTTTAAGCAAGTAACAAGAATAAATTTAAACCAGTTTCATATTAATTTACCCTATCAATGCAAACTGTAACATTTCTGAAATAAAATAAGGATTTTAACAAGTAGCCAGGAAAAAATTGAGTCCTCAAAATACTAAAATATACATACACAAAGAAATTCTTCCCTGATATCGCTATACAAATAAATCCTATATAAAGTCATGAACCACTGCTATTCATAAAGTAAAATTGCTAAATAAAAATTTTAGGAAGAAACGTGTGGATTAGTGCTGCACATTCAAATTTTACATGGCAATTAGAAGTACCATTTTCTAATTTTAGATTTCAATATTTGTGCAGTTGTTATGTAATCTACTTCATAGCTAAATAAAGGGCATAATATATACAGATGATCTAATCATCTCTGATCAAAAAACCAAAACTGTGCTCATTGGAAAAGGTAACAATGTAACAAAATATTTTTAATCTTATGGGAAATATAAAGCTTCACCACACACAAATATATTGATATTTATTGCAACTATGCTAAATTGCCTGAATCAAACAGTATCAGATACCTTTAATAAGAAATACGGTAGCAAAGTCTCTGCTTCCATGACATGCATTTTATAATAAAAAGGCTCATTAAAAAGTTTCATAAACTCCTAGATATGTATACCAGAAAAAAAAATCAGATTATTGTGTATGTTAGTCTTTCAAGAACAGTTACAGTCTGACATTTAAGATAAATACATAGTGTACTCCTGATCTAATGTTATCCATCAGGTGGAAGAGCCCAAGACAGCGCTTGCTATCAGAGCAGACCTTCTGAATACTGTGATCTCTAATTTAATGTCTACACCAGCACACTCTCCAGTCAGACAGCTCCATGTTATCTACATAATAGGATACATACAGGCAATGCCCTAATTATGCAGCTTTCTCTCTGATTCGAGTATTTTACTAATTCTTTTGCTTTTCTAGCAATGACTCAATCAGTGGCTCTAACCAGCTCATGCACAGATGTACTGGCAACTCGTAGGCTATAAACATGTTCCGTATACTGTACTACAAAATGGTTTCAAAACATTCAGAGCTAAGCAAGACAGAAAAAGTAATTTCAGCAGTTGGAAAGTAATCCAGTTACATAGGCTGATTTCCTGGGGTATTTTTCCAGCACTGGAAACTCATATCTAAAGGAACAGAGGTATTAACTGCACTATAAATCTGTCTAGTACATCAGAACAACAGTTCCATGAACAAAATGTACACTCCAGTTTTAAGCTGATATGATTAAAACTGATACAATCAGTTGCTATAGTACAAGTTGCTATAGTAAAACTGATACAACTAATCAATGTTAAAGTTCAGTCCAGTTGTTCAGGGGTTTTTTTATCCTCTTTATTTCAAAGAAAGATTCTTTTGCATTACAAGCTGTCATTAAAGTTACAGATTTTGTTTCTCAGAGGATAATAGAGTATAATCCAACACTGTCAGTATATGGGAAAATTCACATGGGGTCAAACCAATAATCCATCAATCCAGTAAATTATCTCCCCAGAGATAATTTAATGTTTAGGGAAAAATAAGAAAAGGACCTTTAATGTGTTCCTTCACTATGTCTCAGTCTCCAATTATTTTCACATCTCCAGTTTCTTGAATCTAATATGGACTTTTATACTAAATAATAACTTTATTTCATCTGTTCTCAAATTGAATCCATGTAAATAAAGAAAAGATGGGGGGAAGGAAAAAATATTCTCTTCTTGGTAACCTGCTTCTACTGCGTGAGAAATCCTTGCTTTTACAAATGATTCCCACGGGCTTCAAGGAAGTCCATGTCTGTGGGAGCTTGTTAAGAGTGAACAAGCAGCTGTGATCACCAAGCATTGCATACAAACATCTCAGCCCTACTATAACACAATGTATGTATCACTCCTGCTATAAAATCATGCAGAAGTTTGGTGCTTTTAGAACCAAACCAACCCTACAGTGCATTTTTCAGGAACACATGCAATCTTAAGTATTTCTAGTGTTTGTAAATGAGTCGTACCTACTAGCAAATTGTTCCAGTTTTTACATCCCTTCCTGGTTACAATTTTGCACCCTATTTCCAAACTAATTTGGCTGATTAAACTTCAAAGCTGCTGCTTCGTGCTTTATTTCTATTTGCTAGAAGGTACTATCTATTATCACATTTCTGCTCCCAAATGAATACATTAAGACTGTGATCAAATGGTCTCTAAACCACGATTTTGCTAAATTAAGCAGACTGAGCCCTAAATCTTTCAGCAGACAGCACATTTCCAATTCCTTCATCATTCTTACAACCCTGCTCTGAATCATTTGCAGTTTTCTATGTCCTTCTTGAAGCACACCCATCTGGAGCCAGTATTCCAGATTTTTTCAGAACGCCATCAAATGCAAAGATAATGGAGCTGCAGTACTGCAGCTCTTGGATGTATGAAGCCTGTTGGCCAAAACATAACAGGAGAAGTCCAGCTTTTAGTGATAACTGCAACTCCCTGCTTGTGGGAAAGAAGGCTAAAGCACAATGGTTTCCTGGAGTAAAGATGAAAATATAGTGTGCCTTTATTACTTCAAGACACAAAATTATATTTGGACATACTGAAAAACATCTTATGTGCCTGAGCTTAGCTCAGTTAATGAGCTTATGTTGTCTTTATCAGTAACTGTCTATTTTATCTGTTTCTTACCTCTAACTTTTTACCAGTAACAGTAATAATGTTTTCCATATACTTGATAGAAATATTAAAAAAACAGGTTCAAAATCCAACTTTGCAGAACCTTGAGACTATTTCCATTCACTGTCACTGCCTTTCTATGCCACACAGTTACAAGTCAGCTCACTAATAATGTCTTACTTCTCAAACTATGATAATTCATTTTTGAGCACCTATTAAATGTTCTCAATGCTGAACTGTTGAGCATGTATTTCTAATTATTTTTGAACAGCTGCTTCTTTCTTGATAGTGTCTTCTGAACTTACAGATCATTCTCCCCAATTAATTTAGTACAGTTTTTTGGGGAGAAAAACTGATCCTTAAGGTATCAGACTAAGAAATTCCTGGTCAAGAAATAACTTTCAGTTAGCAAACATATTGCAGTCTTTGTATGCCCTCTGAATTTTAATTACGATATTGTTTTTTCTATCTTACATATGACAGCACAATACAGTAATAACAACAGACAATAACAACAGATGGGATTCATCTAGATACAATTTTCAGTATCTATTATAATGAAAAAATATTTCAGTCGACATAGCTTAGAACAAAGCCTGCTAACAGATTCATAGTGTCCTAGAAAGCTAACATTTAATTTCTATATCTTCAAATGAAAATTTAACCTTACTTCCTGGAAGCAAAATACTTACTCAGTTAAAAGTACCAATTTCAAAACTAGCTGCTCTACTATCTACAGGGCACAGCAGACATGGTTAGTGATTATTTGCACGTATCATAATTGCTCTTTTGTAAGTAATTAATTTCACTTTATAAATCTATGGCAAAACATTAGCTCCTGTTAATTTAGACGAGGTGATAATTCAACCGCCAGGATAACCAAAGCCCAATATTCAGAAGAGCATTTAGAGTACAAATAAATGCAGCTCAATAACATCAGGCAATGGGGTCCTCAACCAGACTTCCTAGGAAACACCACTGCATAAAACTGGAGAAAACAGTGGCTAAATCTGCGCAGTGTAGCAAACTGGGCAACACAGAATCCTACCATTTTACCACCTTTTCTGAAGGTGTTAAGATGGAGTGGTTTTATTGGTCTGGATTAGGTAGAGAAAAGGACGGCCTTTCAAAGAACAATGCATTTTGTCCCCTCACAACCAAACACCTGTATTTCTGTAAAGGATTGATTCACCCCATTTCCCCAACACCCACATTCTGTCTTCCAAAACCATAGTCTTTCCAGTTTATTAACTAAGTAAAAAATTAAGATTTTGAAATGCATGCACATTCTGCAGCTCATGAAGATCACTTTTGAAAATATATCTTCAAAAGTGTGGTACGGCTTAAGAGATTAGCCCTGATTAAAATGTTACTTCTTTACAACTAGAAGTTGTTGCTTGCTGATCTTTAAAGTCTACATACACTTCAGAGGGCACCAAGAGATTCTGTATGTACATCATGTCTCGAATTAAATGAAAATTGATTTTTATTTTTTTTTACCATCTTCAGTAACAGACCATAAAGGGAAGTCAGAGGCAACATCCAGGCACTTAGAGGGCATGGCTTCTCTCTGTATCATGGTCACTCTGCGCTGTCACAGCCAAGTTCATATGATACAACCCTGGGCTTCCAAAAGGGAGAGGTCCTACTCTGCCCAGAACCTCCTTTTCCCAACCCATCCCTGACATCTCCTCAACACCAACACGGCCACTGGGAAAGTCACTTGAGGGGGATAATCTGATTTATCCTGTACAGTTAGCACAGAGCAGCAAACACCACTTCAGAGACAGATTTTGAGATGGAAGGCATATCAAGATTTGCACAGAAAAAGCTTCAGCAGTTTTCTCTCCTTCTGGAAGGCAGCAGAGACCCAGGTTATGGCACACCAATGTCACCTCTGCTATATGCAGTCATTACAGAAGAGAACTCCAGGGCTTTAAACTATTCAATTAGCCCCCCAAAAAAGCCCAGAAACCAATACTGACTATACTCTTCCACCTCAACTTCATTGTTCTTTCTGTTTTACATTGGTGTCATTCACAAAAATGACAACTGATAGTGCATCAGAGAAAAAGGCTAACAGCATGATCTAATAAGGAAATGTAAAAAAAACTAATGCCTTTGCAAAACAAATGCTTTCAGGGTACACTCTGAGATGCAGCCCAGTGTTTTTATAGTGAAGCAGTTGAGCAAATTGTTTTCAACGTCTCTGACCACACTCTCTATCCAAGAGTTTCTATAATCACGTTTCTGTTCAACTCTCAATTCATTCTGTTGGATGTTTTCTCCTCTCCTACTGGCACTGATGACAGAAGAAAACAACACAAGCCTGGCACTTCCAAGCGCTTTGAAATCCAAGTGCTGACACTACCAGTAACATGTTCTGCCCTTACTTAGGAGAAAGCAGCCAATGCAAAATGAGTTTGATGCTAAACCACATGTAACACTACTGCTCTACACATATAGCAACACAACTACCAGTGTAACCAGCTGCTTCACTAACACAGACACTGCCTTTAGAGATATTATCAAAGTCAAATTTTTCTTAAAAATAGCTGTTATTTTGTCACAATGGTAAGCTAGCTATTTTCTTTAAGAAAATTCTGTTCTCAGAAAAAAAAAAATATTTTCCATCTCCCACAGAAAAGGATTTTTATTATGTTCACTTTCCCCTTTAAATTTTTGCATACCTTTGATTGTGTTCTTTAGAGACCATAAAAATTTCCTGCATAATCGAAAAACTAGCTTTCCACAATAATTTTTAAAAAGCTGGCAAGAGAACTGAAATTATATTTTTATTGTATTCCATTTTGTACTGAGCACGTATGAAGCAATTATAAAACTGAATAAAAATGAACATTAATTGATATGTGCTTTTGCTGAAAACAAATCAGAATAGGGAAACTTTAAAAAAATTACTTGGTCAAGTTTCAATAAATGTCTTGAAAAACATTTTCCTTTTTCATTCTTAGACCAGCTTTAATGAATTTGTGCTTGGAAAATGTAAAACCTGAGGGAGGCTACTCTCCCCAACCCATTAGTTCTACCTTCCCTTTAACATTACAATAACAAATTGCATAGCAGCATTCTTGGTACTGAACACAAGCATAGGGACAGAAATATGATCCCAGATTTCTATTCAGCACTACCCACACAAAAATATGTAATATAATCTGCCAGATAAATCACTGAGGATTACATTCACTTAGCACATGCAGATTCACAGGATGACACATCCCAGCTACAATGAGTTGTTTGTGCATGTGATACACTGACAGTCTAGAAAATGCTGTTACTCCATCCCCTATTTGCAGACATCACAGAGGATGAATCCCACTGCATTTTTGTGATCTCTGGAAAATCAAACAGATCCTCAAGCACCATTTTTTTCCCCACTAGGGTCCTAAGAGAAGGAATAGAAAGGAAGGAGAACAGTTTATGTCCTAGTAGCCTGGACACAAGAAAACCCTGCAGCTTCCTAACAATGATATTCTAGTTCGCAAAGCTAGGAAAAAGTATGCCCTCTTTAAAGATCCAACGAACAAAAAATAATTTTTAACATTGAAGAAATAATGAAACAGGAAAACAAAATAACATCATTTGCTGTGGGTTTCAACAGAACTAGATTTCCAGAGAAGGAAAATGAGAGATGTACTCTATCACAGTGTCTACACTACACTTCCCAAAGTTGAACAAAACTCATTGAGTCATTTTTCAATAAAACCAAGACAAGTCCCTGATAAACAAATTACATGAAGACCATTATTTCATCAGTTCAACAGCCCAAAGCATGAATGAGGTTTCTCAACTACTGGTAACAAGGCAGTCAGCCTTACCCTCCTTCTGTTAAAGATTCTCTTAAGTATAACAAATACAATTGCAATTGTATAGCAGAGAATCCTAGCCTAACACTGGCAACAATCTATGAAGATCAAAGATAAATCTACTTGGAAAGAAAAAGAAGTAATTTTTATTACATCACTTAGGAAGGCCATTGGACAAAAAAATCTTTAACCCAAACTTCTCAAACAATATAATGAAAAAAAAAAAAACACACAGGCAATTCTGTAATAAACTAGTATGCTGATTAACAGCAGGGAATGGAAAACAAGTCCATCACCTTTCTAGCTTGAGACAAACACCTAAACAGTTGCCAATTTGAACTGACCCGCATTAGCAGAGCACAAATCTTAGTCTTCCTCTTACTACTTAACCAAAACTGAGGTTTCTAATCCACTCCTGTCTGCTTTTTCAGCTGATGTAACCAAGGTCTGTGCTTTCTGACCTACAAGTCTGGAATTCATTGACTGCAGATGGCACAGCCAAAGTTGCTGGGATAGGCTCAAACCTACTGCCAGCTTTGGAAGCACAGAATGAGTTTCCCCAAAGCAAAAGGATCTGTGATAACTAATTTATGTGTCAAGAATGATGACAAGCAGATCCTTTATGGTTCCCAGACTGCAAAGAGCCAAAGATGAAGACACTGGAATTCTGGTTTCTGTCAAGGAGAAGCAAAACAAAGAAGATGACAACACTAACAGGTAACTGTGACAAGGGAAAGAACAGAGAACAGTCATCCACTAATGTAGAACAAAATGTGTGACCTTCACATATCAAGAGTGGTAAGAGAGGCCACACAACCCCCGTTCTGACACTGTCCCTATACCTCTACCTGCTTTCTCTGGAGTAAAAGATGAAAACAAACAAAACCCACAACACCCTCTCCCAAAAAAACAACCAAAAAAAAAAAAAAAAAAAAAAACCACACAAAACCTGAGAATTTTTTAGTCTCACCTCCTTTACAATTGATTTCAAATCACAATAAAAGACCAGATATTAGAGAAAATCAACATAGACCTAAAGTATGATGCATTACAACAGTAAGTATCATTGCAATGGACAAAAATACAGAAAAATTAAGGGAAGTATTAGAAATGTATTTGCTGTCCAATAAGATGTTTACCTGAAACCAAATGATTAATGCTTCACCAAATAAATTATCAAACCATGTACTCAAGTGTAGTATGTTGTAGACAGCTGCCATGCTGTCTACTCAGCTCTCTGAGAATTAATACTATGCATTTGAATATTGACTTCTAATAAGGAGAAAAGCTAAAAAAAAAAAAAAAATAAACTTAAGCTCATTTTACATAGCTAGCCCCTTTAAATCTGTTCTCTCCTAAACAATCAGTCCAACTGTGCTTCTACCTGGCTGCTTCTTTTACCAACTCCTTAGTATCAGCAACATATAGCTGGAAGAAAATCCTAATGAGAGCTCAAAGGAAGGGGAAGCAACAAGCAAACAATCTGCAGCACAGAGAGAAGCTGAGCTATGTTCTTGACAGTGCAAACGCAGAAGCAGGAGACAATGCAAACTGTAGCATGGATAAAGGAAGGGAGGGAGGACAGGCCCTGGTACAGATCCCTGCAGTCCCCGTTTGTCACCGGCTTCCAGGCAGAATACTGTGCTCTACCCACGAACCGTGACTATGCCAGCACACAAGCAGTATTTTACCTACCCACCTGTCCACTGGACCAGACCTGTTCATTGGATACAGGAGCATTCTGAGAGTATCAAAAGCTTTCTTGCAGTCAAGGTGTCATTCACTGCTCATCCCTTATCCACAGATCCAAACATTCATCACAGATTTAGCCTTAAAAAGGCCATGCTTACTTTTCCTCATCTCATTAACACATTCAGAAATCATGTGAAACTTTCAGTTTGGGTGAAGAACACTAATTTTATCAAAAACAGCTTCAAAGCATTTACTGATAACTCTTTTGTGAAATACGTAACATTTTCTTAAATTTGGTCACAAAATGCAACCAAGTGCTCACTGAAGCAGAGACATGCGCCTGTGAGCCGTCTGAGTGCTGTCAGTAAGATGACCCACAGCTGAGAGCACTCCAGCAATCTCAACACACATTTTCAAGTCTACATTCTACATCATTATTTAGAAAATATTACTGTTTTCTTCTTGGGCAAATCTGCAGTTGCATCTGAATAATGGGGTAGACTGTATACCCTTAGTAGAGTTGCAGATGACACCAAACTGAGGAGCAGCTGATGGGCCAAAGGAGATGTGCTGCCATCTCGAGAGACCCGGACAGGCTGACAGGAACCTCATGTAGTTCAAAAAAGGGAAGTGCCAAGTCCTTCCCTTGGGGAGGAACAACTCCAGGCACCTGTGCACACTGCAGGTTCCACAGCTGGAAAGCAGCCTGGTAAGAAAGGGAGATGGATGTCCTGATGGACACCACATTGACCATGAGCTAGAAATGTGCCCCTGCAGCAAAGAAGGCAAATGGTATCCTGGGCTGCATTCGGAGGCGCGCTGGCAGCCATACAAAGGATGCGATGCTGCCCCTCTGCCCAGCATTGGTGAGGCCACAGCTGGAATGCTGCATCCAGTTCTGTGCTCCTCAGTAAGACAGGCATGGACATACTGGAGAGTCCAACAGAAGGCCAGAAAGAGAATTAAGGGACTGGATGAGGGGACTGGGATGGGGAGACCTCATTGATATATCTACACACCCAAAGGGAGGGTGCAAACAAGATGGAGCCAGGCTCTTTGCAGTGGTGCCCGGAGGCAGAGCATCTGTTGTTATGCTGATGTTGCATACTGAAATCCACATCAGGACAGATTTTTTTCCCTAATTGTATGTATGGCAGAAACAGTTCATAAAGAACTAATGTGACCACAGCAGGGAAGCACATATGAAACATCTTGCAGAGAAATGTTAACACAACCATAAAATTTACTGACTCAACATACCAGGATTTTAATATTCCAGTATGTATCACTTTACACTATAAATGCCAAAAATAATTCTGAAATACTAATGTGGATTCTTCCTGCATAGCACCAAGAACAATGCTGTAGTGTAAAGATGGTGGTGCAGAGATAAAGAAAAATGAAAACAAGCACACGAATAATACAAAGTAACAAGGAAAATTTTTTAAATTACAGTCAAAACCAAATGGAGTTGCTACAGGGCTAGGTAGAACATCCTAAGAAACAATGAAGAGATGATAATAAAACAGTTATGGCTTTTATACCCTACACAACATTGTTAGCATATGACTGAGATGATCAGCATAGAAATTTATAAGCTTCCTGCAAAGCCAAGAACCAAAGACCGATTCCCCCATGTGTAGAGTAGCACATGCAGAGTAGCAGAAAATTCCTCTCCAAAGAGTAAACTTAAAAACAAAACAAAACCCATCTGGACTGATTCTTATAACTTCAGATACACTACACTGATTTTATTGCATTTTTTTCCTCCACCTCTTCACATCTCATTTACTTTCTGGCACTGGAAGCTCTCTTTAATAGTGGCAATTAATAATTTTAATATACATTTGGTGAAAGAGTATGTTTACTTCTGAGGACTTCACATACAATCTACTAACACTACTCAAATAAGTAGCATGAATGTTAAAAAAAACTTCTTTAAACTAAATACCTTTAGATTGCCCAGTCATTATGTTCTAGCAATAACTATGAACAGATCCCCTAAATAGACTTTTAAAGTATAATGGCAACTAAACTCAAGGAACATATTCATGAATCCACTGGACTGGTAACTCATGATTCCTCAGTACTGTCAGCTACATTTGCCTACTTGACCACAATTAAATACATCTATTCAAATAATCCTTCTTTGTGTATAGACTAAAACATAACATTTAATAGCAAAGGTTTCAGAAAACATGAACTTTTGCAGCAGTTTCCAACATCCACCAGCATGATTAAAACACTGTGGATAGTGCTCTGATTCTCAAGTAGAGTCACATCAAAAAGTCAGATAGTGAAGCCAAGTTATAAAACAAGAGGATGAATGGTGCCTCAGCTATTCTTTTATTCTTGAAAAACAGATGGGATCCTGGGCCATTCTTAAAGGCCCACCATGGACAATCCAGTGATGTGCAAGATCCATAAATCCTTTATTAATCCAAATACTGTACTATACTTTCTGTGAACAACACAAGAGAGAGAACTTCCCCAGCTCTTCTGGAGGATCTAAGAATGGGCCAGCTAATTCACTGCCACACTCACACCCCAACACACACACAAAAACACTGTCTTGGAACAAATCTTAGCAGTACTCATCCAGAAGTAAAACACCATCCTGCCAGATATGACCCACAAAACAAGTCTCCTCAGAGTAATTTTACTGAAGCTAACTATAGGTTTGGAGAACTTGACCGAAGCCAACAACTATTCTTAAAAGAAAAGAGAAAAACAGCATCAGGTCACCAATAAAATAAGTAAAACAGACTGAAATTTCATTGCTGAAAACAACAATACTTTCATTTTCCTCCACTGAATTGGTCAGTAACTTTTAACACAATTCAAATAACCCTGTAGGACAAACAATAGTTGTGTCCCAGCAAAAAACCTGCTTTTGTCCAAAGAGAAAGATTAAAATGAAGGTGATGTTTCTTAAGTTTGTAGATAAAGAGGAAGACTGCAAGAATATAAGAACCTGAAGGCAGAATAGACAGAAGAAAAACATTAATTCTGGAAAATGAAAAGTGCAGGAATGTCGATGAAGAACAGCAACAAAAAAGAAAAGGACATAGCAAGACAGATGCCAAGTTCTGGAAAAAAATATCTAGATTCTGAAAGGTATGGAGAAAGGAACTGAGAAAAGTACTGGCAATACCACTTGTGGCACACCCCTTGTTTTTGACTCTGGCTCATACTGGGAATTGCATGATTAGGACAGCAGCGAGACTTTGTTTCACCAAACCCCCCAAAGAAGCAGGAGCTTCAGCATCTCTGCATCCAGCATCTATTTCACTCTTATTTCATAAATTACTTTCAATTTTGATAGCACAAATTCATAAAGTTCATTACAGACATCTGAATTCATTTCACTGCAGATGTTGAACCCACTTAGGCTTTATTGGACTTAGTATCTGAATAACTAACATGGACTACATGGGAAAGCACGAGACAATATAAGGGAAAGATCTGAGCAAAGTAATCACTAAATAACTAAATAAAAACATGAAGCCGACCAGGATGATCAAGTAGAGGTCTGAAAATGAGAGCTGAGACACCTCTGCCCCTTTCAAAAACAAGCATTAGCAGTTGAAGTGATAGATATAACTATTTGAATAACAGATTGTTACAGAATTTTGTGCCAAGTATCTTGCAAACCTATGCTTTAAAAATTACTGTATCCCTTGTTTACATTTTTCTTAATATATTTTTTCTGTATTACTTCCCATTTATTTTTCTAAAGCAACAACCAATTCACTTTCTCCTTTCATTCTTTCAGCATCATTTTTTGTCCTATTCTCTCTTCTGTCTTATGTGCTCTCTTCATTCAAACTATCTCAGCAATCCTCATGTCATTTCTTCTACAATCTCCATTTTTTCTCCATCAGTTACACTCTCTCCCTATCTGACCTACTTCAACTTACAGAAGAAAGAATAGTCATTTTCAAGATATGTATTAATTTTCAGCCTGTCAGCCAAGAAAATGAAGGTCCTACAACCTGATCTCATTTTTCTGTCCATTTGTCAGTGTCCTGATAGACATTTTGCAGCCAAATGCAAGTCTTAAAAATATTAAGTTCCTGAAAGCTTGGTAAAAATCAGTCTGTATGAGGAAGATCAGAACTCCTAACTTCATAACCTCATGAAAGCCAAGCTGCACTTAACACGATCTCTCCCATGGCTCTTTATGGGTAAGCACCAATAAATTGTCCCTGTCGCTTTTTGTCTAGCCATTAATTTTAGAAAGGAGCTGGGCATCTTAATGTAGGTAAATGGGGGACATGAAATGGCGGAAGGCAGGAAATATGGGACATAAATTCATAGAAAAACAGGTTTCACTCCTCATGTAGTAATTATTTTTCATCCTTTATCAAAATGTTGTTATTCAAAGTAAAGAAATAAATTCATTTATGTGTCTTCACAGCATAGCATAGGAAACGAAAATATGGTAAGGCATCCATAAACGCAAAACCCACGGAACACATATCTGAGAGCTCTCTAGGGTTTTTTTTCTGGCTCCTGTTTCATGGAACAGTCCTACTATGCCATTTGAATTTCTAGATCATCAACACAGAGTTGATGATTTAGAAACTCAGTAATTTGCCCATAATTTCTTCATTTAAATTTCCATGAAAATACCACGAAACAATAGCTGTTTTCTATTTAAGCAATAACTCTGTTGCTTTTATAACAATTAATTTGACCTTTCTGATGTCTATCACTCAAGCCACTAATTTGGATATAACTTCTTTTTTCCCAGAAGAGGGACTACAGCTGCAGTGCTTGGGATAAAGGTAAAACAATACTTGTCAATATCAACTGAATAAGATCACGTGATGACTCAAGTCTATATAAATTTGCAGGTTTTATTATTCCCGTTTTCTGGACATACAACTGTATGTTACAAAAAGTCTGTATCATATAAAAGAAAGGTTAATATTCAGCAATCTTTTCCTTAATAGATAGACTTGAATTTTAGAAACTACAATTCTATTTTCTGGCAAATGCCACAATTACAATCTTCCAGCATGCTCCGTATGTCTTTCATATCCAAGCTAAAATTAATAAAAATATTATATTACACTAAAATAAGAACTTCTAATGCTCAAAAACATTACTGAGGTGAATCATATGCTGTTTAGTGCTACTTGTACTCAACTAAAGTCATCCTCCAATTATTTATTTCCATAGTTTAATGGTATTCTGGCAACTGAGAGCAACAGTAAGCCAATAACATTTGATTAGCACAGGACAACGAAGCATTAGCACACATAAAAACTGTCACAAAATATATGCATTTGACACTGATCTCAATGGAAGTCTCTTTAGTGACAAACACCAAATTAAGCTTCATATTTGAGACAGGTATTTCTTGACACACAACTGAGCTTCATTTAATCACTACATTGGACATTTTAACATGCTAGCCCAAGAATCACTACAGTAATTTTCAAATGTAGACAAAAGAAATTCTATCCAGAGACCAAGAAACACATTTTATTTTTAAATAGCCTCTCCTGGTGAGCTGAAAAATCTGTGAAAGCATCTGGGAACAGCCTGATATAAACTTTTTACACTGATCACTGATCACCATAGCATTACAGTGAGTCAGCAGCATGAGAAAATTATCAGAAATAAGAGTTTGCAAATATTCCTTATATATTTGGTGCATACTCCAAAAGAATTAACTATTTGGCTTCTTCTGTTCAACATGATACACAGGCATTTGCATTTTTCACTTAGATCAGCAGCTTAAAAGGTGATGAATCCTTTAAATGTTTACCAACTGAAAGACAGCAGTCATCTTTGTACATGACAGAAAAAATAATCAAAGCCTGTAATTCATTTACTGCAGAGTTCTGACTATTGCTGAATAATACTCTTTGTTCCCTCCTGTCTGCTTATTTTGTACTCCTTGCATATCTGAGACTGCTTTCCTCTAAGCAATTTGAAATGTCAGTCTTAAACTACGTGTCACATGAATATTTTTCTGCCAAATTGCTAAGGCAGTTTTCATGTTCGATGGCAGAGGGGATACAGACAGAAAAACCATGAAGTTGCTGTAAGAACTATACAAGGCACAAATGAGACCTTCCTGTCTTGAAGCTTTAATTTCCAAATGCAATACTATTGAATAACACTCATTCCCAGTCCAGAATTAATGCTGCATCATTGTAATCCCTGAAATGCCTGTAGAGATCTCCTCATTTACATCCTCTACATATGCAGGGCCAGAGAGAGAAGGCATTCAACACAGATCCATGGCAATACCGCGGAGCTTTGTACATCTCAGAGCAGGACAATGAAAGAAGCATAACTAAGCTTGTCAACAGAGCAAAACCATATTTTGACATTCGACTAGAATGGCAATTCATTTTTGGAAAGCAGTAATTAGCAGAGCTGCAGTTTTGTTAAGGATCTCTAAAAACCTTGGTTTGCTATGGGAAGGGCCAGAGGGAAGACCAATTACCCAGCACTGTAGGTAGCAAACAACATGTGGTTGTTTACTAGTTTTCCCCATTTTTTTTAACTCTGAGCAACATTTACTTACAGAAAAGCACTTGCTGCACACCACTTCTCACAGAAGCTCAGCACCTTACTGCCCCATAACAAATTCCATGTGCTCTGATATTCTTTAGAAGTCTGTTTACAAAAAGCTTTTTTTTTAGAAGCAAATTTATCAGTTTCTAGAGTTCTCAGGTAAAATTTTCTTGAGTAGAATATAAACATTTTAGAGAAAGACTTGCTTAATCTTTGTTGCCACTTCTTTTCCTTAAAGAGAAATTGGTTAAGGAAAAATTTAACAGTTAGCATGTAAAATTTAGAAAATTGGAAAAGGGAGCTAAGGGTCTGTATTGTAGTGCCTTGAAGAAAATGAGACAAAAGACCTAAAACTTTAAAAGTTTCTGGAACCTAAATGATTAATGTATTTTTCTCTGGCAACACTGGAAAAATGAAAGATTAATACAAAATTTACAAAAGGTAAGACCACAGCATAAAGAAATTAATTTCACAAATAACTTAAAGGATCTGTAAAACACTTAGCTAAAGCAAATCCCAATTTCTTCCTTAATACTTCCACATCTAATGATGTTTACTTATCAAACCATTGAGCCTAAATTACGTAATTTTAGATTGCTCAGAGTTTCTTATTTATTTAAAGATCAGCATTTCTGTATTGCCAAAAAATATTTTATTTCTTTAGAACACAGATGGTGAAAGCTCAAAACTTCATCACATCAGCAATTTCCTCTGTACTTTTCTGAATCATCAGCTGCTCAATTGTGTCAGTTCTGATATTACTTTAGGTGATAATGAAATAAATACTAAATTAATACAGAAGAGAGGGGGAATGTGAGTCTTCTACACACCTTTATTTTGACTTTTTCCTAATATTGGGAAAAAAGAAGGGATTTTATTCTAGCGTGGTACAGGTCAGAAAATTAGCACTGATGACTTGAGCAAAAACAAGTTACAATTATACTAAATATCTGAGAACTATTGAAGCCACAGAGAAAAAAATATATAGCTAAATTTATCTTCTCTATTGAGCAAATCCCACTGTGTTACTAAGTCATTTCTGAAACAAGAAAGGGTCCATATATTAGCTTTTCAATTATCCCAAGTAATTGCCCTAGAAAATCTCTACATTTTGGAACACTTCAGTATTGCATCTACACAATTAGATATAAGAGCCAAGATCTTTCAGGTTTAATTTCAACACAGATACACCAATTCTGATGATACTTAGACGTCTAGATAATCAAGATAATATAAATCTAGACACATGCATACCCAGTAACATGTGCATTAGCTACTTCAAATGTATTCTGATTGTCCAGCAGAAAGGACAATTTACAAGCGACTGTAAAGAAAAACCTGAAAGATTTATTTTCTTTCACTGGAAAATAAAACTGTACTACCACAAACTGCTGACAGTGTTTTAAGATCTAAAAATCCCATCTTCCCCTTGCCAATCTATTATTTAAAACATCACTGAGCTCTAAGCCAAAAAAATGACAGTATCAAGACAGTTTTCTAATGTCAGCAAAACACCATAACTGGTAATCAGAAATTAATTGTTTCCATGGGCTTGTTAAAGTACAACAATTTTTCCCATCATTTGGAAATAGTTCCATATCAACATGTGAAAAACTAGGTCCCACTGCTGAGCTTAACAATCCAAATTTTTTTTTCCCCTCAACACTATTTTCCCTGTAAGAAAAAGCAGATAGAAAACACATATCTTCTAAATTTAATTTAAAAATTGAAAATTTTAAGAAAAATGTTTTAAAACTTTGGAAAAGTTTTAGCAAATCAACTTTTCCCTTTAATACTAAAGTAATATACCAGTTTAGCGGCAAATGAAAAATAGATGGCACTTGCTCTTTAAACTCAAAACTGATTCCCCTTTTGCAGCAAAGCCATGTATGTCCTCCATCCTTAAGAACTCTGTAACCTTCCAACAAAACACTGCTGTAAATTTCTAAGTCCAGGTAGCATGTCAGCAAATGCACCACAAGTGCCAGATGTGGTAATATAGCATAGATCAGTACTTATTGGTAATGCGCTGACCACATGCCAAAAGAGTGATTTTACAGTTTTGTCATGTGCAGATCAAGGAACTAATTAAAACTGGCAATATGGGAATTCTCAGATGGACAGAGAAATTAGAATGCACATTTATAGCACAAGCATTATACAGTAACCAAGTGGTATTAAATTACCACTTCCTCTTTTCTCATCTGGACAGTTTGATTAGCATTCTCTGTAAACTTTTCTAAGTCTTAAGCTACAAGACACAAACCTAAGCACAGTTCCAATTTACAACACACTTCACTGCTGATCCAAGTAATGTGACTACAGTTTAAACAGAATACTGCTTAGGCAAGTGAATAAATACCTCACTTATGAATCAAATGGAAAAAATGAATCAATTGCATGATCTTAAACATATATCATGTTCATATATCATATACATTATGCTGACAGCTTCCTCAGTAGGCTGAATGAACAATTCCCATCACACCACACTATTTGAAAAAATATTTAAGATTATTCTTATGTTTAACATAGTTATTTTAGATTGCTTCAGATTAAGACCTTCCAGTACTTTATTAATTTAATTTCTGACTGCTTTTCTTGTAAGTTGTTATTCATATTCTCTCATCAATGAGATGAAAAATCAGTCTGAACTAGTTCTCCCAGAAGACTTTTTATAATTTTAATAAACTTTCCTATTTTAAATTAAATAAATTGGCAAAATAACTATATAACACCAGCTCACAAGCTACAAGGTAGTTTTTCTAATTGATTAATGGCAAAAGCATTTGCAGAATAATCACACAAGCAGAAAAGTAGGGAAGAACAGTGTCAAGATAGTACAGGAAATTTATTTTGTACTAGCATTCACAAAAAGCAGAGAATACCCTATTTCCCTGCAGATTTAGCACTGTGGTGAGATTCATTATGCAGTAAGTAAAATCACATCACTTCCAGAACTACACAGATGGGTAGTTCTTAGTCAAGTCATGGGTAGAAGAATAGGACATGAATCAAGCACATGACATTTGAGCACTGCTAATGGAATCTCCTGCTTTTTCTCTGATGTCATTGGTCCATCCTGCATTTCCTATCACTAAGGCCCGATTTTTTCCATTCTTCTCAAAGTAACGATGATGTATGCATGCCACACTCAAAGCACTTCCTTTCACTTGGCTCCTCATTTTAACTAGTTTGTACTTCAGGTACAAAGGCTGGCAACTATTGTAACACATCTCTGTGAACCTAAAGAAGAGAGCAACAAGAGCAGTAGCAAACGGTGCAACAGTCATTCCTGCTCTTCGTGTCTGGGAGAGACAAAGACAACCTCTCTAATCAGCGAGAGCAACAAGAGCAGTAGCAAATAGTGCAACAGTCATTCCTCCTGCTCTTCGTGTCTGGGAGAGACAAAGACAACCTCTCTAATCAGATACTTCTTTTCCTTCTTTTTCCCTTTGTGCCTAGAAGAATCAAGTTGAGTAATAGCAAAGCTTTTCTCTTTTTCAGCACAGGAAAGAGATAGATGCCAGTAAAGAACAGGCACAAAGATCTGCAGAGATCTTAAAGGGCTGATATTAAAGGCAAATTAGATGAGCATCTTCCAAGAGATGAAGCCACATGGTGTCATAGCACCACTAATCACTTCCTGTATCCAGCATGCAAACACCAAAAAATCCATATGTAATTTAACCGGGAGCAAAACTTCAAGCAGAAGAGATTAAAAGTTAAGATCTGTCCCTTGAAATTCTGTCATGTGTTGTCTGAAAAAGAATACTCTACACAACTGGCAGCTGCTTGGTTCTGTGGGGTCAGTTCTATATCATAACTGAACAGAAATCACAGATAAGGGGGAAAAGTTGCTAAAGTACACTGCTAAAATGTAGTACCACAGAAAAATATAATTAATTATTTTGTTTTATAATTTCCTTTTATGTTAAAGTCCTCATGGACTTTGAAATATACAAAGTCTAGGATTCTCAAAACTGCATATCAAGTGAAAATTTCTGCAGCAACAGCTTTACATATCAAAAACATATTTTGCAAACAAAAAGCTAAGAAAACAAAATTAGTCTAATTTGTTTCTGGCGAGAAAAAAATGCAGGCCTGGTTTTTTCCACATTAAACCACTATAAAACCATGTAATAATTAAATACATGCATCTAATTCAAGGACATTTTTTGTGACATTACAAAACAGCAATTTTTTGGTTTTCTATATCCACATGCAAAAGTGAAATGTCCAGCAAGCCCAAGCAAATTCTGTCCTATTCTATCATACTAATAAGTGAAATATCATCCATTTCAGGACAGTGCAAATTACATACATGGAAAAAGTAAGCAAATTGCAAGGTTTTCAGATTAGTTCAACCTCCATATGACAAAAACAATAGTATAGAACTCATTAACACATAATCAGAATTTCAAATATTTCTATACGGTAAAGGTCTTAATGTATCTCAGAGCTATCAAAAATTGTATAACAAGAAGTTATAATATGTATAACAAGACAGTAGCTGTTCTGTCATAAGGAGTCAATAAGGTAATCACATATTCAGGATTTCATGCATTAGTTCAGCCCATCAGATTGCAGGGAGCAGAGTCAAACAGCCTAAAAGAATTTCAAGAGACTTGGGGGATTTTAGGAGTACACCATAATAGCTTGACAGAAAAAGTTATTTTGGAATAGATTGAGTTTATTTAGAAGAAACCCAATCTCAAATTGATTGTGCTGAACACTGTTGTGTCACAGACAAAAAATGAAAGCAATCTTTAAGTACAGACTCTTGAACATGAAACAAAGATGAGAGCGATAGGAAATTATTTGTCCAGCTCCATATTAGTAGTATCACAGAAGGTAACAGCATAATGGAAACTAAGTAACACCAGGTGTAACTCTAAGACCTTTGGAAAATAGATATCTGAGTATATATATCTTAAAGAAAAACAAAGCCTTCCTATAAAGAAAATTTCAACAATATTTATCTTTGGAAATCTCTGTAGTCTATGCTTTTATTACAAGCACTTCAAATTGCTTTCACTGTGAACATAAAAATACTTACAAGAGGCTAAATACAATGCACTGTGCTATTAATAAATGCATATTGCAAGACAATAATTCAGTAAAAAGCAGATTAAATCTTGGCATAATGAATTTCAACATTATATTTTGAAGTACAAAATTATTGTAGAAATACTTAAAACTTCATTCTCATAGGGTAAAGGTTAATAAAGCACAAATAGGAAGAATCTACAGCATGTGAATCCTAAAAAGAAGCAGACTAAAGGAGCAGCTGGCTCAACTAAGTGATAATGGCAGGATAAATAGCTACAGACATTTAAAGAAAGGCAATACTGTAGAGAAGCAATAATTATGTCTGTGGAAGAATGATTCATATATGATTACCATCATGGAACTTCATCCCAACTTCCATTAGAATTCAATCAGCACCACTAGCAAGGAAAAAAATAAATACACATACTGGAGCCATAAAATAGCTTCTAACCATAGACTATGTACCACTACCCATTTATTTGCATAAGTGCCTTTAAAGCTGAAGGTTGTAATACATAATGTGAGCGAAAGGGAAAAGGTTTGATGAAGAACTGATAGACAGTATCATCAGCACTATATGTTAAGAGAAACTACACACAAATGCCTTTTCTCACCTATGGTTTTTTCTAATCAGATTCTTTCTCAAGTATCACTTGTCAATATATAGGCAAAAGACTGAGAACTATTTTTATATTGAGAGGGAGAAAGGAGAAAACAGAACTATATATACACAAACACCTTGGCACTGAGGTACTTCCCTTAAAAAAACAAGATGCATAGGAACAAAAAACAAGGCTTCAAAGCTTTCTTAAAACATAGAAGAACAAAGATATGAATAATTAGTTTCTAAAATAGTTATGTATATATTCTCGTAACTTTAAAATGTCTGCCTCCAAGTATGGCTCCAGCCTTCTGCTTCTGGAAGCCAAGCAACAATCCACAGCACGCTCTAGCAATCTGAAACTACAAGACTAAAAGACACAAGGTTCTTATGGAAACAGTGACAAAATTAACTGTCATCATGCAAGCAGTACAACTTTAATCATATTTTATAGATACAAGATCCATTTAATAAGAAATCCAAGGAGCAACATGTAAAATGGCAAAAGACCAAGAACAGATAGCCAAGAAACATAAATCTGATCCCAGGATACCTGTGCTACAATTGTACAGTTCAATGCCTGGTGAGTGTAGTTAATGCATAAAAAACCCACATCAGGGTTGCTGATCTTGATTTTCCTTTTATTCACAGTCCAAATAGATGAAGTAAACTCAAAGGAATGGAACAAGCTGGTAGACCTATAGGTCTGCTAGGACATGCTGCCTATTAAGTACAGGACATGAAAGATGTACTACTGAAAGTTATTCACTGATGACATCTGACAAAAATGCCACTTGTGCTTTAAGGATAATGCTTCAATACACGCTGGAAACAAAGGCCTCTGTCAAGAGCCTCAATGGAAAACAGGCACAGAGTTCACCCAATCTGTATTACCCCCTGGTTCCCTCTGTGGAACCCTCTTTTTCTTTTGCTCAGATTGGCTCTTTCCAATGAGCAGCAGATGTGTTTGCAGCCTGACAAGCATTTTGCTGACCTCCATGAGGGAGACTGCAGAATCCTTCCTGAAGAGGAGCAAAGTAACACAGAGTGCCCAGAACTACACACATGCCTTCGCTTGACATCAACATTTCTTTGCACTAAGGTAGCAACCATTCAGAGACAGTTAAGATGACTAATTAGGTATCATGGTGCATGGCAAATATTTGCCTTCTAAATAATTCAAAAGGATAAAAAGTGCACTTGCAAATTTTCACTTGCACAGTTAAAATGACAGATTGATACTAATAGGTTCAACATTTAAATTAACATTCTTGCCTCAATTCAGAGTGAAAAAACTACAGTAACTTGCACAATCCTTTAAGAGTACTTAATCTTGGGCTAGATTTCCTACTTCCAGTAACACGTATTTTTCAGTATAACAACCACTACAGCTACAGAATTTTACACTGAATGTGACCAATGAAGCACTGGGAAGTGTGCCATGGGCTTTTTAATCAATACCACACCACCCAGCAGTTCATAGACAGGAAAGTCCACACAGCCTAATCTATCCAAATTGTCCAAGCAAATCTGTTAAGTATAGTGAAGGAAATAACCATACTAAACTTCTGCTTGAAAACTTCATTTCTGAAAGGGAGAAAAAGTGCTTTTAAACAGTTTTGTGGCTTATAAATAACCAATTTTATAGACATCTCATACATGACTCATGTTTCAGTTTTCTGAGCAGTGTCCTTCATGGCAGCATAGTCTTTCAATAATAACACAGCTAATCAATCAAGTAGTGGAAAAGTGTTATCTGTCAGAATTAGGAACTGACATCTTTGCTGTGGCTGCACTAAATGCAGATGGCTGCATGCACATGAACAGCTGGGGAGTCAGCAGCGCATTCAGGGCTTCTTTATCAGCAGGATATGTTGAGAAACATATTAATTTCATGCACTTGTGTTTACAGGTGAAGGTATAATGGGAAAAAAATCACTCCTGATCCCGGTCCACTCATATATTAATAAAACAGACAGATGTAGGATGCTGATGCTAGAATAAGCACAGGGAAACCATTCTCTCCCTCAAAAAAATAAACTCTATGGACAGCTAGCTCATCTCTCCTTGAGTTATAACTGCTGTACTACTTATACTCCAGTCCTAGTGAATAAAACAAGAGCTTTAGTCAGAAATCAGTGAAGATTGTCAAGGTAAACAAGAGACCTAACAAATTTCTCACTGACCACAATGACACCGTGCTTTGAAAATGTATACATAGACAAGATGTTCAGTAATCTAAGGACAGCCTTTGCTGTTACACTTCCTAAGGAAGCAGCTAAGGCAGCACATACTCTTTAAATAAGTTTATGCCACTTTTCTGACACATAACAACAAAACTTTTTCAGTTCATTTATACAGCTACATATTGAGAGTTAATGTGGGTTTACTTTCAATCCTGCAGGGAAAAGGCACATGTTTGCTTTTGCTTCGTGTCTCATTCAGAAGCAATATACTGGGAGCCTGTGCACGTACAACCTGTACAATCTACCCCATTTTTCTTTCAAAAGACCTTAGAAAGATCACAAATCAGCATGCATTTTAATGTACAGAAACGTATATAAAACACAGATTCTTTGCTTTTATCCCAGTAAAAATGCCAGATATGTTTTTTTAAACTACTTATGTCCTTTATCTCAGCAGCAGGTATCATTTCTCAGCTACAAAATTAGAGTTCAATTTGCCTCACCTAACTTTACTCTAGGAAAATTACAGTTTCCCTTTTTTTTTAAAGACCAAATTTTTAAACCATGACATTTCCAGAGGCCAATTTATCTCATGAAAAAACCAGACTGCTGATGCAGTTGCAGAAATATCCTTTCTCTAGAATAGCTCTAGGAGCTCCTCTAACTAGGTCAACCTTCATTTTTCCTTCTTAGACATCTGAAGATCAACAAAAGAAAAATCTAGCCCCTGTTTGCATGTTGACCCATTCCAGGAATTGTACCAAAAAAAGTTTCAGTAACTGCTGGGATCCATTAGAAGTCCATGGTAGTCTGCTCCAGGCAGGTGCAACCTCATCTCCTCATGCAGATGACAAATGCTAACCTATTTCAAAACTGAGAAGAATCTCAAAATCTTAAAAATGCAAAAAAAAATCAGTAAACTTAGGCAGCAATTTCTATTTATGCTCACTGTATTTATTCTTTAAGTTTATTTACGTTTCTCTCAGAGACATTTATTTATTCACAAACACTCTCATAGGAGCAATGCAAAGTCAAAGCAGATGCTTAACTTGGCTAGAAGAGGCCTCTGCTGGCAGTTGTGAAGTACAGCTTCTCATCATTCTAGAAAATATGAATTTTGATTACATAATTTTCTGTAGTGAAAAAGCTACAGAAAGCAGACCAAGGAGTTAGATTTGCAGTGAACATTTACATATTAGTGCTCATCTCCAGAGCACTAACAATTTCAGCTCATCCCTCTTCATGGCTACATCACAGCTGTCAAACTAAAGCTGCATGTATTTCCAGCTAAGACTAAAATGACAGCCTTCACTAATCACAAAGGACACCACTCCCAACAGTGAAACTCAGGGCTCTGTTTTTACAGCAAAACCCAAAGTCCTGGTCTCCAACACCACACAGACTTCCATCAGCCATGGACCATGCATTCCAGAGTATTATGTGCACCACCATCTGCATCCAACAGGACAGACAACAGATGCAATTTAAACACACATGTAAGACAAGGAAAAACAAAAAGCTGGCCTGATGTTTATGAGTGCTGACACAAGTGATAGTCAGAGGCAAATAGTCAGACCTGTAACAGCTGATAATTTGATCATTGGTTGGACTGGAGTAAAAGTAATTCCATTAGCATTTAAGAGTCCACAGAGAGAACAAAGCAGACCAATGGACAGCTGAGGACTTTCTCTGGAATGGCCAACTTTTCTACTGATCTTTTGGACCTTGACACTGGCATCTCAGGAAGGGACTAACAAGTCACGTTACCCAAACGGATGCTGTGAGCCACTATCAACTACAACAGCTGCCACAAGCAGCTCCTCTTGGGATGAGACTAGAGCTGTAGTTCCATCCATCTGTTACATAAGCAATCACCTTAAAAACTGTCCAGGATGCAAATTAAATTTTAAAAGTTTCAGTGTTACATAATGCAACCAACTAATGCACAAACGCAAACCGCTAATTATTTTCAGCTGAGCATAACAGACAAGATCTAAAGAAGAAGAGAATTTAACATTTCTCCCATCAGACCAGCTAGCATACAGCCAAACTAACATAACAGCAATGCTAACTAAAAACATTTACTGTTTGGTATTTATTATAATAAACAGCTGAACTGCCTAGCCAACAGGCACTATACATTTTCTGAAATGATTCTCTTAATTCTTAATAGTAAACTTTTTAACAGATTTAAAGCAACAGGTCCATCTATTCCATCTTTTAGAGAGATAGAGAACCTCTCCTACAAGGAAACAATAAGAATTGGGATTGTTCAGCCTGGAAAAGAGAAGGTTTTGGGGTGACCTAATTGCAGCCTTCGTGTACCTGAAGGGAGCCTACAATAAAGATGGAAAGAGACTTTCTACAAGAGCATGTAGGGACAGAACAAGGGGGAAGAGCTTCAAACTGAGAGAAAGGTTAGATTAGATATTAGAAAAAAAAAAACACCTTCATTGCAAGGGCAGTGAGGCACTGAACAAGCTGCTCAGAGAAGCTGTGGATGCCCCAGCCCTGAAAGTATTCAAGGCTCAACTGGATGGGACTCTGAGCAACCTGATCTAATAGAAGATGTTCCTATCTATGGCAGGGGTGTTGAAACTACATGATCTTTAAAGTCCTTTAGGCCCCAAACTATTCTATGGTATTTTGACTTATGTCCGAGTTACCTTAAAAGATGTTCAGGACAGAACATGAGAATGAGAGCAAAATCTTCATGGAGTATCCAAATTTAAAGAACATATTTGCAAAATATTGTACAACTAAAGCTCTGCATTTCCTATTCACAGCTACATTTTTTCCTCATGGCATTTCAGTGCAGGTCCAACCCAACAAAACAAGATTTAACTGCTCTTTCAAAGAGATATTTTGTTTTCAAAGAATGACAGCTCAAATCTTTAAAGAAGGAAAAAGAATTACCTAAAAAAAAATCATTTTACTTGTCCAGAAGAGATTATAAAGTATTTATTATGGACAAAATTTCACTTCATATTGATGACAGTAACTCAACACATTTCATTTTTTACAGCTAGAAAGTACATCCAAGTAACAAGAAATACACTTCAAACAAAGAAATGAAAACACTTCAACAAGAACATCAAATTTATATGAGGCAACTGATAGCTACACATGTAAGTACACAATTTGTAACACATCCAGAACCAGGCAGCAGAACACTGCCAATAGCAAATGCACAACATGGGTCTTTCCTCCCATAATCTACTCCATCCCAGCCCACTGGCAGTCCCTCAAATCAATAAAACTGAGGAGAAATGCAAGCTTTGCCATAGAGTAGCAGACCAATGGCCCATCTTTCCCTTTACCATATTTAATGTGTTTTTATGTTACCTGACCAGAAGCAAGGCCCTTACTGAGCAAACACAGAATGACAAAACACTTGTTGACACAATCAAGATATTCCAAGTATATAGAGTCAGGTATGTGCCTGATCTGCCCTATTTAAACATCTGTACAATCTGAGTTAGCTGCACAAGACACCATATTGCCTTACATTAGAAACTGCAGGCAGAGGAAGTATTTGATGGAATCACACACCTTTTTCCAAGCCCGTGGCTGCTCTCATCCCTGTGGTTAACTCAGTACGCTACAGTCACTAGGCCTGAGCTAACAAAGCTGCAGACATTTCTCAATCTCCTGAATAATTTGTTCAGGACCATAAAATGAGCAAGTGAGCCCAGCATGAATTAGGACCCAAGGAGTTGTTAGCCATGGTCCTGCAGTACTGTGGATTTGCCAGATTAAGGAAACTCAGCTCTAGCAGAAGCAGCAAGTGTTCTGTCAGTGACATCAAAGACTTCCACAAAGAAGAAAAGGACTTTCTAGTACCCAGGAATTTCAAACTAGGTAGTCTGAGAAGAGTAAATGCTGCTTTTTCTCCCCAACCCAAGAATTCATATAGCTTAAATCAAAACACTGATTTCTAAAAATACAGATAAACAACACTGAGGCACATTACTGCAGATCTACAACTAGATGAAGATCTTAATGTAAAACAGCAAGAAAATAAAAAAGATAAAGGTTTTGCCAAAGACAGCAAGGATGTCAGAAAGATGAAGACTCAGAAATCATGGAAAAGCAATTTGCAGGCAGAAGTCTGATTAAATCATACCCTCTACCTGAACATAAAGAACATGTATTCTGACATTATTTTGAGCCCGGAAACATAATTCCCTTTCAATGCTAAAGCAAATGTCTGGTCCATGCAATATGCATGTACTCTGCATTTATGATACAGAACAAAAAATACAAAACAAAGCAAAAAATGTAGTTTCTTTTTTTAAACAACCTAGGTTGTTTTTAAATTAATATGTATCATTTCCTTACCTTGCAAACAGTCTCTGTATCCCATGGTAAGATGGTTCTCAGATCAATAACTTCACAGGACACACCAAGCTTTTCTTGAGCCATTGCTGCCACCTCTTTGATCACATGCACCTGAAAAAACAATGTATCATCACCAAATAATCTAAATTATGCAAACTGCTCTAAATTACACATATGGAATACAAGCAGTAATTTGACATATCACTGGCATGCTGAGCAGGGATGTTTCTATTCAATAATAACCATTTAGTATCTAGTGCATTCTTTTTATTAAGTACCTAATTATTCCCAGTATTTTAGAACCACTCCAAAAACTAAATTCACTGAAGAATCACTGAGAAAAAAATTGCTTTCTAGAGAAGTGTCTTTCAGTGAATAGTATCAGTCCTCACTATTTTTTTTTCAATCAGCTTGAATGAGTTTTGGAAGATTTTTCTTAGGACTGTAACTAAGCTAATACCCAAATATATCAGAGTAATGTATTTTAATGTAGCAGTCCCATGCAATCCAGCAAGAAGCATTAAATACATTCAGAAATGCCACACTGCAACACATCTGATCTTAGCCAAAAAGCCAAGAAACAGTTCTAGTAGTCCCAGTAACTACTCTTCCTCTAATTTAGTGAAACATAGCCAAGTGATCATCTCCAAAGCATTAACTTATGAACAGCTAGGAGAAAAAGTAATTAGTACTACCTGTAAATATCCAGCTCCTGATCACCATAATCAAAGCATACAGCAGTAGCACGACATTATAATCATTTATTGTTCTTCCAACACACAGTTTAACACCAACAATACAAATCCTGCATTACCTGATTACTATAATTAACATTCTACTAAAACAAAAGAAGTATTCCTCTCTAGCAGGAGGCTATCACTGAACTGGAATACAGATTATTCCTTATCCACCAGTCAAGGAATCTTTTTATTTAGTAGCAGTGAATCACAGTAGATACAAGTCATTCAGATCTATATCCATCCTTTACATAAAGTGTATTATGATAAGAACAGTAAAGAAAGTAATACTATACACATTCAAAACTGTATCTTGACATTCGGTTATAGTACACTTTTCAGCAAAATGTATTTCAAGCATTGGCTTCTCTAAAACAAATATTTGCAAGCAAATGCTCCAACATGGAAAATAAGAACTGTTACAACTCAGATTATCCTCCACAAATCTATCAGCAAGAAACATTTGCTCCTGAGATACAAAGGTAGAAAAAATTCTCAGTATGATGTTGCCAATAAACTCTGGTGCTCTCTTTATTGTTAGAACATTTCACAATACAGGTTTGGACTAGCAAATGACCTCCATCAAGCAACTTCTAGGCATAGTTAAGAGGTTGAAGCAAAGGACCATCCCCAATAATCAATCTGAATGAAGCCATCTTCATCTTGAAGGCAACAGAATTTAGCAACCTGGACACAGTCAGGCAGTGTCAGCTGCCCAAAGATCAGAGGGCATTAATAAATCCTACATAAATAAAATAAATAAATCCTACAATTGTCACAAAAGTTCTAAGCTCCTCTCCTCTAAAAGCTTCTCAGATACAACTAGGCCAGGAAAATAGCAACATCTGATTAGTCCAAGCTAGACTCAAATTTCTTTTCTGTAATTCTGATGTATGAAGATGTATTTTCTTAAAAGCTTTTTCAATATTTGCAGACGTTAATTTGGCTGGGGGAGAGGGGAGGCAGGGGCAGTTGCCGAACAGCTTTGAAATGTAACTGTTAGAATCAAACCTGTACCAATCCCTACTGTTCCATGCATTTTTAACTTTCTGTAGAAAGGGACCCCAAGGTTACACTTCTTTAAATCATGCAATGAAGATCTGTACTTTTCGTTCAGCATACCATTTTGAACTTTTCTTTCCCACTGCCCTCCTCAGTTACATCTCACTGCCCCATTCTTAAATCTATCATTTTCATAATCATAGAAAAATCATTAGCCTGATGCACAGGTACCTCTTCTAACTTCCAGAGTCATCTTCAACCAAAAATGGGTAAAAACTTACACAACAAAGAACAGGTTTTATAGAAATTTAAACACTGGCAAACATTCATCCCAGCATATAGTGATGGAAGATATACATTTTAATGTCTGGCACTTGAGCTTGCATGCAAATATCACCTACCCCCTAGGCCAGGCTTTGCTGGGTGACAAATAGCTTCTAAGAGAGTTACTGACCTGAGTGCCCCAAGCAACCATTGTCACATCACTGCCCGTCTGCAGCACCTCAGCTTGAGACAGTGGAATGTTGTAGGGCTCTACAGGAACTTGTTCCACTGAAAAAAGAGAGAGGGGGGAGAATAATTATTAGATACCTTTATTAGTCAATATTATCCCATAAAAACATACACTGAAATTTTTCTTCACTGTTGAAGCCATCTAAAATAATAGACTAAAATTACACTGAGTATGTTACTGGTGCCCAGTGACAGGATGAGGAGCAATGACCATAAACAAAAACAGAAAAAGCTTCACCTCAATATGAGGAAGAACTTTATGTTGAGGGTGGCAGAGCACTGAACACCCCACAACACAGGGAGGTTGTGGGGTCTCCCTGTCTGGAGAAATTCAAAACCCACCTGGATGTGTTCCTGCGTCACCTGCTCTAGGTCACCCTGCCTTGGCAGAGGGGTTGGACTGGATGATCTCCAGAAGTCCCTTCCATCCCTAACAATTGTGTGATTTTATTAGCATTAGACCAAAACAATTGAGTATTAGCATTCATTTCAAAGGTTTAGCTGCAATTCAAATTCTTTTTAATTAGACTGTTACAAATATGTTCAGTGTAGAGTTTAATTTATTATATACCACAACAAGATTATGCATATATACACATGCAAAAGATAGTAATAAGTTCTGATGTACACCAAGTCAAAATGTCAGCACCAGATTTGGTAATGGACACTGCTGCAGTTGATAAAAAAATCTCAAGTAGCAACTAATTGATCAGAAATCTTGATTATTCTAGTAATCATCAGAAGAGTCTTGAAATTATACTTTAATACTCAGACAAAAAGGATCACCTGTGCCAGCATCCTCCTGATGCTCCAAGTATGGTGCTCTGCAGTTTTATGTTTAAATTGAAGTAAAAAGTTTTCAGAACCTACATAGGGAATGTCAGAAAGAACTTCTGATTATAGCAGTTTTAAGTAAGTCTAAATATTTTTCCTTTAAAAAATGTTACCTAATCACCAAAAATACGCCACAAAAGAGAAGGCAAGAATTAGGCATCTTGTCTTCTCCTAAGACATTTAACATAGCTCCATTCAAGACTCATTTACTAGTTTTCAGCTGGAAAAATATCAGGTCAGTAGTGCTAGTTTTGAATCAGTGCTCCAATGCACTACACATTGATTGGTTTAATGGCTAAAACTATGACTAAAGACATCCATCTAACACATTTTAAAAGAAATACTGGTTGTGATCTAAAGATGAACTTGTCTATGTACCAGCAAGTCAAATAATACTTCTTGAAACATATTCTAGTGATAAGTAGAAAAAAATAAATCTTCTAAATACACAGAAACAATTTATAAGGAAAACACTCTGCCTTTTTTTGTTGACTTATTTCATAGCTCATAAAATAATTATTGAGTTCCTGCTGAACAAAAGAGCTTCTTGAAGTAACAATAAAGAATCTCCCTGAGTCATAGCAGTAGTGAAGTGGTTAGTATTATTCCTTCACTGTTATGGTAGATCCAACACAAGCAGAATGACCTAGGTTTCTTCCTGGCTCACAAGTTCCAAATGTAACTTCAAAGAACGAAGTAGCAAATAATTTTCAATCCTGGCAGACAATTTTCTTTTTTCTTGTTGATAATGATCTATACATACCAGGTATATCTCAGAATCAGAGAATGGCTGAGGTAGGAAGTGACCTCTGGAGATCACCTACTCCAAACATCTTGTTCTGCAATAATTTTTTGAATAACAAGTGGCTAGAAAAATATAGGGCTGGGAAAGCAAGGGAAAGAATTGCACATCCAGCAGTTGCTCACTGCACATTAGTGGCAGACCAAGTTTCTATGAATTTTGCACATTGTACAACCCTCAGGCAACAGAAAGAGATCCTGAAAGACAATGAAATCCACAACTATACTAACTGGCATTGCATGACTGTCTTTGTCATGAAATGGTCACCTACATGAAACCTGGAGACAAAGAAACTTAAAAAGACACCACAGGACCTTTGACTGGAAATCCAGGATATTGACATGAATTAGGTTTTGAAGGGAGTGGGATGAGCCAGAGGAAGAACTAGAAGGTGTACATGATACAGAAATAAAAGCTTTTTCTCTGTGCAATGGTTTTATCCACTTAGGGAAATGAAATATAACATACAATTACCCAAATTAATTTATTACTGTAGCTGAACCGTTTTGCACTGAAATGTCCATTAAATGAGTTCATCCATCATACCTGACAATTTTAAATGAAAAATTCAGCTTGTCAAAAATTTATAGAAAATTCCAACTTGGAAGTATTTTTCTTGATTGCTTTGCAAAAACTCCTCTCCCAAGTAATACAGATGAAAAATAGCATATGAAATTATTCTATTAATATTCTTTCATAATAATTACCTAATCCAGGATAACAATGTTTACATACAAAGCAGCCTGCTCATCTATTACTAAAGAAATAAAGTATTTTAAATCAAATGTTTCAAACACAGATTTCAAATACAGCAATTAATAAAAAGTTGTAATTATCAGTGAAAAAGGGCCAGGGCAATTTTAAGAGGTTACAACATCTGTTGCATTTTCTAAAGGAGCAGTCTGAACAGCAGAAAGAAAATACATGTTTTCTCATCTTACCTGCCTTGTCTCTATAACAACCACTGATGCAAGTTATATTTATTTCTACACCACCAATGTCATATATAGTACAATTAAATGAAACTGAAAAGGTCAAAAAACATCAGAGTAGGTTCTTCACAAGATGTCTAAACCTGATAATGTCAAGGTGACTCATCTTCTCCTTTGATTCATAACCATTATGTTCTCTTGACACTGCACAGGCTGTTAACACTTTTTATAAATCAAAGGCTCCCTTTCCTTTTTAATTCAGATATTTTCTTAGTATCTCTGACATTTAGGGGGACATCACTACGGCACTTTCAATAACATTATGATCTCGTAAGTTAAATAGCAACAGAATTCTCTCTTTGCACGTGTACTTGCATATTTAACTTTAGATTTTTACTCAGAAAGGTTTACATTTCTTTGCTCCTTCCTAATATAATTGAAGGAAAATTAACATACACAATATTTCTGATAAACACTTGTATGGCTATGTGAAAGAAGAAAGCATCTGCTCCTTGAAGGGTGTCTAGAAAAGGATCTTTACAATGTAAAAGGGGATAAAAGGAAGAGAGAAAAGCCATGAGGAAGGACACACAGGGAGACAGACCTTACCACAAAGGTTGAGAGTGGCAGAACCAAACCTGTTCAGTCACACTTATTGATAAGGGTATGGGGAATATGTGAGTGTTTCTTTCAGTAAAACTATCTGATGGGATGATAAAGAAAAAGGAGAAGCTATAAACAAAATTTGCAGACATATAAGTGAAGACAAATATGACTAAGACAAGAAAAAAACCTTGTCAGGAACACTCAGAGAAGGGTTATAAATTTTTGGTGGTTGGAATGGAGCAGGAGTGGGATTTTTGTCATTAGTTTAGTTTAATTTTTTGCTTACTTGTTTTAAACAAAGCATTATTACCTTCAGGCCTCCTGAATAAGGACAGATACCCTGTCTTTTAAAGACTATCCCACCTACAGTTTCTTTTCAACTGTAATTTCAAATATATCAACAACTCTGAACAAAATACTGAGACAAGTATTTAGAGGCCTCATAGGAAAAAATGAAAGTCCATTAGAGGAAAATGACGCGGCTCAAAAGCCTACATTAATTTTACAGATAGAAAATCTTCTTTCTCATTAACATCCTTAAGACCTTAATTTTTCAACTAAGTCCCTACACACCCACTGTAACATCAGTCACAAAGCTCTCTGAACAAACATGTCTATTCACATGAAGCTAGAGAAAAAAAAAGCTATGGTAGGGGCATATAATTTCATTATTCAATGACTGAGCCATCATCATGGAAATAAAGAAAATTATTTTCGTCTGGAACAATGAGATCCCAAATCTTAGGTGAAGTATTATACCATGCTAAAAAGGAAAAAAAAAAGATAAGTAATAGAGGACAACTGATACCATTTTGTGTTCTTGTTTTGGAAAGCCTGCATGTTCCCAGCCTTCAGAAAACCCTGTACTGTTTTGAGACACTCATGGAAAGACACAATAAATATAGACATAGTTGAAGCTTACTATCTAAGCCAATTTCTGAATGCGTATGATTTTCTTTCTCCTGCTAGAATCAACACACTCACATGGGGTATTGTAAAAATTTTCTTTAGGAAATACAACAAAGTCAGATTTTTAAAACCTTTCTTTCCACCATTTATCTTATTCTTGTTTACCAGGCTTGTGTCTCATTGCTGCTGCATCTTGATCTTATCAATCATGATAGCCCCGGTCCATTCCTGAATTCACCAGGCCACCTGGTTTTCTATGGTGGAATTACCAGAAACCCTGACTGTGGCCAGGAGAATAAGAACGAATTCTAAGAGAAATCAATTTTATAGGAGACACTCCCAGACAGCAGTCATCTTCCAGTCCAAGCTGACCCAACACACAAACGATAGTAAAGATGGCAAAGTAATGACAACACAGAGAAAGGTTTACAGCGAAAATAAACGGAACATAAAAACCATTCCATACAGTAAAATATTCCTGCTTTACATTGTAGAAATAATAAAATATCCATCTAGATGAAAGAAGTTACCCGTTACAATCATCCCTGTCAAATGTACATATAGTACATTTGTTGATGCAAATGTAGTATAAATTTCAACTTACACCACTAAACTGATGTTCTTAGAAATTTTAAGACAAAAAATATTGGTAAAGTCTCTGAAAATTAGCCATCAGAATACAGGAGGAAATCGCTGTCCTTCAGAAATTACCAACAACAGCAATGCTGTAGCTCGTTACTGACCAGCAAACACATCACATTAAATACTATTTCAGCACATCATTACTCAAGATTTCCATCACAAGCCTGATTTATGTTCAATAAATGTCCAGTAGTTGCTTTACAAGTCATTTCCTCAAATACAAAAACCTCCCTATATTCTCAAAAGCTGTGTGATATTGATGTGCAGCCTTTCATGCCAATATGAAAGCAAGTATTTTAATAACTCTACAGTCTATACTTGTGACTTGTAAATACTGGGGGCAAGGGAGAGAAATAAAGGTCTGTTTTAAAAACACTTAATTTTTTTTCTTTGTTTAACAGGACTCAGACTCAAGTTCGTTTTTCAAACTACTTCCTCTAAATGAATGGACAGAGGCTTTATAGCTCTGTTTGAGTAAGCCCTCAAATTTTAGTAAGCCCTCAAACACTGAACCTAAGCAATGCAGCACCCTAAGGATACATCACACCCACCACACTAAAAATAGCTGCACTTTTAAATTTACATTGCTAATGGGATTTCTGGGCCTTTTTCGAAAACACAAAAGCAAATAAGCAGTTTTACCAGTAAATATCCTATTTGTTCCTGAATTATATTACTAATTTTTTGTAGTTTTGATGTCTGTTTTCTAAATTTTTCCTTTCTTACTGTCTTACTAGGAAGAGGATAAATTTACTGACAAAATGGATGCACCGATGGAAAAGTGCTGTTAAAAGGTCCAAAGTAAAACAGAAATATTTTGTCTCTAACTCAAATTCAGCCAACACTGAGTCAACTTATAAACTGGACTGATGGATCAAGCATAGTTCACATATAAAGCCACAGGACAGGGAAACACTACAGGTAGGTCAGGGCTTCAGTTCTATTTTATCAGTTGCTTATTCTATTTCTCTGCCTGTCTCCACATGCAAAATTTTTCATCTGTTTTCTGTTCTGTCAAGTTTCTCTAGTCCAAAGAAGTAACAAGCTAATTTTTAGAATGAATTCAAACACCATCATTGTTAATTTCTGCTGTTCCAATACTTTACATACAAGTGAGTTGTTAAAACTACTCTGAACCAGAAAGTTCACTATGATTAAAAACGAAGTAATCACAATCACATTTCCTTTCTAATAAGGTTGAAAGCTAAATGAGCAGATTTTGAAGATTTTTAGAAATTAAGCATTTCAAAGAAATTTGAACTTTGAGAAAATGGTGATGGTGGGGCTCAGTTCTTTTGGAAAAATAAAAATTGATCTGGAAACTTATTTTAGTATTTAGTGTTACCACAAAAAAGCAGTTCAAATTCTGCTAAATTTATATTGTAATTTGATAAAGAATAATACCTCTTAGTTCTATTTCTTCTTTTAACCTTAGGCTGTAAAGCATTCCACTTTCTCAATTAATTGAGCATAAATCAGATGGCAAATGTTCATTTCTCTTTGCTGTCAAACTTTGAGAATCTACTCAGTTTTCACAATTCCTCTAAAAACCCAATCCACAACATAGCTAGAGACCAAACAAATCAACACTTCTACTGAAGTATTGTTTTAGCTGTGACTATTAGTATATATGTGCAAAAACCCCCAAACTTGTTGCTTTTATTGGCAAATACAACATACAAATCTTTACCTGCTGCTCTGTAAAGTATTTTAGGTTCAAAGAATATGCATGGATTTTTGTCCTCTATGCATGACAGTAGCAATCCTTTGGCCTGCAGAGGACTCCTTGGAATAACAATCTGTAAAAATATTTTCAAGTACTTCAGTTAAAATAGCAATTTTGCTAGAAACTTCCTCAATAATACTTAAAACTAAGAAATTATTAGCTTTAAATAAATCTACATACAGATTGAGCTGTCCTTACAAAGTGAATTGACATCAGTGCTACATTATTAAAATACACTCCAAATTTTGAATTTTATTTTGTTCACTGATGAGGTTTTAATAGTTCCCCTCTATACAGTGATTTAAATACTAAGGTACTGTGCTCAGATGAGGTAGAAGTAACATCTTAACAGTAACATTTGAGGCAAAAGAAACAGAAAAAAGTCAGATTAATATACATATATAAATGCATAACCTTGATAAAATTAAAGTAGATGTACAACAAAAAAAAAAAAAAAAATGCAGCTGAGTGATCCGCAGCTACTTGGGTAAAGATTCATCAGAACAGATCTTAAAGGTATTCAGACTTAGTCCAGTAAGTTTAGAAGGCTACAAAAGGAAATAGTTATTTAAAGCTGACTTTCTTTGCTTATTTAAAGCTGACTTTCTTTGCTTATGGTGGAAGCTTGAAATTTGGTCATTTTGGAAGTAAGTAACCAATAAATACCTTAAACCATTATCAAGCAAAAAAAAACTAAGGCCTCTAGATGTAATCCAAATACATGGAAGGAAACAGTATAATTCATTTGCCAATAGAAGAGTTAATTTTGAATGATCTAAGAGAATTTCAATTATGAAAAGAAAATTACCAAATTATCACAGTTTAAATGAAAATAGAACCCAAGAGCCAAATTCCCTCAATCAGAAGAACCAATTAATGTCCACCCCAGGGACCTCGAAGAGCTGGAACATGCAGCGTGAAGCCTACCAGCAAACACTTTCATAGCTCTGAAGTTAGAAGTCACTGAAAACATTAGCTCTAGCACTTGTTTAAAAAAAAAATATACATTTTAAACACAGCCATGGCTTCAAAATATATTTTAAGAGTAATATCATTTATTTATATAAAAAGTGAAAACACAACCTAAATCTCCTACTACATGAAATTAACTTGAGAAGTGATTTTCTAAACAAGGGAGAAGCAGTTTATTAATATTTCACCAAAGCATTTGGTAACAGACACATTAGAAATTACCCATGGATGTCACTAGCACAGGTCCTTAGGAATGAATCACTTTTAGGACAGACTTTATTTACCTTATTCATTTACAATGTTAAGTCAGAACATGGTGATGAAGACTATTCCAAAGCTGGAAGTCACTACACTACAGAGGATAATACTAAAAAGACACAGTTCACAAAAACAAACTGAAAAATACATAGAGAAAGTCACATGTTTAAGGACTAAATTTTTGTTACAGATTTAGAACTCAGGAGTAGAAATTCAGATGTGAATTTATTATCTACTCAAAAAATGACTAGCATACTATGCAGTTAAGTCCTAAAAAAAAGTAACAACATAGCCAAGGAACTGTTAATGCTATTGTAAAAATCACTACTAGAAAATCAAGTGGAATACTTAATGATTCTTTCAACCCTTTGAAAAGAAAATTAATGAAACAGATGTCAAAAGAGCTCCAGATACTGTTAACATTTCTTTGATACTTTGATTTCTTTAGTCTAACAAAACAAATACTAAAGAGAGTACAAGTGTTTTAGGATATAAATGGGACGGTGAAGGACAGGTAAGTTAAATATACAAGTTAGTCAAGAACAAATTCAGGCTGGAATTGAAAAAGAAAGCTTCTAACCATGAGAGAAGATATTCGTACAGTGGAATGCAGAGAATCAATATTAATGTCTTCCATGTACACCCTCACAACAGTGGACAGAAGATACACCCATCCAGTAGTGTTCTCAAACCCCAGTAAGCTTTGCCTAAGTACCAATGACCACAATCCTTCCCCTGAATAACCAGAGTTGAACAAACTCCCCTTGGCTTGAGCAATCCAAACTCTACCTGCCACTTAAGAAAAACATAAAATAAAAAGCCAGAAACCTTTCAGAAAGTTTAATAAGAGGGTTGTTTTGAAAGCCACTCTTTCCAAAGATCAAACCCTACCCTTCTCAGCTTGTAAGACATGGACTTGCCTCCTGTAATACAGAGAAAGTATGCTTAGATATGGGACATTTGAAAATGCAACTGAAACACCAGATCATTTTAAATTCTTGATTTCTATTTTAAGGGCCAGGGTTATTCATAAATACCTGCAATCTTGAAACATTATGAAGAGTACCAACAAACAGCATGCAAAAAAATATTAAAGTTACAACATTGTTTTCACAAAGCAATAATATTCAAAAGATAAAGTCTAAAACACTTCTCTGTGCACAAAAAACTAGTAGATTGCTCCATCAGTTCCACAGAATTAATGTGCCTTTAACTGAGATGACAGATCTTAGTGGTAGCAACCTATTTTAGCATTTTTCCCAAGGAAAAGTGAAAGACAGTGAAAAACCAACACAAAGATCAGAGGTGGGAACAAAGAAATCATATTACATGGAGTGACTAAATAAAATTCTGACTTACTAACTTGCTGATAAGACTAGCCATCAGTCTAGGTAGTTGGTATGACTCAGAAAGAGAATTAATCACCAGAGTGGACCACTAAACCTCATCCCATGGTTTAGTATATAAAAATTTTAGACTGACCTAAAAGGTCAGCAGAAATTAGCTAGACCTGGAGTCAGTATTTTAACTATCTAAGCTATGTTTTGCTTTCATACAATAATAAACTACTTTAGTTTTAAACAAGCTCTAGAAATCATTTGACTCAATAACGTGACAAAAGACTTTGTAGATTGCTTTCGTCTATAATCAGGAAATACTTCCCAGTTCAGAAGAGGACATCAACTACCAAAAAGAACACTCAAAGACAAGAATGTATCCTATTCCTCAAATATAATGAAAAAGTGTGAATAATACAGGGTTTTTTATTTAAGAGAACAAGTAGGAGAAATGCCTATGGCTTCCCTGTAGATGAGTAATATCTGAAGCTTTAGGACACCAAAATCATACAGAGACAACAGTATAAACAGAAGATAAACAATGAACATGCGTCTTTAGAACACAAATACTGGTTCTGCTTAAATCTTGCACATTAATCTGCCATGAGTCATTGCTCAATGGACTGGATGCCAACTAACCCAGAAGTACAAGCTCACAGACAAAAATTTGGGCAGGAAAAAATGGAGAGCCTGACAAACAGTGCTCTCTTGATCTGAGATGACTAGATCCTACACTTCCCTTTCTCTAGGAAAGTTATCCACCTGAGCACTAGGCATCTTCACTTCAAGGGAAGCCACCATCTCAGGCAGAAAGCTTGCCTGAAGTTCTCACTCAGAGAATCAGCAAGCAGTTGAGTTTGGCAAGGATCTCCAGAGGGTCATCTGGTCCAATGCCCTTGACCGAGCAGAGGCATCCAGATCCAGCTGCCCGGAACCACACGCAGACAAATTCTGAGTACCTACAAGGATGGAAACTCTGCAAACTCTCTGGCAATCTGTACTTCCTCATGCTCAGAAAGAGCCTCTGGTGTTCCAGTTTGTGCCTACCACCCACCACTGTCTTTCATATAAATTAATTCAATAATGCATTAAGAGAGACACACAAATGTTAAAAAAAAAATAAAAGGAAAAGTACTACATATTAAGTGTTAGTTTTTAGGTTCTAAACTATGTAAGCTGTATGGTTGTAAAACCATACAAAAAACTATGTAAAATGTATGGTTGTAGTGCAAAAAACAGACAAATATAAAATGCTATGTGTACTAAAGATTGCTTCAATAATGGCGATACATTTTCAAGCACTTAACAGAGTTTAAGTTTTCTAATAGTTTTTAATTAACATATTCAGATATTTTGTTGTGGATTGACACCTACTCTCCTTCCCCTGTCTGCACACAGACTCATTGTTAGCCAGGTCCATGATAAAACAAACAAACAAAAAAAATCTTCATAAAATAAAAGTTATTATACCTTTATTCCTGGACAGTGAGCAAAAAAGGCTTCTGGACTTTGAGAGTGATATAGTGCACCATGACCCACACAGCCCCACGGTGCTCTAATGGTCAGGTTTCCACAATTGAACAGATCTCCAGAGCGGTAACGATATTTTGCTGCTTCATTAACAATCTGGGAAGATTTATACACAAAAGTAACATTCAGTCCAATACCTCTAGTTATGCATCAAGACACTTCAATACATGCAATGTAACTACATCATCTGTTCCATGAATGGGATTCAGAGGACGAAATTAGAAGCAAAGGAATACTGTAAGTCAGCACAAAGACAAACATTTCCCAAGGCAATAAACCAATAATTTATTGTGTTCAAGTTAGATGCCTAAGCCTCAGGGGTAGCCTTATAACCCAGTTGTTTCATCATTCTATACTGTCAATCAGCCCAGTCCAGACCTGTACTTTGTCCTGTGGACACATGGCCAGCTACAGCTGTATGCAGAAAGGAGACTGTGTTCAGAAGACATAGACTGTTGACTTTATGGCTGCTAAAGCCAACACAGCCACAAAACCAAAAATGAAAACAAACAGACATCTGCCTCAAACCAGATCTTTAATTTCCATTATTTAATAAGCCTTCAAATTGGACATGGTACAGTTTACTGTTTACAGTACAGTACTAGCACTGTTTGCAGTTTGTGCCTGTTTACCTAAAGCATGCATAAATATTAGTAATACAGCTGTGGCTATATTTGCAAAAATTACATATTCAAACCAAGTACTAATGCTAACAGAAGAGTAATTTAAACAGTTGTAAGATTTATTTTAACCGCTCTCAAATTTATTAGTACTAACCTGATCAAATGCTGGAAAAATGTAATCTGCAAATTGAATTTCTGCAATGGCTGTAGCACCTGTAACAGCAATTCCAATACCAAAGCCAACAATTCCTTGTTCACATAAAGGGGTGTTGAAAACTCTGTCTTTACCTGTATAAAAAAAAAAAAACAAACAAAAAAACCACACAATTCCTTTAATATAACCAGCTTTAAGCAGAAAATATTGTCCCAGAAATATTTTATTTATAAATAAGTCACATGCAATTAAACATATGGCTGTTTAAATGGGCTTTTATAGGTGTAGCAACAATAACCATCCATTACAGGTACAGAAACTTTAACTTGTAACAACCCAGAGCAAGAAAAGGAGAAACTAAATGAAAGCTAAGAACAGTTTCTGTAACTTAAAACATTCTTAACACTTGAAGGAAAATTTGTTCTGATGTATTCACATTTAAACATGCATACCCCCCATGCTTATATGTGAGTGAACAATACTTACAAGTGTTTTTAATAGTTCACAATAAAGGTAAGTGTTGCTTCTTCCATTTTTTTCCAGGCACTGACAAGTAACTGTCCCTGCTCAAAGGCAGGCAGATGTCCAGGGGCACCTGCACAAAAGCACACTGCCTCTGGTCAGCAGTGCCCATTCTCAGCACTCTTCTCTCCCAAGGTAAGGCCACATTTACATAAGTTGCTTTGTCTCCAAGGAATTGCAGTTCCTGCTACAAATCTAAATATTTGATTTCATTTCTTCCCTATGGGAGTACAAAAGGTTACCTTAGTGCTGACACATTTCTGTGCCATAGTAATTTCAGATCCCAAATATGCATCAATCTAATAGATGGTTGCACACAAAATTGTTCAGTTCATGAAATTAAAAACAAGTAGGAGTGGGAGGGAGATGAAACACCACTACAATATCCTGTAAAAGACACACTTACAATATTTGCCAGCAGTACTTTTCTGCCAAGGGAGTACAGCAGAAAAAATCTCAGTCTGCTATTAAATCTTCCTTTTAGAACATTGGGTAGACAGTAGGTTTCTATAGGAATCCATCATGCATGAAAATGCCAAGACTTCAAATTGGATGGAAAAAATGTGCACAGTGCACACCACTGGCTATGAAATAAATTAAACAATAACAAAATAACCATGAAACAACTAACCAAAAAACCAGACCAAACTAATAAGTGGGAAAGCTGTTACTAGGAGGAATTCTAATTTCAATATTAACCATAAAAAGGAAAGCTAACAAAAGTTTTGAGAAAGGGATGATTAAGGAAAGACCATTGTCCAAGGCTGTATTTGCAATATACTAAAGGGAGGTGTGTTTTACAAAACTTTAAAGGACACATCTTTCATTTTCACAGGTCACCCAGCACACCACTCTCACCCCTTGTCTCCTGTCCATATGCAGGTATGTATGTACACATATCAGTGAATACATTTTTGGCTCTCCCTCTGCTTTCCTGTTTTTCCCTCCACCAGCAATATTCATTTAAAGCAAGTGAAAAAAAAAATCCCATCAAATGTAACTGCAGTGTTGGTGGGTCAGTGAGGCTACACAAGCCAACACCAAGTTCAAAGAGCTGCCACAATTGCAGGACACACCATGATTTCTCATACAAGACAGTGGAAACAAAGAAAATCCAAGATTAATTTTTCCCCTAGAGGGACTGTTCACTGTGTAAATTGTTTTCACCCTGAAGTAGCTGTAATTTCAGTTCCTATATTGCATTCTCTGGTGCACTCCCTCTAAACTAAAATTGTATTAACAATATGATGATATATGGTAATGTTGGTAATTTTCCTTCCTGCTTTCTACTTTCCTGCTTCTTACAAATCCATCAGCATATCACTATTTGTCACTTCACTTGTTTACAGGATATTTTGATCTAAGGCTTATAGCTTACCTAACCTTATTCTTTATTAACAGATTTTTCAGAGTACACTGCAACAGCCTAATATACAGGTTCCATAAATAAATAACCCTCACACAAAAATGGAAATGTATTTGAACAATCCTGTAAAATAAGCTTTTAACTAATAATTGATACAAAGTTGAAAATTAATTCTTTAATTTCAGTTTAGGGTGGTGAAATAATTTAAAAGCATGTTAGCCCCACCATGCTAACATGTAACACTATAATTCAAAATATAAAATACATCCTACTAAAACTGCTGAAATACTAATGAAATATTAAATGAGAGGTATCACATTGTTGTCAATGGAGTATGATGAAATAAATGAAGTGAAAATCATTAAAGCAAAAGTGAAACGTAACAAGACAGCTGTAATGTGAAGCACCTAGTTTGGAGTTTCAGGACTAAAGGTACAATTCTAAAGCACTATGACTTAAAACAGAAAAGAGTGAGCGAGGGAACTCAGTGAATGAAATTTATTACTCAGGAATGGTTTTCATTGCAGCATTAAAACAATAATACTGACCTTTTAAAAGAAAATCCTACCGCACTTTACTACATATTACATCAGAAAACAACCTCAAGCAGAGTTTCAAGGAGTAGGGCATTCTTTATAAAATCTAGCCCCTTATGACAAAAAGACATACACATTGTTAGGATAAAACAATATATTCATTTCCCCAAACATTAAAAATTGTATGGTGTTGCTTTAACCTTCTATGTTGATTGATACAGTATGAAAATCATTACTAAAAGTAACACAAAATATTTAAATATTTAGCATTTAAATGCATTAAGATTATATATTTTTTATCTATTTTATTTCATATTTTCTTATTTTTCACTTTTTTCCAATACATGAAAAGGAACTCCATTTTGATAAGCCACCATTCACACCATCCTCTGCAAACCAGCTGAGTCAGATTTCAGCTGAAATCTGACTGAAGCAGACAAACAACCCAGAGATACTTTGTGCTTCTATATTTCATTTCCTTACCAACAAAGAAACATTTCCTAAAATGTGTTCCTCTCCTATGATTTGCGTCAGCCACACAGCTCAAAACAAACACCAGCTCAAGGAGCTGACTTGTCAGCCCAGGTGAAAGCAGCACCTCTGTATTTTCTGCAGCCAGGTGCGTCAGCCCCTGCAGGAAGACATTACGCCGGTGTGCATTTCAATTAACCTGCCTGGCTTTATAAACACCCCTGGTTTCAGCCATCTCAACAGGTCCGTGCGCTTTGACAGCTACTGAGGGAAGCAATGTGAAAAAAAAAAAGGATTATTCTTCTCATTGCTCCATCCCAATAACTCAGGAGTAAGACTAGATGCATGTTCAGGAAGTAAAAAAACACTGTATAAGTCTTCCCTAACACGGAAAATCTGAAATTATGAAGAACAAACATTAAAGAAAAAAGCAATATTTGGTTCAATTTTACTTAAACAAAAAAGGACTGATCTTTGTGATTTTCAGAACAAAGATTGCTCAAATTACCACTGACCCTTTGTGTAAGAGACAAAAGCTTTAAGGCAGTCTCATAGTCATCTTCTCGTTCGCCAGGAATAAAGAGTTTCATAGCAACCTAACAGAACATGTTTACAGACATTTGTAGTCGATTATTGTGCATTAATGTTTTGGCTGCTTCATCTTTATTTGTTCCAAGTCATCAGGAAAAAAGGGATTCAGGATTCAATAACTGCAACGAGTCATGTTCCTGTCTTAATTTAACTTCAAAAATGAGATATTCAAACAATATTAAATCTTCTATAATGTTAACACACCACCCAATGCTCCAACTCTGAATAATTTCATATCACTCTGCAAGAGTCTATCCTGGACCATTTGGGTGGTTGAAGGAGTACTGCTGGTGATTTAGCCAAAGGAGAACTCTGCTTTGTTTTCAAAATACTGCTGTATCACTGGTGTTAAAAAATGCATAACACATCTTAAAAGATATCAGTACTGAGCAGTATTAACAATATATACAGATAGCATTTTATTTGTCCCAATGATCTCACTTACTTCCATTTAAAACATCCATAAGAAGCCAAATAGAAAAGTCTAAGAAGCTAAATATATTAGGAGTTCAACCAAAGCAGTCAGGTTGCACATGCAGAAAGGACTGGAAAGAAAAGATGAAGTTTTTTGGTACCCACCAGGGACTTTCTGTAGGAAATTCAAATAGGAATTACTGATTTCCAATCAGTCCTGCCTTTAAAAACCTTTTTTAACCTTAAAATATTTAGGATTTTTCACAGATGTACTTCTACATCAGTTAACTAATTTTATTTCTTAACATAATCAAAACAATCTATCCAACATTTAAGCTTTGTTGGTCCCAACCACCCCTTTTAAGCCTCATTTTACAACTGGTGACACTTGTAGTCTTCCATTTCTCTGATACTATACAAGAGGGCAAGCCAAACAGCAAGTAAATTTACTCAGCTCTTTTGGAGCTCCTGGGTTAACAAAAAGTAGTTCTACTAACTTATTCATTTTAATAATTTTTTTCTACCATTTTTTCTACTGACAACCTAGTCACAGTTCTCCAGCTTTAAAAAAAAACAGGCCCTGTTGCTCTAAAGGGAATACCAGTAAATATACATTAACTTTACAGCTGAATATAGACATTTCCAAGCTACTTGTCCAAAGCAGGGCTTCAGGCTCACTGACACAGAGATGCTTTAACTCTCAGTCTTGAAACTTTGCACACTAACATAATGTGTTGTTTTAAAAGCTGCTTTTTCCAGAACTATCCATGTTACAATACATTATTTCACCTAACTGATGAAAAGTGATTATATGAAAAGGATTTCATATGCTGAACTTCTGAAGATGACTTTTTCCTACTGTGCATAGAATAACAACTTATAGAATTTAGCTGTACTCCTCTCCTGTTCTTCCCCAACTCTGTATCGTACAAAAGCCAAGAACATTTTTGTGTGCCCAAACATTTTTAACAGGCTTCACAGACCCAGCCATACCTCTGGTTTAACTCAGCCAACCCCAGGGCTGAGTGACCAGGTCTCAGCCCTCAGTCAAGCCAGTGGAAAGCCTCCAGTCAAGTGCAGTGATTTGGTCTGTTAATAGGAGAAATGTGTGTATCCACACACACTGTGTACGCCTTCAAAACAATTTCAACATTTAGGTACCCTGAATTAAAAAGTCATTCAATTTTTGATTATTCAGCTACTAAGTACGTCATATTCCCATTACATTTGCCATAAATATTCCAAAAAGTCATATTATGGCAGTAAAATGCAAAAGTTAGTAAAAAAAACTAACTGTGAAAGCTAAAAATCTGTGAGCAACTGAGAACAGGGTCAGAAATGAGATTTGCATGCACTAAACTAAATTAGCTGCTTCCTATTTTGCTGCTGCAAAATCCACTATGCTCTATTTTGCAGCAAAGGAGCTGACTTCCTATTATGCTCTTAGACAGAAGCTTTTAGACAAAAGTTTTAAAGATCAAATGACAGATAAGTCTTTCTTACTTGGTTTCACATGTTCACAGGAGTCCTAATTATGTTTCATTTGGGGCAAAAAAAGGAAAATCCCACAAAAACAATACATTCTTCTCAACCACTTCTCACTACTGTGTTGCCCAAAGTAAAGGACACCTGGCAACTGGTAAGAACAGAATTGCCTGGCAACTGGTAAAAACAGGAATTCTTCAAAGTTTTATCACATAAGTCACTGACATATCCAACATTTTAGAAAAGCACTTCAAAGTCATTTGGAAATTAGGAACAGGTGAAAGATGTATTTTCTTTTTAAGTCTCCCCCATTTACTAAATCATACATTTGAAGAAACATGAATGTTTGAACTAGTAGTTCTAGCTCAAAGCCTTCTCAACAAGTCATTCTTTGACCTAAGATGATGCATTTTTCTTCTAAGAGTTTATTAGATCACGAGTACACTTTCACCTTCTCTCCCCCAAGATTCCCTCAGGAGAAAAGCCTGTTTACGGCATTTCCACTTAACCCTCACTCTCACAGACTACACACAGTATAAGTCAGGAGAACTGCTGAAGTACAAAGAAAAAGTTATCATGGACAGAAATTCTTATAATCTGCACAGTTACCAAATTTCAGGTTTGGAAGGAAAACTTTCTACTAAAACTTAGTAAATTCTGAAAGTTCATAGAATGAATATAACATTAATAATGTCCTTGTCAGGCTTATAGAATTTTGGATTAAAGAGGACCCAGAAAAACTCCATAGATACCTCTGCCTTCCTAAAGCAAAGAATGAAGATTTCATTTTTAGCCCTCTCTCCCAGTTCAGATTTCCTGTAATTTGTGACAAACTTAGCAGCCACTGAAAGCTACAGAAAAAAACAAAAATATTAAAATATGTTATGTAATTCTTTCCCTTTCTCAGGGAAGAAGTGGGAGGAGTTGGGGGAGGTTAATGCAAAGCTCTGGCTTTAGCTTTGAATGCTGGTAACCTTGCAAGTCATTTAATCCTCCCACAAAGAAAGAGCAGCCAAGCAGTAATATGAACAGGGGGAGGAGCAGATTCTTTTCAGGTACACAGCATCAAGTGAAAGAATGATGCAAAAAAGTAAACCAATCATAATAAAGAAAAAATTTTCACTATGACAGTAGTTACATGGTGGAATAAGCTGTTCCAAGAGGTTTTAGAAGCTCCTGCCTTGGACATGTTCAAAACTCACCTGGACAAGACCACAGGCAAACTAAACTCAACTGTGTTGAGTACTGAGCGGTTTGAAACAGATGACTTTCAAGGTCTTCTCCTTACATCCCTCTATGGTTTATCAACAGCCCCAAGCAGGGCTACATGCTGACTGCCAAAACTTTTTATGCCTGTCTTTTTTACCTGTCTTGTTCATGAAAGCAATTCATGACATCAATAAAATAATACTCATTCAGATCCACACTCTTAGGAAAACACTTTAAAAGAAGCTCACATCTCAGTGGCAGATTTCCTCACCAGAATTTCTTTTTACTTTTCTAAGGGACTCTTGGAGGAAGAGGAGGTGAAAGAGTAGTTGTGATCTAATGAGCTCTTGGAAGGAAAATACATCATCCTGAGTAAGAGAATGACTTGTTGAGAACACTTTGATCTGGAACTGCTAGTTTAAACATTCAAGCAGGCTGCCCACTCCACACTGAAATCCTCCTCATCATCTGGCTCATACACCCAGTTGCAGCCTAAATTAAAAAAAAGAGCAGTGCCTAACTGGACAAAGCATTCAAATATTCCTCCAGCTATGACTAATAACATTCTTTGTCAACTACAAAAAACTTTTGCTGCGTGAGAAGCACACTTGCAGAAAAGCATAACTGACATACAGTTTGACATGAGAAGCTACGCCAGATGACCGAGTGCTTACTTGCAAAAATATGCCCGAAAATTGACATCTATCAAATACTATATGTGGGTATAAGCAGGGGACAACACACCAGCTTAAATTACAAGGCTTAGGTCAGTTCCATGTATTTTCACATCATCTGCAACATGATATGACATGACAGAGATTCAACAGGAAACACAGAACACTTGTCAGAGCTAAGTATTGCAACCTGTCAATGAAAATTCTGCTGTAATAAGCCGCGCACACCATCTGGATGACAAATCAAGGAGCAGGCAAAAATGTCAAATACAAGTTACTCTCTCTCTCATTGCTCTGTATCAGTAGTGTAGATGTATTTAATAGTAAATGTGCAAGCATGCTGGATCTACCTGGAATTGTGAAGCAAGTATTCTCAACACAAGAGCAAGGATTTCATGCTGCTGTAGAAGTACTCAGAAGCAAAGAGTTCAATGACCAGTAACCTGCAGTAATGAAAGCCATCTTACAAATCTCACTGGTAACCATGCCTGTCCTTTTATAATGCAAAGCATGTGCAAGAGAAAAATTAATAAAGTAGTCTGTACTTGGTCCTTCCATCTAAGTGTGAAAACCCTGTGCCAAGTTTTGAGGATTTAATGTTTCTGCAAATTAAAAAGAAAAGAGATCTTTTATAATGAATGACTAGCATATTATATCAACCTGGTCACTGAAAGATGGCTCTGAATCAAGCCAAAATAAGACTAACCTGCACCTCAAAGTGCTTCTGCTTCAAATCTGGTTAAACAATTCCCAGACTTGGATACTAGTCTTGATTTTTTTCACCCTTTTAGGCTTCAAGTAAATTACTTCCAAGAAAACTCTTGATGGTTTTATTCCCTGTAATAAAGCCTGCAGAACCTTCTCAAATTGAAATTACCACCCTCTTACCACCAAACTCAGAGTAGAAAAAACAGCAGACATATTGAATTAACCCCAGTTGATGAGTGGGATAAATAAACACACAGATAAACAGAGGGAACCACAGGACTAACCAAAGAAATTGAGAATCACTTCATTCCACCTAAGAAATTGCAAAGGCTTAAAGAGAGATGTCTAAAAGAAGGTACACAAAATGCACTTGCAATCTCATATTAATACAGGCTGCAAAGACTAGTTATGCTCAACAATTCCATCTTGGGTCTTTAATACATAAAGTTTCATCCTCCTCGACACGATATTATCAAAATACTGGTTTTACATTATTCACTACAAGTATTTTCTGAAGTGGAAAATTCCATTTTTATGAAGTTCAGCAGCACATACTTTTTTGCCCAGCAATGTATCTTGAAATATTTTAAAAATGTGAGAACAGCTTTCTCCTTTTACTCTGCACTGAGTATCAAGTTCTATATTAAAAAATACATTCCTTATCTTTCCCTCAAACAGGTTTACAACACAGGACAAGAAACATTATAAGTATTAGCAAGCCCCAAATAAATAAAATACAGTTTTCACACCAGGCACATGATCAGAACAATTTAAAAAAAAAGAAAAAAACAAAACTAAAATAAAAGCTATTTAGCTCTGACAGTGACTGAGTTATATCATTATCCCACAGATAAAAAAGGTGTAGAAAGGACATACTACATTTTACCAGGTTTTTACATTTTACCAAGTTTTCAAATAACTTTCCTTCTAACTGTAAATCTTCAAAAAAGAATTGGCTATTTAAGATGAAAATGAACAAAATGTACTATTGTGTAATGAGTCCGGGACACGTTCTCCAGATGTTACTGTTCAAAGACATTTATATAAATCAGAACAAATCCAGGTCTTGCCAAACTGTTCTGGAAGAACCAGGCAAGTAAGCTGCAGAATTCTCCACTTAAATCTATGCACAAAGAAATGATGATAACCAAACCCCAGGCTATTTAGGTTTTATTCAATCTACACAAAAGTAGTCATTATGAACTCAGAACAAAATGTTCCACCCTTAGCTTATGTCCATGATGTTAAAAATTCTGAACTCCTTCCTTCCACCACATGCAAGTTTTAGGAAGGACCAGGATTTATGCAAAAGAAGCACCATATTTCTCCAGCAAGCTTGCAGTCTCCTTCTGAAGCACGGAGATAACATTTTTCTACCTGCTTATACAGTAAAGCCCTAACACTTGTGCTACTTTAGGCTGAGTTTTTCCTCTTCCTCATAATAGCCTATGGTTATATTCTAAAAGAATGTAAAAGACACCATGATTATTGATTCAAAATTCCGCATTAAAACCTCAGTGTCTTCCTATCTGTTGAATTAAGACCCAACTACTAGTAGCTTTTGGAGGCAGAACACACTGCCTTAATATACTGCATTACAGCCCATACAAATTGTGTTCTTGTACTCCTTACCTTTGCACTGTAACATTTGGGATCACAAAAACAACCAGAACAACCCAGAATCTCCATTAACAGATATCTGCTACCTTGCCAGTAACATTAAGTGTAGTCTACACAATAAAAAATGTCCTGAAATCACTACCAAAAATATTTACAATATAAACATTTTAAAGTATTTTATGTATTTTCGAGGCAAATGATCAGAATTTTTTTAAAACAACCCTATACTATATCTACTTCTATTATGTCAGCTTCAAAAGGTTCTCCCATCATTTCATGATACTAAAAGCCATCAGGACATTAAGCAGTTTTGCAAGAACATCCAAACTTCAGCCAACAACCTTCACCAAATACCGTAACAAAACATGAGGACAACTCTATCTTCTCATCCATGTTTTCCTCCATTGGCTTTCACTTAAAACACAGAACTTGCTTTCAGGAGTTTTCTACAGCTAAAGCTCATAGAATAATATTGTGTTCAAGTAAATACTTATCTTCAAAGAATGACTACTACTTTTTTGGAAAAGCTGGTGTCCCTTGGGCATGGCTAGGTACAGCCATCTCCTAGCCAAATAAACAGACTCATGAATTAGTTTACTGGACTATAAATAAACTATTCATTTACTAAGAATGAAGTGTTCCCTGAAAACTCACACACATGTTTACACCTTAGACACAAGATCTACAGAATAACAACCAGGGATTACAGTGGATCAGGTGTTGTAAATAAACATTACTGCTGAAGACAAGCTAGCATCATCATGGGATGTAACAACAGAGAGCTGTAAGCAACCAGGTTTTACTCAGTAAAACACAAGAGTAAAATAGCTGGTTTTGGATGACCTATATCATAAAGCAACAAGAGTTCAGAGAAACTGATCAATAAAGAAAAGCTTCAAATCATAACAATAATCCTGCACTGGGACCATGTGTGTAGGAAAGCCAGAGAAACTTCACCACTGAAGGCTAAAAACAGCCTTTGCCAGCTGATCTGTCCCAAAACATACCCTGTGCTTCAGAGAGAAAATTTTGTAAGGAAGACAGAAAGAAAAACAAATATGGAAGTGATAAATAAAATCATTTTTAAAGCATCCAGCTGATTGCTAATGTGGCTAGGTCATCCTGACATAAGGAACATAAGGATACTATTTTCTTTCACAGCTACAACTGTGGTTTCATATGTAGCTCAGTCACTCACTTTTCGCTGAGTTTCAAACTTGCCACAGAGGAAATTTCTGATCAACTTTCCCTACTCTCACAGGATTCAATACAAGTGTTACCTCTTCTCCTGATGTTCCTTTTTTGCCTGTGATTTATCAATTTGCAGGAAAATATCCTGAACTGACTGAATAGACAGAAATTACTGTTTACAATCTGCTCCCCATCTATTTCACACTTTCTTCAAAATATAGTTTGGAAGGAAATAATCCTAGCAACTATATTTACACTCCTAGCTGCATCAAAATAATAATAATAATAATAAAGCACAGGAGGGATTATATAAAAATAATCCTATAAGCTTGAAAACATTAGGGAAAAAAGAGAATTACATTTCAAGTAACTTGTGCATTCCCCTTCCACTATACATAACAAAACCGTAAAATGAGTAAGGAGGAAAAAAAATGAAGCTGCTTATTACATATTTACTACTACCTGCATGTAATAATGTCTCTAGCCATGTGTATACCTCAGTATTACCCAAAAGGAAATCAGCTGAGATTGATTTTGTTTTATCCTACGTACATATAGGAGTGACGCACAGTTGCTCTTACTGAGTTTCATTTTATCAAGCATCCACCCAGCAAAAAATCAGTTAGTGGCTGCACAGCAGTAGATTAGAAAAAACCTGGGGACTAAATCGGGCCACAAACTGACAGCCAACACTGCATTGCTAATAAAGGCAGCAAACATCCCTCTAGAACATTCAGCAATGTTACACAGAAACCTTGGGAAAAGCACTTTGTTCTAATTGACTGTGTTTGAGGGCACCATAAGCTGCTGTGGGCAGTACATCTCTGTGTGCACTGACGCACAAAAGGAGGGGAACAGCAATAACAGAGACCAAACAGAACAGATGAAAAATAAAAAGCCATGAGTCAGGAACTCTCCAATCAGTGATGGGACATTAATCCAGAAAGGAAGAACCCTATCTTCCTCTTGTTCACTCTGCAATCACACAGAGGATCCCAAACAGTGACACATTAACCACACAAGCAAAAGACAAATTCATTCCAAAACATTTCAAGCTAACAACTGCTGAAAAAAGCATTTTTGCTGTATCTCCACAAAGATCCGCTTTGGTATCTCAGCCAACTCTTTGTGGAGTAAGTTCAGAACTCCTGAGGAACAGCATTAGGTCAAGTCTCTTATACCCTGGGCAAGCATTTGCTTCTAGGAGGAGATACCACAGTGACATCCTCCTGGAACTGAGAGAATCTTCGAAATAAAAACTCCCATTCAAAGTATTCACATTCTACCTGTATTTGAAAACAGTTGCAAGGGAATTAAAATGGTATTATTCAGGAATTTCCTACTCAAAAAGTAAAAGACTCATTTACACTACTCTTTCAGTCAAAAATAATTTTCAATAGCTCAAAAACTTAGAAAACAATCTATTCAGGCCTGTAAATACAGTCACCTAGACTCCCTTGATGGCAAACAGAAGGACATTCCATGACAAGGAATTGCAGGCTGCTGTGCAATAGGGAATTGGGCAGAACCTCAAAGGGTTTGCAGACTTCACCTGTAAAAGTGAACATATACACCCAAAAAAAGTCAGCCCCTATTCAAGCACTACTATGGGGAAAGACCTGCCAAACTCACCTTTCTTCTGTTGGACTCTCAAGAGTTCTGAGCAAGGACTGATTCTCTTCCACATTCTCAAAATATCAAGCTCTGAAATAGTCAAAAAGCTCCTGATCCTTACCCTCATGCACATTAGATTCTCCCTTCAAGTGCAGGCCAGAATGGTATCAAAGAAAAATCACCACAGAGGCCAAATCACCACAGAGGCACTCACAGATAAGGAAGCCCCCAAGCTGTGGGTGTTTGGAGGACGGCAGAAAGAACATTCAAGGGAAGTATAATATATATATATATATGCACTTCACTACCCTGTTTATGTAATTTTCATTTCTTGGCCACAGTAGGATAGAGAGGTCTTTTTTTTTTTTTTTTTTTTTGTGTTACACAAAAAACACCTGCCCTAGCATTCTTCTGGGTTACATCCCTTGTCAATCACTATTTTTGCTATTCTTGTTTCTCAGTCTTTACTTCTGTTCACTTTCTCCATTTTTACCTTGTTTTTACCCCCAATTTCTTTACCTCCTATAATCTAATTCCTACCTCTGATCTCCTCTATATTTCTGTCATGTGGATGATACCAATCTTTAAATGTTGCCACCTTATTTTACACTTCAGGCAGAGCAACAGGACATATATTCCTATTCCAAGATCATTGTTTCAAATCCATTTGCAGACTCAAAGACAAATGGACAGCATTTTGTCTGAAGGACTGGAAAAATAATGTACTTCCCTTTATAAAAAAAAAAAATTAAAAAGTGTTTGCACACATTACCTAGGCTATCAAAACACAGCAGGCAGTTTACACCACACTGTTCTAAGGACAGGAAATACCTCCAGAGAGCAGGACTATGGAATAGCAGGCATTCCTTATTTCAATAAAGATACTCTAGAGGTTAGAAGACGTAACTTCTGCAAAACGGTGACAATCAAAAACCCATCAGAGGGCGACGGGGAAGGAGATAAAAAAACAACCATGAATATGACTTCCAGGGTACCAGACCAGAGAGAGGGGACAAAGGAAAAAAAACTGTACAACACTTAATTCCCTTATCTGAAAGGAGCACTCTGCATAAATATTTCAGAAAGTCTCCCAATTTTCAGAATTATACAGCAACAGATTTTAAACATTCAACTCAATACCAGAAAACTAGAATAATGTATTTCAGACCTTGACATAAGATGCATAGGAACAAACATACCATCTTTAGTCATGCTATCATGAAAATTAAACTTCCACACACTGACTTATTTACATACAATTCCTTAATTAAATATTTTTAAACATAATTCCTGGTAACGCATTAAAAATTCATCTGCTCAAAAGGTTGCATTTATTTCCTTAAAAAGTCACTTCACTTACTAGTACAGGCCTCTGGCTATGTTTGTAACACTCCACTGGAAAAAAAAAATAAGCAGCTTTTATATTTAATGACCAATTTATTCTAAAAGCAAATTTCTTTTCTGTCGCTCCCCAGAGACTTCAGTAACATTCTGGACACCAACCAACATCTCTATAATACTACTACTGAGTATTACTATATTAAGTTCTTCCTACTATAATATTAGATTATAGACCTTGCCCTCTATAAAAGTGCTTTAAAATGAACTATCAGTTTTTATCAAAATAACAACTTACAGGCGTAGACTGCCACCTAGTGATTTTAATTATCTACAAGGAAAAAGAAACTAAACAAATGAAACAAAAATCAGCCTCTCTTCCAGGACAGAAGAAAAAAACCCCATTCCTTCATATTTTACATCAACATATAGAAACAACCTCACATTATATTACTTGCATCACCTACTATAATTTGACAGTAAATTCAGGAGGGGTGTGGGGAAAGAGTCAGTAAGTGTATGTAATCTTCCTCATAAGATTCATCAGGTTGGTTGGCTGTCACTTCCATCTGGAATTCCTCTTTATTTTACAGGGAGTGTAGCCTTTTCATAAAACAAGCATTCCATCTAGAATTTATTTAATCTCGGAGACTGCACCAATAGGCAGACACACCCCTCAAAACACTGTATTCTTTCAATTTTTTGCACTTTCATCTTTTCTGTTTCTCCTCAGTATTATAACTATATTTTCAGTACATTTTCCAGTTCATCTTTGCCATTCCCTCCTCAGCCACTGCCTGTTTTCTACTGAATTTCACTATCAGTGAAGAAAGAAGCTGAATTACCAGTGTCCTCTTATCTGCCTTACAAAACTGAATTCCCATTCTGTAAATGAGTCCTAAATTCAGGACCTTATCTTCAGACTCTCTTCCTGTTCAAACTTGTATTTCCTCTTATTCACCCTGAGGAGGTTAGTACCCTTTCTGAGCAAATGGCAATTCTCGTTTCATTGGTCTTTGCTCAATGCCCGTATAAGTACAATTGTACTTCATATAAGTACAATTCCCATGTTCCCTCTCACATTTTAAAGGAGTTCTTTCCAAATATTCCTGAAGTCACACTATAGCTTCCTCAAAAATCTCATTAAAAATCTTTGTTATAATATGCACGAAATAAACCTGACTCTAGCTAGGCTGCTGATGTGCTGTGACTGCTGGTTATCATGCTGATGAGCAGTGTAAACAGTCCTTTGCACTCCCTCAACAGACCCCCTGTGCTCTGTCAGGGCACTCAGAGTTGTCACAGAGTCTTTGAACAGCACTGGCACATTGGAACACGCTATCAATAAAATGCTACTACAAAGATTAAATCATCTCTTTTCTTCATTCCAATATTACGTGACACCTTACATCAAAAAACGCATCAAAAGACCCTCACAGAACCACCCTAACAATACAAAGTTTGTCCCCTCTGTCTTTTAAACTGGAGATGTTCACTAAAAGCCAAGAAAGTTGCTTACACAACCATCTGCTCCTGTTACTTAGTTCCCAAACAACATCTTCTCTTGTTCATGTATCCAGCAACCGGTTGCTGTCTCAGAGGCCTGGTTTTCATATGGAGTCCAGCACACACAGTCAATGTATCACACCAGTTACAGAAATGTTACTCAGTCTCAACAAACAGCACTGAAGATCATGGCTAACAGAAGTTCAATCCAAACTATTGAAACACTAACATGTAAACTAGAGAGCAAGAGAACATCTACATAATAATTGAAGCAGAGAAGCAAGGCAACAAATATGGTTGTGTTTCTGAAACTTTTTAGAAGTATAGTCTTCATCCTCTCCCTTTTTTGGGTTTACTCTCCAAGAGTACGTTTGCTTTCCAAGATGGCTGTAACACATCTTTATTATCGTTGAGTAGATTTAATCACTTGCTGCAAAAGGTCCAAATCATCTCTGTGCCTTGAAGAAAGTAAGCTGCTGAAACTTAATATGTTATAACCTCTTCTTCTCTGTAATAGCCCATTGGGGGAGTAGCAATTGCCAAATTAAAAGCTGCATCATGTTACTGTCTCCACAACCAGCTTCCTAGACCTGTAAAATGCTATACACTAATTAGCCTGCATACATGAAACATTGATTTTACGGTTTTTTAGCATTCCAGTAACAACACTTCTCACAGCAAAATGGGTAAAAAAAAAAGAGCAGAGATGTTAATATGAAACTGATGTCAGACTTATAAATTACATAAACTTACCATACTTGTCTCGCAAGCCAACTGTACATCTGAAGACTCCACCAAAGGCCACATCTTCACCAAATACAACTGCAAATAAGAACAGTAGGGGAGGCTAACATTACTCCAACACATCTTACTTTTAAACAATCGTGTTTCAAAGGCTTTTATATGAGACACTAACAAAAGTAACTCCTAACATTTCCTTTCATTTCAAGACTTATCTAGACCTAAGCATTTCTCATGCATATAACAGACGAAGAACCAAGGTTAATGAGAAATCAGAACACTAATACAGCTGTCTCAAAACAGAATTCATGACAGTTATTCTGTTAGGCTTTCATTAGCTATCTACTTTTTTGAAATATC